>NC_088886.1:109409097-110009597 GCF_037157495.1 Lathamus discolor
ATATATTTCTCTGAATCTGTGCTACTTACTAATACTTCGATTTGTCCATGTATAGTAAGTTTTCAACTCCCAGAGACAACTTCAACTATTAAAATAACTCTCACAGAAAACCTCATAAAGCAAAAGAAAAGGCTGTATAGAAAGGAGACACATATAGAGCCAGCAGTATCCCCCCAAGTAACACCACCAAGGACACTCAGAAATATTTCCTCTTGCAAACATGCTGGCAAGGAGAAACTAGATGTATTGGAGGATACAGCAATTTCATCCTGCAAAAACCAACACACAGGATGAGGAAAGCCTTCGACAGCAGATGGCACCGGCACACTGGCCACCAAGAAACGCCAGGAGCAGGCTTCACTCCAGCCACCTGTGGGAGCACTTGCTTATGGCTGAGAGCAGAAAGCTTCCTAAGCTGGTATCTTCCAAAAAGCTAGTTCTAAAAGGCATTGTGGTACATAGTACCATTTTGTAAACATCGAAGGAAAGGAAAAAAAGATGGCGCACCCTTCCACCTTACTTAAACCACAAAGCCATATCTGTACCTTTCTTTTTAGAATAAAGTAAATTTCACCTTTATAACCAGGGTGGAAGGGGAAAAGAATGTACAAAGAATGCATATAAAACCAAAAAAATATTAATAACCACTCTCTGCAGCAAAACTATGACAATAAACTGCTAGGATGCTTTGAATATATGCAGTGAGAGAGGAGGTGTAAAGTGAAAAAAGGGACAACTCTGGCCAGTGAAACAAAAGGTTTGGATGGAGCATTTTATTAAAGCACAGCACAAATAAAGATAAAGGACATCTGGAGCAAGAACTGCTATGAAAGGGAAAGGCATCTTATACCTACACAAAGGTCACTTCCTCTCCAGTCCTATGAAGAAGGGACAATTTTGTCTGTGAGTACTGAGATGTATTCCCCCAGAGCTGCAATGCAGCTGGAATTGGGGGGGAAGGAACGGGGGAAGCAAAAAGTGCAATCAAAATAGCTTATATCTGCAGAGAGCTTGGAGCAACAGCATGAAGGCTCCACCTCTGGACTTTGATAGGGTAATTAATTTCAAGCCGCACTACCGCAGAAGATCAAAATCAGCAGATAATTCTGGATGTGACAGGAGAAAATGAGTGCAGGACCCTGGTCATTTGAGTAGATAGGCTTTGCTTGGCTAGGCAAAGCCTAGGCAGATGCTCTTTTCCAGCCTGACAGTGAGGGCCACCTTGCTGCTGTCCTTGTCTCTCTTTTGCTACAGCCATGTCATGGAAAAGTGGGACCAAGCTATGGAGGACCTCATCTGATGACTTGTTCATGGTGAAAGTAGCGTGCAACTTCAGGAGTTTCTGGACAGGGAAGAAATCAGCTCAAGGGGTTCATGTGCCTGGAGCTAATAGCATTTGCTGAACCCTCACCTCACTTGGCACCGACAACTGCGTGGAAACCACCTGTTTCTTCTTGGATTTATGAGAACTGCAGTAGTGGCTCTATCTGGAAATAATCTACACTTATACGGGTGTCTACTCATTTAGGTAGCTCCTTTATGCCCTAAATACCAACGTGCCTGGGCCTGATGCTGGGACACAAGTGCTGTTCTGCTGAAACTCCTGTTTTCTCAGAATGTGAAGCAAATTAAATGTTTGCCTCTCTCCTTCACCTTTTCTCTGGTAAGGATGTAACCATAATATTCATTAGTCAATGAATTTAACTTATCTGAATACATCTGATGTGTAGAATATTAATTATATAGTCTCATAGGTGATAAGTCAACCTGAAGGGGGCCTACAAGGATGCTGCGGAGGGACTCTTCATTAGGGACTGTAGTGATAGGACCAGGGATAATGGGTTCAAACTTAAACAGGGGAAGTTTAGGTTAGGTATAAGGAAGAAGTTCTTTCCTGTGAGGGTGGTGAGGCACTGGAAGGGGTTGCCCAAAGAAGTGGTAAATGTTCCATCCCTAGCAGTGTTCAAAGCCAGGTTGGATGGATCCTTGGGTTACATGGTTTAGTGTGAGGTTTAGTGTGCCCATGGCACAGGGGTTGGAATTAGACCATCTTAAGGTCCTTTCCAACCCTAACTATTCTATGATTCTATGACTTCTGAACTAAGAGATTGAACACAAAGAATGGATGTTAAGGAGAACTACCAATCCCAAATTTGCAAAAAACAGGGAAAAGTGTCTCCAAAATAGGCATTAGTTGGGTAGTAAGGTATTATTTATAAAGAAGAAAATCAGTTCTGGTGCTGGAGTAAACTCATGTTATAAAGACAACTTCTGTAATCTTGAGGATGAAAAAGGGTTCTTCCATTCAGATGAAAGCCTCAATTTCAGGAAACTAATTCACAAAGCGGCAAAGATGACTCAGCTTGGGCATATGAACAACTGTGCTGAATTCCACTGCCTTCAGTGGCCCAGGTGCCCACATGCTTTCCTAGACAGAGAAGTGTCCTCTTGAGGGAAGGCCAAAGCCCTTGAAGAACACAGCTTTCTTCGAGGTCTGCTTGGCAGGGACTCCTGGGCACCTTCCCACTGACACAGCCTTGTGTTAGGCATCCTGGCTGCCCATGCAGGCCAAGAGCCAGCCATTTAGGACACAATCTGAAGGTGCCCATGCACAAAAGAGACACCTACAACTGTCATAGCCAGTATACAGATACCTAAAGCTATGGTCCCACCTGTGACACCTCATTTAGTGGTGTAGGAAGCCCCTCTGCTGAGCTTACCTATTTTTGAATGGTGATAGGTATTTTTATTTTGGTCGTCAAGAGCCGAGCAGGCCTTGCTCTGTCCTTCAAACTATGCCCAAAGGTAGGAAGGGATAGCTGAGTTGTCTACAGCAGTTTGATTCCTAGAGTATTTTCGCAGGTCCTAGGAGCATCCTAATCATACCTCAAGGCTTAGCTGAGAAAACACCAGCTAGCCAAGAGATAAAGCCAACAGAAAGTTCACCCCTTTCAAGATCTAAAGGGCTCCAGGCTACATGGAAAGGTCTTCTGACCCTGCAACTTTTGCCCAACATCCTCTCAGTCATGCCCTGCACTGAGACTACCAGCTCTGTGACCCCAGGGTTTCACTGTAACATGGAGATTAGAAAACCCACCACTGGCACCAATTTGTTAGGCATTTATGTATTGAGCTCCTGCCCATGGCCCAAGTCCTACTTTAGGAAAATGAACCTGCATTAGATGTATTCTAAATCTGTGATTTTGCTGAATAGGGGACTACAAATTAACAGGAATTTAATAATCACCTTGATATAGTAGATATATATGAAAATATATTGGCTACCATTTTGTAAATATTTTTCTATGTATCATTGCAGTTCATGTTTCTCAACTGACCACAACTAATAAGAAAATATTAAACTGTACACATTTTGGCCCTGAAAATGGCCACCACACCATGGAAAAGTAAGTTCTGACACTAATGACATCTCACAACAATATCCTTTGTGTTTACTTTGTCACTACATCCCATGGTACAAGTCATTGCCCTCGCGTGTCCTCTCCCTGACGCCGGCGGACACTGAGTACGCACCATGGGCTTTGGCCACGTTGTTGATGAGCTCCATGATCAGCATCTGCTGAACATCTGACCTTTGTGTGGATCATCCTGATACAGTGAGACACGGATATACAGAAAATTTCTATCCATCCAAAGGCCTTTTGCCACCTGCCATACAAGCACCAAAAATGAGATGCTAGCTACAAGGTTGCAAAAAGGGGGTTGTGGGGGGGTGATGGTGGAATTAATGTGATTTGGGTAAAGTGTGTAAAGCCTCAGCTTTCCTCCCTTTCACAAACTTTCCCTTGGAAAGGATAAAGCCTTGAAGAACTAATTAACAGCTGCCTGAAAAGTAATCCAGGTTAAAATTTGTGCCAAGAAGACTTTTCTGCCAGAGGAGTTTTATCTTGTGAGATACAGAAACAATAACTCTTGAGCGACAAAATTTTCTGAAACAGGTTACAATGCATCATGCTTTACTCTCCAAGTAACTTTGCCATTTTTATCTCTTCCATTCATCTTTCTGCAGGCATGCGCTTGCTTTCAAGGAGTTGAGCTCACATAAATATTTGACTAATAAATGCCGTATCTTTAGAAAGAGCATTCCTATTTTTAAATGTTTCTCCAGTCAGCCAGCACTGATCCCTTCTGCTTTTTCAAAGTGTCAATATGCAAAGGGCAATGTCACTGTCCCCTACAGTCTCAAGTGACAGGACACAAGCACAGACCTCTGATTTTTCAGATAGAAAAGTTGTTATCAAAATTAATTGATTTCTCTCTTTGGGGAACAATTCCTCTATCATCGGGAATCCTTCGCTTTGCCCTTCCATTGGGATGAAATATTTGGCATTAGAAGAAAAGAAGAGGAATAAAGAAGAGAAAAGCTAAAAAGTGTTAAGGTTAACAACTGGCCAATTGGTTCCCAAAATGAAGAGTTTATTCTAAACAGGTCCAAAACTGCAGTCCCCTCAAGACATGTTATAAAGTGCATAGGGGATCCTGAAAGCCCTCCTCTAAAACTCACAAAACTAACCGAAAAAAGCCTCCAATACAATCTGCATACACAAACATTTCCATAGAGCTTAAATTCATAGATGTGAAAAGACAAACTATGAAATGGGGAATGGCGAGTCCTTACTGCAAATTACGCTTGGTGCTAAAGGTGTAACCTTATGAAAGCTTCTGCGATTACTAAAAGCAAAAATCCTCAGTTTCATTACGTTTTCTTTCCTTTTGTTCAAATGGAAATCAATATAATCCAAATAGTAACACTAAAACAAACAAGATAAATAATCTAAAACAATAATAGCACATGCCTGAGATACTTGAGACTATCTCTCTGAAGATGTACTGCTTTGCATAAACTGATACTGTCATTGAAATACCATGTTTTCAGCTGGTACTAATAGCTAATATATATGATAATGCATATTTATCCATAATATCTAATTCCTAGTTATCTGCTGCTACAGCACTGTCCCTATTTGACTTTGCATTCTGTGCCCAAAATACATACTTTCTGAGACGGTAAAAAAGGCTGATAGCCTCCTGCATACCAACACCATTTTTAAGGAATGTAAACATTCTAATAAGAAAGCTTACACATTTTATTTGGAGCAGGGAAATACAGTTCTAAACTAAAACGCAAGCCTACGGTGCCTTCTAGTACCTTAAAATACATTAAGCATGATTAAAAATGTATTTCAAATATCACTCAACGATGATAAAAAAGAAGACACTATTTCAATTTGTGGGTACTCTGCAATATTAGCAAGTCTTTTTTAAGAAACTAAGTTTCTTGGGATGCTTATTTAGTTTCTGAAACCAACAAACAAAAAGTTATTTTTAGTCAACTATCTAGTTAAGGATTCTAATTTTGTGTCAAATATCTTTTGTTATATACTATTTCAGACCCGTCTTGTTGCATAAGAAGATACTATGCATAACTTAAGAGCAATTTTAAATTTAGACGGCTGCAGAACCCTTATTAACAGTCACACTGAGCATTTGACTTTGAGAAAACACCTATCTATTTTTTTACTGTGGTAATTAAAAAAATAAAAAGGAAAGAGAAAGTAAAATAATTTTAAAAGAGAAAAAGTAAAATAATATTGAAGACAGAAAGTAAAATAATTTTGTATAGAGCAGCTTCAGTTTTCTTTTTAACAACTTTTGCCTTTGAATCATACTGGCTAATATTCAGTATTCCTCTAATGAGAACATGTTCCTCTTCTAGAGCTTTACTGTCGGTATACAATCAAAGTACAGACATAACAAAGCTTTCTTATTAAAAACAAATTTTAGATCAAGAACGAATATAGAGTAGGATTTTTCTGCAAATATTTTAAAATCACAATACACTACAGCTCACTTCTGAAAGGAATGAATATTTATAGTAGGACCTTAGATGAATATGTTCGTTCACATCAAGGTAGCCCTAGTATTCATTCAAAAGTGACAAAATCAATTTCACATTCTTTATCTCAGAACATGCTTTGACTTTGTGAAAATGTCTGAGAAAGTTCAGAGCTCTCTGAAGAAACAAATCAATGTATTCAACAACAATTTCCTTCACTATGAGAGCTTTTAAAGATGTGTAATTTCTCACCTTTAAACTATTTTAGAGAATTTTTTGAAGATCCAGTACTTCTGAGGAATCAAATACTGTGATTAAGATAGACCTTGGGACCACCTGGCTCTTGGCACTGACCTGATTCATTACTTTTTAAGCTGTTCTATACTACTGTGTTAAAAGAAAGCAGAGTATTTTTTGAATTATAGTGATGCACCATCAATAAAAACAAGGTTAAGATTTTATGCTAAACACAAAGAGCAGGCACTTACTTTGCTTTTGCTTCTGCATCTTCATAGGCTTTATTGGAAACGTCATCTAGGCCACCAATCAAATGTTTGAAGGAGCTGTAAAAACAAAAGGTAATTTTTAGTGGATGAGTCTCTATTTGCGAGCCAAGCATGCCAACACAGCTGTTCAGCAGCAACCAGCGGCCATACCTCAATGCTAGGGATGGCTGTGACTGACCAAACCGGGGCCAGGGTTGTGCATCTGTTGGGAAATATGGCCTCAGATATGCTGGAGAAGGGGTGGAAATGCAATAACTAATGTCAAGAAGATCAAAACTTAGGGACTGAACCCACTGAAATTACTGCTGACGTTTTTCCTCCCTCCAGTGTAAGTTTCAGAGTAAATCTGTCAATGTGGCTGGTAAGTCCCATGATGGTAAGGTGCTATCACCCTATCCCTGTCCTCTGATCAGAAGCCCTAGAAGTCCCTCTGCTTTCAAAGTGAAGGATAATCTTTGTTTCTGTATTTCAGCTTTCTCATCTTTTGACAAATTGCAGCCAAAACCACAGCAAAGACAAATGAAAAAAAAAAAAGGCAAGCAAATTGTCATCAGCCAAATTGCTTAATGACATTTAAGTGGAAATTTGACTTTAACTGGGTTAAACTGAATAAGATGGCGTGAAATGTTAGGAGTGCCTGATACACTCAGTGCTGAGCTGTCTTCTGCACAAGCTGCGAGTAGCTTGAGAAGTCCCCTGACACCATCCTCTGTCCCAGGGGAGATATAAAAGGCACAGACATACTGGAAAAAGAACCTAAAAATCTTTTTATATTGTGGGTGACTCAAACAAATGGACTCAGTGACCATTTAATCAATTAACAAGCAACACTCCAGAGGAAAAAAATCCTAAAATACAGCTGTTATGTCTTTGGCATTGATACTACACAGTATCAGAGACTAAATAAGAAATTGAGTATTTTTAATAACTGAAATCAATTAATACCTATAACTGAAAATATTCCAGGTACAAAACATAGTTTGCTACCATATATTTTCATTATTTCTAGCGTGTCTGTCATGCATAGGCTTTCTTTTTTTTCAAGATAGAAAGCACCACTTGTAAAATGAAAAACAGCTAGGCTAATTTGAAAGGACAGTGGTGTAAACTACAGTCTCCTGACTAATCTCTGCTTTAAGGTCACAGCTTCAGAAATTAAAGACTTGCAGTTGCTCTGGCTTCTATACATTCGTGACACTCCTGAGGCACCAAACATAGAAACAAAGAACAGAAATGGCAAATAAGAAGTTCAAAAAATATTAATTGAAAAGTTGAAATTTTTTTTGAAAAAAACTATCACCATTTAGTGTCATATTTACAAATTTAGGAAGAAGAACAGAATATTTAGCATGGCCCTCTCTCCACAAAGACTTTTAGGATGAAAGACAGTTAATGCTATTCAGTGGGTGAGGAAGATATAGGGCAGGTTAATAAAGGTAACAGTGTGCAGATCGTTTGCATTTCCTCCCCTAAATCACTTGGTCTCAGATCACTTGACATTAGGTAGGATAAAGAGTGGCATATTAAAAACCTACTAGCTGAAGAGTTCCAAATCCCAGCTGCTTGTGAAAACACAGGAACGAGCAGCATTCACCAGCCTGATGTATTTGGCTTGGGTAGAGGGCAGCTGTGGGAAATGCAATATCCTGCGACACACAAGGTTAACCAGGGTGACTTTGGCCCTTGAGCACAATTAAACCGTTCAGACCGCACTTTGCTCAAGCAGCTTAAACACGTGGTATGGTCTTAAGTGGGTACTTAAGTGTACTGCTGCATCAGGAGATGCCTGACCCTAAGCAAGGCACCCCGTGTACATGTGTGGTGAGTGATGATACGACTACCAGACGAATGAAAGGAGGCTTAATTATTTTGCTTTATGAACAGCAGCTGGAAAAAAACATATTTTACTCATTATTGCAATAAATATAAGGCAAAAGGCCACAGTCAGGGGAGGTATTTGTACTGGTTTGTATCTACAGCTGCTGTAACAGACCTTTCCAGGGTGGCCTTTTGCATAATTACAGTCATCACCACTCCGGAAATATCCTCTGCCCACACAAACTCCCTGAGTTTTCAATTTTCTTTAATTCATAATATTTTAAATGATACAATCTAGGAAATAATTTATGCAGCCCAGGGAAAGCAACAGGAAATCATTAATGAGGAAGAGAAGGCGAAAAACCCTTTACTCGTGCACAGAAATTGTGCTAGGCAGGCTATAATTTTCAATATGAAGACAAGTTAATCACCAGAGTATCTTTTCAACCCCAAATTCCTTTCTCAGCAGTGAAAATATGAAAAATTCAGCTCATTCAACACATCAACATTTGTCTTTCTTGTGCTGAAGATGTGCCATTGGATGAGGCCAAATACAAAGCAAGATGTGTATGTTAATGCTCATTTGCACCACAAACAGATAATTAGGCAATTAAGTGAGAGACGGGAATACCATAATCCTCCTGGAATGCTATGAGACATGACCTAAGGCTTAAAATGCAATTTAAAACAGCTAGTCTGAGTTTGCTTTCATGGGGTTAGGAAAATGTGGCAGGGTTAAACATTCAATTTTTTTTGGCAATGCAAATAGATCTGTGTCTAGTGAAACATTAAATAGGCAAATAAGAAATAGTCACCAAAATGAAAAACAACAGTTTGTCTAATACCAGTAAGTTTTTATTAAAATACGTTAAGCAAGACTTAGGACTCAGCAAGATATTGATGTTCACTCAAGTCACTTTTGTATTCCCCATTGCAGTGCTGTTGAAGTATCATCTTGGTCACAACCTCCCCAAGAATTTAATCAGAAAACTGCTTGGTATTTTTATTCCGCATAGCCTTCTCTCTTCACTTTTTCTATTCTCTCCTCACAGCCAATTTTCTCCATGGATAAACTTCACCCTAACTGGGAAAAACAGTAAATCCTAAAATACCCAATGAGGGAATTCAGCTCAGCTTGTATAGAGTCAGTCATGCTAGGATAATACTTTTTTATGTTATTTTTTTGCAATTTCCATTGCCAAGAGGGTTGATACAGTAACCTTTCTTGATATCTCATGGTTATCCCTGTTAAAAAACAAGGCTTTCAAACAGAGAAAACATAAAATCAAAAGTGAAGAATCTGAAAGTACCTGAAATATTGACAAAGCTTCCTTAAAAATCCTATATATGTATAACTGAAGAAGACAATAAGCAGAAAAAATAGCATTTAGCACTCAATATCTGCAAACACCACGTGGTTTTGCAGCACTACTGGCCTCTGTCAGCAGCAGCTGTGCCTTGAGTTTTAGTGGCTGTTATCCTTCAGCTCCTCCAACATTTGCATTAGATATTTTTGTACTCCCAGCACCCACAAAATTTACACCTGGTCAATCTCAGTGCCCCAGGAAAATACTGTTATCAACATAAGTCATATGTAAAGACAACCACATATAGATAAAAGATGAACCTGAATCAACTTTGGTGTAAATACATTTACAGTTCAGGAGAATCAATGAACATTTCCAGTTTCAAGAAGTATGTGTGAAGAAAAAAAATATTTAAAAAGTTTCACTAACTTCTCTCTCAAGGGCGCCAATGACCATAATGTTAGAAATGAGTTTTGAACCTTTTCTCCTGCTTTATCCCCATAAAAGGCAGCTGCAAATAAAGTGTATCTGTACATGCTTATTCAAATTGATTACAGAGCAGATCCTCAAAGTTGTCCCAAAGTTGTCTACAGTTTTTATCAGAAGATGTTTTATAGAAAATTTCCTGGAGGACCAATCCGTTAAAGCCAGCACATCATAATTATTAACTTTTCCCAAGTCAAGTCATCTGTGCTTCTGCAACAAATCTAATAACCCCTCCAGGGAGCCTGAAAATTCACTAAGATGAACTACAACAGGGCCAAGATTGAAACACATTGGAGACAACAACACCGTGAATCTCCCACAATTTGTTTCTTCCCAAAGGATGAATTACTGCAGTATCACAATAGGAAACTTAACTAGCAGCAGTCTTTATTTTATTTCACATAGGCTCTTAGCAAGTAATAAACACAGAAAGCCTATGAATTGTAAAGAAAAAATTGCTCTTGGAAATAAAAATGAATAAAAGACATCTGACAACTAATAACTGTTATAAAATATTAATATGTCTACATAGATCGTAAGTTTGATCATAAGAGAACTGTATATTTTGCAATGAGCTGACTGGCTCCCCAGCTATCCAAAAGCTTCTACCATTCTTTGAACTGGTCAGACGTATAGTTTTACAATTACCATGAATAATATGTGGATTCTGCTGAATTTCTGAAGCCAATTTTTAGGCCTCCCTCTATGTTTTATAGGTTGAAAGGAAGAATATCTCCCTCCCTCCAGACAGCCTGGCTAAATCAACCCTGTCTTACCATTAAGCTTGAACACAGAGTAGACACCAGCCTGCCAGGTGCTGAGCAAAGCTGTCATCCTCATTTGATCAGCTTTGTCACCACCTCATATTTTCCCTATCAGGTTAGTGGAACCTTCTCTTCAATGACAGAGTGCATGGACATGTTGTAATTTTGAATATAACATGAAATTACCTAGAAATTTTTCCTACTGATTACTAAGTTGTATCTTTGACATACACTCCTTTATCATATTTCCATTACCTCTGTGTGTGAGGTTCCTTCTGCTTGGGAGGCTTCAGTTTGCCCTCTCTAGCTCCCTGCACAATTCCCAGTTTTGCAACAGATTCCTTAAACGATTTCCCATAATGTCTGCAAAATCTCTCTTCTTCACTCACACACAGCCTGTATTTCTTCACAGGTTCCAGTTCTTGTCTGAAGCTAGGTGTTCTTCCTTGTTTTGTCATCTTCTGTAACTGTCTGCTGCTCATATTCATTCCCCAGCACAACAAACATATTAATTTCTGCCTTTCTTCCCTCTCTTAGTTCACATTTTCTGCCTGTTCATGAATGTTACCTTTGAACAACTATGGTACTTATTGAGACATTTGCCATCCAGTGATGTTTCAGCTGGTATCTTCAATGCTTCAGGTGGTGTCTTTCATGCTTCCATTCTTTGTCCATCCACTTCTCCATGTCTTTCAAATCTGAAGTCGCGAATCATTTCCAGTTGAAACTCAAACTCTCGCTTTTTCTCCTCCGTGAACTATAGCGTATAATATACTGTCCTTATCCAGCTTCCAGCTCAAGGATCACATGCACTGAGCTTCAGTAACTTCCATTCCCTGAATAAATATATTTCCCTTGTTGCTATCAACCTTCATGCATGCTGTTACCTTTTCTTCCTTTCATTACCTTAAAAGAACACGTCAAACCTTTCCTAAGTTTTCTGAATGCCCTTCTCCGGACCTACTCTAACAGGTCCATGTCCTTCCTGTGCTGAGTATTCCAGCTCTGGACACAGTACTCCAGCTGGCAGTCTGATGACAGTGGAGTAGAGGGGCAGGATCACCTCCCTCAACCTGGTGGCCATGCCTCTTTTGGTGCAGCCCAGTATACAGCTGGCTTTCTGGGCTGCAAGTGCACATTGTTGGCTCATGTCAAACTTTTCATTCACCGGTATCCTCAAGGCTGCTCTCTATCCCTTCCTTTCCCAGCCTTTGTTGACAGCAGGGGGATGCCCAGACCCAGGTGCGGAACCTTATGCTTGGCCTTGCTGAAACTCATGAGGTTCACATGACACTTCTTGAGCTTGTCCAGGTCCCTCTGAATGACATCCTGTCCCTCAGGTGTGTTACCTGCAACACTCAGCTTGGTGTCAACTGCAAATTCACTGAAGGTGCACTTGATTCCACTGTCTATATCCCACTATACCAATGCATATTAGTACTGGTCCCAATACAGACTCCTGAGGGACTCTGCACATCAACGATCTCCAGCCAGACATTGAGTCATTGACCACCACTCTCTGGATGTGACCATCCAGGCAATTTCTTAGCCACCAAACAGTCTATCCATCAAATCCACCTCTCTACAATCATGAGAAAAGGATGTTCAACTTGCATATTGTTCATAAGACACATTTATTCATTCACATGGGAGAAAAATGCAACATAATCTGACATCAAGCCTTAGCAAAGTTATCTGAAATTTATCCTACAGCTTGGTTGGAACCAGATGATCAACTCCATCTCACCTTCTGTGTGGTGAAAACTGGGTGTTAAGGACCAAATCCCACTGAAATTCATTATTCTGGTAAAGGAAAGCAGTCTAAAGGATAATTGCAAGATGGAAAGAATGTTAATCTTATCCTTTCTAACAAATATTTTCAGGACAAGGACAAGTGGTAGAAAAATGGCTCAAAGTCCATGGGACACATCAAAAGCACTGCAAGTCTTTTTCTTTGTTAGATCACAGCTCTGCTAGTGTCTACATCAGAAAAGGCTGCACAAAATCCAATCCTGCAAAGCATGTCTACACAGATTTACAAGAAACAGCTATACTACTGTTTTTCGTATTTTTGTGCCTGTAATGGCCTTCTTATTTCACAAGGAAATAAAAAGCAAGGCAACATCAACATCATGAGAGTTTGGTAATGAAAGACCCATCACTTACTACTGTTTGGCTTTCCTCATGGTATTTTCACCTCCTACTTCTTCACCCCTGTAGCATTGTAATACATGTTTTTTGAATTTCAGGTATGATTTTAGGCAAACCATTTCATCTTTTCATGCTTAAGCAATGTCCCATCTCAAACCCAACTTTTCCAGAGCTTGCCTGGTGGTCTGGCTCATCCCTATCAGGAAAGTTTCCTCTATTATTACATTCAAATCCCTTCAGCAAATTGCTCAACCCTACAATTGTTCATATTGCCAAATCCAGAGACCAGTCTTCCTTCTCTCTTAGAAATAATTTGCTGGGATACCAAAGTGTGACTCTTACAGTTCAAGTGTTAACTAGATGGGAGTACGGCAGCTGTATTAGCAGCGTGGCTTTCAGGTGTCCTGTAGAACAATTTTTTGATGCCTTGGGAATACTTTTACATTGAAGCCAGAAGAGTTACCCTGATAACAAGGTAATGCCAACAGGTAATATTAAGCCCTACTGTCAGACTAAAATTCTCCAGTTTCTCAGAGAAATGTATTGACCGTTAAGGAAAAGATATTTTCCTATAACTTGTTCTTTGAAATGGCAACACCAATTTTCCTGAAATGTTTTTGATCAAGACACACAGTGAGCATAAATATGTCTGCATCAGTTGGCACATCTGATTAAGTAAACATTTTTTCTTGTAATAAAAAATATTAGGCAACCTTAATGACATGCATCACTCCTATTGTGCAGAACTCCTGTAAGTAAAGCTGACTTCTAATTTCCTATGCCACCTTGCACGTAACTCAGCATGAACATTTACCACGACCACCATAACAAACTAAATGTTGCAATATTCTGTGTATCTAGATCTAAAGAAATGCTTTATTTTCTCATTAACAGAACAGCATCTTCATAGTATACCAAATTTACACAAGTCTTAGTAGATTTACTCCTTATTAAAATTATCTTCTACAGTTATTCACATGCCTATAAAATAGTATCCTAAGAGAAAACCATGACAAGAAAGTCAGAGCCAGTCAGGACATAGGACAACCTTTCCTGAACTATAGAGTGTTATAAATAGCATTACTTTTCTTGCACTATAAATAGAATTCTTATAAATAGTGTTTCTCTGCTACTAATTGAAGCATCACTAGAATCTCTGGTACAGACTAACTACAGCTTCATCAGTTTAAATTTGACTTGTAATTCCTTACTATTTCAAGGGCATTATATACTGAAAAACAGGCATGAGGGACAAGCAAAGAAAGAGTCTGTAAAAGGATCAGGAGTGACTGACTCTGCCATTACTAGTTAACTGCTTACAGGGCAAGACCAAAATAGCTCCTAAGAGTGTTCAGAAAAAAAAAAAGCATAAATTACTTGCTGCTTTGTATTTACTTGAATTAATGCTTGCTAAATTATCTAATTACTTCAATTCTTCTTCTCTTTGCCTCACAGATTGATAAGGGATAGTGTGACTTTAATCTACCAGGCTACCTTTCTTGTCTATGTGAAAGAAAGCCACTCAGCTGACAGTGCTGAAGTTCACCATCTGTTTTCAATGGACAGACCATATTTTATTTTTTTTAAGTTATCATAAACAAACATAACAGGAGACCTCAGATTTTTTAAGTGTTTTTCACCAGTTCAACCATTACAAAAAACTAGATTTCTAGAAATGCAGGACTGTAAGATAACTATATACAAACCACTTGCAGCTTAGCAGGATTGAGTGCGTGTAGATCACCCTACAAGATACTTGAGCACAGAATCAAATATCCCATCCGAATATAAGTGCTTAATAGGTAACTCCTAACCCAGCATGTGACCTTTGACACTGCCATGTGTCAGGGAGGAGTTCAAGGACAGAGGAACCATTTGTGATATTTGCCTCCTTACTATCCTACACCTCTCTGAAAGTTCCTAGCCCAGAGTAGGTCCTATGTAGTTAAAAAAAAGAGTGGATTTCCTTTCCATTTGAACACCTGAAAACTTTTCTTATTTTCCTATAGCTCTGTGAGTGATGCCCATGTGAAGAGAAACCTCTTCTTAGCTTTCACCTCCCTCCTGCAGGTTTCTTTGGGTTCTTGCACCAGTGGAAGCAAAGTTAATCCCCATCAATCTACCTGCCTCTCATGGTTTCACAGATCTATACTGCATTCTCTTGCATGGATTCCTGTGGAAGATTTGTTTGCACCTTTTGATGGTCTATGCCAGTGCTTCACTGCCTCACAACTAGAAAACCATCCCAAGAGTTCGGCTGAATTTTGATTGTAATGCTATTTTTGTTTTAATCCCATTCCCAACAACTGTAGAGAACAGTTAAATTTGCAGCACTGTTTTCTGGAGATCCCACACATTTCTTTTCTAGATTAATCCCCTCAAATTACTTTAAATTCTCTATACATTATTTTACTCTCCTGATCTCTTCTATCTCCTTTGAGCCACACAGCTTCAAGCAGGGTTACATCCCTTGGACAAAGGCTCTCCATCCCAACATAGACTAGAATAACAACACCTTGCTCTAACATTTGCCAGAAGCTTGATGACTTTCATGACATTTTGACAACCAAAACCACAATCTGTGTTCAAGCATAACGCCTGGATCCATTTCCACAGTAATGCTATCTCCCCATTTATTTCCATTTCATCTTTCTGCACTTCTTAACTGTTTGCATTTGTCACTACTGAGTTTTATCTTCTTGATTTAGGGGAACCTTTCCTCTACTTCAGCAAGGACACATATATACAGTGACTGCATGACTCAAAATTAAATGGAGAAAATGATCAAAGGCTCTACTTAAAAAATGTGAAAGGTGAGAACTGGAGATATTCCCCACCTCAAAGCACGAAAATTATGTACTTACTCTCTGTCTATGACCAGACAAGTTACCGCTTCAGCTGCAATGACATTGGCTGTTCTGACATCCTCCCTGAAAGGAAAAATACATTTCTTAAATGAACTGTATTATTTTCATGACAATCTTTATTTTTCCAAACATACTGCATTCTTAAAGCACTTCAGGAATAAATTTCTTGGTTCCAAAGCTTTTCCCCTGTATTGATTTGATGTTCATCATCCATAAAGGCTTCAAAAATGCAAAAGCTAAAAACCATGCATGAAAAGAAAAAAAGAAACAGGTTCCCCTTGTAAATAAGACATCCAGCTATGCATCAGTCCATGCTTGTTATCTGTTCTAGTCAAAGCGTCATTTCTTATCATGCACGTTTGTGCACAGAAACCATTTTATCAAAATATGGGCTATATCCATAGACCTATTTATGAACATTTAGTCTTCTGCTTATGTTCTTCTCTCCAAAACCCCACATAATATCTCAGGGCTGGAACATGAAGCATCTAATTAAGAAGGATGTCAGCTCTGCTACTCAGAATAGGTACAATGTATAGGACTTGCATTTGCTATATGAGCATGGGGGAGGCTGGAACTGTGCCTGTGAAAGGGGTCTGATTAGTAAAGAACTTTTGAAAGGTCTCAACATTAAAACACTGTGCTGGTTATTTTCACCAGCTTTCCAGAAAATAAAAATATTGCACTTAGATTTTTTTTCTTTATCTTCATTACCAAATGCTTTGTATTCTCCCTCTTCCTGACCCACTGAGAATTTAGCTGTGGCCAGCCCAAGCTATACAATGTGAAGTTCATTCATTTTAATCAGACTGATTCAGCATTTCATCAGGGTTTACGAGATGCTGTTCTATTATCTGCATTGACCAAACAAATGTACATGATTCAGAGTTGCTGTTTTACTCAAACGCACTCCAAACCTTTCAATGTATGAAACGTAAGTGGATTACAGGCAAAAGAGACCCACCTCTTTTAAGCATATCTAATTAATTTAGGCTGGAAAACCACTGTACATTACCATTGAAGCAGAAAATGAGATTTAAAAATGCTGTTAGAAATAGCATTTCCCCTGTTTAAAGACTGGAGATATTAAAGCAGTAGTATAGTAAAAAAAAAAGGCGGGGGTGGTACATGTGCACTCATACAGGAATATGCACTCTCCCCTTAAGGTAGTCATTAAATGACTTTAATTAATTATTGACTTTAATTATTTTTGAGCTATCTTTACTTTAATATCCTTATAACAAAGCAAGCAGAAATACAAATGAATAATATTCGAGCCTACATTTAAATGATGCCTTCCAGTCTATTTTCAATTAAAATAAGCGTACATTAGTACTAATTTATCCATACTGATAAACAAAATTATGTTAATTTAAAGCAAGTAGAAAGAAGTAGCTAAGTAGCAGAAAACAATTATATCTATTAACTTCTAAAACTTTGGTAAATATAAAGAGGATAAGGAATGATAATATCTAATATCCTATTATGTTGCTGCCAGTATATTAATACACTAAAATGAGTATGCAAACTTTTGGTTGTTCAATAATTCCAGATAAAACTTAACATGCTTATTGCATTATCTCAGATACCTTTCTGTCACAACAAGCCAGTTTATAACTTCACAGTTGCAGATTATAGACGTGATTACAGTTAGTATATTATAGTTATATGATTATAGACGGGTAAAATACAGCTATTGGTTGCTTCAGTTCAAACATTTTAAATAAACATTAATATTAGGGATTAAAATGCATAAGTAACTATTAAGGTTTTCACTACCTTGTACTTAATACATACTTTCAATCAGCATGAAATAAATGTAGAATGAAGGCACTTTCCCAAAAGGCATTTCACTTCACACAAACACCCAAACCAGAGGAACAACAGAGTTCTTGTAATGCAGAAAGTCACGCGATTCTGAGGTTTCCTCATGTTATGTTAGAAATAACTGATAAATCAGGTAAAAAAACCCACTTTTTTTTTTTTAAATGAATGATAAAATGGCTCACATATGAAGTGTTAAGGAAAGAAATCCCTATGTTTGGGTATCTCCAAAGCCATCCTGTACATCCTTGCCTACAAACACCACTCCTTCCACTTATGCAGGAGCCTCATTCCACAAATACTGAATGAAGAGACCGATGGGGGGAAACAGCTTTATGTTTACAATCAAAATTGATTGTAGTGGGTTTAAAAGCCTCAGCTGCTCTTGTGTTAGTGGATGTTCACCAATCAGGGTGCAAGCAGGATTAAAAATCTCGTAAAGTTTCTAAAAACAGAAGGGAAAAAACTCCAATGTATTTTCAGCTCTATATAAATGTTAAACCTTTATGTGCATCAGATGTGAAATACAACACACACTCAAACTTCCAAATACTGCCAACACATCACATAGGCATAAAAAAGACAAACATACCTAGGGCCATGCCACTGATGTACAAACTAACCTCAGACACCTTCAAGCAAAACAAATGGTCAGTCCATGTTCTGAAAGGTAATATTTCAACAGGCATCCACCGCTACAGCATTTAGCATTAAATGCAACAAGTAATTATTATAAGTTCAAAAGTGCACAGCATTAAATTCAAAAGTAACTACGCAAAGTGCATGAAATTAAATGCAACAAGTAATTACTAGGAATGTATGGCATTAAATGCAAAAGTAATTATTGGAAGCACATGGCATTAAATGCAAAAGTAATTATTAGAAATGAACACCATCAAATGCCACAAATAAATATGTGAAAGCCTTGCTTGCAAGCACTGACTCGGACACTTTCTGGACTTCATCACAGGAGTACTCATCACTGCTTCCCGAGAAACAGCACTCTTCATCAGAGGAATTGCCTTCACTTTCTGAAAACTCCATCACTACTGTTTGCCTCCACCATTTCCCCATGGGAAAATGCCTGCTTCCTTCCAACCGCTACTATATTTTGTCCTTCAGGCGAGCTGGGGTTATTTTAGAGCCCCTTCAGCTTCAAACTTTGGGACTTGGTGAAAGGTCACAGCTGCTGCGGGGGCTTTCTAGGATGCATCATCGGGAAATACAAGCGGAGGGTATTTTGGAACCACAAATTGATATGCAGCTGCACACAAGTGGGCACAGCTCCTGCCCTGAGCACACGCCAAAAACTGTGACAGGAGACCTTGTACTTCTGTGCTTCAACTCCTAATCCACAGCAGAATTAGATGGCAACATCCCTAAAGCTCTACTAAAGCGTGTTATCACATCACTGTAAACACGAGTACATTATTTAAGAGATAAAATGCATACATTTTTTTCCTTCCTATAATTTGTAGCCCAGTTCACTACTTACAACTCAGGAAGTTTCAGTAATTTTGCTTCTGATAAGCTGCCAACAACTTACTTCGAGCACAATAATTTTTTAACCATTTCCAGGAACTTTTCTGATAAAAATATACTGATGACATGATTTACAAAGCTGTGTTGGAAAATGTGAATACAAAAGATATAAGACAGCTTTAATCAGAGGTAAGGTCATACGTCAGCCTCTGTTCCCTGATTTTACATTAGGCTGTAAAAATAAGTCTTAGATTTAAAAATCTTTGAGATGATTCCTATCTTTTTGCTTTTTTACCCTCCTTCATAGCTTAACTCATAAAAGTCCTGCTGCAAAACTGGTTCTCATAGCTCCTACTATAGAGTCCCTTAAAGATGCCTATATAATTTGTCAAATAAATAAAAACTACATTTGGATGATGTAATTTAACAATATACCATTATATTTGCTTGAAGACTTGCATCAGGGACACAACTGGTCCAGCCTTGGAATGATTTCTGTCAGGATTTTGGGATTGCTCTCCCCAGATGCAGCCTCCCAGCACAAAATAGTATTTATTATGCAGTGGGAGTATCCTGCTGCTGGAAGTATCATATTTACAGCCAAGCCTTTTCTGCTCGCCTCCTGATGGGCATTTTGTCAGTCAAAATTGATTTCAAGCTAAAATACAGTAGAGACATTTTTAAGTCTATAGGTAGGCAAACACTAGCTTAGAGCTAGGGCTGGTTTTTTCAGAAGACTGCCAAATTTGGGTACCACTCCTCAGAATAAATAGATAGATATAATTTTTATCTCCCATGATAAAAAGTCATGGTGTAATCAGAAATACCCAAGAAAATCATACAGGGAAGTAGAGAGGCTGGGTTTTGAGCTACTGCTACATTCAAGTTAATAACTGATTTTTCCCTTCCCCCCCCCCCCCCCTTGCTTATTTCTGACATCCCTTGTTCTTAATACTTCGAATCAACCTTATTAAAAGATTCTGTACAGGGTCAAGCGTACAGTGCTGGAAAGGAGTAAAATGCAATAAAGAACTTGAATATCAGCAAATTAGGAACCTCCAAATAGTCTTCCTACAGCAACTTTTTAAAACCTACCAGGGAAGACCTACTTTTTTTTTCCCCATCTTTTCTTTGAAAACCCTCATTAATACTATTATGAAGTTTAAATGATCTAAATACTCATTTCCAGAAGTCCCATGGGACTTGAGCTTTCTCCCATAGGCCTCTCCCAGGAAGCAGCAGCTTCTGCAGAGCAGCTGGCAAGGATCAGACATTGACCTGTCTACACTTGGTGACTGGTTGAGGTCCTTCAGTTACTTGGACAAAGAAAAATGGGCTGCAGTCATAATTTTTAGAGAAAGAAAGAAAAAACCCAACAATCCTAAATATACGATTTGGGATACTGCTGCAGCCAATAGCCCTTTGAGAGTCTACAGGACCATTTAGATAGGATGCCCATCACTCTTCCCAAGAAACACAGTCTGATCATCAAGACAGGTGTCACCTGTAGGAAGTTTTATCTGAAATGTTAGGACAATCCCTGTAAATGATCACCTAACACACATGGAATTTTAAGGTACCTTCAATTGGTAGAATTGGTGCCACTCTACACCCTCTTTCCTGCTTTTTCTCGGTTGCCGTTGCTGAAGTCAAGTCAGACCTACAGAATGGTGATAAAGTCCATCATGATTGATGGTGTAAGCCATGGTCTGTACCAGTTACCTGAATCTATTGACTGATTTCCATAGGGTAAAAAGACCCCTTGTAGACCGGTGTTTGGCTTCGCAATGCTTCAGCTTTCTGACAACACAATATCCATTTGCAATTGGTTTTGAATATAAAAATACATTACTGGAATTAGTAAACACAGTCTGGTCTTCTAAAATGAAATTTTAGTGTGAACCTAATAAAACGTACAACTTTAAAAAAGCTGCACTTGAAAAGAGTCATGCTGTACAACAAAACCCGTGAAAATCCCCACAGCATTAAAATCACGCCTCTGTAAAGGGAATGAAATAAGGTAGGAAAGAGAAACTGCTTTAAGGTACCCCAATTTGAAAGCATGTATCAAAATGTGCACACTACCACCTGCGCTTTTCTGCAATTTAGGCTATATGGCTACTGGGAAAAGGAAACATTTCTTATAAAAAAAATTACAGTTCATTCAGAGAAAATGGTTTAAAAATCCTATTTTACAGTTTTTTTAATTGAACATAAGCAAACCATACAACTGTCCAAATAGGTTAGAAAATGTACTGACCCCTTTTAATAATTTATGTCTTGTGAACATATCATTAGCACTTACTGTTGTTAAAATACATGTATACTGCCCGTGGCTCCATCTGAAGGGTTTAAGTCCTGGCAAGGACTGCACAGCAGGATTTATGAAAAACCAGCCCTTTCTAATAACTTATTTTAATATTTAAGAAGTTAAGGACTCAGAGATGGCGAACGGGTCCTGACCCTGTTATTAAAAAAGTTCTGCTCCATCCTTATTGTACTGACACTTTTAAAAATAAATGAAACTCCCAACACCTGCTGCTAAGATTATGGTGAGTTTTAACTCAAAATTCTCCCAGGAAGTCACGATGTGCTGGGATCATTTCAGGATGCTGTGTGAAGTCTGACAATTATTTTCTGCTTCATGTTAATGACAGATGTTATTTCATGAAAAGGTGGAGGGAGCTGGAGCCTCCAGGCTCCATGAAGCCTGGAGGGCTTCCATTTCCTTTCAGTTTCATGAATATGAAAAATCAAGTCCATTTTACATAAAATGCAATTTATTTTGGTACTAATGCAAATGCCCTAATTTATAAAATATAATTTTTGCAGTCATCATATGCAGAAACATATGCTATTACAAATATTGCACTGGACTGTGACTGCTCCTTTGTCTGCTTTGTCACTGCCTATAGCCTAGCCTTGAACATGCCATTTTATATCTGATTCCTATATCCGTATATTTCCCTATATTCCTATATAAGTATACACTTCTGTATGTAGGAACATTTCTTGTATTTCACTATATTGCTATATTTCACTGTCTGATTCCTACATTACAATGGGAAAACTGCCTTTTCTCACTTTGTGTTCTCCTGGGTCTACAGACAGAAGAAAAAACGTGAGATGATTACTGTTACTTTTATTGGAGTAGAGATCTGACATAGTGATGCTGCTGAATTAACAGGTGTTATATCAGAATACCTACACTGAAATCAATAAATGCAATGTAGATAAATTTTGCCAAAAAACCAGCATTAATTAAATCAGAAGCACTATGACAAGCTCTTTCATATATGACAATATCAGACCCATTCCCGCCCCTTGAAAGCAAATGGGGAGATACAGAGGGTATGATAACACAGAGACCTCTTGTTGCATATTTAAAAGTTGGTGTAAAATCAGGCCCTGCTCTCCACCTTCACATTTATATACATAATCATAAGCTGCCAGTGATTCAGGAAACCTAGAGGGGGTTATGTCAGCTGCAAACTCTTCTGAGAGGAGTACATGCCCCTCCTGATCTGAAAGAAGAGAAAAAAGGTCTTGCTATCACTTCATTACCATGAAGCTGGTGAAATCTGATGATACCTGCTCTTTTGACAGTCAGCACAAGGATTTTCCCCTTGCTGTGAGGCATAATCAGGTTCTTCTGCTAACTCCTGGCTGCAAGGTAATTGTGGCTGCAACAATATGAAAGGGTTATGAACCACACGGGTAACAGCATTAAAGGCAGTATTCTGCGCTGTTTATTCTCATTGTATTTAATCCATAATTGATAATTGCAAACTACTCAGAAAAAAACCCTATAGCCTCTGCCACAACTAATTTAACACGCAAGCACTCTGAGTGGTTTCTAACTTGCCATTATTTATGAAAACAGCCAGATTAAAATCAAATCCAACTGTGATCTGAGAGTTAAAGTAATATGATACACCTATTATACATGAACAATAGCAATACTGTTCTTACACAACAGCATTCTAAACCACATGCAAAAGGTCACAGTTAAATCTCAGAAGCAGTAAAGGTATACAACAATATGTGCAAACCTATTTTATAGGTGAGTAAACAAATGCACAAGGAGCTTGAGCAAGGTGCATTAGATTGTACAGGCAGCAATTAGCCTCAGCACTACCAGAACTGGCAGCTGGCTTCTCTTCAAGAATTAATGAGACTACATCCACTTGGCCTAATGTCTTTACTGTGCTGCAGTGCTCAAAAAGCCACATGCACCTGATTGCTGCAGAGCTAGGGAGGTTATCCCTTAACTGTGCCACTCAGATACCATGCCAGCCTTACTAGCTGTAACCACTATATTTACTCCAAACCCTACATTAACACAGAATCTTTGGCCAGATTAGTGGAAACAACTGCATCCAAAGCAGCTGCTTACAGGTTGAGTTCTGTACATAGCCAGATTCTTTTTTTTTCTCCCTTCAGGTATTTCTATGACTGTTACGTTCTTTTTCTTTCTTGGCTTTGTGCATTAAGAGTACCGGGGCAAATACCCTTTGTCATGCTGAAGTGATGAGCAATGTATTTGTCTATTGAAACCATATCTCATCGCAAGAATGTCTGGCCTATGCACAACTGACAAAAGGCTTTTTCAGTTAACATTTTTTTAGACTTTATTATGAATTCATGTTTTGGGTGTTTTTTTTTTAAGAATAACTATATTTTAAACAGTGCTCTTGTTAAATTCCTAAGCACTGCAAAGAGTGGGAATTGTAATGAGATTATGGCTTCTCCTTAACAGATGTCAGCAGCAGGATCTAGACACTAAGCCATGGGAGATATTTTTTCAATAACACTTGTTAGCTGACACTACCAGCCTCCACCACCAAGCTTCCTGGGTACCAAATTCCCACTCCCATATATTTCAGGTCAGTGCAATCCCACGTAATGCATGGGGTGTGCATCTACCTCTTCCCATGGCCAATGCTTTTGACTGTCATTGGATCTGAGTGCCCCAACCCTGGTAACCAGGCCCATCTTAACTTTCTCCCCATGTCACTGACTCCTCCAGATCCACCTATCTCTTCTTCACTTCTGCAGGCCAAATTCACTGCATCTTTCTGTTATCCCACAAATGATTTTACTTTCTTCCATTCTACCCAACAACTGTCACTGATATCAAGGACTGCATTTTATATTCACAAAATAAGGGGTTTGTGCCTAGAGTGTGCCAACAGGCTTTAATTACCCTGAGCAGCTTGACTGGGACCTTCACCCAGCACTTTCTGCCAATAGTCCAGGAGTCCCATTTCATCTCCATGTGGTGCCACATACAACTTTGTGTTCAAGTCCAGACAGATAATGCCTGCTGTGGTTCCCTTGTCCAAAAATAGTTTTCCTGCACAGACACAACATGTAGCATTTTCTTTCAAGCTTTTGCAACAAATTTGGAGGGAAAGGATAACTAAAGATTATATAACATTGCATTTTCCAGCTGATAGCCAATATATGGCCCCACTGTTCCTGATGTCTCTTGCTCTTCCCACTTATAATGGCACTCTTGCTCTTCCCACTTATGATGGCACTCATGACCTGAAGATTCACATGTCCAGTTTCAGAAACTAGATTGACCTGAGCTTGCGGATGGAGATAATCAGGTCCCTGTAAGTCTGAATCTACTTTCTTTTAAAAGATTTGTTTACCTTTTCCTTGTAATAATTTCTATGCCATCACCTTCATCTTGCCCTACAGTTACAGCATGGCCAGTTATAACAACCATCTCTCCTCCAGTGCCTACTCTTCCTTTAGTAAAAAAAAAATAAATAAAATCAATGTTTTATTTGATAAAAACAAATAAAAATATCATAGTTACTAGGTGTGATCTCACTTAATTCACAAGACAATTAAATGAAGAAAACAAAAACTGGTTTTGCTTGTAGGAGCAGAATGAACCAGAGGAGCTCCAGAGGTCCCTTCTGATCCAAGTAGCTCTATGATGAGGACAAGATATACAGTATTTTGGAATGCATCAATTTAAGTATTACTCAAAACATCTGGTTTACAGTTTTTAAAGACAAAATTTAATAAATTAAATTAGAAAAGACAAATTTACAAGTACCCAAATAACCAGTAACACCTTATTGAAAACTGAGCTTAAACTTGAAAAAAACCCTAACCTTCTACCGATAAGAATTATTGGTCTTAAAACAATACACCACACACATAGGGCATGACACATCCCTACTACAGGGTTTTGCAGATCTCATTTTCAAGGATGTATTTCCTTAATAAAGACAAATAAAAGCAAGGAATAAGAGCAAGTGCCTAAGATCCATTTCACTCCCCATGAGTCTTCTCTATGCACCTGCTGCAGAAAAGCATCACAACGAACTCTGATAAACACATCCTTATAAGAGGGAATAATTTCTATATGTATAACCTGAGAATACTGCAACTGTTAGAAGTATGTTATGCTGATAAAAATGACTTTTTGTTTTTTATTAAAAACACTTTTTAAGTTTTACAACTGACATGTCTAACAGAATTACAAACCGTGCCTGTGAGCAGCTCTTCTCTGTTGCTGTGAGAATCCTACCCGAGAAATAGAACTGACATGGAAAGAAATTAATTAGTTTCAGGCACCAGTGGGGGTAACACATTTCTGACCTACAGGAAATTATACTGCTGGGAGTATGATATAAGTGTTAAGAGAGCAATTAGGATTGTCACCTAGCATATTCCCAGGAGAAAACTGACAGACCCTTATTCCTGGCCTCGTCTCCTACAGACATCGGCGTGTTGATGAATATTGCTACTGCTTTGAACAACCCCAACAAGAGGCATCTTATTGTTGGCCTCAAAAGCATGATGTTATATCAGCTCTTTTGTACTGCAGAATGGCCAGTCTTCTTCTGGGGGGGGGACATATACCACCCTGATACATTTGATTTTATTGCTTTGAGGGATAGTTTTATATGATTTTATATGAGTTTTATATAATTTTATATGAGTGAGATTTTTATGACACACACAGATAAACACATCAATATCAAGGTGGTATATTCAGCAGCCAGCACTGGGGAATGCACAACAGAAACTAAGCAATTATTATAGCCATAATTAAAAGCCATTATGACTCTCCAAGAAACTTTCTCCTTCTTTTATAATTCATATTAGCCAAGCAGATATTTAAGAACAAATTGTGATGAATGCCAATATCATGTTTGAATACAAGGCCATTTAACATGGGAAACAGCAGAATGACTTGCATCAGAAAGTATAGGCAGGTCCAGGTTTATCCTCTGTTCTCCCCTTTCCTCACACATCCAGTTTGCATGACAGGACTCTAGCCCTTCTCCAGCTTCTGAACCACCTAGTCCATGTACAATTTACTGGATCATTACCAGCTTCATCTGGAACAAACCCTCTTTACATCACAGTTCTATGCAACAGCCCTAGAACATTAAAAGGTTCTAAATAAATCAGTTAAGATGATACTCTTTTGGTGAGGCAGACATGCCCCTCTAAGTAGTGTATTTCTAATTAAAAACTGAATTTCAAATGACAGATGGGTCTGAAATCAAACCATAAATGCTAACACTTTGAGAGAAGACTGACTTGCCCCCAAGGAAGCAACCAATGTGAGTCCAAGCCCCTCCTCTGGTGGGGTGAAGAGCCTCTCTGGGTTTGCACTAAACCACTTCAAGTGTTATAATAGGTGATCTCTTCCTGAATTTTGACAAGGGATTAAAAGGTTTTTAAATAATGCCGGGTTGAAGGAGAAGTACGAGTCAAAGCTTAAATAAAATGATCAAGAACACTGAAGCAGACTGGCTTTCAACCACTTTTAACTGATGTAACACTGAACTGCATTTTTCCTAAATATATACAAAGAAAACCATATCCAGCTTAGGTAGGATTAGAATTTGGACATAAATCCCACTAAAATACCACTAAAATTTACAGTACCTAAAACAAAGCACTGCGGTTTTGCTTATGGTTTGTTGTCACATCAAGTTGCTTAAAAGCCACTGCATTAATAATGACATCTACAGAACAAAAAAAAAAAAAAAAGAAACCTCTTTATATCACCCAAACAGTAACAGAAAGATTACCTGGGCTTTCTTCCCTACAATCATTATTCAGCTCAAATGCCAGCAAACCACAGCAGAATTTTAAATTGGATGTGCTTGTAATTTATGGGTATCACTTCTCATAACTCACATACGCTTTACAAAATGATTATGACATGGATAACTTTGTAGTGTTTTACTGTATTACGGCCTATGTCATCTTCTATAACCACAAAATACAAATCCTGCATTAGTGATCAAGAATGGGGCATCACCATTTTTTTTTAATCTACCTACAACTTTCATCTTACCTGCAGTTATCAGAGCAGTGGCAAGCCCAGAAATCTTAACACAGAATCACAGAATCAACTGGACTGGAAAAAAATCTTTAAGATCATCAAGTCCAACCTTTATGCCAGAATTGCCAAGACCACCACTAAACCATGTCACTAAGGGCCTCATCTACATGGTTTTTGAACACTTCCAGGGATGGTCTTTCCACCACTGCCCTGGGCAGCCTGTTCCAATGCCCAACTACCTTTTCAGTGAAGAATTGTTTCCTAATATCCAATCTAAACCTCCCCTGGTGCACCTTGAGGCCATTACCTCTTGTCCTATTGCTTGTTACTTGGGAAAAGAGACTGACCCCCACATCACTACAATCTCCTTTCAGGTAGCTGTAGAGAGCAATAGGATCCCCCCGAGCCTTCTCTTATCCAGATTAAACAACCCCAGTTCCCTCAGCTGTTCCTCATAAGAGTTGTGCTTCAGGCCCTTCACAAGCTCTACAGAAACAAGGCCTGTGGCTGAATTATAGAGATGGCTTTTCAATAAAGCAGTCTAAGTAGCCTGTGAAGGTCATCTGGAAATCAAGAATTAAATTTCTAAATTTTCTTGTGTTAATATTCACAATATGGATTTTTCTCATTTGGCAGTAATAGTACCACCAGGTGTTCTTGGGATGTCAGTGTCTCTATGGGAAGGCAATTTATGCTCAACTAATTTTCTGAAGATGTGAAATTCTGGTGTATTTGTGACATAGCAAAGTTTATATATAAATGAGTGTCTTCCCCAAGTACTAAAATTTCACATGCATATTTCAAGGACGGATTCACAGTAGCCTAATGCAGGCAAAATACAGGCATCCCTAGGTCAACATTTTTATTTTTTTTTTTTTTATTCAAAATAATTTTTTATAAAGTATGTAGGTTTGGTTTGTTTTTTTTTTTTTTTTAGAGAAAAATACATTAAAACATATTGTTTTGTGCTTACAAGCAGTAAGTTCAACTTAAAATATCTGTTAATGGCTTTTATTTACTAATCTTTGAATGTGCTTGCATTTGACATTGTGTTCAAACTGTGGGCTGGAGTTATTTTAAGTCACTGGGCCATACTCTAAAATGAGTATCACAGGCTGAGCCCTGTTTCCCTTACTCCATAGCAGAAACACATACTAAGTGAAAAAGAAAACCAACTGATAAGAATTCTTAGGTTCCACAGAAAAAGACTAAAGGTAAGTAACTGAGTCCCTGCAGTGTCCCTTACCCTTTTTGTAAAGCAACAGTTATAAAGACTTCCCCTACATATGTTTGCAATGGTTCTTTTTTCCCATCCTCTTTCCACTCATTCCATCTTTTTTATCCTCTTTCAAATCTTCACCAGTTTTAGTTTCATGTTATTGCACTTTTTTCTGCTCTTCCATCACTGCACAGAGGTAGCATGGCAAAGAAAAAGCACATTTTGCATTAAAAGGCAAAATATAAGGGACACAAAGGATCCAAAAAAGCAGCCAATCAAAATTTCTTAGCATTTTCTGGCCATACTGGTTGTTCTTAAATCACCCATATTCATTATGTAATGCTTGTTAGTCTTGTAGCTGTCAGAGCATTAGGCAAAGATGCCAAATTTCACTATATTCCACCATCCATGATGCAGCAGTATCCATCAACAGCAGTCTGAGCTTTTGACAGGCCTACAGGAGCATGTTTCCCATATCTGAGATGGCAACAGTTCTTAGAAATCATCCTTTGCTGGTGGGAAAACCATTTCCAGTGGACACACTCCATCAGTATCACTCAATAATATTTATATGATTTGGTACATTTTTTTTCAGAAGACAAGAAAGATTGAGAAGAGCAAATACAGTTCTCTAAAGGAATCAAAAATGTTATTTTTGTAGGTAAAATGTGGCTTAAGCATGAAATGAAAGGCTAAAGAAGAGTCGTGGGTGACATAATTCTGATTCTAGAATTAATACCTGCTTGCTTGCCAAATCTGTTAATGACTTAAACCAATTATTCTTATAAATTTATTCTGAATCATTATAATGAACTAGTATCTCACTAGCAACTAATTAATAATATTCCCTATGTGAAACAACCCAGAGGTATGAAATTACCAATTTTTCATTAAGCAAAAGTGCACTAGTATCCTACCACACACAGTACATTACTATTTCAATCAGCCAGTGGGTAACAAGAGTGTCTTTAAGATATATTAAATGTTGATTATCACATTCAAGAACAATTCCATTAAACTGTGGGGAAATCAGAAGAGTTCTAGAAACTAGATCCTTGCAGACCTACTTTTTATGAGATATGAATCTACCAGCCTTGATAACACCAAGCCAGAAGAAGCTGAAAGACCAAAAAATGTATACAGTTAAAGAGGAAACCATTTAATTGCATACAGATTTCCTTGAAATAAACGTTTCAGCTGAACAGAATAGGTGTCACATTTTAGTAAGTTCTGAACAGTATAATCTGTTTCATATGTACTGACTGCATTTATGTATCTACACATGCATGTTTCTGTTGCTTTTCTGAGTCTTTTTACCTTTAAAAAAATGGTAACACTATAAAAGTGTTTTGAAAAGGAAGTAAGAAGCAGCAAACCACACAATTATGCAAAGATTATTTGCAGAAAAGTAATTTGCAAAGCAGCAGAAACAGAATTTGGCATACAAAGCTACATGAAACGGTCTTTGACCCACTTTCATCATGAAGGACTCAAAAGCTGCACTTTAGCACATTATTTATTAATTCACTAGAGAGAAACACAGGCAGGGAATAGAAAGAAACCTCAAAGTCTCTCAATTACTTCACTTTGGGATATATTGATATTTTATCCTTGTTAAAGAATCAAAGAATTTGGAGGAAACAAAGCCCCATTATTAGTAAACCAATTAATTTTCAAAACATGTTAATAAGCAGAATTTCATCCCATTAAATAGCATTAATAATATCTGAGTTCAAAGTCTAGCTAATGACAACAGATGCTGTTCTGAGTAACTTGTATAGAATTAAACAGATTAAGAACTTGGGGTTTCTGTTTAGATTTTCATTGTTTAAATTATTTGAATCAAGGGAGACCAATATAATATTTAATTTGAATAAAATCATAGGAATTCGTTACATGCCTGGTTCTTTACAGGTTACTCAGGCCAAATTGTCATCAGAAGAGACCTACTGCTTGCACGAAAAGAAAGGACCTGCTAAAGCAGAGAAAACAACAAACTCTCACACCTCCTCTTGTTCTGACTATGACATGGAAAAGACATGCACAAAATTGCTTTTAATTTTGTAAATAAAAATTGGAAAAGCAATGCAAAATGGACAAGCCACATGATGCCTCTACAGCTGATAACTGAAGGCATCAGTGACCATCTGTGTATGCTCTTCTGGACCTGGGGAAGAAACATGTTGCTTCATTATTTGCAAAAGCAATGAAAGCTCATGTCAATTAACTTGTGTATTTCGTTCTAGGAATGAGTGTAGGAACCTTCTTATACCTTCATTTTTTCCTTTCAAAATTGGATGAAGCTGGCATGAAGACTTACACCCTACCAGTGTATGGAGAAGAGAAGGAAAACAGGGAGGTGGGAGAGGACAACTAAACTGGATAAGAAGCAAGGACAAGGAAGGACATGGAGAAAACTGAGGTCATTCAGCCTTTGCTGAGCATATATACACCATGTATGTGTGCTCAGTGTAGCCCACTCCCACTCTCTGATTATCTGAGAAGCTGAGAAACCTGTACCCATGACCTGCCTCTCGTTAGTCCCTACAGCTCCTGCAAGAGACACACAGGACTAGAAATGGAGAGGGGAATGAAAAAAAATTACATGACCTGCAAATGATGACTTATTGACTGATTCGAGATGAGTAAACTAATGAAAGTGTGCCCTAGTTAAACCATGTCTCTTCAAGTGTATCCTTCCCCACCAGGTACTGACTCACTGCAGATGACCCCATATAAAGCCATAAACCACCACAGATTATTTCAAGAGGGAACACTTGCAAAGTGTCAGAGCAGTAATTAGAAAAAGTCTGCAATGCTACTGGCAAATGAATTCTAGCAAAGCCTTATCAAAGCCTACAATCAAACATGCCACCTTCATTTAAAACTGTGCGCATCAATAACCTGCGTCTTACAAACCGGGCTGCTCATTTGTGGTTGGAGTATTGTATAAGACCATGCTCCTGCTCCTCTCTGAACACAAGTAGCCATATTGTTCTCAAAATCTCATAAATCTCATCACATGCTCATAATAAAGGAAAGAGATAAAATATATGCTGATGACCATGACGAAATCCAGATTTGATCATGTATAACATTATCCACCAAACTATGCCTACTAAGATGAACAAATACCATCCTTTGATACAGTTTCAACATTTTGCATTATTAAGTTAGATTTGTTGTTCATGAAAAAAAACCTCTGAGAAAATGTATTTTTTTAATCCAAGCTAAATCTGAAATGTAAAGGTTTGCCTACGTAGCAGACTAGTGCTGCGCGGAGATAATCCAGACTTTGAACACCCTAAATGAGTTTGAGGGCTGTTAAATCATTGGCACAAGATTCTTAAGGAGACAAATCCAGCAGGCTGGATTCCCATATGGTTACTGGCACATATTTTGACTGATTCCCTGAACATGGTGGCTTGCTCATTTTTGCACAAGCAACGTTTTTCAAGGAAATATGACTGCTTTCCCCTTGTGTTTTTAGAAATGACAGGGAACTTAATCATATATATTCAATATTCTCTTCAGTTAGAAAATCAAAAGACATGAACTAATATTGGAAAGTACAGCCATAAAGTGCACATAATTTAGAAACACTGTAGCCATTTGAGTATGCAAATATTGCCAACAAAACTATCACCAACGTCACAGGTTAACTGAGGACTTCTGCATCTGTTGGGGAGTATCAGCAGTAGAATTTGTGAAAATTGAGGGGCTTAGGTGTCTGACACAAGTCCAGCGGTTGGCTCATCTCTCTTCAAGCATTGGGTACTGATAAAATCTTGAGCCTGGATGGAAAATGAAGAAGCACAAATTGTGAAGTGGTCCAGTGCTTCTCCTGAGCGCTGGGAGGAACACAATGTCACAGTGTCAGTGTCTCATCACTAAATCAAAGCTCTTGACAATTAAAATACTTCCCTTCCACATTCTCACTATTCTTAATCTGGAATCTCCACATGGGAAAAATATGTTCTACTGCCATAAAAGGAAAAATAGGGCTATAAGGTTAACTACAGTACTTTATTATGAGCCTTTCGTGAACAGTTTTAAAATGATAAAATATTTTCTAAATGAGCTTGCATTCCTCTGAGATGCCCTGCTTAGAGAGGTGATATCCTTATCCGTAAAACATCATTGATCAAGGACACACACCTGGGGTTAGTTTAAAAATATAAATCTTTCCTAAATTCTTTGTAGCATCAGGGTAATAAAGCAACAGCACAAAAGGCTCAGTCTTTCCCAGTATTCAAAAGATTTTCAGCTCTCCTAGGTAGACATATCTCTCTAAACTGCCAAATTATTAAAGTCTTTCTCCAAGCCTCTAGAAACCTGTGCAGGAAGGACATATGATGCAAGACTGAAAAATACGCATATTGGTTAACTCCTTTGATCTTGTGGACCCCCCCAAAGCCCATGCAGATCAGACACATTCATTGCAATAAAACACTGGGCTCAATAGCTTTTTGAAGCAAATAGCTGCAATAATCCCTGTTCAATGTCAGACTGTTTGGTTTAAATGACTTCTGTTGCTAATTTCCCTCCCCCCTCAACTGTTTTTAAAGCAGCAGCCACATGTTGTTATTTAGGAAGTTTAGGTTGGACATGACGGAAAACTTGCAGCAGTGCAATAGGTCAGCTGGAGACCTATGCTCTGTCCTTGAAGATTTTCAAGATTAGGCTGGACAAGGCAATGATGAATTTGCTCCAACATCAAGCAGGAGGTCAGAGAAGAGACACTTGGAGCTCCCTTTCGGCTAACGTTCATCTGTTTTTTGTCTACTTCCTGTACATGATTCTCCCTTCTCTCTGTTAAATTCAACTCATTGTTAAGAATTGTGTAATAAAAGGGTCACTTTCTAAAGTAAAATAGACTTTCACTCTGGCACTAAGAACTGCTAAAAACCATGGTGTAAGCTCCAGGTCACCTGAACAACAAGAGTCAAATGCCTTTTTATGCCACCTCTCAGTTTTCCTTAAGGCAGATATAATCAAGGAAAGCTTAAAGAGAACACTAAGAGAATTTTAGATGAGGTTTTCAGACGTGAGATAGGAGAGAAAATCACAACTAGAGTCATCTTTAAAAGCGCTACATTAACCTATGGTAATATAACATGTTGGAAATACCTGCCTTCATAACAGAATAATATTGAGTTTAAAATTAATTCCATCTCCGTTCACAAAGTTTCAGCCATTACTAGAGGAAATTTCAAAATGTCCAAGGTCAAGATATTAAAATCGCAGGGAAGTCTTCATCAGCAGATGCAATGGGTAACACATATTATCTCCCAGTTATTTGACAGAAGAGAGATTTACTCTACAGCTTTTGCATAAAAAACTTGTGTGTAATTTCTGTCTTTCCAGGCTATTTATGGACTGCTGCATACACACTGCTCCTTTTAACTTCTACATATTCGCATTGATTTTTACCTTCTTTAATTCCTGTCCTTTCAGTGCAGAGATGAGAAGACACTCCTGACCACTTCTGCAACCAAGTGTGTACTGTAGCTGGTTCTTAGACTGGACCTGCACACCAGACTGGCATGAAGGAGCTGTATGTCATCAGTCTATAAAAGCAATTCCTTGGCAAGGAACCTTACACATTTCACTCTTCCTGATTTAATTTCAGCTTGCTTGTTTTCCCCCTTCGGGTTGAATGTGACCCCACCTATTTCATTGTAGAAGACTAAAAATGTTTTTGAAGGTTACAATCCAGGACCAGATGAAGACCACCTATGTATTTCACATCACCATCTCTATCACAGCATGATGCAAAAGTCAATCATGCATTGCAGAAGATATTAAAGAATTAAGAATAAGGTTATCCCCAAAGTAATGCTTTTGTAGATTTTTAGCTAGATTATCATGGGGCTTTTGCCAATGTTACTGATTCTTCAATTCAGAGCTGACTTGGGCACCTCAACACTTAAATTACCTAAGAGAACAGACATTTTAATTTGGAAGAAAATTAAGAAAACTTCTTTGTGACATCAGCACAGTCAATATTAAAAAAAGCCAAACAACCCACTAGTAAAATATAAAGTAGATTTGGACCTAAGAGAGCAAAGTCAAGCCAACAAAGCCATCATCCCTCTATCCCTACTTAATGCTTAGCCCCTCTTGCTGAGTTTACTTTTCACTAGTTTGTGCTTTCTGTTTGAAAGGGAAAAAAAAAAGTACAAGACTTTACTGGACAGTTTAAGACGTCTTCTTTGTAAAGTTCCCAAACATACTTTATCTAAAATTACACTACGGAGTGGGAAATTAAAATAGCGCCCAGGACAAATGATGACTAACCTGCTGCCTAGCAGTGAAGACCTGTATATTTCCTAACTATGGCAGGAACTATTTATTATGTTGGCACTTAAATCTACACTTCAGCTTAAGGCTAAGACAAAGTGGCTGGCTGCTGAGGAACAGAAGAAAATATGTAGAAAAAAGATGCATATAATGGCTCAGAATGACAAGAGGTGGTCTTAGCACATCACTAGAACTCTATGGGGAAACAGCTTCACACACATCGTTGTAAAGGTGAGCTCAAAGGAGTGAAGCCTGGCCAACTTTTTGGGTCTTTACAGGGAACTTCTCCCAGGCTGAGGGGCATCAGGAGAAGCACAAAGGTACTTTTTAGACAAACATAGTAAGCGGGCATTAATGCCAAAATCACTAGTGACTACCACAAAAGGCCAGATGGAGTCAAGTTGTGAACACAAAGAGGAAGAACTGGTGTTTGAGGCGAGAAAGCAGAAGAGCCAGGACACAAATAAATGGATCCTAGTCAAAGAAATCAAGAAAAGAAATGAAAAAGCAAAAAAGAAACCTTAGGGTAATGTTTGGACATGCATTTGAACATGTTCCTGAGGAACCTGCTGTAATTAGACTCCTTTTGAGCCCGGAGTTGTACCAGATGCCCTCTGTAAGTCCCTCCCAGCTTAAATCATGAGTAGGTGATGCTGTAATTCTAGAAGAACAGCTTTCAATACAATAAATAGTATTAGAGGTATAAAAGAGAGAAGAATGGGGTAGCAGTTCATCTCTCTGTGACTGAGGAGATAACAATGTGCTTATCTGGTAAGGGATAAGGTAGATGATGTCAGCAGCTCTTCCCTTATCCATCAACACTATCCATCAAAGGTGCTCTTTGGGAAAAAAACAGTATTGTCTACTAGGGTGCTGTAAAGTGCCCTAAGAATAAATCTCCATTTAAGCCCTGTTCACAGGGTTTGCAGTGTCTCAGTTGTGACAGACAGGAGATTGCCAGCACTGCTCCCATTCCAGCCATGGGGCTAGGCTAGTTCACACACTGTTCAACACAACTAGCACAGGTATAGCTCATTCCCTGGTTAAATTTAGTCTAAAACTTAAAAACTTGAGCCCTAGACAAAGTTTCTGAGGGTCAGTAATAATATGGTTCAGCCTAATAAAATGTTTGTAGGCCATTTAGCACCCATAAGGAGCACTCCTAAATAATTCTGCATATAACAATCCAAATCTTGTGTTAAGTAAACAGCTATCTTAGGTGAGGATCCACACTGATGTTACAAATCATAGATTTGTAAATAAATAACAGACTTTCCTAGCAGAAAAAAACATTTCAAAAAATCATCTCTCAGACGCATGTTATGGGAGCCAAACACAAAGGTAACATAAGCTTTGGACATGAAGTCCCAATGCTGTAATGGGAATGCTTCTGCGTCTTGCAAAAGCTATGCTCAGATTGCAACTTTGCCTAAAATAGGATCTCACTTTGTCTAGTGATAACACAATCTATTTATTTTTAAATATTAAAACTGGCGATATTTCCGGGCAGTATTTCCAGCTTGCCTAGATGTCTCCAAGATCCCAGAGTTAAAGCTGGCTCCAGCTCCACTTTCAGAGCCCCAGTGACAACCCACGGGGACAGGATGGGACAACACATATTTTCTTTAACGTGTTGAGTACTCCAAAGTTCAACTGTATCATTTACATCAACAGTCAATGTAACTTATATGTTCAGAGGCTATAACTGAAAATGGAGCCGTCAGAGCCTAATTTGCCATTGCCAGCATAAACAGCCCTTCTGCCAAGTCCTGAAATGGGGGATAGATCTGCTCTGAGATTCAAAATTGATGTTAATATTAACTGAATTCAAAGCAAGGGTCTAGTAGACTGATGACTGTCAAGAAATGGAAATATAGACAGCATATGAACAGTATACCACCTATGAAACTCCTGGTACTTAGGTAGACAAGATGAGGAGGAGAAAAGCAGACTTGGTCTAGAGATCCCACACCCATCACCCAGCCCTGATGTGCATCTGGTCTGACAATATAGCCATTTTCACAAAGGGTGGGCATCATACCTCATGTCTCTGGAGAGATTACCAAGTTGCCAGCCCAGGTAAAGTTTCTCATGCTGTGCTCATACCTGGATTAAGAATTAATTTGTTATCACCAGTTTGGAGGACACACAAGCACAACTCCCACTGCTATTGCATCCAGCACCTGTTTACTCTCCCTGGCAGACCCACTCAAAGTGAAAAGCTTCGCACTCTGTAACAAAGCCATGAAAAAAAGCTAAAAGCCAGCTAAAAAGGTAGATGGAGAAAACCAATCAAGCTTATCTCTGCATTGCTACCAGGCTGACATTTCTTGTTGAGTGGTGCTTTGCAGATGTCAATGCCAATTCATGTTTCAGGGTGACACACCATGAGCTACACAGAGGCAATTACCCCAGTCAGTTATTATTAAGTGCCTATGCAGTTATGATTTCTTTCTGCAGTTTATTAGCCAGCTTGGGACAGCACTGGAAGCAAGATTCTAGGTTGTGGAAAGTAAATGCACACATGCTCCTTGAAGCAGTCCATGGCTCAGGGGACAAGCTGTGGCTTCGCATGAGGGCCTCAGGTTCTTTGCTCTAGGCTTTTGAAATGCAACTGTGAAGCTTCTTGGGTACGAATGATATTCCAGCTCTGCCATAGAGGAAGACTTCAGCCCATCACCAAGCACATTTCTCAGACAAAACAACCAAGCAAAAAAGAAACTAAAAACCCAAACTGGACACTGGGCTCAATCAGATTCTTAAATTAATGCCATAAAAGAGGACATGGCTCTTTTGATATCTTCTTTTCAAATTAAATTAGCATTACTTGAAAAGGGTGATCTTAAAATGGTCTTTTAATACTGTAGAGTTCCTAACAAAATAGAATTAAATAGGCATTCATATGGACAAATAGATAGCTCCAGTCCTGTAAATATTTCATCCTTAATTTTGAGCTTCTGTGTGCAGTTAACTGTGTTACTTAATGGTTGGACAGCCGTAACATAAAATCTGAAGAATAACATCTCAATTATCTGGAGAATAACATCTGGAGAATAAAATTGTCTGAATAATGTCCATCACTAGGATTCCCACTGGTAATACTTATTATGTGCGGCCACCCAGAGGTTTTTAATTTTTTAATCCCAAAGGAAATACAGTCAGTGCCTCCAAGTGGGATACAGCTGCCCTCCATGATACTGGGATTCCACCCAGCCCAGCAGTCTGCAAGTCCCAGGCAGCACTGAAAGGCACAGACAGCAAAGGAGTTTCAGAATAGGATGAATCACCCCTTGAAGGGTCATGGTGTTCCTGTAAACCTATAAACCACTGACCACTGGGCAAAATTGGGTGTCCTATGTAGCTTTCTGTGCAAAAAAAGTTTATAAATTAGAAAGAACATCAATTATTAGGTGCTCCAGCCACACTGTCCGAGTTGTAGAAGGCAAAAGCAGGGAGTGGAAGAATGAAGAACTGCCCTATGTAGCAGAATCACAGAATCAGCTAGGCTGGAAAAGACCTTTAAAATCATCAAGTCCAACCTTTACCCCAGGACTGCCAAGTTCACCACAAAGATCAGGTTTGAAACCGTCTAAGGAACCTAAAGGTGCACCGGAACATGCAGGAACATGATGCCTGATAAGATGCAACTGTGGATCCTGAGAGACCTGGCAGATGAAGTGCCCAGGCCATTGTCCATCATAATTGAGAGGCTGTGGCAGTACAGTGATGTTCCCACTGACTGGAAAACAGAAAACATACCCCCCATTTATAAAAAAGGCAAAAAAGGAAGACCTGGGGAGCTACAGGCTGGCCAGTGTCACCTGCATGCCTGGCAAGATCATGGAGCAGATCCTCCTGAAAACATGGAAAATAAGAAGGTGATTTGTGACACCAGCATGGTTTCACTAAGGGCAAATTGTGCCTGACAAATCTGGTGGACTTTTATGATGGGGCTAAGGCATGGATGGATAACTCCAGAGCACCTGATGTCATCTACCTGGAATAAATAACAAGAATTTCCTAAACTTTTCCTTTCCTTCAGGAAGAAGTTCATCACTGTGAGGGTTGTGGGGCACTGGACCAGGTTGCCCAGAGAAGCTGTGGCTGCCCCATCCCAGGCAGTGTTCAGGGCCAGACTGGACAGGGCTTTGAGCAATCTGGTCTAGTGGAAGGTGTCCCTGTCCATGGCAGGGGAGTTGGAACTACATGATTTTTAAGGTCCTTTCCAACCCAAACCATTCTATGGTTCTAGGATTGTATTGCACGGTGTTGCAGAACTATACAATCCACCCAACTTTCCTTAACTGCTAATTTATCTAGTTTTAGTGTTGCTACACAATATTCTTCTTCTTAACTCATAACCTACTATGATCAAAACCAAAGTCATCAGGATTCTGGGATAGCTAAATGCAGGAGATTACGTGTAGCCAGTGATGAAACCTGAGAACATCAGGGCTGGGATCCTGACAGGTGTGAGAGCTCACAAAGGGGATTAGGTCATTGAAGGATGACATGTTACAGAAAAATAATGTAAAAATAGCAAATCTATAATGGTGGAGACCATTCTTCCCTGTTGAATAACCTGGATGACATAAGTTAAATCAAGAAGTCATTACGTGTTGTTCCCAACATCCAATATGAAAACATGATTAACAAAATAACAGGTTATTAGAAATGTGTGTTAAATGTAAACTTACAGAGTCACAAAATCATAGAATAGTTAGGGTTGGAAAGGACTTTAAGATCATCTAGTTCCAACCCCCCTGCCGTGGGCAGGGACACCTCACACTAAACCATGTCACCCAAGGCTCTGTTCAACCTGGCCTTGAACACCGCCAGGGATGGAGCATTCACAACGTCCACAGGCAACCCATTCATGTGCCGCACCACTCTTAAAGAACTTCATTTACTATATTATGACTATGTCATGTGTCAAAATCATAGCTAATTTAAATGGCTTACCACTTGTTTTTAAATTAGCATGAAAAATGAAAGCCATGAAAATATACTATTCTATATTTTTATGGGTTGAATTGTTTTAATATGATTCTAAAAGGAACCTTCTACAATTTTTAAAACATAAGGCTTTATATTAAGTATTCTACATTACAACGGTGCCTTATAATCATCAACACGTAATGGGGCACTGCATCCCAATACCAGGCTACTATGCATCCCTGAAGAAAAAAACCTTCAATTTTTATGCTTGAAAAATTTATAAATGATAGTTATTTTATATGGAGTTACAAGTCTGACACACGATACCAAATACATGCTGATATAAAAAGGAGATTTGAAGAGGAGCCACAACACATTATGCTGTAGCGAGCTTGTCTATAAATTAAAGCAGCCAATCGAGATGCCCTAGGCAGACATGTTTTTATAATGCCATTAGATGTGATGACATTCAAGGTTGTATGTTAAAGTGCATGCATAACTGTGTAACTGTGAGCATTTTTTGCTCTTCTTTTCCCCTGTGATTGCATATTGTTATAAACCTGCTCTGAGGGTTAGCTTACACAAATTTTCTTGTCTGCATCCTGGGTAAGTTACACAGAGCAGCTGGCAGGCTGTGAGTTTGCAAGCAGTATCCCCATCAGTAATTTGTACTTCTGCCTCTGCATCCCCAGTAGGCATCTTTAGTTATTTATTTTTGTTTAAGGAAGTCAAGAGAATTATAATTCGTTGCTGTATTTTTCAGTTCCATTTAATGCTTACACACCTTAACAGAGCTATCAGGAACATTTTTATGGAAGCATTTTCTCAAGAAAATGTCTGATTTTCTCAGGAGGTCTTCTAAAGGGATATTTTCTCATCTCCCTATAAACACATATACTTTGGATTAGGGATTTTTTTTTTTCTAATTAAAAATGTCATAAAACAGCGTTTCAGCATTTTGACAAAAACATAATTTTGAGATTTTCAGGTAAAATGTTTTGTTTCAATCACCAATATTTACTGTTGACAGTAACATGTTGACATAAAGGTCTTATTATTTAAGAACATAAAAAGAACCCAAATACTACAAGTAGATGCAGGACAAAAATTAGGTTGGTTTGACTGGTTTTTGTTGCTGTTATTGGTTTTTTTCCTTGGGGTGGGGGGAGGGGTGGTGATTTTCTGTTGCTTTTGCTTTTGCATAGTAGAGGCATTGTCTGCAAAAATTGCTTTCCAGGCTATTTCACATCCTCCAAATAAGAAAAACAGACTGTGATTTCAGGTTTATACTCTTTCAAGTAAGCGAGAGCTACCAAGATCTGACCTCTAAAATAATTTCTATCACTAACCAATTTCGCTCATCCCATTTCATGTAAGAAGACACATCCCCCAAATTGTGCTATTTTAAAAACTTTATAATAAGAACATATAGTTTCACATGAATAGCACTCTAGCAGTGTTATCTCTAACAAAAAAGCAACAATATAATACCCCTGTGGTATTTCCTATGCATTACCTATTTTAGCAAGAGGGTTTCTTTCAAGGTCTGAAATGATGCTGAGGCAAAAAGACACGAGAAAAATTCTCAGAGACTTTCACTGCAGTAAGTGTAAGCAAATACATTTGTAACTATAAACCCTCAGTAATTCTGCTGTCCTCTATTTGGCACAATCCTGTATATGTATATTCTAAACTCAGATGTAGGAATATTGTGCTTGCTCTGTAGGGCTGCACCCTCAAAAGAAAGCAAACACACAGTTTTGGATCCCAGGCTATGATTCAGTTGTAAAAAAGCCAAACATATTAATAAGCTGTGATCTTATAAACTAACAATTGTTATCTTTAAGACTCAACCTGATTATTTATGAACTACATTTGAGTCCTGAAGCTGGCTCTGAGCATAACTTCCCTGTAGAAATTGGAGCAACTTTATTTCTGGAGTTTTAGTTAAATAATAGGAAAATTTTGAATTTACTGCCTAATCGCTATTTTCCCCAAAATAAGTCTTTTGTTTGACAGAGTAAATAAAAAGCCAGATATTTGTTTTCTTTTTCTCTCAGGCAATAAATAAAAAGAGATATTTGTGCACCAGCCTTCTATTAATATGACTGTCTATAGTCTTTCAGTAACTGATGTATTTTCATGATTATGTATTTTATGTAAACAGGCTTGTGAAAAGCAAAGTGGCCGCTCAAAATACAGCATGAGGCAGGCGACTGATAAGGCACAAAAGACTGCTGTTCACTGATCTTGCTTAAGTACATAAACACTTGGTTTTCCTTCTGAATGTGGTGTTTACTGTTGCTTGACTGAAATGGCTTTTGTTCAGCACTGTTATAAAATAAAGCTGCATCTCATTTCCAAGTCAACTGCCCTGAAATTCAAGAAATTTAGAAAATATTTAACAATGGGGAAAATCAAGCGGCTGAACCCCTCCCCACCCCCCAGTTCATTATCTCCCTGCTCAACTCAGGTCCTACTTGAGGTTTTTAAGTTATCATTTAAACACGGACATTGGAAGAGCTTTTGTAGTTGTTTTTTTGCAGCTAGTGTCCTTGCTGTACTACTTCGGGTCTAAAGAAACCCTTTGCTTATTCTAACCTGGAAGAGTAGTTCTTTTGTAACTTGCTACGTGCAGCAAATCTGAAAAGCTGCATAGCTTTTCGGGAAGGCTCACCAACACATGGTTGACTAAGATGTTATCAGCTTCCTGTGCCATGAGCACAGAAATTATGAAAACCCTCAAATTATTAACTGAAGAGCTGTTTGTCAAAATGCAGAAAGATGCTGCAGTCGGTTAACTCTAATTCTAAATACCTTTATGTAAAAAGTGTGGTTCCTGTTAAAGAAAAAGTAGAACTGCTCTCATGAGATCTTACCAAGTCATTTAAGATGCTAAAACCTGTAAATATAGTAAAGAAAAAATATTATTTGTCTTCACATGTAATCTCTTGTTTCACGTCTATAGTCTCAGAGAACAGACCCTTGAGCTCTGCAAATCAAGAAGTCCACTGCACATCTGAGAACTTGGAGGCAGCTCATAAGAGGAGCAGATGGCCCACCCAGAACAACCCCCATAATAAAATCAGCATTTCTTCTCATCCTGCGCACTTAAAACTGTGAAGCTAATAGCCATAGAAGTTTGTGGATTTTAAAACCACTTGCACATGTTTGGAAGGTAATTCGACACCCCACCAAGGATTATAAATTATTAAAACCACCAGCTCTGGTTCAGGACATTCTTCAGCAATTGATTCTGGTTCCTGTAAACAATAGGATGCCAGGCTAGGTGGACCTTTGGTTTCATCTGGTGTGATCTACTCTGTATTCTTATTTAAGACAAGAAGAGTCAACAATATCGATTCATTCCTGCTGGAAAAATATAAGACAACCTTGATTTCAGTGGTCACAAGACAGCACTCCCAGATAGGATGCTGAGAGTCAATTCACCTTGCTCTGTCCCTCTGGGTTCTTCTTCATTTTTTATACAGGGGGTGTTTGAAGTTGACACAGCTCTAAAAATAACAGATTTATTTTTGCTAGGTGGCGAAGGCATAACAACACTTTTGTGAGTTTAAGCATGCCAACTAGGGTCAATCTGCTAGCTCATTTTAAAAGACTTTGTATAAGTCCCTTAATTGAGAGCCTCTTCCCTGCCAGAGAACTTCTTAAATCATCAAGAGCTTTTGGTAACCAGATGAACATGCTTGCCACAAGCATCTGCACAAGCCATCATAACACTGGCTTATGTTTTATGAAGAAATAAAGGGTGAAAATTGTGTATTTGGAGACAGTGAAGCAGCTACATCAGCAATCAATATGTGCTTGCAATAATGCAATTAAACAAATTGCGAAGGTCGTGATGAAGATTTCATGATTTACTTTGCAACAGCAGTATCATAAAACATCTCCATCTGTGCTACAGTGATGCCCTATCTAAGGGCTTTAAGACCAGGGCTTAAGACTCAAACACCAGAAGCCAGCCTGGAAAGGATAGGGAGACATTTTAGCAGGGTGTAATTACTGCCACGGTGTTCCCTTAGGAGATCAGTCTGACTGAAGGTTCACCTGATCACCTCTCCTAACACAAGGAGGGACCAGATGGCTGCAGGAAGAAATCCAACCCCATGGGGAAACATATGGTTATACCATCTCAGTGTCACTTTGCCTCCTTGTTTCCAGCTGTCTGGCCTTCTGAGCTCCTATCCTTCAAAGCCTCCAGAAGGGTTTTGTTTCAGGGGGTTGCCAACAGCTTTCCTAAACCTTCTAAAAGCTTCTGGTATTCCTTGCATTTCTGGGAAATGGGTTAAAATCCATCAGCCATCAACCCCTTTTCCCACTTCCCAGGTCTCACCTGATTTTATGGGCAGGGTTCTACCTGGGAGGAAAAGATAGAAAATACACTGTAATAGCCAAAATACCTTTTATTATTACCCAGAACTTGTAATAAGTGTAAAAACCAGCTTATGTAATGGACGAAATAATTCCAGCTGGTCCTTGGAGGTCATGAGTCGCATCAATGGTCCATGAGCTATGCACAGAGTATTGCAGGTGCGGAGCAGGAAAAGGGCTACAAAACGCCCTGCACTTAAAAAAAAGACCCATTTTTTAGCAACAGCTGATAAAAAGTGCTTCCCAACTTGCCCCCTCCTATCAGCCAAAGTTAAAAGGGTCTTTCTTTACAAGAGGAAGCAGAGATGTGTGCATATCTACAGGGGTATGACATCACAGAAACATGGTGGGATGGCTCCTATGACTGGAGTGTTGGAATGGAAGGTTACAGGCTCTTTAGAAAGGACAGATCCAGCAGACGGAGAGGGGAGTTGCCCTTTATGTTAGGGATAGGCTGGAGAGTATGGAACTCTGTCTCGGGACAGGTGAGCTGTCAACAGAGAGTTTGTGGGTCAGGGTTAAAGGGAGAACAGCCATGGGAGACATTACTGTGGGGATCTGTTACAGGCTGCCTGATCAAGAGGAACCTGCGGATGAAGCACTCTACAGATAGGAAAAGCCTCACGCTCGCAGGCCCTTGTTCTCATGGGTGATTTCAACCACCCTGATATCTGTTGGAGTGACGGTACGGCCCTGCACAAGCAATCCAGGAGGTTCCTCGATTGTGTGGAAGACAACTTCCTTCTGCAAGAAATAAAAGAGCCGACAAGGAGAGGTGCCCTGCCTGACTTCCTGCTCACCAACAGGGAAGGGCTGGTTGGAAATGTGACGCTCCAGCGCAGCCTTGGGTGCAGCGATCACGAGATGGTCAAATTTGAGATCCCCAGGACAGTGAGAAGAGCGTGTAGCAAGCTCACTGCCCTGGACTTCAAAAGAGCAGACTTTGGCCTCTTCAGGAGCCTGCTTAGTAAGGTTCCATGGGATATAGCCCTGGAGGGCCAGGGGCCAAGACTTTAGTTGATATTCAAGGACCACCTACTGCAAGCTCAGGAGTGTGGCATCCCAACTAGAAGGAAGTGCAGCAGGAGGGCCAGGAGACCTGCTTGGATGGATAAGGCGCTGCTGAGAAAACTTCAAAGGAAAAAAAGAGGCTTATAAAAGGTGGAAGCAAGGACAGGCGGCCTGGGAAGAGTACAGGGATGTTGTCCGGGAAGCTAGGGACCAGGTTAGGAAAGATAAGGCCCAGTTAAAATGAAACTTGGCTAGGGATGTTAAGGATAACAGGAGGGGATTCTATAGGTACGTACGAATAAAAGACAGACTAGGGACAATGTGGGCCCTCTTCAGAAGCTATCAGAAGAACTGGCTACCTTGGATTTGGAGAAGGCTGAGGTTCTTAATGACTTCTTTGCCTCGGTCTTCACTGGCAAAGGCTCTGACCACACCACCCAAGTCTTGGAAGGCAGACGCAGGGACTGTGAGAATGAAGACCGTGGGCCCACTATAGGAGAGGATCTGGTTCGAGACCATCTTAAGAACCTGAATGTGCACAAATCCATGGGACCTGATGAAATCCATCCGCGGGTCCTGAAGGAGCTGGCGAATGAAGTTGCTAAGCCACTGGCCATCATATTTGAAAAATCATGGCAGTCAGGTGAAGTTCCCAACGACTGGAAAAAGGGAAATATAACCCCCATTTTCAAGAAGGGGAAAATGGAAGACCCGGGGAATTACAGACCAGTCAGTCTCACCTCTGTGCCTGGCAAAATCTTGGAGCACATTCTCCTGGAAGGCATGCTAAGGCACATGAAAAACAACAAGGTGCTTGGTGACAGCCAGCATGGCTTCACTAAGGGGAAATCCTGCCTGACAATTTGGTGGCCTTCTATGATGGGGCTACGGAACTGATGGACAGGGGTAGAGCAATTGATGTCATTTGACACTCATACCCACACAGCTATACAGTATTTCACTGGTTCTGTGAATTATCAGCACACAAAACATATCTCAGGGGTTTTTTCGGAGTTATAGAAGAGAAAGCTTCTGTAACTTTGGGACAATAACTACACAGAAGCCTCCAGATGTGGAGATATAAATAGGAGATAGTACAAATTTTCTTGATCGGAAGATGTGTTGTGTCCCATGAGAGATAGGTGCTACTATAACCATTTTCAAATCATTGTGAAGATAGCAAAAATAAAATATATGAATTTGTTATAGTAGCTCAATTATCACTATAATTGCCCCCATTGCAGAGCATGACCCAAACCCCACAATTTCTTCTTCACCCTATGCACCACAAACACATTTTGGTAGCAGTTTCATCCACAAGACAACACACCATGACCCTGGAAGCAGGAAGGCTTCCCTTTTTCATACACTGTGTCCTAAAATAATTTATACCAGTCACCAAGACTCCCTCATCTTCTCAAACTGGCTGTCACCTTGCTATGGTTTTGTTCACAGTCAAGTGAATATGGGTTTTGCTTTGGCTTAATTACATCACAAATACACACCCATGTGGATTTAAAAATCAACACGACTGAAGATGGAAAACTCCAAGTGAAAACCACGTAATTTCATTATTTTCAAAGACAGCTCATATGGCCAAATTAGAAAATGAAGCTGTTTTCAAAATAAAACTGTGTTTCCATAACCCTGTTTTTGTCCACCCCAGCCACACTGAAGCAGCTGCCTCTTCTGGTAACTTGCATTAAAAGTGCTCCTCTCAAAGCCTAAAAATACAGTAAAACAGCCTTACAACAATCTGCCATTTTCATCTTACTATGTGTAAAATATCTTTGCTAAAACCATTTCATATATTTGTGTAACTTGAAATCAAAGTGCGGCATTCATATTTCCATAACTTTTTTCAGTACAATGCAACCCCAGAATTTATACTTATACATGGATACATGAAATTATATACATTGTGGAGGTGAAGGGAAACCATTTCTCAGCTTCAACCTGGCCGGTTCTCACAATTTGTTCCTCTCTTGCCACTACCCAGGAGACTTGAAGCTACCAAATTATTAAGCATCCCCTTTTTTAAAAGCCAATGCATTCACCAGATAATCCCAGCTATTTAAAAATCCCTTTCCTGCTCACCCAGGTGGGCTCCATTGTCACCTCTCCAAAACATCAGCCCTCTGCCATGTGCCACTGCTGTTTTGCCTCACAGTCTGGATCTCCTGGATCTCAAAACCAGGTGAAATTCACAGCACCTAAAACAACAGGCCCATCTAAATGCAATATATGATGCAATATACAAGGTAACAGTAAGGAGGCAATGGCTCAAATTGTTCTTCTTTTGAATTGGCCTATGGGAAACAATTTCTGAGGTAGAAAGATCCTTTCCTATATTCCTAAAAATTTGCTTTTATGTCCTCTTGTCTTTTCCCATCATTCTCTGTAAGACTGTCTGCAGACTAAACCATGTTTTATATCCAGTGAGATGGATGGATGGATGGATGGATGCTCCAAAACCAAAATCTCTGGAAGAGGATGTGGCAAGATGATGCAAGATGATGCAAACATTCATCTGTGTGATGCCACCAAAGCAGCACACCGTAATTATTAGCTATTTTTGTGCATGAGCCACAAAGTTGCAATGAGTAATTTTCCTTTGCTTATTTGAATGAATTGTTATTTCTCTGTTGATAGAAGTAATCATTATAAAGTCTTATAAAACGTTTTCTTTCCCATTAAGAAAGCATCACCAAACAAACCTGACTGTGAGTCCACTGTAAATTATATATTGCTATACTGTAAATTATGTATCTGCTATCTTGGCACCAATTAGCCAGGAAGGTTAAGAGTATTACTGCAAGATGATGTGGCTGATCATTTCATGACTTTTTGTTACTGCCAGGGTGTAATGGGATACTGTGAAATAATACATGCCATCTGGAGTGAGAGCAAAAAACAGAATAATGTATATCATCACCCAGTGTTTATGTCAGTACACATATTGCTGTGAGGGATTAGAAGGTATTTGTTATCTGTCCTCCTGCTGTGTGGCACAACACAACGGATGCTACAACTATTATTTTATACTGTCAAGAAGAAATGTCTTTTAGTTTTTATTATATCCTAAACATATGAAATCACAATATGATTTAATAACATGCAATTAAATACTGCTAGGCAAGTCCTAGTAACTTTTGGGAAAATTAGCCAAAGATGAAACAGAAATACACTAAAAATTCAATTTTATCTTGAGCTTTCAGCCATAACTGTATTTTACAGCAGTAGGAACATCCTAAATGTTTCCTAAGTTGCTGAACAGTGATGTCTTACACAGTCCTGAAAGATACTTATTTATTAGCAATTTATGGAGCTGCTGGATGCTTTATGTAACAATATTTTCCACACTAACCAATCTAAATCTAGATAACAGAACTACAAGTGTATTAGCAAGCTGGAGGTATTCTTCAGATATGCCATCTTGCCTAGCAAAAAATCTCAGTATTATGCTTTCCTTGCATTTTGAGAACATACTCTCAATTAAGTTTCCATTTAGTTTTGGAAGATCGAAGTTACTATGTACTGAATATTTAAATATATGTAGAAAAGTATTTATTGAAAATTAATCTCAGCCTGAGCCAGTTAGCCAAAATCCTCTCTTTGAAATGATGAGAAATTCTCATCATGATGTTGCTGCATGGCACTAGAACTGGAGCGATGCAAGACAGGAAATCCTTTTTATTTCTATACGGGTCTTCTTCAAAAGATTATTTTGTTGGAGACACTACTGCCTACTCTCACTATTAGAGTGGATACCACAATATATTTTGTGCTGGTTTAAAAAAACACCAGGTCTAAGAGTCGAGCTTCTGTGAGGGTCCAATAAGAAAGTGTTTCTGTCTTATGTTTGTTGGGGGAAATTTAAAATTATAGTTCAACCCATTTTAGTATTTAAAAAAACACCTTATTATTTTATAAGTAAGGTACAGATTTGCAGGGGCAAGACTCGAGTTTTGTGCTGGATACATCTCCTTGGCTGCCAAGAAGTGACGTATTTGGCCTTTAAATGTTCTGCCACCTTCTAATTGGAAGAAGGCTGATTGATGAGGGATTGAACATGTTATTGCAACATCTAAGAGAGGCCACACAGCTCTTATGCACAGATATGCATTCAGGATGGGATAAGTGTTTGTTCATTGATTTGAATGGGTGCCCCAAACTCCTGCCTAAAGCATATTTTACTATTCCTGTTCTTGTTCCTCCCTATGGAAACAAAACATTTTTCTTAAATAGTCACCCATTGAAAATGGATTTACAGCTTCTTTTAGTTCATCCTCAAAGGAAAATGTTTATATAGAACAGGTCACTCGCATACAATTCCCACCTCCACCAAAATCATATATATACACAATAAGACAATTTAAAACCCACCTCTACTGCCCTGCCCTCAGCTGTTGACCCTATCAAGAAGTCCATGATTATATTACCATACATGAAAAATACTCCAGTTACAAAACATCAAACATTTTGACCTTTAAATGAATGGTCAGGGAAGACAACACAAAGATAAACTATTTTCTGATGCCTACAAACACAGTAAGATATACATCTGGCCACTCAACTGCAGAACATACTTTATTTCTCCATTTAAGTGCATCCACCTTGCAACATGCAACACCAAGTAACAATTCCTGACTCCAAAAGCATAAACCCACTCCAAATCTCTTTCCAAATTGTAAGAGGCCTCTGAGGGTTGCAAAAGTCCTTGAAAAAGTATCACAATGTAAGAGCTACATCATAAGGAGCACTTACCCTTGAAGGGCTTTTTCTCCAAACCAATCTCCCTTCCCTAGAGTACGGAGAAAGACTGGATCTTCACTGGGGGAGTCTTCACGAGTAACATTCACCTGTTGAAAGGCCAAAACCCCCAGCATTTACACAACTTTTAATTAATAAATAAACCCTGTTTGTTCAGAGAGAGATTTGTCATCTCCTGGATCTCTCAGGAAAAGCTGTGGTCTATATCTCCTCTGGGAACCATGTAATTCCTCAGAGTCCTGCACTATTGCCTCAGCATCACCAACCAACCATCTAAGAAAATGAAGTTATTTTCCATTAATGTACCTACTACACTTGCAAAAATGCAATTTGTGTGGTTTTGAAGGGTTTTAACTCTAAACATGGAGTTGGTTGCACAAGCACAGTCACTGCCTGTATAGAGTCAGCAGCAGAAATAGATTTCAACTTTTTACCGCGTATCAGACACACAGATGGCATAGGCTTCTGTTAGCTTTGTTTCACATGATTTCTTGTGTTACTAAGTTCACTTAATGGAAAGGAATAACAAAATTAAACCACATTTAGACATAATTGAAACAAAACAATTTGGAGCATTACAGGATGAAAGATGCCTCCTCTTTTTTTTACTCTCACAAATTCAGGTAGGGGACAACTCTAGCTGGAGTAAAAATCAAGCACTTTCATTGAAGTTTAAAGAAAAATAACATCTTATTTTTTAGTGTTTTATTTTTGCAATGAAAGAAGAAAGCAAGTTCTGCTGATGGAAAGCAGACTTTCTACCCACTGTAAAACCACGGGTAGTGTAAGCCGAGGATGAAGAAGCTGGCACTGCAACAACAGGAAGATGACTTCATATCCGTGAATGATAATTTCTCATTGCTGGGGGGGTCCTTCTTTCCCAAAACTATTTCTGAAGAAAAATAGTAATTGATCATCTGAAGACCCCTGCCTCTGTTTTCCTGTACCAGTATGGAATACAAATCCTGGCTGTCATGTAATGGCAAAGCCCTTGATATCCTACTGGATGCTGAGGATGGCATGACATAGCAAGGATTCAAAGGGCTCCATGAAAGATGAATGTTCTTGATGTAATGCCTGCTATGAGAAATATTTCTTCCTTTTCAGCTGTTATCAGAGGTAACTAATACCTCTTACAGTATGAGAAGGCAGGTAAAATACAAACCCCTCCTAAAAGTACATGGTAGGCATCACCTTTCCCAACATTAACCATACATAAACTTAGTCGTCCAGTCTCTGTCTGTGGTCAGTGGAAAGGGACAGCATTTCCAAACCATGGGTTGTCCCATACTTCACTGGGATGAACACCTCTCTGAAGGTACCTAATACGCACAGGAAAATCTCTCATCTGCTTCTCCTTTTCAGGCTGCTTAGTTTTAATCAGAGCTTTTGCATATGCAAATTCACAAAGCCAAAATCTGTGATGTCAGACACATCTTTTCAGATTTAAAGACATCCCAGTTTAATTTCACTATTAAATATACAACTGTGGCCTGCACCTTCTCCCATCTCTTTTATGGATGGTAAAACCAGTGGGTTTGAGTCATTAATGAGCGCTTAGTCTACATCATGCTACATTTAACATCTGCAGCAACTCATTGAAGATCAGATGAGGGTAGGGAATATGTAATGGATGAGTCAGGAACATTTTTTAACTTATGAAAAAAATTTTGGGAAAACAAAGGGAACTTTAATGCAGATTTAACCTTTTCTCTGAGACCTCTGCTGATTCAAAGCAATGAGTGCTAAGGGATTATGGGAGTGTGATCTCTGTGTGGTTCAAAGTGATGAGCTATTTGAATAGCTATGGTGCCAATGCAGAACCTACATGATCAGGCATTAGACTGGTGCCACATCATGGCTCTTAAAGGGAAAACAGTGTACAATGGCACAGCATGACACATGCTGTCTCCAGGTAAAGGCAAGGTAAGTGTACAATGGCACAGCTTGGCACATGCTGTCTCCAGGTAAAGGCAATGTGCGGAGCAGGCACGGCGCAGCAGCACTTAGAAAGCAGAAGGGACCAAGCTGTTCTCATCTGACCTATTATTCAACATATTTCTGCACACAGGATGTTTTGAACACACTTTTGATTTCTGTTCAGTTGGATTTGAAGAAACATGCTAAAATAAATAAATTAAATCAGGGGTGAGTCAAGTGCGGTGAAAGGAGTTGACAAAGAAAAAGGGGAAAAGGATTTTACTCCTAAAAGAACTATCCATGGAGCATGGGCTGAAAGAAAAGGAGCAGAAGTCTTTCTAAGCATTTCTGAGCTGAGTGATGGGCTCAGAAATGTAAAATATCTTCTCTATTCACTTGACCGTCCCTACAGATGTGTTGACATAAAAGGTAAGGCAGAGTTTTTATAAGTAGCTATAGCTGATAATACCCATGTAATGCTGCTGAATGCAGAAACTACACATGAGGTCCCAGGTACATGGGCTGCTGCCAACATTTTTACTGGCTCATTAAGTTGCCTGGGTCAGGTTTTAGCATGGGGCATGGGACATTATGTGCCCCTGCTTCAGAAAGCCCCAGGCAGCATACATTGACTTAGTAATTTTATACTTCATTGCTATTTATTCCATATTTCACTGCTGAGGCTCAAAGTCTTCCTGTCCTGGGCTGTATGCTTTGCATGCATTAGTTATTACACCCACTGTGTAGCTCTTACATCCCAATATAGGCATTAAAACTAACCAGTCTCCAGCTCTGTTCATCTTATGCAAGTCACTGACTATATTTTGCAAATCAGTAAGCTTGGAAAACTGGGCAGGACTTAACTGTGCCTGTGGGAATTTCTGTTAAGCCACCAGGATCCAGCTGAGGGTCTTGGAATTTCTCAGCAAGCACATGTGCATTTTATTTTAGCTCCCTTTTTCTGGCCATCAGCTGTCATAGTAAGATATAGTAGCAAAAGCCAGGGATAAAGCCAAGGACTACAAGCAGGACTACAGGGCTCTGGAGCAATAGCTAAGGGCCATTTGGTGTACTTCTCCTCCACCCTGCAGGTGAGATATAAGGGCTTAAGGAGGTGCAGGTCAACAACCGGTTGCCCAGCTGATGTCAAGAACAGGGATTTGGTTTTTACAATCAAGGGACTCTCTTTGGAGACTGAAGACTGCCAGAAAATGAGGGGAGCCACCTGACCAAGTGGGGCACAAGCATCATTGCTAACAGGCTGACCAACATGACAAGGAGGGCTTCAAATAGTCAACAGAGGAGGGAGGTGCACCCTCCCATTATTTCTGCACATTAAAAAAGGGGAAAAATAAGGATTTGAAGCATGCATCAGGGTTGTCCTTATTCTGGGAGTAGAGGAAATATTACTTTATTACTTATGAATGGAGGGAAGCAAAAGGGCATGAGGGAATACCATCTGGATTTCTGCAGTACATGATTATTTCAGAAACTTGCCTATGACTCTCTTATTCATCTACAAAAGACCATGTTTTTCTTCCAATGAAGACTGGCTCTCAGATATAAAGAATTGAAGATTACACTGAAAATCTCATTTTAGCACATGCAAGCTTATAGCTGTCTTGGGAGACAACCCAATGGCATGTACAACACCGACACTGTTTCTCCATGAATGCCATGGGCAGGTTGCTACTCTTAATTACACTAGGCCAATGTTAATACGTGCCTTGGTGCAAACCTCTGAACCAGGAGGCTGGGGCTGGCCTGCTTTCAAGCTTATTTATCCATTTGTGCTTACTTTCAAAGTATCACATTTCATCTGCAGTAGGAAATCACTGCGTATTCCCTTGAATATCTCCATCCTGCTATGTGAAAAGAAGCCAAATGCTTCTCAAGTGTAATAGTATTAGGACAGCTAAAAAAAAAAAAAAAAAAAAAAAAAAAATTGCATGGAAGGAGAAACCTCAGTCTATAAAATCCCATCAGGATTTTATGGGAAAAGAGGTCAAGCTCCATATTTTCCTTGTGAGCAGTGGAACAGAAACTTAGACATTTTTTCCCCAAGGAGAGTGTTCAGACCTCTCCAGCTTCCTATTATTTAATTTGGAGAAGATGACTACTGATATCTATGGGAATGAAATTTGGAAATCAGACTTGTAAGAGGGATATCTAGAAAGAAAACATTGAGCATTGTAGGGTATACTGTTAAAAATAACTGAGCTTTTTGGTCATTTACTGTAAAACTCACTGCTTTCAACTCCAAAGTGTTTGCTGTAAGCACACGCATAAAACAGCATGAGATCTATTTTTTTCCCCTTCAGGCCACTCTTCCCTACTGGTACAGTGCCAAGATGTTTAATTAAATGCCAAGTGTTGCAACGCTTGTGCCTTAGGGAGGAGAGAGAGAGAAAGTGTTGACTGGCGCTGAATTTCGAGAGCATCATATCATGACCATTGTTTCCATCATCTCTCTTGCTTTCCAAGGGTGTCAACTTACCTTTCCTTTGCTGATTATGAAGAAAGTGTCTCCTCGAGCACCTTGTCGTATAATATACTCTCCATTTTCATAGTGCGTCTGTAAGAAAAAAAGTTAAGATGAACAAATAGAATCAGAGACTGTTATTCAGCAAGATAGCTTGGCAGTTTCACAAGATCGCACTTCTGGAAACATTACCCTGGACCAGTTTTATCTCAGTCTGACATTGACCATGATTTACAAATTGTTGTGTGTCAAGGAATACAATTAAAATTAAACTGTTTATGGCTTGCCCATTTTTCTTCTTACTGTACTACTGCCAGGTTTTGCCCAGATAAATTATCCTCACAGCCTAAATTCATTTATACTATGTAAACCAGAGGAATTTTCAACAGAGAATATGGTACATAAATAGTAATAATATTTATGTTGTAAAAACAGTTCTTTTCCTCTTGTTGGTTTTGGTATGTTTCCTGCTTTGCTAGCAAGGGCTTTTTTCAACAAATAATTCAATTTGTTCAACAAATTCATCAACTCTTCTCCTGTTATTATAATAGTTTAATCTATACTTTATACCTTGTTTTGTGGAATAGCCCTTGCTAAATTTATGTCACAGCTTATCAACGCTTGCATCTACACTGCAAAGCCTTCTTCCAACATTCAAATCACGTTTCTGTAGTTCTTCCTTGAATGCCCAATCACGTAGAGCTCTCTCTTTACTTGACCTCTTTCTCACTGGCACTTCTCTTCATGCCCTTCCTGCGCTCCACATCTTTGTCTTTATATATTTCAACTCACTCCTTTCACAGCTAATTCTGCCTGGCCTTACCACAACTCTTTCTACTTGATTCAACCTATCCTTCTCAATCCTCTAACAATGCTTTTCCTCTTACTTCCTCCTTTCCTAACACAAATCAGCTTAGTCATTGATTTTGTTTTAACTGAATTATTTCTGTCTTCTAACCTTCTAACCGATTTATTTCTGTCCATTTAGACTCAAAGCAGGCAAAGTGTGTAAGTGTTCACTTATGACACATACGAATAAATTACAACCCTCTTGATTTTAGCTGGCCATGCATAAGGTAACAAGCTTTTGGAAACCAGAGTCTGTTGAAGTGGATCCTTCTGATAAAAAGAACAATGATTTTTGTCATCTTCTTAAATTCTAGCTCCAAAGCCCTGTATATACTGGTCAAAGAATTTCCAGAATGCTTTTTAAATGGGCAATAAATATTTTGCAGTTGCAAATGAATAAAAATTTATACAACTAGTTTAACACCCCAGACTCTGGCTTAGAACTTGAATGCTTTCAGTTTTAGACATTCGTCCCAAGAGAAAGGACGAATACTGTGTGGACAGAATACTGCGTTTTCAGAGGCAATATTAAAGTTCAGTGATGAAAGCTAATTTAATATCTCAGATAGATTTCACTGAGAACTAAGCATCACATCGGGTTTTGAGCATACGTCTTAAGACATAGCTCCTTCAGGCCTCAACAAAATCAAAGCAAAATACAGAAATTAATTCCTAGCTGGAAGAGTTGACCAGACTATATTAGCCATTCTTACATTTTTTTTCTCTCCAGCTGAAAACTAGAGCTGAAATAAGGTGTAAAAATGGAACAGAGAAAACCCAACTAGAAATGCAGGCTGCAGAAATACAGCTGTATGATCTGCCAAGGTCAAGATAACCAGGCAGCAAAGCTAATAGTTACAAAGGTCTTGTGTGTGCGGGGGGAAAGAAAGATTATCATCTAAGGCATCAAGTTGCCAGTTTGGCATCAAAGTCTGAGAAAGTCTGCACTCAAGAAAACAGCAAAGATAAAGCAAAGAAATTACTGCTGGGAACACACATATAAACAGCAAGCCACAAACATATATTTTATAAGCTTTGGAGAATGGGGATAAAGGCTCAGTTTCTGTGAATTATGAACACTAAGGCATTTACTACATTGTTGTTTTACAAGTAGCACCAGGCCCTTACAGTACTTCACTATGGAATGAATAGCTTTTATCACCTTTTGAATAAATTCCCAGTCCCCTAGTACCCCATTTTCCTATATAATACAAATTTTTCCCAGGCTAAACCAGTAAAGGGGTGTATCCTTAGCAACGCAGGGTTGTCCATAGGGATGAAGAGTGCAAGCAAAGCTTGCAATCCAAATGCTCATGCCTTTATCAGAGCATAGTTAAGTGCTCCAATAAGAGGTTTCTTTCTAAGAAAAGAAGTGATAAAATAAAAAGAAGTGATAAAAAATGAATCTTGTTTTTTCTGCTTTTTTTGGAACATGCAACACATCCAAAATGAAAGATTAAAGGTTTCCTTAAAAAGAAAGTTTTAGTTCTTCCATTAATATTTATGGCCTTGATTTCAGTATGTCATATACAAGGTTTAAGTCCTATAAGCACTTAGTATTTGTAAAATAAAGGTTCCAAGTCTTTCCAGTCAACTCTCAACTCAAAGCCACAGCATTACATCATATTTACAGAAAGAATGTGTTGGAGGGGTGTGTGTGTGGGGGGAGAGGACAGAGAGTGAGAAAACTCTCATTAGCTTTACAACCAAGAGAAAGTCACGTACATATTACATAAACTCAAATTTCGCTTAAATTCATCAAACACAGCTTTGTGGAACCACCTTCTATGTCAACCACAAGAGCTTCAGATTCTTTCCCATGCTTTTGGCACTCCTTGCTTGCCAGCATTTTCTGATGAAGTCGTCCTCCACAACACACTAGGGGGGATATCTCATACACAACACAGAGAAAACATGAGCCTTACAACTTCAGACACCCATGTTTGGGTAAAGGCTTTGCCCCACCAACCTTACTCTATCAGTCACCAAGTTCAACTGGAGCTTCTGTTCCTAACCACCATCAAACACTGAGACAATTTAAAGCTCAACCAAGTGTTGACACAGGCTTCATGGAGAAAAACCAATACTGGAGACCAACCCAGTGGGTAAACTTTTCCTCCAGCTGGATGTCTTTGAATGCTATGTTTATACACAGAACATTTGGAAAAAAGTGGAAAATAGATCGTGTGTTTGGAGTGCTATGTAACCCATGTCAGCTGTGGTGCTGAGAGGCCAAAACCCTGCCAAAGGTCATGTCAGGGGAGCAGAAACACAAAGGTGACTTTGAAATGGAGTTTCACTCCTTGCAGCCAGTTTACACCACATAAACCAGTGAGGGCAACCTGGGTTTGATGATTGCACTCAATGTATAATCCCTCTCTCCTATAATGGGATGTTATTTTGCTGGCGGTTTAAAGAAATATTCACAGAACCACCAGCAAAACTCCAAACATAAGCAGCTTTCAAAATACTTTTGTTTCTGTTCTGAACTTTCTGTTAAGCATTTTTTCAAGTCTGAAATGACAACAGCAATGCTAACAAAATAGAATTTGAAAAAATGTTTATTTGCTGAAAAATGCTTCAAACTAAGCAGGTTGCTATTGGTCTTCTGCACTGAATTCCTTAGGAATCATGAAACTTCACTTCCCTTGTTTTACTGTGTCTCACTCCCATGAATTCTCTCAAAATGCTGCTCTTTGAAATAGCCAAGGGCATAATTATAATACTGTGGTCCTCTCCTTATTTATCTCATTAATTAAAGCACAGCAGGTGGATCTTGAGTTTTTGACACTCAAGATGTCTCAACAGCCCTCTAAACAGCAGCTTAGTTAAAGTTAAATAATTGGGAAATTACAATATGAGAAAGGTGGATCATTGATGGGAATTGAGGCTTTTAATTCAACATCATTATGGAAGACAGGGTTGCGAAAGCAAATGAGGAAGGGTAAACCGAACAGATGGGGGATGTTGCTAAACAGCTCATCCCATGTACACCTTCCATCATCCACTGGGGGATGAGGCAGCACAGACTGGCAGATAGTGGGGTATCACAGCAGGAAGTAGTACATTATTACAGGAATTAGTACATTACTAGCACACGTCCACCATCCCAAACAGTTCTGAACTTGAGCTGGAAACCTGTGGATGACCCTACTGCAACCTGGGGTTGCAAACCCCTATTTCAGATTCAGTCGGCTCTAACTGAGCTGTAATCTTCTTCAGCAAAGTTTTCTTTTTCTCACTAATGGATTACAAACTTACTCTTCCTTCTTCAAAATTAAGCTATTTGAATTCAAATTACGTATTTGAATACATATTTTAAAGTCAAGGTTGTTTTGTTATAGGACAGTGTTGCCTTAGTAAAGCCTTGTGGTAAACATTTTATTTGTACTGCACTGATACAGTGTGGCTTCTTAGTGGACTGTGACAGCAATGAGAAGAAAAAATGTCCCTAGGCAGGTTTTGGACAGTCCGGGCACCCAACTGTGGTGTCTTCTGCAGTTTACAGGTTGCTTCTGATCCCCACAAAAGCATCCCCTGAACAGCAATAGTCTTAATGCACCTAAAAAGACTTCCTGTGTGGACACTCAGGTCTAGTCTACAGCATAATACAAATCACTCCAAATGCTGGGTTTATTTATCCTTGACTGAAGTTTGTCTTCACATCCTCATGAGACAGGAGGTGAGGAGCTGGCAAAAAAAAAAAAAAAACAAGCTACAAAGCAAACAAAAAGGAGGAGCTGCTCTGCTATGAGATGCATTTTCCTTAGACTGAAAAATGTTGGTGGCGTACCTCCTAACATTAAGATATAATATGTGCTTCTGAAAACTTGTTCACCTTGATTTCTCTAAGTGAAAGGAATATAACAGGATGTAAGGGAGCAGTCAAAGAGGTACACTCAATTATTTCATTGAAGCAAAAGTACAACCTACACCTACTCTACTGGGTACAAAAAGAAACAAATGAAACAACAGTCCTATAACAGTTCCTGCTGTTTTTGAAATTGAAAGATGCAATAAATGTTCCCAATTTGAAGATCTTCGTTTAAATGATTGCTTTAATTTCCTGATTGTTTTTCTTGGGTTTTGGCACTACTGTTTCATGAATCTGAGTTTCACTGTGCAGAGAACCAGTGGGAAAGGAACATGCAACAACAGTAGGGATGGAGCTGAGACTGGTACCATTCTTCTCTTCCTTTTTCTCAAAACATCCCCCAGTTTCAATGTCCTACAGATACACAAAGCACCCATGAACTGAACTGGAAATGATCCTCTCCCACGTTTGCTGCTGGGTGGTACACACCAACGCTGCTGGGGACAGGGCAAGACATGCAATGGAAATATAAAAATGGAAATTGTGGAAAAGAAAAACTCAACGTACTCAGTTCAGAGCAAAAGACAATCTCCAAACTGCAATTTTTCCAACTGTGACCTGAGCTCTGATGGCATCTTTAGGTGAAACTGCTGGTCCTGAAACATAGGCTGAGTTTTCACCATGAATTCAAGACTTTTGCATTGACCTGCAAATATGAGAGATGTGATCATTCGGGAGCTTCCCGAAGGTTGACTTCTCTCATGGAAAGAAGCAGCAGTGCCACACCTTTGGCATTTTGATGACCAAGAGCACACAGTTGGGTTTCCTTTTACACCATGAAAGGTGTAAGGTCTTAACACCAGAACATCCAACTTTAAAACAGCTCTCCGCATAGTAATAAATAGCAGACAAATAGGACCACTAGTAACTTGTAAATTTTGTGAGATACATAAACAAGATTTCTTAGGTTTGACATTAAACAAACATGCCTCCTCAAAGAAGACCCCTAAACCAGGCAATACTAAGAAAAGGGCATGAAGCACAGACAAACTTCAGTATAGTAACATCTTCTAGCAATGAAAAACACAACACTGTCTTTTTGCTCTGATTTTATCATCTTTCTTTTAGATTCCAGTGGACGTCAATCCACTGCTCAGCAAGTGCAATTTTCACGGATATATAAAAGGTAGCACAATGTATAAGAGACCATATTTGGCAAATTGTGCCTCAGGTTCCTGTGTTCAAAAGGGAAGACATGCATCAGACAGAAGGAGCTTTTGGCCCTTTCCTTTGCCCACTCCTGAGCACCTTTCTCACAACCCAAGGTGGTGGCCGCACTGTTACAGAAGGAAATGCCTTTTCTGCACCCCCTATGCCTTTTTCAAACAGCAGTTTTCTACTGAGGCTTCTTCTCTTTTTCATACTCCTCGAAAGTCAGCAAGGAGTCCTGCGGTAAAAGGAGCCTCCTCTGTCCTCTCCTACATAATCATAACATTCGCTCAACTCTGCCTTTACTGGAACCTTCTAATCTGACATGACTAAAAAATTCTCTGGCAGGAGCCAAGTTTTGCTGTCACCTCCAAGTTTCATTCCCGGCTCCAAGTTTCATTCCCAGCCCACTCTCAAAACTCACAGTTTTAAGCAAATCTGAGCATATTCAGGGACTCTTGAATGCCCACGGGACTGAATGGCAGAAACTGTCTTGTGTAGATGAAGATTTGTTGAGCTTCAAAGATTTTTATACAGCCAACTCTAAGACTAAAAGATGTTGCAGACTACCAAGTAGATGATAAGACACTGACAGACTGTGAGCCAGGATGATTTGGACTAGATAAATCCATTAAGGTTTGTAATGAAGACCTGATATACAGTTTTGATTCCTAAATGCATCATGCACTTTTAAGGGAGAAAAAAAAGGAAAGTGAATCTAAAAAAACCCCATTATTTACTTTAATGCATTATTGTGAAAGAAATTTCCTGTCTTAATTTGGTCTAAAAGTAGACACAGGACATTATAAACCACATTTTAACTCTCGTTCCATCATTACTGTAATGCGGCCTGACAACCATTTTTGGAGAGCAGTTAGGCTTCCTAAGTTGGAAACAGCCTGGGAAGTGACCACTCTCAGTTACTTTTTCTCCACAGTGCTGAGGCAACCATGCGTTTCTCTGTTTCTGTCTGGAAAATAGATCAGGTCATAAAATGCTGAGACCAGGTGGTGCAGGGGCTGCTGCCTTTCTGACCCCCAAGCCTGACTCTGTCCCTGCTCCCCCCCCATCCCCAGGTCAATGACAACCTCCTTGAGTGTAAGCACTTAGAACAGAGGTACAAGAGATGCTCAAGCTGTTGCCTGCAGCCCAACATCTTTTTATAAGGGAAACGTGTAGGAAAATACAGGAAGCTCAGAAGCACTAATTTTTGCATGCTCAGACACTGAAAACAGGTTGTCTATCCGCATATACATAGCAAACATTGATGTGAAAATATAGGAGGAGAAAGACAAAGTAGCTGGTGAAAAGAATGAATGGAAAACCTGATGCTCTTGAAGAAAGACCACATGTAAAGATGCTCAAAGGATAAGAAAGGGCAAAAGGAAGGATGAGGGGATCAGAGAAGGAAACTCAGCCCTTCTTGCACACATTCATTTGGTATCACAAGAGGCCACCAGAAGAGATCACCTGCAGAAGTGTTGTCAGGGGTGGAGAGCTTCATTTCCTTAAGTGTAAAGAAACAGGAAAAGAGAAATAAAAGTAGATTAACGGACAGGACAATCTTCTGACACAGGAATTTCAGAAGGATGAGAAATGAAGGAAGGAGAGGATGCTGAAAAAGCTGGAAAGTTTAAAGAGATACTAGATGGAGATGAAAAGGGTAAAAAGTCAAGACAAACAAACCTCGAAGACAAGGAGGGAGAACTCAAGGAGCAGTACTTCAAGGATTAAGAGCACACAGAGATGATACAGGTGGATGAGAGCAGCACACTGGGACAGGCTAAGAAGCTTTATCAAAAAGGGTTGCTCAGGAAGACAAGAGAGGAACCAATGTGGAAAAAAAATAGGATTTCTCCCATTAGAGATGATGGTGATATTGAGAGACAGCAAATTAGTCCAGTGAAAGTTGATAGTGGTCTTAGGCCACGGATCAAGCTGTCAATGAACTGCAGTAGAAAAACCAACCCTTTTCTTGCTAGCTGAAAAACAATTGATTCATAGATAATCATAAACATGAAAGGTGGAGAATTAACTCAGTGATAGGTAATTAGAAACAGGATAGCTAGGCAACAGAGTGGAATTAATCAATTCCCCTGACTACAAATTAGCAAGCAGTAAAATCAAGTACAATTAAGTAAAAACTAAATTTTTTTAAGAATGCATCTACATACACATAGCAAGTTGCATGGGGTTAGTGCTGACTCTTGGGGAGGGAGGAAACAAGCTGCCAATTGGAAGTATTAACACGAGAAAAAAGTTTGCATGCCCATGACCAGTCACACACATTTAATTTTGAGTATAAAATTTTGTAGGATTGAAATCTCTACCTGAGCAACCCCTGCCCCACAGTATTTCCAGCCTACTTTGAACATTTACACGTTGCTGTGACTCAGATTGCTTCATTTTAATACAGTGTTCTGGACGGGAAAAGGGCTTTGTTTTTAAATACAGATATTAAAAGGTCTCCCTCATCAATATGACAGAATATTGACTTTGACACCTTTGCTTTGAGAAAATACATCAGAAAAAAATATCACACTACATCACTGCACCATAAAACGATTCTCCAATCACAAGCAACTTAAGTATAAGGGATTTTAATTGGATTTCACTGAAATTCAAGAAAAGTAGCTGCTCTTCTCTCCTTCTTGCCTGAATAGCTCCGACTTGTTCTTCTCTTTATAACGGAAGAGTGTGTGTGTAACACTAATTTCACCCTGTAAATCCAAAGACTGGTTTCACAACTATTAAAATGGCAATCAATTCCTTGCAAAAAATGAAACTGGAAGCAAACAATGTAAATCAACATATTTGTTTAATTTATGTTTCTTAATTTGCTCCAAATTTTGTATGCTTATTGAGACAAATTATTTGTATTGCCATGAGGGTCCAAACTAATTTTCTAACCTATCCTGAAGAATAAAAAAAATATTAATTAAATATATTCACCCAGTCTTCAAGTAACCTGTGATGAAATGTACTTTCTTTTTGTGCTCTGAATCAAAGAGAAGACTCTACCTTTCCATATGCAAATACATTTCTTTAAATTCTCATTAGAAACTGAATTTACTGGAAGCAAAATCATGAAAAGCATTTGGTTTAGCCAGTCTCTACAGAGTTTTACTGAAACAGGTACTTCGCCCAATTCAAACGCCTGAATTCACCAGTTGCTTCCAGTTTGACAACTTCTTTGGGGGTTTGTGTAGGTGACGACCAGTTCTGATTTAACACATGAACCTTACAGCACCAGATGAATTTAACACTATCACAGCTTATCCTCTCTTTCATACCTCCATGGATTTTGGCTTTTACTAGAAGATACTCTCCTTTTCCCTCAATTTCTCTCATTAACTGCACAGAGGAAAAAAAAACCCAAACAACCCAACCGCAGAGCTTTATCAGCCTGTATGCATACAAACTGACTCAATTCCCAGTCTGCCAACAAGCATTCTGGATTACAAGTAATTTTGGAAGTGAATTACAGTGAAGTAACCAAGATGAAATGTTTGTTTGAAACATAATTATTAAAGCAACGAATGAATTTTCCCTCTGAGTGTGCAATAAAATGGGAAAACCCCAAAACTCTATTATTTTAAACAACAATAACAACTTTTCTCAATGGAAATAGAAGCTGCCTTGAGCCACAGACCCTAACCTGGGTTGCAACTGTCTTCTTGACAACAGAACTTGCTAATTCCAGATTTAATGCAGAAATGCAAAATATCCTCCCCTAAACACAGAATTCAGTATTTATTACTGTTAATGTAGACTTATTACTGTTAAAATATGCTCATGCAACTCCAGCCATGTAAATTTAAACTTTGCTATGAAGTTGTTAAAAAGACAATTTTATTGGATCTTTCTGCTGCCTACAACTTATTAGGGCCTTTGCACAACTACTAACAAAACACGAAGCTGTAAGAAATAAAAAAACCCCAAACGCATTATGAACTCAGAACATGGTGAACATTTACATTAGTAAAAGATGTAGCATGACATGAATTAACCCTCCAACAGTAACACCTTCATCAATCTCTTGTGCAATGACCAGGCATATAAATATTTAAATGACCACATCTATTTTGCTCTTTAAAGCAGCTTTTTTTGAGTATATCAGCCATGAAAAGAAAACCAGACCAACACTGGGAAATGTGACCTAGGTCAGAATTTGGCACAAGATGCAGTAGTGACACAGCTGACTCTGTCCTGACCAGGAAAGGACAGCACATCAACCCAGAGATTACTTCATTAGGGTTTTTTTGAACTCCAGACACAGAGAATTATATTTTTTGTGGCTTTCTCTGTGATGAATTTGGAAAATGACAATTTGCATTTACAAGTGGACAAGCATGGGATCGAGTCTTACTGTAACAGAGATGGGCTCACCCGTCACTGCAGTTAACAAAACCCACTCCTACATAGCCAAGGAAAACCTTCACCCTGGTAAAAGAAGAACATAAAACTATTCTTCTCATTTCACAGTCTCTTATGGTGGACAGAAATCAAAAGGGACAGGAGGAGGAGAGCACATCTGTTCCACTGATGCCCTGATTTAGGACATCAGCATTTTCCACTGCAGCAGTATCATAAGCATTCCCTGCAATAAGCTATTTTTTGCACTCGTCTTCTCTCTGAATTACTGATAGTTATTTTCATTTTATGTTAATTCTGAGATACTTAGAGTCTTATTTTTTCAGCACAAGTGTAACACTGAATGGACAAAAGGCATCTGAAGGACACAGATCTCAAGCAAGAGATCCCTTCTTGCCTGTTTTCCATGGCTTTCAGAATCAAAGACAGACTTGGTTGATCCCAAGAAGCCTGCGGCTGGGCAGGAAGCTGAGTTCCAGCCCTTCCCAACATATAGCTGGGTTTTGGGGCGGGTGGGGGTGCGTTACCCTCCTTCTGGGGATACACAAACACACAGTGAGCTGTGCTGAGGTCAGGTGACTTCCTGATACCCCAGCTGTGCACTGGGACCCAACTGGGCAAAATTCAATGGTGAACACTGAAGCAGCCTCTCTGTGCTGTGACCCCTGAGCATATGGCAGCACGACAGCAGCTAATATTTCATTTATGATGCTAAGCATCTGTTACCAAAGCTGCCCACTGCTGATGGAGAATCGAATGACTCGAGAAGGAGACCAAAGTGCTCTTTAGTGCATCTAGCAGGAAGCTTTGGGGAGGTGCTAACCCAACCCAGTGTGCTCTCACCCTTCACCTCCCATCTGGTGTGTAATAGCAGAGACAATGAGCATTTATCCATTGTAAAACTGAGTACTTTCTTGTCCACAATGCATCTCTGAGATCCGACTATGAGTAATTTTATGCAAAATTTTTTTTTTTTTCAGACAAAAATATCTTTTTCACCATCCCTCAGAACAGAATTAGTTTTTCTGCCATGCTGGCAAGGTAGATCTGAATATCTTTATTATTTCCACTCGACAGAAAGCAACAAATGAGTGACCTGAGCTGACTTTCAGTGGTGTGAAGAAAACCTGTAAATCCCATCTGAAGTTCTTGGTGGGCATGTTTTACAGGACCAGTCTTTTGCCTTCACCTTTCCAAACCCCTCACCAGCAAGGGAGGCAAAACAACCAAAGAGAGGGCTTCACAGAACTAAATTATGTCAGTCGCGATTCCTCATGCTGTATCATGCTTAGGCTATAGGCTACGCCAGCAATTCAGGTTGCCTAAATAGCTTATTAAGCTGCTTAAAATAGTACTAGAGACTATATGAACCTGGAATCTACCCCCAAAGTCAGAAAGGTCAGGTTAAATACACCTTGCCATACACTACAGCAATAGTGTTATGAACAGTCCAAAATTATATACAACTGTAATTTTTTATATTTCTTTTGAAATCTTGGCAAAATATACATTTTCTTATCCAAGTACATATTTTAGAGGCCAATTTGCCTAGCATACTTAATTTCTATACATTTTGATCATGAGAATTTTTTGATAGAAGCCCACATCTTGATTTCATTCCAAATGCCCATTTATCAACTGGCATGGCACTGGTGATACCTACACTCCACAATCCAAGCAAGGATCTGCCAGGAACCAGCAGGTTCCAGAGCCCATCCCAGGCCAACCCTTCCTTCAAGACGAAGATGGATCTATTATGGGGATGCTCCAAAAAAGGTACTAAAGACAGATCTGCTTTGGGAATGCTCAATCAAAGTTACACAACTTTCAGTGACCTCTTGTGACAATGTTTTGAGGTGATGAGTTTCATCCCTGTTCTACTACTACAGGGTCTAAAGCCATATACCCAAAAACTTGTGTATGTCCCCCAAATATAGCCACATGCTGTTATTTCCATACTTCCTGAAGGCTTCAAATGAGAGGCAAAAGTTCCAAGCTGTGCTCAACTCCCTGGAAGCTCTGAAAACTAGGATTTTCATATAGGGTCACTATATGAAGCAGCTAATCCTCAGAAACACAAAAAGCCCAAACCAAAACCACCTTCATCTAAACTGTCACCTCATACACAGCCAGATCAAAAAGCTTCTCCTCTAGAAAGAGATCCAATTTCCACCAAAAAACAGCGTGAAAGAAGGATTTAGCCATTACCAAGCAGTGTTTCCTAGGGGATGATAAACTTACTGTAGCCCTGCAATTGCGTATTATAGCCTTATGTCCTCTCATGAGTCCAATCTGGCAGACAGAATCTGATCCCTATGCTATGGTGGTAAGAAATTCTATTTTGGGAAGCTTCATGGTAAATTCCTATTAATATGGACAGAAAGCCACAAGGTATTAAAAATGTAAATAGGAAAACTTATCTCAAATGGTGTTTCACTGCATTCTGCACAGTATGGAAATAAGGCCATTTCAATTTTACCACATCAGTAACTCCATTTCTAATGTCATTCTCCCTTTCTCCAGTGGCTTGGTCTTATGGTTATCTATTAAAATATCCAATGCCTAATAATTCATGGAATAAGGGTGAAATGGCTTTCTGATATTATAAAGACATTTTTCAATTACTATTATTACAACTCAGGGATACTACAAATACTGCACCAACAGTGGGAAATAAGAAGTTAGTTTAAACATATTCAAGACTTTAATTGAATGCTTAACAATATACAGGCACGAAAATTAAACTTACTCAGGTGAGTATGAGCAAGTCCATTTCCCAAGGAAAATAAACTCCCTGAAAGAAGAAACACCTCCCAGATGGGGTGTATTTTGAGAAGCCACCAAGGTCAGGAAAGGGAGAAGCATCTCCCCATTTTAATGCCTGATCTTTTGCCTAGCACAAAGCTGGCATTTAATGACCAGCATCATTGTTAGAGGGTCTTCTTCAGCTGGTGAAGGAAGACTCAAAGGGCAGAGCAGAGAGCCAGCATGCAAAGGTTGGTGGCCATTCCTTGGGTGGCCACAGGCGTCTCCACGACCACATCTGCTGTTCTTTTCACTTTTCCTAATTGCTCCCTGGCATGACTTGCTTATGAGGCTACAGCCTGCAAATCAGCCTTGTTTAAAATGCCAGTAGGTGTCACTGTGAGCAATGGTATATGAGAAACCAGATGAATAAAATTTGAATCAAAGGGAAAACACCCATCAAGTTAATTAATTAAAAAAAAATATATATAATTGGTAATTATATTTGTCTGCTTTTAAAGATAAAAGTGCACTGTCTGTGCCTCACAGATAAAAGAGGCTTTTTCAGAAACAATTCACTTTTTCTGTCCCAGATCATTTATGGAATATTATCAAGCAAGCACAAGGTTGGATTTTGTTTCTTTGGTTCATTGCCATCTAAATTAGCTGATGTATGTATGTATGTATGTATTTAACTAGTGATATGTGGGTTAAAATTATATCTTTTTGGAAACTGCTATTAAAATAAACTCACAAAAGGAGATGCTTAGCATGCCACAGACAGGCAAGCTCTCATTCCGGAGCTTCCCACAAAGACAGCACAGCAAAGCCCTCCACCTCCTTCTCCCCCATGCCTGCACACCACCACGACACTGAGCAAGTGCCTCATCAACAAGGAGACCTATCCCATAAATCACTAGGTGGCTGAAAGAGCTCAGGCTGTCAGAAATGCTTTTTAATCGTAATATCAGGCCCCAGAGATGCTCCATGCAAAACAGGCAGCTAGTCCTGAGCTTAGGTGGCTGATGCAGGAGGAACTGAGACTGTTGCAGATGTTCATGTGGAGTCTTTTCATAGGTATACTTCATTAACATTATACAGGCTTGTTTTCTCTAAAAATTAGTAATCAAAGCATTATTAATCTTATTAAAAAAAGCATAATTTGCTCTACAAATCTGTACCCTGCCCATAACGTTGGAGCAAGACGGTGCCACACCTTGCTGCTGATGCTCACGTCACTAGAAACAAATGGACTTTTAGAAAGAGTATTTCTATCTAATGTCTGATTGAGATTTTCTAGTTCAATTTTAAACTTACTCAGATGCAACAGGAAATATCTCTGAAGTGGTTTTGGCCCAGAAGAATTGCCCATGTCCCAAGAACAGCAGCAGCCTTGGCTCAGGGCGCTGCTGGGGAGAGGGGCTGGAGTTGAGCCACACTGGCTGCAGAAGAAATCAAATCTAAATTATATTTTAATTTGAAATTAATATACTGTATTTGCTTAACACAAGAAGTGAAGGGCAGCCACCAACCCATTGGCCCTAACATGGCTGCAGGCAAAAACAGCATATAAAATCCACAGAAAAACAGAATCCATGTGTGCTTTTACTGAATATATGCTGCAAAGCCTTTTAAAACTAGAAATAGTAAACTAATGAAAGTGGGAAAATCAAGCACATGGCTGGATCACAGAGGAGACATTTACTTGGACCTCCCAACTTGTATGCTGTGACCTCCCTGTTGCCCCATGTGCTGTAAAAAATTCACATCCATCTTGCACGTTTCTGAAAGAATATGCAAACCTGCCACAGAAAATGATAAACTGTGCATTTACTTAGAGCTTGTTTTCACATCTATGAAAACTTGGAAAACATCTAGGACTATCAACAGAAAACACTTTCATGTTGTTTGGCTTTTTTTGTTTTGGTTTTTCTTTTTTCTTCCTTTTATAGCTGTGACAGACTGCCTGAAGAATCCACATACAGAGAGTGTAAAGATTGCCCTGGATTCAGCTGCAACAGTCATTTTTCTCCTTCTTAGTAGCTGGTGCAGTGCTGTGGTTTTGACTTTCGGCCTGGGAACAACACTGATAACACCGATGTTTTTAGTTGTTGCTAAGAAATGTTTACGCCAATCAAGGACTTTTCAGTTTCCCACGGTCTGCCAGTGAGGAGGGGCACAGGAAGCCAGGAGGAAGAAGAGACAGGACACCTGACCCAAACTAGCCAAGGAGGTATTCCGTATCACGGTACGTCATGCCCCACATATAAACTGGGGACAGTCACCCAGAAGGGCTAGATCACTGCTCGGGTCAGGCTGGGTATCGGTCGGCAGGTGGTGAGTGATTGCATTCTCTTCCCTTGTTATTCCCCTTATCATTATTATTATTGGTGGTAGCAGCAGTGATTTGTGTTATGCCTTAGTTACTGGACTGTTCTTATCTCAACCCGTGGGAGTTATGTTCTTTCCATTTTCTTCCCCATCCCTCTGGGAGTGGGATGGGGACAGGGGTTATTAACTAGCATTTTATTGGTGACTTACCACAGAACACTTTAACATCTGCTTATTTTTACTCAAAATAATAATAATAATAGAATACTGGAGCTCAAAGCAGCATTTCAGTGATTTTTTTTTCTGTTCTGCTGAAAACCGTTGCATGACATTGCCTTTGCCATATGTCCTGAAGGCGACCACATTATTGCTGGAGTGGCTTTCTCTACACACTGATCTGGCTGAGAGGTGTTTATTAATGATAAATGCCTAAAACAGGGAGACAGCATAATAAGCTGGAAAAGGTGATGCTACCTGAGAGGCAGATGAAAAAACAGGGAACTAAAAAACTCTTTTGGAGGATACATTAAAAAAAAATTATCACAATGGACATACTGCACTTGAAAATACAGCCTCTAGCAATGGTTTTTGCATCTTCATTCCTGGGATGCTGTTGAACAGACAGGATAGCTAATGAGCAGTCTACAGCTTCTCCAGGTGGCTCCACAACAGCATGGAAAGCTACATTGCTGTGCTAGCAGCTGAGAAAATCTTTCCTTACAACCCCAGACTCCTACTGTTCTGAGTATCCTTTGGGATTCTTGTGGAGGTTTACATTAATACATATATATCCACATGCTTCCATATCAGACGGCCATGTAATTCTCCAGCTGGGTGCTTTCACCTATCTTCCGTGGATTTTACAATCTGCACCAAAAAAAACCCCAGCAACCCAGATCCTGTATTTGTGGTTTAGGAAATAAGCACAGAGAAAAGGGCAGCCATACTTCTGATAGTAAATTAGGTAATAATAAACTCCTACACTCTCCAGAGAAATCTGGCTCCCTGTGGAAAGCCTCCAGAAAATGATCCCTCTGAAGCCACTGGAATTTTCAGTGTAAATGCAAGCTACTTCTTAGAGAGATTTAAAAATAAATTTTGTTAGAATCAGTTAAAGAGCGAACACAATTCTATGATTACAAACTGTATCTGACAGAAGCCCTCTACAAGCAGAAGGTTAGCATTAGTCATTGGCTGTACCCACTGAAAACACAGAACAGGTCCCACTGTGAAAAGACTGGAAGCTCTTGCCATGCTGAGCAGTTGGAACTTAGTGAAATGGCTTCATGTGAGTTCAGTACAGTGATATTTTTAGAGAAAAGCTAAAGTTTTAAAAGCCAAGAGTGGACTTAGCCAAGGCCTTGGTAGAAGACAGGGTTCATCAGGAACAAGAAAGTATTTCTTGCTGAGCCGGAGGCACAACAAACCCAACAGTGCCAGTGCCCACGAGACCTTGTAGGTCCTCTGCAGCTCAGGAATGAGGTATGAAGCAGCAAGAGATCCGAAGAATTATGAACAAGTCTCAAAAAATTTCCAAACTAACCTTTAACACATATTACCAAGGTTTGTCACAGTAGGAATATTAAGCTATTCCTACAGAAAATATTCCTACAATAAGCAGAACACAAGTGTAATTTATTTTAGAGATACACATAAAGAAAGCAAAAAGATAATTACTTCCAGCACTGAAAGACCTCCCTAGTTGTACACAAAAATATTTACATCCAGGGTTTAAGGTACTTCTTTGTTTACAATGGTTTTAATCATTGTTTCATCATTGCCATTAAATAGTCTCTGCCCTTTACTCAGAGCAGAGCTTTCCTACATGCCAAGCTGCCTAAGCCAAAGGCAGAGGTGCTGTCCCACAGCTTCTCTGCACTTCTTGCCCAGTAGCATCAGCCTAAGCCCTCATCTGCCTCTACCATGAGGCAGAGAAGGATTCCCTTGATTGACAAAACAAAGTGGGTTTGTTGAAGAGTGAATCAGCCTCTATTTCCCACTGATGCCAATGGTTCAAAGCACAGTTTACCTACCACCAGCAAGGAGCCCAAGTAAACTAGAAAAGGGAAATTGGCATTCAGAGGAGATTCTCAACACAAATCCTGCTATTTTTAATCAGTCGTATTTTTTTGTGGTTAAATGCAGCCAAGTCTTAGCACAGGTCTGCAGGGACTCAAACTCAGCAACCTTTACAGAAGTGAGGATTTTTCTGGTGTGTCATGTCATTTGTTCATCCATGTCCTTTCACACACCTCCTCTTCCCTCCCTTCACCAGGACACATAATGTTTAACTCATTCAAAGTCACAGTCACATCGATGCTGACCCTTTTCCCTATGTTCATTATGATATCTACATTTTGCATTTTGAGATACCGCCATCTCCTCATACGTTCTTAATAATCCCATCTTTTTTCTACAGCCTATATCCATATTTTTAGAATTTTTTCCCTATTTACAATACTCCTGTGCTGTTTTTTCTGAAGAAGTTTGATGCTCTGTTGATACAGGCAGATCCAGTGTCTCCTGCACTACACACTCTTCTAGGGAAACAATAAAATTGAGAAAAAGGAGCCAATCAGTCAGGGACTTGATTACACCTTGACTTTCCAGCACCTTTATTTTAACCAGTGGCATTCTATTTTCCTCAGCCGTGGTCATATTAACTAGGTATTTAACCACATTTATTTGGGGTATTCATAAGTTTCCATTTTCTGTTTCCCTCCACTCTGTTTCTCCATTCCTGTTATTCACACAAGACATTATTTGGTTGACTTTTCTTTGCAGAGGCCCAGTTCTACCCAGCCCAAAAGTTACTTTTAGCCCTGCTCACACTGAAAGAAGTGCAGTGGGATGCATCTTGAGTGCCAGATCCTGAACAAGTAGATATAAAACCCCACACCATAGTGCCCTGTATGAGCGTCATCTCACTTAGTTTTTCTGGGTTTCATTCCCACTAGGACAGAGTGGCCATGGAAACCATCAAAATAATCACATAAATTTTTAGTAGGATGGGAGAATTAAATGGCTTATTCAGTTTTGTTGCAAATTTTAACAGATGACTTGTCTTGTTGTCCTTTAACTTGTCTTCAAATTAAATAACAGCCTCCAATCTGAATAAAAAAATATGTTCCAGTTAGACTGAACCATTCACCACGTGAAATTTTGAGTATTCTTGCAAGCTACTCCATCAGGCAATAATTTTTTAACAATTCCTTTGTTACTTGTATGAAGAGCCTGCTAGACCTTGTTGGTCTTGCTCTCAGCCCATAAGCTCTGCTCATGCACTGAAGGTCTCAATTTCTCAATCACAAGGGACACTTCAAGTGCCTTCAACCCACAAAGTTTCTTCCATCTGCATCACCCTCTAACAATAAGATTTGCAGATCTATTAACTGTTGCATGAAGAAACACCTTCTTCCTTTCTATTACTCCAGAACAGAGCAATCAGGATGGTCATTATAATAAGCACATGGATGACAAAGCTCCTGACAAGTTTCTGCAGGGAATATTTAACTCCTTTCCTCTTTTGATAACTTAAGCATGAGCTTGTTTGTAATTGCCTTTAAACGGTCAGTGCCCACAATAAAGAAAATCAAAGAAAAACTTATATCAAAATGAGAGCATTTATCCCAAAGTAAGTGCTAGAGCAGCTTCAATATTCGCTATTCAAATTCAATATTCAAATATTGTAAGCATCACTGTACAGCCACATCATCTACACAGAAATAATCATGCTTCTCTCTTTTTCCCCCTAATATTTTTTAAAATCAGTTTTAGGTAATTCATCTGCACTTTGATAAAAACTGAAAGAGGCATAGATATTTTCCAGTTAGACCAAAATTCCTTGTTTCTCACACTGGAAGAAATTGTTTTTAATTCTTTGAACAACTGTGATTTGTGGTGGAAAATACAGCATATGTGCACTACACACATATTCTCCCAGAAAAGGTTTGTCAGTGCCATAAAAGGAAGACTCTATTTTACTCCATTGCTCTAGACATTGCAACTGAGTACTTTATTGTACTCTTGCGCGTCATTATTTCCAACTGCATTTTTTTTCCCTAATCCTTCTTTTTTTTTTTCCCCTGGCAGAACCAGAAAGCTTTTTTCACCTGCAAAAACAAAGCTATGTTCTCATGAATCTCATTCGAAAAAGTAATGGAAGTACAAATCAAGTTAAAACTTCACCCATATATGTCCACAATTGAATCAGTTGTGACTGAATTAGTTTTGTTGTCCTCCACATGCAGCACTTCCATAACTTTATTTTTGTTTGGTAAATATACCTCAAAATCAAATCAGATAATTAAAAAAGATAAATGAAATAATAAAAATGTTTTTTCCTAACCAAAATATTTCACTCCTTTCTGTTTATTTCTAATTCCCTCTCAAATCTAGCTTGTACCTCTAAACCAGATCAATACCTGCTACCACCAGCTACAGTCCAGACAGAACATACAGTTACTTGAGGGATGGACCTGCAAAGAATTGCACAGACCTCGTTTTCTTTACCTAAGAATGATCCTTAGTCTTTTTTAGGCAGAAAAAATCCAAACCAATTAAATATATTGAAAGCTAATTAACTATTCACTGTTGCCATGCAGTTCTGCATAAAACCAGGATTGTATTCAGACTCTGTTAATTAAATAGAGGCATCCTAAGAATTTATGATCCATACCGATTTCACAATGTGAAGCAAGAAGGATAGTTGGCATCTTTGTATGAAAGCCGGAAAGAAGAACAGGTCTGCCCAAGCCAGCTTGTGAGGCTAATCTATTAAATGAAACTTTCTTCAAGATCATCAGAACCTGTGACGGAAGGAGTACCACTAGCAACAGAGATGAATTTTGGTTTTCTTTTACCATTTGCACCTTACTAACTTCATTCTTTAATTGGGGGGAAAAAAAAGAAAAAAAAAAAGGGGGGGGGGGGGGAAGAAAAGAGTGGCAAGCAAACCTCATTACATAAATTTATAATGGCATTAATGAAATGGCTGCAGACAGCCGCTGTGATCTGTGCTTTCATCACTTCGAGATCACACTCCCCAGAAGCTCTCTGCATAGCGACAGCAAGCTGCAAGAACACAGTTTTTAGGCTTAGCATCATCCGCCTGTGGTTTTTAACACATTTCTCTTTGCTTGTACTGCTCAAACTGTTTGGCAGTGCCACTTCTCTATGACCATATATGCATTGGGATCAATGAGGTAGCCAAATCGTAGCTGTTTGAGTTTGGAGGAAGCACATCATTGGTGCCTGGACCTCCACAATGCATTAAAATAAATTTTTAAAGTATCAATGCTTCTAGTGAAATAATTTCCAAAATGCATGCTGGGAGACATGGGGAATGGTAACCTCAGGGCCTAACACACCCCCAAGCCAAACTCTGCAGTTTCAGCAAGAAAAAACAAGAACTAGTTAATGGTTTATAATAATATATATATATATTATATATAATATTATATATAATATATATATAACAATGAAGGCATACTTGATTCAGGGCAATTAGTTTAACTTATAGTATATTTAAATATTTATTTTACATTGCATATGTAATATTATATATTTGCAACATATCATAAAAATTATATACATACAGCAATAATATAGACATGGCAAAAAACTATCTAGATCTCTGGATACAAAACATACAATAAACAATTTGATGTAGTTAAGTTCTGACATTAGCTACACAAAAGGAATCTCCATTATTATTATATTAGATGATCTTAAGGTCCTTTCCAACCCTAACTGTTCTATGATTCTATGATTCTTTTCTGGTTGCCACGTAAAAATCGCATCTGCTGCTTTCTGTCTCTCAAACTGCCCAGATTCATACATATAACATCCTACATGCATTAGTACACTAAATCCCAAAGGGTGAAGACACACCAGGGACACAGGATTTAGAAAATGCTAGAGTCAAAAATGCAAAGGTAACCTTAATTCAACCCCCTTTTGAGTACTTATAACTACAAAACTCTCCAAGGCTCTCCAAATTTCTGCCCCTTTCCGCTACCTTGAAACCTCTGCATAATTCAACAGAGCTGAGACAAATACTAAGGTCCATCCCCGACACACAGATAAAGCAAACTCCTTCTTTGAAACAGAATTAGTACTTCGAGTTTGGGGAGTGGGGTGGGGGGGATAAACAGAAAAATCACCTGTAGGCCAGCAGCTGCAATGATTAATTTAACTCCTAATTGTCAAGACAAAGTGAAGGTGCTTAACGGTGGGCAAACACATGTTCTATACGCACTTTGCTAAGCTATAGGGAGACAAAGAACCTATACATTTACCATGAGGAGTTACATCTAAAGAAATCATACCACAGGTTGGGTATTTGTGGGCTTTGTTTGTTTTTTCTCCTCTATGACCATAAATTCCCTTTTTTATTCTCTCACCTGGGGTGTAAGACTCACCACCCTCCTCTCTTCAGAATGTACTTTCATTTAACTAACAGAGTTAATCCATAAAGACTAAAACTACTGGCAATATCAGTACCTTCCAGATAATCACTGGGCGAGACACCAGATGTACGCTGTCCATGAAATAATAACAGTACCATGATCCAAAAGGGCTTTTTACAATACCTCAAAGTCCTTATAGATACTGGTTTTGACAGTCCCACAAGAAAAGGAAGGTGAAAACTCTCAGAGACCTGAAGCTTGGTAAGATTCTCTTCCCTTTCTGCCCAAATTTCCATCCAGGCAGCAATGCCACGCAGAGTGGGAGAATCCCCTCCCCTCAACCTACTGGTCATGTTTCTTTTGATGCAGCCCAGCATATGGCTGACTTTCTGGGCTGCAGGTGCACCCTGCCAGCTCATGTTGAGCTTTCCACACCCAAGTCCTTCTCCTCAGGGCTGCCCTCAATCCAGTCTCCACCCAGCCTAGTTGTGCTAGGGACAGCACCAGTGTGGGTGCAGGACCTTGCACTTGGACTTGTTGAACTTCGTGAGGTTTGTACAGATCCACCTCTGAAGCCTGTCAAGTTCTCTCTGGATGATGAGCAACTGCAAATAATTGAGAGGGCTGTCCTACATACAGACATAAACCTCATTCCTTAACATGCTGAGCTACCAAAACACAAGTAAACCAAAAATTAAGTCTTGAGCTGCAGAAAAGTATTACTTGTTGACTCACACATTATGCTTGGCAAACACAAGGATAAACAACACAATAAAATCAGGGGCCGAGCAGTGCTTTTCCAGCTATCTCTGCTGGAAAAGCATCCAAACTAAATCAGCCTCTTTGTTGGAAGGGATGCTCAGCTTCCCGGTGTGGTGAAAATCACTGCAGCATACACAAGTTTTAGAAATGTTAACAAAGTAATCTATACATTATATTGATACTTGTTAATAAGTAATGTTGAGAAATATTACTATATTAAAAAAATGTCATGGAAGAAAAGGGTCAGGTTTTAGCATTGGGAAAAGCTGTACAAGGGTCTAGTAGTGACTCCCAAATCCTGGGAGTGGGGCTATAGGTGCAGCCTAAAGCTCCTTTGAGATTAGTGTCAACTGGAATAATCTACAGATGGAGAAACCTCCATCCCCAAAACAAGGCCCTGGAAATGGGGTAAATGATGGCCCTAGAAAGCTAACACCTTGGAGATTTCTTGGCAAAACCAGCATATTGGTAGCTTGGGATTGAATGCACTAAAACTGAACCCAAGAGTTGTTTCTCTTCTCATATATATGCTATTATGAACAATTTCATTGATGGGATACTACAAGCTACTGCAAGAGAAAATGAACCCCTGTTTTGGGGGATTGTTTTTAATTCTTGAGTTATCAAAGGACTTCTTGTAGTATTTCCATCAATGCTAAAAATGAAATTATCTTTCAAACACTAACCTTTGTTCCTCCCCACTGTTTTTATAAAGCCATTTCCAAGTTGATTTGGGTAACAGGCAATTAAACAGCTTTTTTTCTTGCTTCTGGATTTTAGCTAACAGGTTTTGGAAATTATTTAAAGAATGTAGGACAGAAGTGTTGCATTATTCACAGCACTGTATCAAAAGAAAAGCTGCATGAAATCTTGACATTAAGAAAGAGACTTCCCCCTCTCCACCTCACACTGTGCCAAATCAGTCACTTTTATCCAGTCCTTGTTACACCAACAGAGAGAATAAAATAGTTATTGCTGCTTAGTTTCAATAGGTTAGATACTATTAAATACAAGATGCTTAATAATATCATAGCAGAATTATTTTTTCAGTTTATGTAAAATGTGGCATGTTAATTCAGAGATAAACCCAGAGGTTACAACAAGAGTGATTCCAAGTAGGAAACTGGGAGCGGTATCTCAGTACAGACCGGGACAACCAGCCTCTCTTGCTATATCATCCACCCTAAGGTACAGAGTTATCTCCACAGATGTTATCTCCACTGATCTGGTGGCTCATATCTTCATTAATGTTTATTATCTTTTCCCCTCCTGCCCTGAAACTGGAAGTGTCCCTGGAAAAGTTTTATTGACTTTATTCTTTTTAACTCTCGATAAGGAGCTTAATGCTCGTTACAAGATCCAAGGAAATTAAACTGTTTCTGGTTAGGCATGCAGTTTTGAGATAGGCAAATTTAATTCATAGCATATCAATTTAATATGCCTTTTCTCTCTAAATCTGAGCACTTCTCCAGCAGTAAAGGAAATAAAGCTTATCTATGAATATGCAATTATTCTGTATGACAAACAGCTGATTTGTTCAAGTTACAAAATTTATCTGTACACTAAATAGAGGCAAAGAAGTAACAATGTCCTATCAATGCTTCGAAAAAGGAAACGAGCTTATATGGCAGCAGCATCATTTCTTAAAATAAATGGCACTGGTAGTGCACATGAACATTTTTCTTGATGGCAAAGCATGTATAAGAAAAAACAAGAAGGAATGAAATACAATGCTGTCATGCATAGAGATTTCCTAAAGTTAAGTCACACAGGGCTACATTTTGAAATGGTTTATTAACAGTTTCTGTAATATTTAATCACATGCAATTCTGCAGGCCCTGAAAAGAGCGCTATGTGAATCAATTACGTGGACAAAGTGCCTGCAATGCAACTCAAATATTTTCCATTACTTTTACACATTCACTTTCAGAGCAAGCTAAGGTTTTTGGTTTTGAGGGACTGTTTGTTGTTGGGATTTTTTGGGGGGGGGGGGGGGGATGCAGGGTTTAGGGGGGATATTTTGGTTGGGATTTTTTGTTTTGGGTTTTTGGTTTGGTGGTTGTCTGGTTTTTCTTGGTCTTTATGGTTTGGTTTTTTTTCAATGAAGAGCCATGAAAAGCCTGACACTAATGAGATTCTAGTTATAGCCAGGCAGGCAAAGCACAGCTGTGTCTGGACCATCAAATATCTCAACACATGCTACATTACCCCTCTCTGCTGTAACTCTTAGCAGCTTTTCTATGACACTTCCTTTAAGGCGTGATATTGCCCTCTAACAGGAGTGTCCCACCAAATTTGAAAGGAGGCAGCGTTTTCACATCCCTCCTTCCTCACCACTGAGCTAGGGCCTAGAGAAAGTGGTTTCCCTTCTGCACACCACATGAAAATACTGTTTCACTCCCCAGTTGGACAGAAATCCAATTAAAAATACATAAGCCCTGTTCAAAACTGGATTCATTTTTCCCACAGCTCATAATCTCAATGTGCAGAAACATTCAACCATAACTGGGAGCAAATTTGTCCGTTTGGAAAAAAGAGCCTGGATATTGCCACCAGAAGGCTCACAGATGCTCATTAGCTCTCAAAATTAAAAGCACTTACCTCTTCAAGGACATCTGCAAGCTTACTAAGTATCTCCTCAGGAAGGCTCTGGAATGTAGGAACACTGCAATACAAGAGAAACCTTGATTAATGGATCCCTCTATATGTGCCATAAATCTAGCTGCATCTAGTTCATCTGTCTTCCAGAGATATTTTGCCCTCATTGGCATTCACCAGAAACATGGCAGATATAATGGAAATATTATCATCTTCTAGCAGCCAAGATATATTTTGTTTTGATGGAGGACCACTTGTAGTAAACATCTGGAGAACCAATCGTAGAGCTGGTAGTCAACTAAGAATAAATCAAGGATTTACTGGAATTAATCTGTGCTGCAAACCTGCTCAGTCACATGTGTGACTGTGCAATTTTTTTCCTGATCTGCTTCCATCCCACTGGATACGAATTAAAAACAAAACACAAAGAAAGGGTGCAGGCGGCAGAAAAGATCAGCTCTAACCAGCCACAGACAAAAGACTGACAGAAAACACACACTGACATAAATATGAGACATGAGGCAGCAGCTGCGAAGTCCAGGGAGGCAGCATGGACACTGCCCAACCCAAGATGGAAACACTGTAAAAATTATTGAATACTTCTCCAGGAGTTTTACATTAAAGCTTGATTCATTTCTTTTGCCAAAAAGGCACTTTTCCTCTTGTAAGGTAACATTTCTCTTGGCAAAGTTCTCCCAGGCTGGACCTGCCTCTCAAGATGAGCGGGTGATGCAGCAATAAAGAGCCCATCAGCCCCTGGGTCATCAGGACTGAGACTTAAATCATTCAGGATGATGGATATGAAGCTGGGTCTCCAAATCTCCCACAACTACCCTGACCTTGAAGCTGTATCTCTATTACCTTACAGCCTGCACAGCAAGATTGTGGAGTCTCTGTCCTTGGACATATTCAAAAGCCATCTGGACATGGTCCTGAGTAACCAACACTAGATGGCCCTGCTTGAATAGTGGGGCTGGACCAGACGACCTCCAGAGGTCCTTACAAACCCCAACCAGTTTGTGATTCTGCAATATCTTCATTTCTCATTCTTTATTTTCCACAAAATGTCAATGATCATCAATATTCCCAAGTGATACTAAATGAAACACATAGACACAACGTACAGTCCACAGGCAGAAAAGCAGCACTATACCTGCTTTAATTAAAAATGCTTGTCATTGGTAGACTAGCAATGTATCTACATGAAATATTAGCCTGAGCTAATACAGCTCTACCAAGGCTATTTCCAAGAACAGCTCACTCAAGAGTTGCTTTCTCACCCCCTATTACATGGTGCAAACACAGTCCTATGCTCCTAATATTAAACTGAGCTCCCCAATGTATTGCTCTGATTTCAGGAACACTGATGATCAGGTACAAAGCGAGGAGTGAGGTGTTGGGAGGAGTCTCCTGCAGAGAGGTAAATATAACCCAAAATAAATCATGTTTTCGCTTTCACATAAGGCGTCACTTACTTTGGATCACATAACTGCGTAAGTTATCCTCCACATTTTGGAGAGCTAAAAAACCCAAACCAAGCCCAACCACTTTTTGCAGTCCTGAACTCTGGAGAGCAAGTCCTGGCATGTGCCTTTGGGGCAATCACCCCACCTTTTTCAGGAATCTTAAACACCTTCTGGATGCACAATTTGGTGGCTGTTTTTGCACCCAAAGTGCACCCACAAAAGCAAAGGGAGACCTGAAGACTGCTCAGTGAGCTTGATAGCAAATCCCTTGGGTTTTTCTCTGGAGACAAGCACAAAGCGCCTGGTGAACTGAATTTGTGTGCACAAGTAAAGCAGAATTTGCTTTTATTAACTTAAGCAATATGCCATGCTGCAGTGAAATTAGAAAGCTGGGAAACTTTCATTCTTTGTTTAAAAACACCAACAAAACTTGAGCTGAATGTATTAAATGATGACAAAATGAAACTAAGTGCAGAAAAACATCTTTTGTTTATTCCTTAGGAAACACTCTTTTCCACTAGAAACACATGGCTTTACAATGTAACAAGATCAAACAGAAGGAACTAAAAAGGAATTATATTATGTCTGGGCCTAAGTATATAATGAAAGTTCATTATGCCAACTCTAGCATTCCCAAACGAGGAATAAAATTATGGAAGAAGATAATAATCCCAGATATCTGGTCAAATTTTATCGTGGTTGCACACAAGAGAATGCATCACAGAGTATTTTTTTACAGGTAATTCTATCTGTGCAACCCAAGGGAGAGTAGTGGAAGACACCTATTTTACACCAAATGTGTTAGAAACAGAGAAATAGCATATCAGCTCTGAACAAATTCCACAGCTTACTTTTGCTAACTTAAAATATTAAGTAAAGAGGAAAATTTCCTGACAGAAATACTTACAACTTTAACACAGCAATGGAGCAGATAATAGGAAAACCAAGTTGTCGACAAAACAAGCTCCAACTACATCATATCACATCTGAGAAATACACACTATTCACAGATTTGTGACAGTTTATGATGGTCCAGTATCCTCCTTATCAGCTGGTTGTGGCTGAAGTGACAATACAACGAAATTATATTTGAGTCACAAAAGAGGTCTTACAGGACTGCCCATCAGTTTAATACCAAAAAAACCTCTTTACTGAACAAATACCTTTATAAAATAGTGGAGAGAAAGCATTTATCGACCTGTTAAAAGATGTTACGAAGTCAGGCAAACAGAGCTAATGATAACACCGACAGAAGAACAAGATTAGAAAAGATGTTCAAGTGTACAAGACAATATTGAATATCCGGTTTGATTGTCCAGGTCAATAAAAATATACCACCACTCTCTCCATAACAATATTGAACAGACTCATAAAATAGATTCTTGCTTTCTTCTAAAATCTGCCTGTACTATTTAAAGTTTTGCATTCAAAAATCAATGTTTTGGAGATTATTTCCATGTGGGTACTTGCATTCAAAGGAAAATGAAGCCTCAGCTCTAAAAGAAGAACAGAAGAAAACAGGTGACCTGCAAATTGCTGCAAGTGGGAAAACACATGCTAAGGAGAGAACCAGGAGCACAAGACTCAAATGAAATCTTCGAATATGTTGCAGCACAGCAAGAGGTAAGAAAAATTGTACTCTGATCTCTACAATTTTCTAAAAAAGACTGAGACTATATGGAAGAGAACATTCAGCACTTGAGTTCAGATGCATTCCTTATTTATGATAGAAGAAATCACAGCAAATGGAGCTCCAAGTTGTTTTCACAACTGACATTCTACTCATCTGCTGCCCTCCCTGCTCCTTGAAGTTATTTATGGTCATGCAGATGTTAAAAAATATTTCTACCAAAATACTTATGCCTGCTTTTCAGGTCTCCTTTGCAAAAGTGCAGTCCAAGATCCACATGAAGATGTAGACCACCCTCCAAAGGCAGAACATAACATGGCACACCAGATCCCTAACTTAAGGAAATTTAAACAGCAAATGCCAACATGGTATTTTTTAAAAAATCAATCCACAAACATCACAATGCTTTATCACAGATGTGTGACTGCCATTGCAAGCAACAGGAGGAGGAGCAACCTCTGACCTTCTCCAGGCTCCCCAAGCCACGTTAGACTGAGCACAAAAAGAAGTAGCTGAATTGGCAGAGAAACTGCACACACTGGCATGGAAAGGTGACTTTTTGCTGGCTATTTTCTACACTATTCAGCCACGTAATATTTTGTAGGGGATGACCGTCCAAATACCCAGTGAGGACACCACAGAGAATTGCTCACTGTCTACAGGAATGGCAGAGAAGCTATTCTGGTTGGCTCTGAAAGTGACACATTTTCACAGAGAACTCAACATGCTGAACAGAAGCTGCCAAAACAGAGGAAAACAGCTGCACCAAGATGTCCATGTTGAATCTCCATCCCAACACAAAAAGCAAAGACATGCCCAACCTGAAGGTAGTGGAAGGATGAGTGAATGGTCAGGTTTCCATCCCTAGCGATCTGCAGTCACTGAACTGCTCTCAACTTTCTGTCAGAAGTAATGTCCAACTCTTACTCACCCTCTGATTCATCCCATGGGGTTACTGTTGTACTAAAACAGCAGGGGCTTCCAAATAATACTGGCTGTGCTGACAAGGTTGGTTTTACCTAGAAAATACTCAGTGGCAGAGATGACAGCACTCTAACAGGACGTTTATCTTCTGACACACATAAAAACTGTTCAGGGTCCTTGTTGGGTTTTTCAGCCCAACACAAAAGTGGCTATTCACTTTCTAAATGCATTTCAAGATATGTTCCCCAAACTTTTGAAGGGTGTTCACTGAAATTGTTCGTCCAGCATTCCTTGCGGGATGACTCCAAAACAAACCATTTATCTTTTACTAATAGATGTCACTGTTCTCTGCCTTGATGGGCAAGCACAGTTGAAAAATCAAGACAGAGCAGTAAAAGGAAATGCAGTGTGTCTGCATTCCCTGAAACTCTTTGTTTTGCATCCAATTGGAGTGAAAGTTGAAAAATGCTAATGTCCTCGCTTTACCACATTTGGGATACCCCTACAGCACTGTCCCTCTGTTCCAAAAGAACTAAAGCTAAATCTTACCTAGCAGAATCTGATGCTTCATACTCACAAAAAAATTATGTTTTGAGCAACTCAAGTTGGCAATGCTATGTACAGGCAGCCTCCCACTGGCCATCAAGATGTGCCAAGTAAGGACTGCTGCCTCGGCCAGGATCATGGCCTTAAAAAAAGAGAGAACTAAGAAATGTGTTTGCAGCCTGACTGATGAAAGTTTACAAAAATTTACTGTGTAATCTTTCATGCTGTCTTCTCTTTGCCTTCTTCAACTGGGAGATGTTGCACCAGAGAACCCCACATTTCCCATTTGACATCTGTCCTGAGATATGATCAATATCCTTTAAAGCGGGATCTTGTAGAAGATTGTTTCAGAAGGAAAAAACTAAAAAAATCTCTGTTGCTCCGAAACCATACTTAATTCTTCAGGGACAGATCCTGTCCCTGTCTGCATGTATGTTAACACAGCCATACAGAGTGAAAAAAATGCTGATTATGGAATAAATCCTAACCAAAGCCAGGAAGGTAGAGAGCAGACGCACAAAGCAAGACCTGTCTCTTACGTTTTGCACCATTGCATCTGTGCAATTTCATTCCAGTACTTTAAAAATGTACTTACATCCTAGTAAGCAAATTGCATGCTGAGTTTCAGATCATCAGCAAAACCAGTTCCCAGGGTGCTCAGAGACTGGGGATTATCCCATATCAGAAGCGCCCAGCAATGCCAGAGCGCTGAGATAATCCAGTGACTGGACACGTATTAGCTTGCTGGGAAGAAAAGGCAAAAATATTTGAAGAGGTGGTAGGACAGGAAGTATCTTTTGAAAGGTGAGAACAAGTGAGAACTTGCCTGAGGCCAGCACAGCTGGTGGATGTCTCCGTGCAAGAGACTGTGCAGAAGAGGCAAGTGTGAGGACTGAGTTACATATTGTGTATGTAACACAAACCTCATTTTGTGTTGCAAACTCTTGCATCAAAATACAGTTCTTCTTTACTGTCAGATACACAGGTATTATTTGGAGGATAAACTGTTAGGTTTTGGGTTTTTTTCTCATATGTAGTTCCCACCACAATAGAAGTGGCAAAAAATATGCATTTCGTTCTCTAGATACTCAGTCCTTACCCTATTATAAATGTCATTGGTAAGACAAAACCAGCTTTCCTGAAGCAATTTCCTGCACATTCTGCTTAGCTTAAAGAATAATACAGAAAAGGAGAAAGGAAGATGGAGAGCAACACTCACGCTCGCATTAATTACACTTAACGTCTGGCCTTGAAAGCAGCTCATACAATGCAACGCTGAGGAAGAGAATAGATCTGTTCTGCAGGTGTTGCAGATTACTTGTCTGCTGTGCTAAAGCTACAAAAGCATTACAGTCATTTTCAATTTTTAATCTCAGAACGGGTGAAAATGTTATCGCTACAGTTTTAAAGCTCAGCTACTCGTAACACAGATCTTATTCTGGTAAATAAACTCCTGAAATTGGTTTGCAGTTATTTTTTTTTTTTCTCCCAGACATCTGGCTATATACTAAGAGCTGCTATACCTATGAAAATGGGGGTGATGCAGAAAACAAACACAGAATCACAGAACATGTCAAGTTGAATGGGACCCATAAGGATCATCGAGTCCAACTTCAAATGAACTGATCTTTTTCCTTACGAACAAAAATCTAAAGTAAAACAAGCACAAAAAGTTGCATACTTTTTTCATCTTAAACATACTTTTTGCATCTCATGATGCAAAGATGTCGTGGTTTAAACCCAACCACAAACCTCGTCCACTCACTCCCCCCTTCTTGCCCTCCCCCTGCTTCTGGAGGGACGGAGAGGAGAATCAAAAAGAATGCAACTCCCACGGGTTGAGATAAGAACAGTTTAGTAACTAAGGTATAACACAAATCACTGCTGCTACCACCAATAATAATAGTGCTAAAGGAAATAACAAGAGGAAAGAATACAACACCTCAACACCAGCCGACCAATAACTCACCCCACTCCCCCCAGCCAAGCACTGACCGATACCTCCTCCAACCCTGCAGTCCCACTACCCCTTCCGGGTAGCTCCCCGTTACATCCTGGGCATGACGTGCTGTGGTATGGAATACCTCTTTGGTCAGTTTGGGTCAGGTGTCCTGTCTCTGCTTCCTCCCAGCCTCCCCTCCTCCCTGGCAGAGCATGAGGCTCAGAAAGTCCTTGGCCAGACCAAACATTCGAGCAGCAACTGAAAACATCGGTGTTATCAGCACTGTTCCAAGGCCAAAAGATCAAAACACAGCACTGTACTAGCTCCTAAGAAGGAGAAGAATGACTGCTGCTGCTCAACCCAGGACATTATCCACCCCTTATTCCATACCATTCACGTCATGCTCAGATCCCACATCTTCAATATCCCATCACTCTTACATATATATATATATACATCTACATATACACAGAGAAAAACATCATTTCTTAGTGCATGGACCTATAAAGCTGCTGAGTCCATCTGGTCCATGATGTCAGGCTCCATCTCTTGTAACAGTCTCTCAGAGCAGGAGAGGCTGTGTGCAGTGTTCACACTAGTGAATAACCTGGGCAATAATGTCCATTGATAAGTCCACCCCTCGATCATGAGTCCATCTCTATGTTGCATCTCTGCCCTGATGGCCTGAAGTGCCATGGGCCCACCAGGCTCAGAATAATTCACTGTCCCCTTCAGCAGTTTCTGCAGCTTGTTGCTGGGGACCCCATAGAGCCACCTTCCATCTCCAATGCTTCCAAAGCACTGGAGGGGCCCAGTGGACCAGATGCTCGGTCATACTGTCCCACACACCCTGCCACTCATGACTGTCCAGCCTTGGGGAAGATCTCCTGGTCCTCCTATATTGTTGTCTAACCCCAGACAAGAAGCAAATCTGACTCTGCTTAACTTCTGAGATCAGACAAAATGGCCGTGGGTAGAACACACTCTGTGTGTGTGCCAGCATGCTGATCCCCATCACAATCAGCAGGCAGGTCCCAAGGGTACCCAAAGGCCATTCAAACCCTTCAGAACTCTCAAATGGTGCTGCTGTGCTTGTTCCTGGGGCTGGTGGAGCTGCTGTGCTTGCCGGCTCTCCCACCACCAGCTTCTCTCTTCCTGGGTGCAGCTCTTCCTCCTCTGCCGTGCTGGGAAATGCTGTGTGCACTCCTGCATCCTCCTGCGGCTCTGCGGGCGGCTGCCGGGGGACGCTCTCGGCCGCCACGAGGCTCGGCTCCTCCACGGGGCTGGGCTCGGCCGCGGGGCTCGGCTCCTCCGCGGGGCTCGGCTCCTCCGCGGGGCTCGGCTCCTTCGCCGCCTCCCCCCGCTGCTCAGCAGCCGCCTTCCTCCCGGCCTCGGGCCCCGCTCCCGCCGCCGCCTGGTCCCCGGGGCCGCTCTCCCGGGCCGCTTCGGCCGCCGCCGGCTCCCGGGGCCGCTCCCCCTCGGCTCCCCGCAGCCTCACGAAGACGGAGGCGAGGACAAGGGCCAGGACGGTGAAGAGCAGCGGGACGGCCCGGTACAAGTCCACGGCCACGTCCATCTCTCCCTGCTGCTGGAGCCCACCCGTATTACAAGCCATTGCCATAAAGTACAGTGAAACAAAAACCTTAGCCCAAGCCCCACACTTGATAAACACGAACACAGGGAATACCGGCTCTATGTAATGTACTACATTCTGAAGCGCTGAGAGCAAGAGAAACAACTTTGAGAGCCAATAAATCAGCACTGTGACGACTATTAATCTGATCATCTCCGTCGTTATCTCAACCCTTCGAGCCCCACGTTGGGCGCCAAAAAGAACTGTCGTGGTTTAAACCCAACCACAAACCTCGTCCACTCACTCCCCCCTTCTTGCCCTCCCCCTGCTTCTGGAGGGACGGAGAGGAGAATCAAAAAGAATGCAACTCCCACGGGTTGAGATAAGAACAGTTTAGTAACTAAGGTATAACACAAATCACTGCTGCTACCACCAATAATAATAGTGCTAAAGGAAATAACAAGAGGAAAGAATACAACACCTCAACACCAGCCGACCAATAACTCACCCCACTCCCCCCAGCCAAGCACCGACCGATACCTCCTCCAACCCTGCAGTCCCACTACCCCTTCCGGGTAGCTCCCCGTTACATCCTGGGCATGACGTGCTGTGGTATGGAATACCTCTTTGGTCAGTTTGGGTCAGGTGTCCTGTCTCTGCTTCCTCCCAGCCTCCCCTCCTCCCTGGCAGAGCATGAGGCTCAGAAAGTCCTTGGCCAGACCAAACATTCGAGCAGCAACTGAAAACATCGGTGTTATCAGCACTGTTCCAAGGCCAAAAGATCAAAACACAGCACTGTACTAGCTCCTAAGAAGGAGAAGAATGACTGCTGCTGCTCAACCCAGGACAAAAGATAATAATGATCCTAATGGATTAAGTGGCATGCTGACATCACGAGGCCAATACTCTGATTTCCCTGTGGAGAATGTATAGGGGTATGCAAAATGATTGCCAAAGGATGTGGTTGCGCACCCTATTTTGGTCCGGGCTCTGTTTATGTTCAATAGGGTACTTGGGTACTGTGGAATATCATTTTTCCTTGCTTCTGTTAGTCCCTGTCTTTCCCTGACAGGGATTCATTACAACAGACAGCCCTCCTCATTTTGTAGTCACTGAGGAGATTGTGCAATTTAAAAAAAAAAACTAAATTGTTGCTGCCGTGAGGAGTGAGAGGGAGAGAAATTAGCTGGTACGTAAACCCCTTCACCCATTTTACATGCCTTTATTCAAGATCATTCATCTTGAAAATGACAATTGATCCCAAAGAGCTACAAATGCTCAATAGCACAAACTGCTTTGGAAACATCACTAAACTTTAAGCAGGCACGGTTTTGATTATTCAGCTCAACACAGAGGATTCCACATTGCCCAGCTGTGATCCTTTTGTGCCGGCCTATGGAGAAAACCTACACCTGCTATTAACATTTTAGTACGTTATGGATTTTTTTTTCTGCTGTGGCATTTGATATTTCGTCATATTTGCAAACCAAATTATACCCAAGTCCTAAGGGAAAGCTTCTGTACTTTTCAACTCACGCATCTTCTCCAAAAATATCATATAGGTTATTAAAATAATAGCTGTTGCAAGAGGTCTCACACCTGTGTACCCTGCATGTTTTGTTTCTATGATCCTGCATTCGCAACACAGCTAAAAATCAAATTGCCCGTGATTTGCAATATAATTGCTACCTCTTCAAAACAGTTTACTGTCAAGGCATTTCTCTCCAACACTTTTTTTTTCCCCATTCTCTGGGAGGTTTCATAGGAAGCTATCCCTCAGCATCCGTGGACAATCCCAGAATGGGTGCACCAAGCCCGATTTTTGCTTGAATTACAAATCCATCACTGTGGCACCAGAATAAAGTCAAGTAAAATCCATTCTCTCTCACAAGCTGCTAATAACATGCCTAGAAAATGCAAGATGTTTGCGACTGACTCTCATGCTGTATCTCAAGAGTTCCTTAAACACTGATCAATATTTTGAAGACACAGTAGTGTTAAATGAAATGACAAGTCACATTTGCATGCACAGTCCATTTTGTCTTATTTCTCTAAATTGATATTTACAACATCTCCAAAACCAACTGAAGTCAGGTGTTTTGTCTCTAACAGATGTCTACTGCACTTGACAGCAAATTGTCATAATAATATCTTTTTCATGAAGACACTGACCATACTATTTCTAAAGCATTACCTTGTTTTGCACTGTTCGCTGCTGTTGTAATGTAGCTTCCTGCCTCCCTCATTTTAACTCCCACCATTAAATGAAAGTATTAAAAATATTGCCATGGTTTTTTCTCGTTTTTTTTTTCTCCTTTTATAATTGCATATATCCAAAAGAAAAGTAGGCTGTAAATGTTTTTAAATTCAATTAATCATAAGCATTTCACATTCCTTCAGGTAATTTCTTACAGCACTCACCAAAGGAAAGAGACACGAGAGCTGGGTCCCTAGTTATGAACTTTGTGAGAAAAAGTACTCTCCGACAGACACATTGAATGAATCTACACAGTTCACAAAGCAAGCACTGAAATACCTAAATGTCTTTTTTCATTATTGTTAATTACAACAAGAAGAGTTAGAAGACTTCTTGCACTATAGCAAATGAATAAGATAGGATAAAAACCATGGAAATCCTGCCCAACACATTTGTACGTAGTAAGGTGACCCTTAGGTGGGCAGCATTATCAACTGTCAGATTCAGCAATAGCATCAGAACTACCTTGCAGGCAGTCTTGAGCTCCTCACTCTGGAAGGATGCATCTGAGATGATTTACGGAGAAACCAGTCCAAACAAAAGCAGTTTAGATCAGTAGATCATCACTGAGAATAATCTTTCAGGTATAGACTTAGTTACCCCATCTGCAGAGAAAAAAGCTACAAAAAAAGCACCAAAGTCCAGAACAGTTTGCTCCTCTTCATGGTGGAAACCTGGGAAAACTACATTTCAATGAAATTATGAAAATGGTGCCATGTAAATTCATCTCAGAGTGTTTGATAGAGGCATTTGTGACCTTCCTACAGACAAGTAGTGCTGGTGCAAACCCCAGATAACACCAGCAAGTACATCCAGGATATCCTAACCAGCTTAATTCAGTGATTCTAACTCTCCTAATTTCTAATCTGCATCGCCTCAGGGCAATGTTGAATAATTACTACTTAGTTGGAGACACAAGAGGAACACTGACATCAAGATTTGTTCAAGGCAAAAGTACACAGCCGGAAAATCCCTTCCTATTTTAAGCAAAGAAATTCTCTCAGCGGTGTGCTCATTTGCCAGTCGCAGCAGAAAGGACAGCACACACGTTATTGATTTGGGGGTGTAATTCAGGACATTCATTCTCTGTGAAGCTCTGAAGGCTAACAGACTGTGGCTCATCTTAATTCCTTATTTCTAATGGCTTCTACTCATACTCTTGGGGATGCTGCTGCTGTTGCTCTGTCTTTTCGTAGAAGAGATCTGTTACCTCTGAATACCTTTTAAAGATATTCTAGGGACTTTTGCCTGAGTTGAGTTTGGACCTACTTGAAATTTGTAATACTACATGTTTTAGGAGGCTCAGCACACCAAATACCTCTAAAATGCCTCTAAAGCCACAACTGATACAACTTTCTTTCTCCAGGATAAGCCACAGTCCCCTTATTGAACTAAAGAACTAAGAAAAATGATGTAGTCTTTCAGTTTACAATGCTGTTGGTTTTCTCCTCCCCTCAGTAAAACCCTTACATCTCGGGAGCCCAAAATTTGCTATGCACAACAAGCTTCTGTAGCATTTTATTTTCAGTGCTGAAAATAAAACACAGCTGAAAATTAATTAAATGTTGAAGATTTTCAAGTGGCTTGGATTATATTGGAGAAATAATCAAATAAGCTTGACAGATTTGAAATAAACAATTGAATTTTCAACCCGTAAGAAAACATGATCTTGGGAATATTACAGACAGGCAAGCAATATAATGTGTAACAAAAAACCCAAACAAAAAAAAAATGTGCTGGGAAGACATTTGCAATTATTCACTACAACTCTACTCAGCTGCTGTCAAACAATCTTTGCCTATCATTTCCTTTGCATTTGCCCAAAGAACAGCCCATCTAAGGATTGCAATCCTAAAAACTGCTCCCAGATTCTTGATTATAGGACATCCCTGTTAAGACCAGGTATAACCCTATGCCCAGGCTCATTCTGAAGCCCCTGCTGAGAGCACAGCACCTAACCCACATAACCTTCAAACTGGATCATCTCGGGTTTGGATGAGGATAAGTGAGAGCACAGATCCAGCCATGCAGATGTACTGGAAGGTGCAAAGCACTCCAGGTACCAAGTGGTGTCCTGGGTTCAGCAGTAGCAGTAATTTTTCTCCTTCTTAGTATCTGGTGCAGTGCTGTGGTTTTGACTTTCAGCCTGGGCACAGCGCTGGTAACACCAATGTTTTTACTTGTTGCTAAGTAATGTTTCCTCTGACCAAGGACTTCCTGAGTCTCATGCTCTGCCAGGGAGGAAGGGCACAAGGAGCCAGGAGGAAGCAGAGACAGGACACCTGACCCAAACTAACCAAAGGGGTATTCCATACCACAGCACATCATGCCCAGTATATAAACTGGGGGCAGTGACCTGGAAGGGCTAGATCACTGCTCGGGTCAGGCTGGGTATTGGTTGGCAGGTGGTGAGCGGCTGTATTCTCTTACCTTGTTATTTCTCTCATCATTATTATTCTTGGTGGCAGCAGCAGTGATTTGTGTTATGCCTTAGTTACTGGACTGTTCTTATCTCAACCCATGGGAGTTACATTCTTTTGATTTTCCTCCCCATCCCTCCAGGAGTGGTGGGTGGAAGAAAGGAGGGGAGTGAGAGAGCGGCTGCGTGCTTCTGAGTTACCGTCAGGGCTTAAACCACAACAGTTCTTTGTGGCGACCCAGATGGGACTGATGTGCCAGGCCGTCTGATCCACACAGTCCAGTAAATCTGATTGGCCCTTACCTCCACCTGGCTGGAGGCAGGGCCCCTCTAATGGTGATCACAACATTGGTCACTTACATCTTGTTGAAAGGGATTAGTCTTTATCACAGGAGCGGGAGTAAAATCAGCTCTTCTACTTTCTGGCCAGAAGCAAGCAGTGAGACTAACTAGCCAGGGCCACATGATCCATGCAACGGTTGCTCTTTTTTGCTGAAGGGGCAACTCTCAGGAAATTTTGTGTTGGGTCCAACATGTATTGGATCTGTCGCTACTAAAATCACAACAGATGTCTAGCTGTGCTCTTTTATTCTTTTCTTTTCCATTATTTTTTCTGCTGCAATGTGAACGCTTCACTAACTTCTATCGATTTGTTGCTAATCAACACAGAAGATCAGCATATTGCACAGATGCCTCTGTATCCCAAGAATGAATCTCTGCAAACACTCGTAAGTCCTTCAAAACTGACAGAGCACCAAGATCATTGATACTCAAGGATCATTTTGCCCATGGCTGAACTTCTAAACCTTTTCCACTTGTCCTGTTTCAAGAGTGATAAAGACAATATCGAAACTTGAGTGGGAATTTTTAGTGGGCACTACCTGAGCCAACACGGTTGATATTTAGATAGAGAAATAACACACAGGGAAAACAGACACAATTTCAGAAATTCTGTTGCAGACATGAAGCAAGCAGAATGGAAACCTGACCCCAAAATTAGCCCACGCATATGTCGGTGGACAGGGACCTGAAAAGAATGAACTTAGCGTACTCATTTTTGGTGCTCAACATTTACCCTGAGCCCTGGATGCACCATCCTGTCCCTTGCAGGCCATGAGCAAAAAAAGGGACTCATCCAGTGAGCCTGGCTATGCATAAAGGCAAAATGGTTATTTAGCTACATTGACTTATTCAAGACCTCATAGCATCTTGATAAAAAACACTATCATGCATGTTTAGAAGGAAAAACTTTAGATTAAAATCTGACTCATTGACAGACATCAAAATATAGTGAAAAGAAGTGAGCAATGGGTGTTGAAAGCACTTCCCATAAATCTATTTCTGTAATTTCTATTTTATTGATGATCATTCCTCAGATTTGCAGATGAGTCAATTTACTCCTCTCAGGTGATTAACATCTAACAAAATGCCTTAAATAGCCCAAGTATTCAATAACTCAGTTTTGGAACAGGAATGCAGATCACGGCTACAGCATCACAGCAGGCACACAAGCGCTGACTTGAAACAAGATAGCCAGGTCCTCCCGAATAACCTTCTCCAAAAAAGCTCTGTTAACATTCATTGGAATAATGAATTTGTTATTCAATATGGATTCAGTGATTATCACCTGCATGGGAGAAAGATCAGATGGTGAAATCACCTTACAGGTGAAGGAAGACAAGGTTCAGTGGAATTAGAAATCAGATAAACTGAGATTTTCATAAAATTACCTAGTTTCTAGCAAGAAGGCAAGCACTAGAACAGCATCATCCAGAACAGAGCCATCTTAATTTGGGAGCATTCATTTGGGAGCATCTTCATATTAAGGTTGGATATTTTCTCATAAAGACATGCTTTTCTTTTCTCTAATAAAAATCCTGTGGTATATCTAGGGAGGCTGTAATGGATCTTGGCAGCTTAGAAAAAAATGTAACTTTTCAGCTGGCTTTCAGACATCCAGGACCTCATGAAGACAGCACTGGGAACAGTTTGCTTATGAAGGGTGGAAATTTCTTGAAACATCAGGTTAACCTGTCATCTGAAAACACAAAGGAACAAAATATCCTGGATTTCTGGTGCCATGTGGAAGGGTAAATCCCATTAGCCTGGACTTGAAAATCCAGGTCATGGATTTCAACACTGGTTTCCTCCAACAGAGGATCCAGGAGATGCTGAGTGTCAGCTTTCCCTACAACTACAGTGGAGTAGAGGCCATGCTGTTGAGCACATCTACCCCTTTCAGACTTTTTTATGTTGTTCTGATTAGCTCAGCTTCCCCATCTGTTTTGAAGGAGGGTTTTAACAGATGACCCCTGAGACCCTTCAAACATGAACTGCTCTTTTATTCTGTGCTCCAAAAGAAAATGCTGATTTCTTCTGTATTTACCTACTCTATACTTTATTTATATACTTTATTTAGTTTTTCCAAATACCCAGCCAAATTGATTTTTTTAAATAACGCCTTTTATCTTCCCACCCTAGTGGAAAGCATTAAAAATCCTGTTAATACAGATGTGTGTGTTTGTGCACACGTATATGGCAATTTGTTTTGAAAGTTATCTTTAAAGTTTTGTATATCTAGCAGTTTGGATTTTCTCGTTAAAATCAGGATGCTATTGATTTATAGTGTGCTTTGGCCAAAAGGTCTTCCTTAGCCTCCTTGTTAGCAGCTTAACAAGAATACAAACTCACTGCAGGTCAGCTGTAATTTTCTAAATACTTAAGAAGTTGAGGATTTTTACTATCTCCCTAAGGACACTTTTGCCTTAGCCCAATTTGTCTTCATCTGTAGTCCAATTCAACAGCATAACTCCTGCAAGCAAGTTCTTCGAGATAATCTTCATTTATGTAATGCCCTTTCTATGTTCTCTGCACTTTAAAATATACATTCCTAATTTCATTGTGAACTGGCAGAGGCACACGGTAAATTTGACTTTATTGAGCTGCAGACACCCTTCATCTTTTTTCCAGAAATTATTATGCTGGTTATCAGTGTCTATATGAAGTGAAGAATATTCTTATTTGCATTACCTTGTATTTTTTGAAGTCCCAAGTAATATGCTGCTTCATTGTTACAGTTTAAGTCACTCTGGTGATTACTATCCTCCTTAGTTTTCAGTTATCTATGAGTTCTATTTATTAGCAAGTGACTATCACACAGCAATACTTCCAGAGACAGTATATAATTGATTTTAAAATGCATTCCTGATGCTCGTAAAATTAATAAAAATGTCACCTTCTGCGTGCACATTAAAAATTCATCCCATGCACACAGAGGATGAATGCATAAAATGCTCATTATGACATGCAAATGTACTAGATACAGGAAAGGAAAATGAGACCAGTCTCTGACCGGAAATAAAAACTTCTAATAGATCTATGTTCAAATGGCATTATTTATTGAACTTTTCCAAAGTTGCTGAAGAGAAAATGCTCCCATTAATAACATGACTAAGTCCACCATAGCTTGCTTACAAAATGTGATTTGTACCATTTTTAACAAGAATGTGGATCCTTTGTGAAATTAGGATTAATTCCCTTAAATAAAATCCCCAAAATACACCATTTCATGTTAGGTGATTCTATCCAGACAGTCATTTTATCTATGTGACTACTTTTCTGATAAGCCTATATGCCAAAGGGGAGACTATTAGAATCTTAAATCTACTCCCAGTCAGAACAGAACCTCAACACTTATTTAAAGTTTGGTAACTCATACCTGAGCTCGATGTGGACAGCCCTCTCTGTGAAATCAGGCCAATGGAGGTGCTGTCATTCGTCTTTTCTCTTCTAAAATGCCTGCATGCAGCTTCTAAGTTACTATCTCTGTATTTAGATTTTTTTTTTAATGTCTGAATTTGTATTAAAATCACCAAAAGATTCAAGCCAGCCTGCCCTAGTGGACAGGACATAGAAATAACTTTTGGGGAAAAAAAAAACCTTTTTCTTGACTTGAGCACTTTTCTCAAGCAACCAGATGTTGTATCACAATGGTTTTTTTCAACTCCTCTTTAACCTTGGCTAAAGAAGTGATAAGCCTTTCAGAGCTGCCTGCTCAACTCTTATTTTTTATCTGCTTGGCACAAATATTAACACTGTGAGTCATTAACTCCTCTCAAGATTCTCGTGAGACTTCTTAAAATTGGGTGTAGAAGTAAAAATTAAAATCCATACTTTGATCACATGGATTATTTTTCATAAGCATGAAAAAGCCTCCTTTTCCCACATCAGGATTTTTTCTTGCATCCATGTGCTGAAGCCCTAGTCACTTGGAAGCCTTGCTGAGCACCCGGGATTGGCAAGACAGCAGCTCATACACAGGCTGATGAGTTTTCCTCCTCTGTTTGCCCTGATTCAAATGCAAATACCTCCAGGAGTTCAGTATCAAGGATTTTCTGTGTTCCAGGTTGTGGTGATGATAGCTTGTTATTCTTAAGATAGTCTATTTAAATACAGTAGTGTCCTGGGTTCAGCAGCAACAGTCATTTTTTTCCTTCTTAGTAGCTGGTGCAGTGCTGTGGTTTTGACTTTCGGCCTGAGAACAATGCTGATAACACCGATGTTTTTAGTTGCTGCTCAGTAATGTTTACTCTGACCAAGGACTTTCTGAGTCTCATGCTCTGCCAGGGAGGAAGGGCACAAGAAGCCAGGAGGAAGCAGAGACAGGACACCTGACCCAAACTAGCCAAGGAGGTATTCCGTATCACGGCACATCATGCCCCACTGGGGGCAGTCACCCAGAAGGGCTAGATCACTGCTCGGGTCAAACTGGGTATCGGTCGGCAAGTGGTGAGCGGTTCTATTCTCTTCCCTCATTATTTCCCTTATCATTATTATTCTTGGTGGTAGCAGCAGTGATTTGTGTTATACCTTAGTTACTGGACTGTTCTTATCTCAACCCACGGGAGTTACATTCTTTCGATTCTCCCCCCCATCCCTCCAGGAGCAGGGTGGAACAAGCTGGGGGAGTGAGAGAATGGCTGCATGGTTCTGAGTTACAGCTGGGCTTAAACCACAACAAGTAGTTTGAAATGGTTTAACCTAGCAGAATATCTCAGTTTAGGCTCTAGCAACAGCCAGGTTTGCTGGAGGTTGGTTGTAACCCCAGCCTGACATTGCTCTGCCTACATCTTCTCATTCTGAGCAACTATTTTCTGACCAAAATCTACTAATACGGGATTTATCTTTTAAGTACCAGCATCAAGATGCAGCTGACACCTTCTAAAGAGGCAGAAAACCCCTCAGAGCAGGAACCTTCTTCCCAGATCCTCAAAGTACACACAACAAAAGCCATAATTTTAAAACAGAAACCAAGCTGTAATTTAAATTTAAATTCATCCACAGTTTCTTAGGAAAGAAGAACGTTTGCTTCTCCAAAAGAAATATTTATTAAAACAGTCATGTAGCATGGCCATTCAAAAACTACCTTTATGTGCTACCACAGTTTGCCACATGTTTTTTCTTGGAAGATCTCATGAACATATTTCCAAGCATTGAAACAGTGAGTGGGTTGAGAAGGCTGCTCTCAGCCTTTCTTGGGAAAATTTATGTCTGGCATGGAAAAATGCCTTAATTGTAGAGCCAAAAAAAGCATCTCATTGAACTGAGTTTCTCCTGAGATCAAGGTCAAGCATTGGTGCACAACTTGTGGAGAGTCTCTTCAGCTGGAGACTCTCCACCGGCAGAGATTGAAAACTGGCCACTCCAAGTATCTGACACAACCACAGTTAGGACATTATCCTGAGGAGCAGGTTTAGGTCAACCTGAGAATGAGAACAAACCTGATCTTGGACTATCAGATACAAGCACGTATGTTTTGGCTTAAAGCAGATTGAAGAAAGATCAGACCCATTTCTCTCCAGTTTGGTGAAAGCTTCTACACTCCTCTCAGTTTCACTTCAGCCAGAAACTCCCAAATAGGAGCCAGATTCTTTGTTTTCTTCAAATCAACATGAGATTAACACTTTCAATTCAACAAAGGGGAAAATGTAGTTTATTAAAAGCCTTCACTTTTTCCTGGTTAGGTTATTAATAAAAATCCCCCTACTCCAGGCACTACCAGCCTTGCCCATGTAAGTAATTTGAGCAGTTAATCAGAAAATTGGCTCATATCATTAAAGAGAATATTTTCACACATACTCTGACACGAAGACAGACACCGTGAATTAGGGGTGAGGAAGACACAATAATCAATTTACCAAACCTATAATCCGTGGGAATTTGTTAATCAAATAAGTTAATTTTACTCAGTAGGATTTCACACTAAACAAAAGCTTCTGAATGAGATCTACTGTCATAAATGCCAATGGCTACTGTAACAATTTATTTTCTGCTAATTATACTTGAGTATCTTTAGATCAGTACTTTCTATATCTTCATCCTTCAGCTTGTTAAACCATTCTGAAAGGAAACTACTATTTGTATATGAAAGGCAAATTGCCAAGTCTCAAGACAATTACAAATAATGAGATACACATCTAAACAGCTATTTCTAATCACATTAAAGGCTTTGTACTTAATCTTTCTTGTACTTTGCTAATACAAAACATAATAATTACCAGGTAAATTATACGTATTCTACTCAGAGAGATGAAGACGTGTTTGGAGAATGGCATATACAGGGCCTTTTCTAGTCTTCAAGCATACCTCAATAAAACTTAGAACTTACTATTCAATGTGTTTTCCTGTGGGAAAAGCACCTTCAGGTTTGAATATTCAAATAGCCTTCCTATTTTCACATCATCACAGTACAGTGCCCCCACAGCAAGAGACCACAATGTTCAAACCAGCACCAGTGTGGTTTATTTTTTTGCAACTATGATGCTCCTGGTACTTCACAGTCCACTGCTGTTTTACCTCCCTGATTTCTCAATTCCCACATGCTCCTTCTTCAACAGTTCTGTACTTTGATGGATGTAGTCTACATCCAAGACTGCAGACTTTGCACACCTGTACGCTGCTCTGTCCATCCAAACAAGCTGCATTTAACGACACAAGCTAAAAATAGAATTCTAGAATTACAGAAATACTTAAAATACTCAGGATAGCATGGACTGAGGCTGAAACAATAGTAAAGGTATGAATACCACATTCAAAGCATACCCCTTGGAGTGAGTTTCTTCCTTGTAAAACCTACTGGTTCACACCAGAAAACACTACAAACATTTATTCTAGACTTTGAAGATAAATGTCCAATTTCATACAATGGATTATTTAAAGAGAAGAATAAAACCTATCACCTTCATTATATATCTCACCTTGTTCAAAATTACAGGACAAAGATAGAGAAGCACGCAGAGGACAGATGCAATGTTTGGAACCACATAAATCCCAAACATACAGAAAATATCCTCAGCAGCTGGCCAGGTAGTGGGACAAGTTCTATAAGCCACCACCATCCATCATGCTCTACAACCTGTGTCCAGCCCACAATGGTAATCTCTCATTCATACTGTTAAGGGAAGCTCAGAAATCCACTGCTATTGCAGCACAGTGATAATCCCAGTGATAAGAAATTAAGAGGTACTAGATAAGTAAAATCAGTGAAAGTTAAACTCAATGACAGAAAAAATTAAATCAGTAAATATCTGACATAATTCCTTTGCTCCTAGGTCCATCCATAGTCATGGGTGATTGTAGGGGTTTTGTCTGGGTATCAAGGAGGAACAGAACCTGTCACTTTAAGCAAAGAAACAGTAAAAGCCCCCTAAACCACTATATTAAGATTTATTTCAAATATTTGTTAAAGCCAATTTTCTTCTTTTATCTGCCAAATTAGCTACTGACAAGCTCACCAAGCTGCAGACATGCAATACATAGGATATAAAAGTGGATAGGCACAAACTAATTGCATTAGTATGACACATTTAAGAACCCTTCATCTTGAACATTTTGGAGAAATAAAATCTAGATACAGAAAGGATCTTTTTCTCCTTATGAACCATCATTCTTATCCCATGGATATAATTAAATATTTCACTCACACCTCTAATTGCACCCAAATAGCAAATTAGCAGCCTTTTCTATGCCGAGACTTCATCTCCAACTCAGCATGCTTTCACATCTCTAACAGAAGCTGCAGCATATTTTTGTAATGCCAAGGCCAAAATTAGATGCACTATTCCTTGCCAGAGTACCAAAGGGTAGCCTCGCTATACACTTCCTAGCTGACAAGCCAAAAGAGGGCTGAAGTTTAATGAGCTACTCATTTGAAAGCATGCCCAGGTCTTTACTTAATTTGGCCTTTAAACTCTAATTCAGAGTACGAGATGTGCTCCTGAGTTACATATTGTAACAGGACAAATTCAAAGACCCTGGCCCTATTCTTCATCTCAGTATGGTTTGTTTTGCATTCAGCAACATGGCTTATTTGCAGTCAGCAACGGTTTCTTCCATATTATTAACAAAGATTAAAATCACACCTTCAGAAGAATCAAGACCAATTCATGTGCTTCATGCTCCCGTATGCATGGTTCCAATTATGCACAGGCAGTAATACATCATTTTATTTCAAAGCTCCTAAAAGCCAGTGCTTGATATTTCATTTTTTCTTAAACAAACATAGACTATGACATATATTAATCCCCAAAGGATTTCTAATCAACAAAACATTACATCATCTATATTCAAATGCATACATCTGAATAGTTTTGTGTTTATGAAGTTTTAACTCCATGACAGCTAATCAGGCTCTTGAAGAAATCTTTGTTCTTGTTGAAAATACATTTTTTTCCAAAGGTTTGCCAAATGGCCCAGGGAAAAAAAAAAAAAAAAATTCCAGTGACAAGTGGCACATCAATTTCCATTTTTCTATCAGTCTGCTTCTGTCTGATTCACTCCTGGGTTAGCTGGGCAATATAACTGCCAGCCACCCATAAGGAAAGATAAAATGAAGGCTAAAGGCTTTGATATGCAAGTTTGCTTACAAAAGCATATGGGTGATTTTGTTGTTTTGATTTGGTTTGTGTTTTTTTTTGTTCCCATTGTGGTTCTCTTCAAAAGCACCGCAGCTTTTGACTGGCTTTTCCAGCAGAGAGAGAAAACACATCATAATCTGTCTAAATGTATTTAAGTAGCAGTTATGAAATGCCTCTACTTGTGGATCTGCATTGGGTCTTACAGATCTATAGAAAATTAATGCCAATTAGATAATGTGAAGAAATAACATCTTTCTTTGTCTTTTGTCATGCCCTTTTTTACTGACCGTACTAGAAGAAGGTTATGGCTGGTAGACAAAGGTGTTGTTGATATATCCTGTGAGGATTTATTTCTTAAAGGAAGAACTAGCACCACCTAAGCACCATATTATGGGAGTAACTCCAGTTATAGAATCATACAGTCATAGAATAGTTAGGGTTGGAAAGGACCTTCAGATCATCTAGTTCCAACCCCCCTGCAGGGACACCTCACACTAAACCATGTCACCCAAGGCTCTGTCCAACCTGGCCTTGAACACCGCCAGGGATGGAGCATTCACAACTTCCCTGGGCAGCCCATTCCAGTGCCTCACCACCCTTACAGCAAAGAATTTCTTCCTTATATCCAACCTAAATTTCCCCTGTTTAAGTTTGAACCCATTACCCCTTGTCCTGTCACTACAGTTCCTAATGAAGAGTCCCTCCCCAGCATCCTTGTAGGCCCCCTTCAGGTACTGGAAGGCTGCTATGAGGTCCCCACACAGCCTTCTCTTCTCCAGGCTGAACAGCCCCAACTTTCTCAGCCTGTCTTCATACGGGAGGTGCTCCAGTCCCCTGATCATCCTCGTGGCCCTCCTCTGGACTTGTTCCAGCAGTTCCATGTCCTTTTTATGTTGAGGACACCAGAACTGCACACAATACTGCAGGTGAGGTCTCACAAGAGCAGAGTAGGGGGGCAGGATCACCTCCTTCGACCTGCTGGTCACACTCCTTTTGATGCAGCCCAGGACACGGTTGGCTTTCTGGGCTGCGAGCCTACACTACCAGCTCATGTTAAGTTTCTCATTGACCAGCACTCCCAAGCCCTTCTCCGCAGGGCCACTCTGAATCTCTTCTCTGCCCAACCTGTAGCTGTGCCTGGGATTGCTCCGACCAAGGTGTAGGACCTTGGACTTGGCATGATTATCCAAAGTTTTCCTCTCTCCCTTAGCTGAGAAAATTCGACTTCCAATGCTCTGATTTAGGATACACATCCTTCAGACCAGGCAATCAGTTTTAGAACTGTGTTTGTAAAGCATTCTTTATAATGGAGCCTGACGCATGTTTTTAGCTAACACCACTTTACTAAGCACTACTAAAACCAGTGCCAGGAGAAAGCAACAATGACAGAGGTTGTTTTCATCAACCAGCAAAATGCTGGGTCTTTGCATTGCAAACTACTTCATAAATACTGAGCAGCTTCACATCAAATTTAAACTTTAAATGATTCCTTCATAAAAGAGTGAACTCTAAGTTAATGCACTGCTAACTACTTACTGACATTGTAATTCCTGCCTGAATGTTTCAGACCAAATCTTCATGTCACCAGAAGAAGTCACTATTTCCACTCAAACCTGACACAAGACTTTGAGGGTTTGGGAAAGGTGTAAGCATGGGCCTAAAATATGATGCTGAACTAGACACAGGCTATTAGAAAGGTAACTGCTGTTTATTGTCATTTTGATGCCCATCAGGTCATTGTAAAAATAATCCTGTTTAAGACCCAGCAATGAAACTAATGTAAAGAAATCACTCTTAGGCATCAAGTTAGCCTTTTCTACTAGCAATTAAGCAGTTGCCATGGAAATGAAGCTGATCCTGCCCGACCTATTTTTCTTATATGCGGTGGTCATTATGCAAAGTATTATTTCTCACTGTGGTATTTTGCCTTGAAAAATATCTAGATTTGAAATAAGATGATCATGCTTTTAACTACTCAGGCATATACAACCCCCTGTTTCTTTTTTCCTTCAAGGCTACTGACTGCAAAAGTTCCAGCTATATTTATTTAACAGATAATTTTCAAAGTTCAGTTGACATTTTCAGACTTTAAATGAAATGTGAAGTCATAGAAAACATGTGACATTGCTTTGTAGCCACGGGTATTTATTAGTGCTTATTAATGCCATGAAAAACAAAAACGAAAGAGTTTGAAAAAGGAAAACAGCAAGGTGATGCAAAAAAACTATACCAGGAGTCCACTAGAAAGCAAAACAAACATAATGGGTACAATTCCTGTTAAGAAAGTAGCATTTTTTATTTAAGAGGTCTATCCAAAACCAGCTGAGTAACTAGCATACCTGTATCAGTCTTCTGCCATCACTCTCCTCTGTGGTTGGGCATGGCATTAGGGCAGGCCTTTCCCCTCATCTTGAACCAGCTCTATGTTAGTTCATTGTTATCCATTTGCTGCCAGATTGCATTTAATTCCACTCTGCCTAGTGCCACTTGTCCAACCACAACACCAAAATGCAGAGGCGCCAACAAATCTAAAAGTGGCCCTCAAGGTCCCTTTCAACCGAAGGTCCACTTTTTGGCTTGGCACTAAGCCTTTTCCCTAATTTATAGCTGGATGCACATACATTGAAGATGACTGTCCCATCATCTAGGCTGTCAATGGATACAAGGAGTATCTGCCCCAGTATCAATCCCCACCTTACTCTGCTTTTCCCTGGTACAAGCTAAACATCAAAGCTGCTAATTACCCCTCCTCTAAGACTGACAAACTTGCCAGCTTTCAACCCATCTAACCATCTCTGCATCTCAGCCCACCCATCCCCAGCTTCCAAATGACAATGCTGCAGGCAACAGTGTCAAAAGCCTTTGTAAACTCCAAACAAATGACATCTGCTGTTCTCCCCTCATCCTCATATTCATTTCATCGTGCATCCATCACTAAGAGAGCACAGATTTTTTTCATTATTTCTGAAATATTTCATCAACAAATTATTCAGCCCTAAAGCTGCATTTTTCATCAAATAAATGGTTTGCCAGAATGCTTTGCTTGGCATTGTGTATTTGCAGGCAAATTCAGATATTTCATTAGGATCAAAAGACAGTTATTGGATACACAGTTATCAAACATGAAGCCTAAGACATCCTTCTAGCAATTAGTCTGTACTCAAACTTTCTCACCATCTGTGGATAAAAAGACACTTTTTCTGCTACTTTCTCTACGAAACATTGCACATATTTTAAGAATTTCAATTTGCACACAGATAAATATGGCTTCCTTGCAGTCCATTTGTAATTATCTAGAAGCTTTCTTTACCAGAGACCTCAGCTGGTTTTCCAGTTACCAACTCAGAAACTAAACTTCCGCCTGTAAGCTGTCAAGCAATGCTCAGGTTACTCATTCATCTGAAAAATAATGCTAATAAAGATAAGAATCCTCCTTTCACATAGGAGATAAGTTAATATGTGGTTGGAACTAGATGATCTTAAGGTCCTTTCCAACCCTAACTATTCTATGATTCTGTGGTTATTAGTTGAGCACAAGGAAGTGAAGTTCAGAAGCTTCCAACTGCATTTCTACCACTACAAAAAAGTTTTGAGTGGCTGCCACCAAGAAGGCTAGTCTCACTGTCTGGTCAAAAGCAAAAAAGGAAAATCTTTTAAAGCAGACAAGCGGTACTGCTGAAATCTTTCTCCTGATGTCATGGTTTAGACCCAGCCATTAACTCAGCATCACACAGCCATTCACTCACCCCTCTCCCCACTCTGGTGGGGTAGGGAGGAGAATTGAAAGAACGTAAACCCCATGGGTTGAGAGTCAAACAACTTAATAACTAAAATAAAGTAAAATATAGTGATAATAGAAGGAATATCAATAATAATATTAATAATAGGAAACAGCAAGAGAAGAAATGAAAGCTCAGAAAACACAAGTAACGCACAACACAATTGCTCAACACCCCCTGACTGATACCCAGTGCCATCTGAGCAGCGATCAGTCCCTTCTGGGTGACTTCCCCCAGTTTATATACTGGGCATGACATGCTGTGGTATGGAATAGCCCTCTGGTTAATTTGTGTCAGGTGTCCTGTCTCTGCTTCCTCTTGGCTTCTTGTGCCCTCCTTACCAGCAGAGCATGGGAAACTGAAAAGTCCTTGGTCAGGGTCAGTGCTACTGGGAGACAGCTAAAACATTGGTGCTTTATCAGTGTTGTTCTCAGACCAAAGCTGAAAGACAGAACTGTACCCGCTACTAGGTAGAAAAAATAACTGTTACAGGTGGAACCAGGACACCTGAGCATTGCTGACTGATTCTTTTGAGGACAGGAGACTGCCAGATGCTTTGGTGAGTATCTATTTGTAATATGAACATGCAAATAGACACAAGAATAGGTACTGTCTGGCAGGATAACATGTTGGATAGGTGGATAAACTTTTTTTATGAGAAGCATCAGACACATAGACAAGCTCTGAAATGTCTGTGATTATCAAAAGGCTGCACACTAACCAAGGGCTCCAAAACTGCCTTTGGGGCCCATGAGGGAAGACGACAGTTAAATGGCTCATGGGAAACTTACCCTTGAAAAAAAGTTAAGAAACAGACCTGGACCCTCAAAACGATCATGTTGTCTTTGCTTTCCACCCAGCAAGGTGAGTCCACCTTGCAGAGACTTTGAAAGCAGACAGATGCAATACCCCCTCCTAAGGCTGCTGTGTTTATGCTTTCACTTTGATTTCCAACCCATTGATTCATATTGTTTCAATAGTTAAGAATTACCTTGTCATAACACCAGGCTTATTGCTATCTAGCTCAACTTCTCACCACATTGCTTCCTTTTATTTGAAAGTCTTTTATTAAAGACTTTTTAATAAAGTCTTTTGTTAAAGACTTTTTAATAAAGTCTTTTGTTAAAGACTTTTCCCTGCAAAGCCTTCTATCAACCGTGACTGTTACTCTGTTGTCTTCTCTAGGTTAGACTACATGTACTCAGCTCCTTGCAGCCCTCAGTGTCAGGCATCTTTTCCAATTCCACGACTCTTCTCTCAACTCTGTGCAATGTATCTGTTTGTGTCCCTCTTGAATTATGGACACCTGAGTTGGATGAGGCCTTACAGCTGCAGAGAGTACAACATATGCAAGGTCATGCAATAGCCCTGTCCATTCAAGGGCTTTTTTTTTTTTTTCTTTTGTCCTAGCATTGAACTAGTTTCATTTCCAGCCACTGATGCAGACCCTCCAACCTCTTTCTAAGCCAGCTATCAGCTGCTTCATACCAGGTCAAATTCATCACAGGTGCCTGATTACAGAATGTCAATGCTTCCGCACTTATCATCTAGATTTGTTTCCTAATGGAAGAGACCAGAAAAAAAATGTTCCAAGGCTTACTTCTCACAAGCTCAGTTTCTCACAATCCTATCCTCTTCTTTTACAATCTGAATCCTATTTCAGTTGCTATATATTTTGTCCAAGATCAGTATCAGCCCATTTAATCAACAGCAGCCTGACAAACTCTGTCTTCCACTTCTGGAACCTCTGAGCTGTTGCAAGATTCATCACAATCAGTACTAATGACCAAAAACCCACCCTCAACAAGTCTTAAAATAATTCTTTGATGCAAGGTACCTACACTTGCTGATTTTAAACTAACTTATTTCAATAGCTGTTCAATTTCATCACCAACATACCAAACAGTTGGAATACAGTGTATTCCACCATTTCCAATTATTTTTCTGTCTTTAGACAGCATTACCATTTCCACACCTTATAGCCCTGAATGGGACCAATTTTATGACAACTATTTCCCTCTTGCATGGTCCTTAGAACTAATAGTTCTCATTTTTCTCATGCGCTTTTGCTTCTTTTACCATATCTATACTTTCCTTTTGTATAGTTCCAGCTTCATCATCACCCCCTTTCCTTAGATATTCCAGAAGACAGAGTAATTTATATTGGCATGCTTCAGTAGCTTCCTGTTGACTTAAGTATCTCCTAAACACATTTCATTTTAATGCTGTTTTGCCTTATATCTCTTCCACTGTTTTGGTATGGGATCCCAAACTGGCCCTGTCCCCAGCTGGCTTCTTCGGACAGCTGAGTTCATGGGTGAGAGCTGATGAGTAGTTTTGGTTCTGGCTGGGCTGAAGAGCCACCCTAGGCTGCTTCACATGCTTGCCACTAAAACTGGTCAGTACCATATCTTCTATTTTCCATGATGACCTTTTGCAATTCATTGCAATTCATCCATATTTAATGTTTTAATACCAGGCACCACTGTTCAGTTCTAGTCTGCCACAGCGAGGGTATGAACAACTAACCTGGGCATTTTAAATACTTGATAGATCAAAGGCACAGAGATTATCACCATATAACATCTGTGAAATAACAACCTAACAAGTCTTACCCAGTTATTCTGGGCTGCCTCCTCACTCATCTTTTGTAAGGGAAATGTCAATGAAGCTGTCCACAGCTGTCCAGGATATAACAAACTACCGCAGATCTCGACTTGGATATCACACTACCATTCCAGAGTCCTAAATTGTAAGTCACACTATAATGCGATTAGAATAAAATAACCTTAATATCTAATAATTTCATCTACTTTAATACTTGTATTATAAACCCCTAATCTTAATCAGTCTACTCTTCACTACATTTAAGCAAGCAATGGAAAATTATCTTCTTGGTATATACAGCCACAACCATACACATAATATTACAAGACTAAAATGTTAATTTAGTAAGGGTGAACTACTTCAAATAAATCCTAACACCCTAGTAAATCCCCAGTTATGCCTAATGTTCTGCATCAAGCCGTGAAGAGCTTCATTTCTTTGCTGCTACAGAAAACACAAATGTAGGAGTTGGCTGCTCTGGAGCTCAGAAAGCCACTATCCTCCAAATCATGATAGCAACTAATAGTTAGGCAGAGAGCCAGGACTAGGTTTGACCTGATGAAAAATTACTGACAAGAGCTCTCTTTCTCTGAAAAGGCAGAATATTGGATGGACCATACCTGAATGCTCTGAAGCACCACTGTGACAACAGAGGATCAGATTCTGGTCCCGTTTGTATCAGTATAAAACCACATTAACACAAGGTTTACCAGTAATCATGTCCTGTTGGTTGATATGCAACTGAAACCACACTCTATGGGTGTGGAAAAGTAAAATGTGATTCCTATCATGGGAAGAAATGATAGCTGATGATAAATAAAAATGACAGTGCTCACCCTAAAACAAATATATATACACACACACATATATATATATGCACATAAAAAAGTGGGATTTGGAATTTAAAAAGCAAAAATAAACACTAAGAGAAAAACTACAAGATTTAATTCCTGATATCACCTTGTCTTCTCAATTAATCAGTGGCTATACTAAAGCTGAGGGCTAAACCACTTCAGAAAGGAGGGCTTAGAGGTCTAGCCTTCATATAACCCTGCAAGAACAGGTACAAAAGAACAGGTACAGAGCATCACCAAGAAAAGCTCTTCTATTCACCGATCATACAGAACAGATTAATTTGTTGTTAGTTGCAGCCTTATTCTGGCTTGACTTCAGTTTTTTGCCATCTTTGCCTTCCCCACAGACACCAACCCCCTTGCCACTTCGCTTCCTGCATCTCTTAGGCTGGTTATTCTCAGCAAGTTTTACAACAGAGAAGCACAGCCCATTCTTACATTTACCTTCAAGAAAACTGCAATAAAACCATTTCAAAGATGCTGTTAGTGCATCAAATTTGTTTTTGAATGAATGAGACATTCCAGTCTTCCTGAGAGCATCTACTTTGTGAGTATAATGAGTAAGGGTATTTTGACTAATCACAAAATTTCTTTAGGTTTCAACTGCTTCCTGGGGTTTTTTTCTGCTCATTAAAAAAAATAAAAAAAAAAAAAAAGAAAGAAAACCAAAACCTCTCTTCCAACTTAAGTGTCAGGATTGCTGACTCAACTGAATTATTTTGCTGTTGTCTTTTACCCCTACAACAGTAAGTCTTTATGCACAACTTTGCTTTCCTTCTTTTTCTATGCAAGGTTACAAAGCTTCATCACTATTACCTTTTAACATTTAGCAATGAAGGGATTGTCTTTGTCTTTTCTTCCGATGTAAATAAATGTGAAGAGACCAAATGGCTACACATGGACCCACAGAACAGATTTTTCTGAACGATGTTAACTTGGGAGTGATTTAAACCAAAATAAGATCTTGTGCAAATTGAGACCATGAGTTCATCTTTGAAGTGTTTTTCCTTACTGATAGTGTCACTAGGGGAGGAAAAAGGACATAGGTAGCTTTGCTCTCCTTTGAAATGTAAAGAGGTTATCTCATGTAACAGAGCAATTTTACCAGCAAATTAGATTTTACTTCACCAAGAAAACTCTGAGTTGAATGTAGGGGAAAAAAAAAAAAAAAAGGAGCAAAGAAAATAAAATGCTTCAAAACCTTCACAATCCACAGACATCTTATTACCACTACCACCTGTGGCCTCAGACACACAGCCTGCGGTTTCCATTTTTCTGCCTCTGGTCCCTGTAACTGGCTTTTTCTCACTGGACATATCAATTTCTCATTTCTACAAAGCCCTAAATTGCCAAATGGACAGGTGCTGGAAGCAAAGTCACTGTCTATCACCTGAGTTGGGTAAATTATTTATTGTGAAATTGCAGATCTGTAGCAAAAAGGAAATCGCAGCACACACCATCAACACTCACTGCATTGATGATGAATACCCCTTTGGTGTGCAAAGAAGGTCTGTGCAAGGACGGTAGGTTTAGACTGGATGTAAGGAAGGAATGTTCTACAATGAGGGTGAGATACTGGACCATGTGGCCAGAGAAGCTGTGGAGGCCCCATCCCTGTAAGAGTTCAAGGCCAGTCTGGACAGGGTTTTGAGCAACTTGGTCTAGTGTAAGGTGTCCCTGCCCACAGCAGGGTGGGTTGTACTAGATGATTTTCGAAGGTCCCTTTCCACCCAAATCATTCTATGAGTCTAAGATTCAATAACATTACAATGAGGTATAGACTTATTCCCATGTGTATTAATCTACATTGTAAATACAGCTGACACCAAGACCAATGCTATCTATCTTCAGGGAAGTCCAGGGGCTGCTTCAACCCCTTAACACACTTAATTGTGTTACTGTATCTGCCTTAATTGAAATGCTGCAATGTAAAAGAAAACCCAGCAATTATTCTTCCTCCTTCTTCATGCTCTGAATCAACAGGAACATGAGACTTTCACCTTCTTTGCACTTCTTCTCCTTTTTCCCTGGGCTGCATTGCCTCCAATACAAATTTTCCTCAGATTAAAACACGCTTCCTCAATATTAAACTTCTATTTCTTAAAAAATATCTGCCTCAGCCCCTTCATACACATTAACAGCATTCACAAAGGATTATGGAGGCTAGACTGTGGTTACTGAAATAACTCATTACAAAAATATTTAAGAAAAAATCCTAACCTGGCCTTCTCTCCACCAAAATATGAGAAAGACTATTTTTCTTATTAAAGGCCAGAAGAAAATTGACAGTTTGATACTGTGGTGCATCATTTCAGTTCTGCTTCAGTGCCTGCCTGTGCACATCCTTACACTCAGCCACCTGCAAACAGAAACTTCCTTCAAGATATCCTCAAGTGTCCCCAGTACAAACTGAATTTAAGGCAATGTGGGGAAAAAACAGACAAGACAGACAAGATTTGTGCAGTTTCCAAAACTGAAACACTGCTTTTATTCCATGCAGGGCTACTGAAATACCACAAAACCTGCATCACACGCTGTCTTCATACTTTATGTATGAGCTTCGGAGGTGCAAGGACCTCCTGAGAGCTCCAGTGGGCACCCTGGGTATCTTCACTGTCTGCAGCCTTACGCTCAGTTTCTTACAAAAAGCCACTCCTGAAACCTTCCCACACTTGCCCAAGGAAATACAACTGCATTTTCCTTCTTTCTACCATTAGGCAATACAATGGCATTTTCTTTCTTTCTACTTTAGGCCAACCCTAGTTTGGTTCCCAGCATCTTATTTACTCTCTGGTTTGCATCCTGGAAGCTGCTGCCATCCTCCCCTGCTGTGGTAACTCATTAACACTCTTCAAGCCTGCCTTGGTGGATTGTGCATCTCTAACCTGCTGCTGCTCCCTCTTGCTTTTACCCAGCGGGGGTGGTGATACTTGGCAGCCCATTAGCTGCATCCTGTTGACACGTGAACAGATTTGTGGCAGTTTGCATGAACTACAGCCTGGAATGCAGCTTCCTGTACATTCCAGTTCGTCATTAACAGTGAGAAACCCAAGCTGAGAAGCACTAAGCTAGTGGTAGTAAGCATGACTTTCTAAAATGCTTGTTTTCCCCAACACTAGCTATAACACATGATTTATCTGACCAAAATGCAGAAGATTTAACACATGATTTATTTAACCAGATTTTAGAAGACCAAAGTTTCAGTCTTGCAAACCCTTTCAAGTCATCTTAGCCTTCCGCACTAACGCTCCAGGCATAACTCACTCTAGCTCCTCATGGCACAGTGAGTTTAACATGACCTTAGTCAAAGACTAAGCTGTACTTCCATCTCACCTTCAAAAAATCCCAACAACACAAATGAAAGGGACAGTATATAGATGTCTGCTCTGAAAGAATCCCCACTGCTTCCATGTGCTCTCTTCAAAGCTGGCCCTTTTTGTGATGTGGAAAGACTCTGTCCTCTTATGCTTTCCAGCTAAAATTGCCATGTAGTAGATGTGCCCTAATGCAGATCACTCATTCAATCTTCCCTCTCTTAGCAGATCTGTGGGGGCTCATGCAGCATGAGGCAATAGAAGGAACAGTACATCTTCAGAGAGAAAAGAAGATACTACTTGACAGCTCTGCAAACTGGAGTAAAACTGTGGATGGCATACGATCTGCTTTGCTTGAGTTATGCTATCAAGGAAGAGAGGGTTTAAAAATGTCACGTGTGAATGCTTCAGAAGAAATGAACGATTCAGTTTTCCACAGACAAACTGAGCTGAAAGCCAGCTCAGCTGTCAAGCAGACAAATGATCTATTGCCTCTCCCCAGTTTTCTTTATTCTGGGTTGCTTATTATGGTCAGTACGGGGGATGGCAGAGGAAGGTGAGCTGATTTTCACAGAATCACAGAATCCCAAGGGTTGGAAGGGACCTAAAAAGATCATCTAGTCCAACCCCCCTGCAAGAGCAGGGTAACCTACAGTACATCACACAGGAACTTGTCCAGGCGGGCCTTGAATATCTCCAGTGTAGGAGACTCCACAACCCCCCTGGGCAACCTGTTCCAGTGCTCTGTCACTCTTACAGTAAAGAAGTTCTTCCTGATGTTAACGTGGAACTTCCTATGCTCCAGTTTACACCCATTGCCCCTTGTCCTATCACTGGATATCACTGAAAAAAGCCTAGCTCCATCATCCTGACACCTACCCTTTACATATTTGTAAACATTGATGAGGTCACCCCTCAGTCTCCTCTTCTCCAAGCTAAAGAGACCCAGCTCCCTTTTCAAGTTTTGTCATCTCATCTACAGCTCTTGGGAGATGTTGTTTGGATGTTTCCAGCCTTTCTGGCTCCATCCAGCAGATCATAATCTGGACATAAGCTTTCTTGTCACCATATTAATAGCACAGTTCATATATCACGTTTGATCTAGTGTTCACCAACCTGGACAGAAACAGGGAAAATAAAAGAGAGGTAACTTGACAGAATTCTTGGCTGCCTCTGAGGTCAGAAGGAACTTGATCATAATGCAAGTTGAACAGTCCAGCTTGTTCCTCCTAGAGACACTCCTTGGACTGTCTAAAAATTTGGACATCCTTAAGGTGGGTAATGGCCAGATCTCCTTGTTGTGAATATTCTTCAATATGATGCTCTTGGCCTTCCAAGTCTTCCACTGCACACCCATTGTAGTGGGGATGGTCCTGTCCATTCTGGCCTTGAGCAACATCTCTGGATGAAAAGGATGATAACCTAGATGGGCTCTTGATTTGAACCAGCACATCTGTTCCTGTCTTTAGCTTTACATTAAGAATAGTTGCATTTATGTGCTACAGAAATAATTTCCCTTTTTCTCTTTTTCTGCTCTGTTATCCCCTCTGTTAACTTTGTCTACACTAGTGTTCTACTAAAGTCTTTTTTCAGCCAAAACCCATTTTTCAGATTTAGTCAGCCAAAACAATCTCAATGTACATATTTACCATCTCACCACCCACCTCCAACTCTCTTTTTCCAAAGTCTCTCTTCCTTTTGCCTCACTTAATTTCTCTCCCACTTCTATCCAGTATAATTTCACTGAAAGATGCACTTTGGGAACCATTTCATGCAAAAATGCAGGCAATTTTTCAAAGACAGTCATTTAACAAAGCTTCACACATTTTCGTATTTGTTTTCTTCCCATTGACAAATGACTCATATTAAATCATCATGCTGACCAATTTGAGTATGTATCACCACAAGATCACCTTCCTGGCTGCACTTGCTACACACAAAAAATTTTACCAGCCTAACTTCCCATGTAGATAAGCTGTGAGTGCATAAACTCCCATTTCTTAGACATAAACAGCTCACCTCTGCCATGTCAGCCCAGATCACAGCTTCCCACTTCAGCTAATTTGGAGTCATAAAACTGTCAAGGAGACTCAAGATCAAGCCAGAGCATTATGACAAAACAGTAAAAGCTGAAGAGCAGGCATTTCTTCAGCCAGATTAAAGTTTTTGACATTGGGTTAAAAGCTTAGACTAACAACATACTTTGATTTTCTTTTTATTAGCACCACTGAATTTTGATTCATAAGATTCAAGATTGTGTGCATATGTGTATATCTCCTTTAAGTTCCAATTCCAAAGCTAGATCTTGCCTCTGAGGTGACACAGAGGTGACACATTTATTCTCCTGATCTGTTCCAGGGGCTTGGCTGAATCACAGTTTACACAGTGGACCGGAACATAAGGCCTCTTTTTATGGAAAAATTAGGAAGAGGTTTTTTTTTAGATTTTTTTTTTCCTTTTTCTTTTTTGTGATTGTTTGGGTCTTGTTTGGTTGGGTTTTGTTTGTTTGTTTGTTTTAAATATAATATTTACTCTCCCAAGGCATTCTGGTCTTTAAACTTTTATGATCTAGGAAATTATTACGCTTGCCACAATAAAAGGCTTTTCCCTGTCTTCTATTTCCTGGACAAATTTATCTTACAAATGGCTGTTTCTTTAACTGAAAAATTCTGATCTTGCTTATATGGAATTATTTTTAGTACAGGCTTGAAAAGAAAATAATTCTAAATGTTGTAACAGTTACTATTGCAGTGAGATCTACTGTTAATTTTAGCATACCTGTAACCTCCACTGCAGAATGATGCTGTTTCTTGCTTGTATAGCGGCAAATATATTAAATGACACATGCCATAAGGAATTACTAAGTCTACAGTACAAGATTATATTTTAACTTTTTACTGTTAGCTTCACTACGAACTAGCTTGATCTAGCATTGATTTGACTACATAATCAGCTACTGAAAACTTGTGTTTCAAAGAGAATCAATGCTATGATTCGTCATTCAGCATATACACAGGGATCAAAAACCGTCTGGATTTTCCATTCCTTACTTGAAGCAGGTTCTGCTAGGGAATTAGGCCATCTTTTGATCACTTCAAAAGATCTGTTGACTTTACAAGCAGCAGAAAAGAATACACAAACTGGTTCTTCATAAATTCTACGAAAAAGAGGCTGTTCACTTGCTCCTTACTCCAGTATATTGCAGTTGATTTATATAAGTCAGAAAAGTTATCTTCAATTTCATAAGCCTGTGAAAATTACGTACTTCTAGCCCAGGAGCGATTAGGAAGGTTTCTTAACTAGGAAATGTACTTTTTATAGTTTTCTTACAGCATTCAGAACAAAGGCTATACATACTTCAAACATAAAAGGGTGAAACTAAGAAAACAGTAGCTGATCTGTGTCACCAATACCATTCTGCTGTGGTATAACAAGGCAAAACCACAGCACTGGTTATAAGGTAATATTATGCACAATGAGTACAAGGACACCCAGTAATATTACTGCACAGACTGCGCTTATTTTCAGAAAGATACATGAGAATATATGAATAGTTTTTTTGCAGTCCCCAAACTTTAATTTCTATTGTATTTTGTTCGTTGGTGAAAATATGTTATTGAAGCATTATGTTATTGTTTTTAATGACAGGATTAGAAAGGGTAACTTTTTCAGACCAGTATCAGGAGAATATCATGCCCTCCAACCCCATTGACTATTCTGTGCACAGGTGCCATTTAAACCTTTGTTTCTATTCCATTTGTTTTCTTAACAAGAGCATTTTTATTAATTTATTAATATAGGAAAGAAAAAAGACCTCCAAAGAATAAGAACTGACATACTCCTTGTATTAAAGATTTAACCTATTTTTTCCTTAACAATATTTAGAAGGAAAGCATCCCTAAACAAGATCATTTAATGTAATAAATGGAATTTAAGATAAGCTTGAAATAGCTATTGATAAACAGATCCCAACTGGAAGACATAATGGGCAGATACCATTTTGTCATCACCTTCCTACAGCTACTTGCTCCATTTTACAGCTGCTGTGTAGGATGAAATATTTTTCTAAATTCAAACTGTAAGACTTAAAGAAAAAATATTTGCTTGCCATAGGCCTTTCTAATGAGAATTATTATAACATAATAATAATATTAATATATAAAATATTAGTATATTAAGTATATTATAATAATATTGTCATTATTAATATAATGGCTCGACAAACTGTAATAGGCTGTGTTCAAGAAGCTCAGCTACAGGGTGAGAAATGTTTCTTGGTTTCTTCCTAACACTATTTGCTTTACAATTAAAGCTGAGCAGGCCCTGTGGAGCCTGCATCCAAATTAATCTTGACAATCTTCTTGAAAATCTCTATTAAACCTCAAAGCTTAAGATCTTCATATTGCACAATTTCTGCTTTGAAAGAGAGGCTCTAACCCCCAGAACTGATCTTACGTACATCTTTTGGTTTCATTCACCAGCACACAAAAAATGCCAACACTTGTTAACATTTGAGTTTATGACCTTTTTTTTTTTAAACGCTTTCAGCATGGTAATAGCTTTTGTTTTCTCGTCTGAGTTTACTTGTTAATAACAATAAAATGAGACACCCAGAAAAAGCTAGACTTTGATGACTACACTTTCATGGGCTGCAACAAAAAGGTCGAAGGAGGTGATCCTGCCCCTCTACTCTGCTCTTGTGAGACCTCACCTGCAGTATTGTGTGCAGTTCTGGTGTCCTCAACATAAAAAGGACATGGAACTGTTGGAACAAGTCCAGAGGAGGGCCACGAGGATGATCAGGGGACTGGAGCACCTCCCGTATGAAGACAGGCTGAGAAAGTTGGGGCTGTTCAGCCTGGGGAAGAGAAGGCTGCGTGGGGACCTAATAGCAGCCTTCCAGTATCTGAAGGGGGCCTATAGGGATGCTGGGGAGGGACTCTTCGTCAGGGACTGCAGTGACAGGACAAGGGGTAATGGGTTAAAACTTAAACAGGGGAAGTTCAGGTTGGATATAAGGAAGAAATTCTTTACTATAAGGGTGGTGAGGCACTGGAATGGGTTGCCCAGGGAAGTTGTGAGTGCTCCATCCCTGGCAGTGTTCAAGGCGAGGTTGGACAGAGCCTTGGGTGAGACGGTTTAGTGTGAGGTGTTCCTGCCCATGGCAGGGGGATTGGAACTAGATGATCTTAAGGTCCTTTCCAACCTTAACTATTCTGTGATTTTATTATTCTATGTCATCTCTCATCAAAGAACATCTCCGTGGAGCTCCTGGTCCTCTCCAGGGAAACATCTTGTCCTCTGAGGAAGACAATGTTGCCTGGACAATTATTTTAGTTTCATTATTTTATTATTACTATTTTTATTCATGACTGAAAAGAATCACAGGTGAAACTTCAAGCTACACACAAGAGGCCAGGATGTAAGGTGTCAACCCAGCCAAGAACCAGTGTTAATGGGCAGGGCTCCACTCCCAGATCTAAGCAGTTAATGGTGTCCCAGGTTTGATCAATTTCTTACCCTGTGACCTGGGTGAGCTGTGGTATGGAATGCATACAGGCTATTCTTTGAGTTTATGTTACTGAATGTCTAAGTGAATGTACTGTGAATGTTTTTCCAATTTTAGAAGTCTTATATTTGAAAACATATATAAGAAGCAGGTCAGAAACAAGAGTATATCAAGGATGCAACATGGTAGGGCAAAAATTAGTATGCCCACATTAGGGAGACTTGTTACTTGCCATCTGATATGGCTGCATGGCTCTAACTTTTCATTCAAAATATCCTTTTTAAGAGAGTGTACCATCACTCAGGTCATCAGCTTACAAACTGTGAGATCTAGATCTTACAACAGCACTTTTCCCTGAAAACCTCTCTCTGGAAAAAAGAGGGAGCTTCTGGAAATGAGCAATAATTGCTAAAACATTTCCCTATGTTGAAAATAAGACACATACAAAACAAAAAAAGAAAGAAATCAAGCACAGCTTCCCCCAGGAAAAGGTGAAAAGGAGACCAAATCTGAAGGATTTTGATCACACCCCCATCTACCATCAAAAGAAATTATCTCTTGGGCATAATTTTACTCCTTGCACTGCTTCTGCACAGCAGGGGGTTGCTGGTTCAGAAGGGAAATTATGCAGCGGGAAATGTTTTGATCTGGGACAAGCCTGAGGTAGAAACATCTTACTAATGATGTGATTACTTAGAGTATCACATTGACTTGGGTGATTTTTTTTCTCTAGAATTCAGTGACATTATTCTGTTTGGGATTATTTTGCTGACCTGAAACATAGCCCACTCCTCACTGCTATAGCACACTTGAATTACTAAGATATTAGACACAGCTTTCACAAGGAGGATTTGTTCCACTTTGAGATGGCAACATGATCCAAAGGAAAGTTTGAGACAGTCAAATTTAAGGAGTGAAAGACTTGGCTTTATGTCTTTCTTGTCACCCAAATAATCCACATTTTATAGCAAAATGAAGTTTTTACTTCTCTAGAAACTTGCATTTTATTCTGGAAGCACAAGAACACACTTAGAACGGGCTTACTTCTTTCTACAAAAGTTTAATAACCAGGGTTTTCCCTAATGAGGGTGGTTTTGGGTCTTTTTTAAATTATTATTTATTCTTTAATGGGTAATAAGGTACACTTTGACTCATATCAAAGGTTTTTCTCTCACATCTCAGCTGCATGACTCTGCCAATGAATAACTCACAATAGGATGAAACTAAGCTGCAGCAAGACTTCCTAGCGCTCACCCTCCTTTCATCTGGAGGATACAGCATCCAGATGGTTAAACAGCAAACAAACAAACAAAAAAAGACATGAGAAGGAAACAAATCAACCACTGGACTCACACAAAAAAAGGCAAAAGATGAGGACAGCAGTTTCACTGTAGTTTTTGATAAAGTAAACAAGGGTCATACCTTTTTAAAAATTCCATATACTCAGTATGCTTGATGAGGCCTGTCCTCATCATTATTGTTTGAAAACATTGCCGATCAATAGCCCAAAGTTTCACATTTACGAGAGCTGGAAAAAACAAGACAAGGGGAAAATGTGATTAGCAAAATGTCAAAATTTGAAAACCTGTTGTGAACTGCAGAGGAAAATGGCTTCATTCACGAGAAAGCATGAAAATGGGTACACACTTCAAACAGTAACATAAAATTCATCTGCTGGACAATGGACTAAGCATGCACTGAAATGATCTGAAATACCCTTAGTTTTAGCTATAGTACACTGGTTTTCCAGAAAGACTGCCTACAAGCAACTCTGAGATGCAAAGAAATCAATGCAGGTTGAAAGCAAGCAAGAAATACGGGCTCAGTTCATTGTAACCTGAAACAAATCACTGTCTATGACACGGAGTGATCTGGGGAAATTTCTAGTGCATTATGCTGTTTCTGAGGGTTTCATCCTACTCCCAAAGTAGATGATAATTTCTCCTTGACCTCGAGAGATTTTACGCAACTGAGTCCTGTTATACCCTAATAATTGAACACCTCCCAGTTCTGGAAGTTTTGAGTAATTTATTTCCAACTCTAGTTTTCATGGTTCAGATAAATTCCAAGACTTCAATGTTACACACCATATGCTACATCATATACTTTAGAAGCAAAGTCCTGTTGTAAAAACAAGCATAACAGATTACTACTGCATAAAGTACAGATGCGCAAAGAAAACAGGACCACATGTATTGAATGCACAGGACCCCAAGTGGTCAGATTTTAGTCTCAGATGTAGCTTAGACATTTGTATTAGCTATAAAAGTTTGCGTATGTACAGTTTATAACAGTTTCTCCCTATAGAAACAGTTAAATTAAAAAAAACTACTCTAAAAGCCTCTTCACTTGTACTAATTATTCTTTTTTTCAGAGAGTAATTGCAATGAATTTCATCCCCATATCCCATTTCACTACAGGAAATAGAAATGAGCAGAAAGACACTCAGAAAAATATTGACAAATATTCTCACAAATAAAATTCCAATAAATGACTCTGCTTTTATTTGCTGATCTTTTCAGTCACAAACCCCCTGGTTAATGAAATTAGTTTTTATTCCTAACTGCATTTGCAGGATACAAAACCCTTCAAAGTGCAAATTCAATCTTTTCTTCTCAAATTGCATTGCAGAACTAAGTGAATGCATCACATCATTTAAAGCCTCCTCTCATTTTCAAGACAGAAATTCCTTTTTGAGAAGCATTTTGATTTTTTTAATCAAACTGATGAGAAAGAATGACCCATAGCTTTCATATGAAAGATTTCTGTAAAAAAACCAAAAAACAAACCCTGCGTCTTTTACTCTTTAGAGTGAAAGAGAAAATTAACAGAATGGGATCTCTAATTTCCATGTTTGGTGTCTTTTTTTCCTTTTTTTTTATTCTCTTCTGCCAAATAGGGGTTTTAAGAAGAAATTAATATCATTCTATAGGGGGTGTTTGCTGGGACTCACTGAAAAGGATGGTTTCCTGCTGTACTGGCTGATGATGATGATGAAGGTTTGTATCAAGTCACTAAAACCTTAAAATCTCAGTAAAATCCTAGTATACTCACTGAGAGCAGGAAAAGATGACCTTGTAAAGTCAGTGCTTTCTAGCTAGGAGAAAAAAATGTAGGGGATTTCAGCCAGCCTGGCCATTTCAAGATGGTTGGTGTTCAGTGTAATGTATGATTATCACACAAGGCAAAAAAGCAACTTGCTTTTTGATTGGCAACAATACTGATAAACCCATGTACTGAACATGAAAATAATGAAGAGTTCATAATTTTTATTTTTTTTTTTGGACTAAAATATCAAACAGGACCCCAGTGCCCTACCACAAACACGTACCATGAGCATATCTCACGAAAACATCAAAACCATTTTTTCCTTTAGAGTAAAATTAAAACTTTTGCCTATATTTCTATCATGCGGTCTTTGCAGCAAAGGCGTGACTGTTAAGCTGACACAATAGCTAAGTAAGCTCAGAAGATAGCAAATTCTTAAATTCACTTTTTTTTGTCTATCATCACGTGTAATTTTGAAAGACAGGGCAGCCTTCCTCTAAATATTTCTGTCTGCCATTGCTTCCCAATGTATTTTAACAGTGTCATTATCTTATGCAAAAAAAAGTAGCCCTGAAAAATCACAGAATCACAGAATAGTTAGGCTTGGAAAGGACCTTAAGATCATCTAGTTCCAACCCCCTGCCATGTCCTTTTTATGTTGAGGACACCAGAACTGTACACAATACTCCAAGTGAGGTCTCGCAAGAACAGAAAAAGAAAAAAGGTTTTAATTCTGGCCAGCTGGTCCTTAATGAACATGTTCAATCAGCATCTTGGACTAAATTCGTCTTGGATTCCATCACAGTGTGAAAGAGCATGGCCTCTGAACAGAAGAGTCCCCATCCCATCAGATGCATTTATAGGCTATATGGCATTATGCCTTAAATTGGTGACTGATGGCAATCAGCTAACACTTATTTTTCATGTACATAGTGAATGATGAAGGCACTCTGTGGATTTTCTCTCCCACAGTGGGTTCAGATATAACTGCAAAGATACCACCCACCTATCTCTGATGTCCACATGGGTACCAGGAAGCCAGATAAGTGACGAACACTCACTCATTCTCCCCTGATCCCCAGGTGTTTTACAAAGTACTACGTAATATTTAGTATCAATCCCCAAAGACTTACACGCTCATGCTAGGTATGTTCTGACTAGGTCTCTTAATGCACTTAGGTAAATGGCAAATGTAATTTAGTACCTTTCAAGCTAAATAAAGATCCATTTATTGCTGCTAGAAATTGTTCTGTTAAAACAAATTTCTGCAGCTGGCAATCTTCATCTGAGCACAGGACCAGAGGCTTACTTAGTGAGCCTAGAAGAAGTCACGTTCTCCCAAAGGTACCCCCTAGTAACCCAAGTTATATATATATAAGACTGCATATACAAAAAAATTACATGTCTGTACACATATTTATATATACTCTATGTAACAGAATCATAGAATCATAGAATAGTTAGGGTTGGAAAGGACCTCAAGATCATCTAGTTCCAACCCCCCTGCCATCGGCAGGGGCACCTCTCACTAAACCATCCCACCCAAGGCTTCATCCAACCTGGCCTTGAACACCGCCAGGGATGGAGCACTCACAACCTTCCTGGACAACCAATTCCAGTGTCTCACCACCCTAACAGGAAAGAATTTCCTCCTTATATCCAATTTAAACTTCCCCTGTTTAAGTTTTAACCCATTATCCCTTGTCCTGTCACTACAGTCCCTGACGAAGAGTCCCTCCCCAGCATCCCTATAGGCCCCCTTCAGGTACTATATATGATTTAATTTAATAATATATATCATTTAATGTAATCATAATACTATAATACATAATGTGTATTTTAATATATCCATATGTATACCACCTCATTAAACATACAGCTGTTTAACAGCCCCCTCACAAGGACCGTGTATCTCAGGAAAAGTTAAATGCAGACAATACATTTCTGTACTGCTAATTATAATCACTACTTATATTCTTTATTCACATTTACCTTGCCTAATGATAAACAGAGGTTTTGCTAATGGTTAGTCACAGTAGGGCTTTAAATGTTAGTAAGACCCCTATAATCAGGTGTGGCCACAATCTCCTGTTATGCTTAAAATCCTCTGTAAATGTGCTGGAGGGTTAATGAAGGAACAGTGTGAAGTCGTTAAGATTTGATGACATTAACAACTTCAAAGAGACATATTTATGAGTCCCCTGAGATGAAAAGTATTTATATGGTCTGTATACCACAAAGGCAATTCTGCCATGAATAACTTTTATATATGGTTATATACAGATTTATAACAGATACAGACAGAGGTGACGCAGAGATATTCTTGTCCATTCAAAAAGCATGTATTGGATGACAGAGACAACATTTTCTGTGAAGCGTGATTTCAGGAGAGGATATTATTCTCTGACTGCAAGAACTACCACCATAAAATAATATGATAAATAACATCATGAAAACAGATGAGTGTGCATATATCTGTAATGGAAGTTTCCTAAAACTACTCAATAATATAAATTATCATACTGCGATCAAAGCAGCTAAACTGGAGTTATACTACATTTAATGTTTATTGCCTCTTTTTTTCATACTAAAACTTTCTAGCTGGGGTATTGTTTTATCTTTGTAACAGTACATAATGCAATCAATGATCATCCTAGAAGCCACCAAGATTTTGGCTGGCACACAAAAAAATTAGCATGGTGTAAGGCAGCAATATGCACACTCACAAATTATGGTATACTATAAATTATGTGTCTATCATAAACTCTTCCTTCACTCTGAGGCACAGATAAAAATAGGGATATCCAGGACTGAGACCTCTAAATGGCTGTTTATATGGTATTATCATTGCATTTTTAGGAGCCACGGCTCTCTGGGTGAAGGTATCAGCTGATGCTGGGCAGCCTGCAGTCGCTGAAGTATATTTTAATGCATTGCAAGGGCTGAAACCAAAGCAAAATGCTCCTGGAAAAAAACATGGAAGAGCAGTGACAGCCAAACCAAGAAAGTCATGATTTCATGCATCAAAACTGGATGGGGGTGGAGATATCATTAAAGTTTAAATTTGAAGTGTTCATTATGGTCAGTACTTAATTTCTGATAACAAGTTGACTGAAATTATTTAAGTCAATCATATCAGTATATGAGTCAGACCAAAATCAGTGGTTTAAGCAAGTAAACAACTTCAATAAACAATTTCAAACTTCTTTTCCAAAAAGGAACTTTCTTCCTATTCATTTACCTGGACAACCTATGAAAATGTAGCCCATTTTAAACAGGTGGAAATACATCCCCAGGGGTACAGGGCTCCCAACACAGCTCAAAGCTTGGGCTATGCCCTGGCTGGTTTATTCATGTCCACTGGCTTGCCTGTGTGCCAGAATGTCTCTGAACATAAGGCAAGATAAATGTATTTTCTCTGTTTGTAAAGGATTATATGAGCATATCCTCCATGACGCAGCTCAAGCCTGATGGATGCAGCAGCTCAGACCTTCTCTAAGTGTTTTCTCCCTGTGCAAGGCAGGGCACAATTTCAGAGTGATGCAAAAGACTAAAAGTAAAAGCAGATTTTTAGGTTGCAGCCAGCCTCAAGCTTAACGTGTAGATTTTCCCACCATCTGATAGGATTTTCCCACTGGCCCATGCACAAGTACCCCGGTGTACTGCGAGGTCAGAGCCAGAGGGATGCCAGGGAGGGTGAATGGACACAAGACATGGTTCCAAGGTAAGAAAGGCCAAAAGGTTGCCTTTCTCCTGCTTAGCATTGCACTCTTAAAAGATGTTTGCAACATTCTGGCTTTGATATATCTCCTTCTGAAACCACAGCATCATGTTTTAAACTGCAATTTTTGTCTAGTCTTTACTGTATATTCTGCTATCAGTTACACAGTATTATATTTTGGTGCCATCAGGGATAGAACACAAATTCCATGAAAATTAGAAAAAGTATTCAGATTTTCTGCACCTATGGCACTAAATAATAGAGACTATTCATTATTGATCCTCTCCAAGGCTTAATTGTCTCAATTTCTAACACTGCCATCATATCCCCAGCCTGCTGAAGGACAAGGTTTTTGCTCTTCTGCTTCTTCTCTTCTTGTGGACCCAGCGACTGAAAGACATAAACTTCAGGCTCAGATCCAAGTTACTCCTTTTCTCTGCATCACACACAAAAGCAATGAAATAGGTGGAAAAACTGCAAAGTTTTATGTGAAAGAAGTATTTACAAAAAAGCAACATAACTATTATTTATAAGTATTATATGATATAAAATATATATTCTATAAGATTATATATTATATATGTTAATATAGCTGCAGAAGTCCTTCAGGTGCAGCTGCTAAAATGCACCAGGAAGTAAAGCATCATTTTGCATAGCACAACTGAAAAACATCTTCCACATATTTCAAGCAAACGGTTGCTTTTCTCCAAAGCTAGGTTAATCACAAAATTTGCTTTTAACCACATCCAGTTCATCAAAGCTTTACCAATAAAACATTAAAAGATGCTTTAAATCCTTTAAATCCAAGCAACCACCAGAATAGTGCCCAAATAGGTGTATTATGTCAAAATGAAATGCAATATTCATATGGCCCTGCAATCCTTTAGCTTCTTTCCAAGTTTTTACGTGCTCAGTGAAGCCTTTCCAAGGTTTTCAGGGATCACAAAATGAATCATCCTCAGCTTAAGAACTCATCAGTAGTATTTTCAGACCTGAAACTTTTTATTGCCTTGCACTGTAAGTCAGAATTCATCGGCTCACTTTTGCCTTTAGGCTATTTTATTCAAAAAACTGTTTGTTTACCTGCCCAGGCAAGCCTCAGGCAAAGAAACAGCAGCATCTTTGTGTCCTTAGGGCCTTTCTGGCAGCAATGATATGTAGTATTTCCACTCACATTTAAGCGCCCTCCCACCAGGGTTTGATTTTGCAAGGATTATTGTGCAAATTACCATTGGGGAGAACAGTCATTTCCAGTTACTTGTGTTTCATCATGTATATTTTGTGAAATTATGATGGAAAGCACATTTAACTAAACAGAAGGAGCACACTCAATTATTTTACCCCCTCAGACACACAGTGAATCATGAAAGAGGCCCCAGCAGACTCCATTTTGGGATATGCATGGAGCAATGCACAGTGGATCTATTTAACAGTAAGATTAAAGTTCTCTATTTTCTCATGTGTCTGCTTCACATTTCTAACAAGGATGGCACCAGTACAGTGATGACTTCATCCTAATGCTATCCATTTTCTCAATAGGTCCTTTCCCGTAACTTCCCAGGGGGTTTTGTCACTTCATGGCATGCGAAGCAAGAAGTAATTTTACACTTGTCTAAGGAAAAATGCAGCATTCAAGCAGAGAGAGATAAGCATTTAAATATACTTTTTCTCCTGGCACAGTTTACATCTATGTGCTCCTAAACTGGGACAGTTTGTTAAAAATGTTTCATAATAAGAAATTAAAACATACCCACAGAAGCAGGAGAAAACATTAGGGTGGTTTTATTTTGCATTCTCAGGCCAGAGCTGTGGTTTTTCCTGGCACAGAGAGCATGGGATAGGAATTAAGGAAAATTAAGAAAGGAGAAAAGAAAAGGCAAAAAGCTTCCAGAAAGCTTAAAACTAATCCCAGTGATGGAGAAGAAGATGATTTTGGACGTCTAGGGCTCAGCGCAAAAGGATGCTCAATGCTGCATTATGGCAGGACTGCATACTGTGCAGTGAATTTTTGGAGTGCAGTGTCAGGATGGCAGCAGGACATGCCAGCCATGGTTCTTCTGGTGCTGGGCTACAAACACTGTGGCTTTTTTTCCCACACAGTGGCAACTCTGCACTGTGACACAGGTGCAGGATAAGGTTCTACCTCCCTTCTCTGTGGACTGCCCATTATGTAGTGACATTTAAAGCAGAGGTCAAATATGCATTTTTGCAAGTGCCTGTAATTACCCTCACATTACTAAGACCTGAAGTACAGAGACCAAGATTTCATATTTACTGCGGTCTTTTATATTTTTTTATTTATGTTCCCCCCCCCCCCCCCCCCAATCTTGACTAACTTGAATTTTTATGCCAAAATAATCTGTATTACATGCAATAGAAAATCCTGTTGCGCAGAATTCCTGGGCTGTACTGCTCATGTGGAAGACTGAAGGTAACTGTATCCAAAGATAACAACTGCTTCAATACTTGAGCTTTTTTCAAGCCATTAATGAAATTGATTTCTTACTCAGACTTGCATGATCCTTCAGTAAAAGAGAGCCTCTGCTTTGCCATGGAAGGGTGCACTTAACACCCTGCTCAACCTACTCCAGCCTTTTCTCATCGGCACCATTTCAGTGCCTAACACTGGGGAGGTGAGGCAAAGGAATCCTCAATACTTCGGCACAACTACACGCAAGAGATGTAGCTGCAGCAAAAGATGCTCTTGCGTATGTACCTAGGACTGTGACATTAAGAAAAGTTAGCAATTGTGAGACACCTCACAGGAGGATGCTGCACCCATGCATGTTACCTCCAATTCATCTCCCGAGCCTCCACGCAGGTGATTCTGGATGCTCACTTACATGTGGTTGTAGATACAGGTAAGATAATCTTCACATTGCATGAGAGATAAGTCCTTTTTCTTTTGAAAACCATACACCATACTGCACTTTCATAGTACTCAAAGTACAACCAAGATTGCTGCAGACTTACAAAAATGGGCATTTTTTCATACTAAATGGATAAAAGATTCAAAACCAGATTAATGGGCAAGTCTCAGAATTGTATTACTTTTTAAAGAGTTGGTTTGGGCTGCTGCTTAAGCACTGGTCTCAGAGGTAGTTGGTAATATATTCAGGTTATGTGAGAAGGAAACAAAGCAAGAAGGACCTGACTCTATGAAAGTTCTCCAGATAGCTCTGCTTTTGCTGCAATAAACTATGAAGACACTGGATATCCCAAAGACCTGTATACACTTTGCATAAAAATGAAACATGCCTGAATGAGATCAGATGTAACTAAGAAAAGAAACTGATGGAAACTGTTATTAACAAGCTCTGCTCTTTTCCATGATAATAAAATCACCTCTAGTTTTAAAAAGACAGTAAACTAAATTTTAAGGGTAGCAACATTAGCAATGAAGAAAACTGGGAAAAACTGAGGCAAACAAAATTAAACACTGCACGTGCACTGTAGAAATTACTCTGGAAAATACAACCACACTTTCTGTTCATCTCTAGTAAGAGGCAAGTAAATAGAATAACACTGTTGATATTTAATGATAATTAACAGAATTCACTATCGGTTTTACTGTGGTTTCAGTATGTTATGCAGGAGAACGTGGGCTAACTCCTCCTGCTGAAGTGACTGGCCTCTGCAGAGTCAACAAAATGCTCTATTTAAAATAAAAATTTAAAAAGGATCAATTAATCCCATTGCCAAAAATAACAATGCTGTTATTTGCATTTGAAGGAAGGATGTACTTCATGTCTGAACGACACCAGGGGGAGAGACCTTTTCCACTAGTGCTACAGGCTGGCTCTTCCCATTGCTCCTATGTGTGATTCAGAGGTAGAGCTGGTCTTACCCCAAGTTCCCCTTGTGTCTACTCCAAGGAGGTCTAGACTCTGATTCTTTTGCTGTAAGTGATCATCCCTGTGAAAATCCTGTATCACAGCAGAAGAGGAATGAATATGTATAAATGACAAGTGGAGTTTAGCCAGCTTGTGCAAGCCCTGAGACCCTTACAAGGCCTTACAAGCTTCAGACCAAGCACTGGTTGACTTCAATAGAGAGGATTTCATCCTCCCTCCTCCATCATATGGCTTACAACCTAAAATACCCTCACACTTAAGAACCGACAACATCTATCAGCCAGAGCTAAGTAAAATAATCCGTATTAGATACTATATAGTATTGCAGGACTTTTCTTGATAGAAGAGTGAATCAAGTAATCCAGCCTTCTGCCCTAACAACCACCTTTACCCAAAGTTTCAAAGAAAACTACATGTCTCCTAGTGAATTATTCAGCAATAACCCCAGCCTGGGTGTTCTTATTAATTTAAGGCTCACAATGTTTGGCTGAGGGTATACACTGTCATTTGTTTTTATCTAATGTAATTCACAGAATCACAGAATCACAGAATCCCAAGGGTTGGAAGGGACCTAAAAAGATCATCTAGTCCAACCCCCCTGCAAGAGCAGGGTAACCTACAGTACATCACACAGGAACTTGTCCAGGCGGGCCTTGAATATCTCCAGTGTAGGAGACTCCACAACCCCCCCTGGGCAACCTGTTCAAGTGCTCTGTCACTCTTACAGTAGAGAAGTTCTTCCTGATGTTAACGTGGAACTTCCTATGCTCTAGTTTACACCCATTGCCCCTTGTCCTATCACTGGATATCACTGAAAAAAGCCTAGCTCCATCATCCTGACACCTACCCTTTACATATTTGTAAACATTGATGAGGTCACCCCTCAGTCTCCTCTTCTCCAAGCTAAAGAGACCCAGCTCCCTCAGCCTCTCCTCATAAGGGAGATGTTCCACTCCCTTAATCATCTTTGTGGCTCTGCGCTGGACTCCTTCAAGCAATTCCCTGTCCTTCTTGAACAGAGGGGCCCAGAACTGGACGCAATATTCCAGATGCGGCCTCACCAAGGCTGAGTAGAGGGGGAGGAGAACCTCTCTTGACCTACTAACCACTCCCTTTCTAATGCACCCTAAGATGCCATTTGCCTTCTTGGCCACAAGAGCACATTGCTGGCTCATGGTCATCCTCCTATCCACCAGGACCCCCAGGTCCCTTTCCCCTTCACTACTTTCCAGCAGGTCAACCCCCAACCTGTACTGGTACTTGGGGTTGTTCTTCCCCAGATGCAAGACTCTACACTTGCCCTTGTTAAATTTCATCAAGTTTCTCCCCGCCCAACTCTCCAGCCTGTTCAGGTCTCGCTGAATGGCAGCACAGCCTTCCGGTGTGTCAGCCACTCCTCCCAGTTTTGTGTCATCAGCAAACTTGCTGAGGGTGCACTCAGTTCCCTCATCCAGGTCATTGATGAAAATATTAAACAGCACCGGTCCCAGCACCGACCCCTGAGGAACTCCACTAGTCACAGACCTCCAGCTAGATTCTGCGCCATTGACCACAACTCTCTGCCTTCTTCCTTTCAACCAGTTCTCGATCCACCTCACTACTTGATCGTCAAGCCCACACTTCCTTAGCTTATCTATGAGGATGCTGTGGGAGACAGTATCAAATGCCTTACTGAAATCAAGAAAAACTACATCTACCGCTCTACCATCATCCCTCCACCTAGTCACTTCCTCATAGAAGGCTATAAGGTTGGTCATACATGACTTCCCCCTCATAAAACCATGTTGGCTGTTCTTAATGACCCCCTCATCCTTGATATGCCTAGTGATGGAGTCAAGAATAAGTTGTTCCATCATCTTTCCAGGGATGGAGGTAAGGCTGACCGGTCTATAATTACCCGGGTCCTCCTTCTTGCCCTTCTTATAGATTGGTGTGACCTTTGCCATCCGCCAATCCTCAGGCACCTCGCCCGTTTCCCACGACTTACCAAAGATGATGGAAAGTGGCCTAGCAATGACCTCCGCCAGCTCCCTCAGCACCCGTGGGTGCATTCCATCCGGACCCATCGATTTACAGATGTCGAGTTTGCATAGCTGATCCCTAACCCAATCCTCATCTACCAAAGCAAACTCCTCCTTTGTCCTGACTCCTTCTGGGGCTATAGAAATCCGGGGCCCTCGGGGAGAGTCTGCAGGAGTAAAGACAGAGGCAAAGAAGGCATTCAGCACCTCTGCCTTCTTTATATCCTCTGTCTCCAGGGTACCCACTTCGTTCAGCAGTGGGCCTATATTGCCTCTTGTTTTAGTTTTATTTGCTATGTATTTGAAGAAGCCCTTTCTATTGTCTTTAACCCGACTAGCAAGATTGAGTTCCAAGGAGGCCTTAGCTGTCCTAATTGCCTCCCTACATCCTCTAACAACTGTCCTATATTCCTCCCAAGCGGCCAGCCCCTCCTTACATAATCCATAGATTCTCCTTTTCCACTTGAGTTTGCCCAGCAGCTCCTTGTTTAACCACGCCGGTCTCCTAGATCCCTTACTTGACTTCCTACTCATTGGGATGCTCCGATCCTGAGCTTGGAAGAAGCGGTCCTTGAATGCTAACCAACTATCTTGAGCCCCTTTACCGCCTAGTACACTTTCCCATGAGACTTCCCTTAGCAGTTGACTGAAGAGGCCAAAGTTGGCCCTTCGGAAATCCAGAACTGTGGCTTTGCTAGGTATTCTATTCCTCCCACACAGGATCCTAAACTCCACCATCTCATGGTCACTGCAGCCAAGGCTGCCATTGACCGTCACCACTTCAACCAAACCCTCCTTGTTGGCGAGTACTAAATCTAGCAGCGCTGCTCTCCTAGTTGGTACGTCCACCATTTGCATTAAGAAATTATCATCAATGCACTCGAGGAACCTCTTAGACTGTGAATGACTGGCTGTGTGAGTCTTCCAGCAAATATCGGGGTAATTAAAGTCCCCCACGACGACTAAGGCATGTAGTCGCGAGGCTACTTCCAGTTGCCTGTAGAAAGCCTCATCAACTCCTTCGTCCTGATCAGGAGGTCTGTAATAGACCCCCACAACTGTATCACCCGTGCCCGTCTGCCCCTTGATTCGTACCCACAGACATTCCACTTGCTCCTCATCCGACCCCGGACAGAACTCAATACATTCTAGTTGCTCTCTCACGTAAAGAGCAACTCCACCACCTCGCTTCGCTGACCTATCTTTCCTAAAAAGGACATAGCCATCCATGACCACATTCCAGTCTTGTGAACTGTCCCACCATGTCTCTGTAATTGCCACTAGATCATAACCTTTAGCCCGCACACAGACTTCTAACTCCTCCTGTTTATTCCCCATGCTGTGTGCATTGGTGTACAGGCATTTCAGGGAGCCAGTCCTAGTACCCTTTTTCCCCTGCGGGACAGGGTCTAAAAAGCTATCCTTTCCCACAAGTGAAACAAGAGATTGATAGTCCTCCTTAGCCCGCCATCCTTCAATCCCTAGCATGTTCCTCTTGGGCTTGTCCCCAACAGGCCCAGTTAAATCCCCTCCCCCCTTCCTAACTCCCCGAAATACCTCAGTCCTATTCTGAAGACTCGTAACTTCTTAGCCTAAATGAGAAGTTGTGACAAGGATTAAATAAGTATTATGAAAATCTTTATTTGCACCTAGTATTTTTCCTTGGAATTTCAAAGCATTCACATCATCTGTACATGCTAATTAGATGTCCTAGTGCTCTTTTGAAGCAAACTGCTATTTTACATAAACTTTACTATACCATCTCCTATTCGTCCCTTCAGTATAAGCATAGTTCTACTCTTCTTACACTCCTATAATACAGAAGTTTTTCTAGGTTTTTAATTAAACTTACCTTGCATGAGCAAGAGCTTAGAAAATACTCAAGAATTGTATTCATTATAGTATTAAAAGTCCACATAAAGGATGAAAGCTGAAACAGCTCCTTAAAGTAGTTTAGGAAGAATGTATTTAGAACAATTTGAAAGCCACTAAAAACACTTTCAAGTACTGTTTTGAGTTTGATGGATATTGATGTGAGTCAGGCAAAATTAATGGAAAACCAACATGTCCTGGTTTCAGCTGGGATAGAGTTAATTTTCTTCTCAGTAGCTGGTACAGTGCTCTGGTTTTTTGATTTAGCGTGAGAATAATGTTGATAACCCACTGATGTTTTAGCCGTTGGTAAGTAGTGCTTACCCCTACTGAAGTCAAGGACTTTTCAGTTTCCTATGCTCTGCCAGTGAAGCTGTGCACAAGAAGCTGGGAGGGAGCAGAGACAGAACTGACCCAAAATAGCCAAAGGATATTCCATACCACAGAATATCAGGCTCAGTATATAAATGGGGGAGGAGCTGGCCAGGAGGCACCAATCACTGTCTTTCTGGGGTTTTATTTCTCTCTCTCTTTTTGTTGTCTTACTTTTCATTAAAATTGTATTATTACTATTATCATCATCATACTTTATTTTAATTATTAAACTGTTCTTATCTAAACCCATGGGTTTTACTGCGGGGGGGTGGGGGGTGTGAGTGAGTGGCTGTGTGGTACTTAGTTGCTGGCTGGGGTCAAACCCTTACACAGCAAGGATTTAATACAGGTCAGAAGCCTAAAATTTAGTTGCTCAAAAAACTAACTTAATGCAACACTAGAGGGGTTGAAGTAAAATGTCTCCAATTATTTTCTAAGGAAAAGGAGAAAAAACCCAAACCCCTCGTGGGGGTGTGAGATTCAGCCTGGGATGTATCACTTCATCGACACGCATGGATCATAAAAGCAGTACCAAGAAACCTTACGTTATATGAGTAATGAGCAAAGTAATAGATTCACATTTTAAAGAGACCTACAGATCAGTTCAAGTTCATTGCCTAAAGGAACCCCAAGAACAAGGAAACTGAACGTACCCAATTAAAAGTGGTATCTTAACACTACCCTAATTTGTAAAGAAAGGCAGTGATAAATGAAGCAGACAGCTTGCAGGGCCATTAAAGAAAGTGACAAAAAAAAAAAAACCCAAAACCCTACTAAAAAGGTGAGGCATCTCAGCAAGACTCCACAACCAGACTCCTGCAATACAGCTGGGGAAGAACCAGGGGTCTGTATTTTGGGCAGGGATGAATTGTTCTGCTTCTAGCAAATAAAAGTTGGCCAGAAGAATTGCATGTGGTATTAAAGAAAAAAAAAAAAAAAAAAAACCAAAAAAGAAAGGTTCTAAAAACAGAGGAAAACCCCAGGCACCAATACCTGTGGCTCCTGGGGTCTTACCAAGAGAACTGCCAAAAGCCATATGGAAGAACCTGTAAAAACAGTATGTCCCACAAGTTGTTCCATTTCTTGAAGTCACCAAGGCTGGACAAGCATCCTTGTGATGGCTTTTCTGACGAAAGAGCCTCTCTCAGACTCCTCACTTGAAAAATATACATGTTTTAGTGTTCACCCTAAAAAATGATCTTGGGAAGTAAAAAAATAAATACAGTGAGTGGGTACAAAACACAAACCTACAGGGCAAAAACTTGGGGTTAATTTTTAAACTGATGTACACAAGTTTAGAACTAGGTTGATTACTTGTAGGCTGTAAAGGTTTTAATGAACGATTAAAGGCAGTGGTTGGTATCCTAAACAGACATGTGCTTGAAAATTTGAATGGGGCTGAGTATTTTAGGAACTATTGGAAAACACAAAAGAGATTTTATACTCTATTAGAAAGAAAATATCACTTTCTAGATATATGACTGCCAGATACTGTGTGCTTGTTGTCCTGGGTTCAGCTGTAGCAGTCGTTTTTCTCCTTCTCAGTAGCTGGTGCAGCACTGTGTTTTTGACTTTCAGCCTGATAACAGCGCTGATAACACCGATGTTTTTGGTTGCTGCTCAGTAATGTTTAGTCTGACCAAGGACTTTCTGAGCCTCATGCTCTGCCAGGGAGGAAGGGAAACTGGGAGGAAGCAGAGAGAGGACACCTGACCTAAAGTGATCATAGAGGTATTCCATACCACAGCACGTCATGCCCAGTATATAAACTGGGGGCAGTTACCCAGAAGGGTTAGATTACTGCTCGGGTTGGGCTGGGTATCGGTCAGAGGGTGGTGAGCAGTTGCATTCTCTTCCCTTGTTATTCCCCTTATCATTATTATTATTGGTGGTAGCAGCAGTGATTTGTGTTATACCTTAGTTACTGGACTGTTCTTATCTCAACCCGTGGGAGTTACGTTCTTTTGATTCTCCTCCCCATCCCTCCGGGAGTGGGGGCAACAAGGTGGGGGGGGGGGGAGTGAGCGAGTGGCTGCGCGGTTCTGGGTTGCCGGCTGGGTTTAAACCACAGCACTTGTTAAAATAATAACAAGAAAAAGTAAGAATAAAGAGTAAAAAGAAATCTGCAGCACTTTATAAGCAATGCTTATGCCTCACAACATTTGCAGAACCTCTAAAGCACTATATATTAGAATCATGGAAAAGAAGAGAGGAAAGTGTCTCTGACACTGCTGGTAGAAAGCTTTGCTAAGACTTCAGCTCTTCGCAATTCACCCATTTGCCAGTACACATACCAGTATCTCCACCTCAAAAATAAGCAATGGGCTCTTTAATTGCTCCTTTACCACCTAAGGTAGTGCTAACACCTAAAGCCAGGTGAAAGTTATCCTCTGCCTTCTTCAGTCATCACCAGACCCCCAGCAGTCCTTGAAAAGGGAGAAAAAGATTGTTTAAATGTTTAACTCCACAGCAAGACACAAGGCAATGAGGTCTTTTTCTCCGTCTTTATTCCAGGTTCTCTCACTGACATTTGCAACCGATCTTGACACTAAAATATCTAAAATGAGCACGAGTTTCAGCTTCAATGACTGATTTTTTTTCTAAGGACAACATAATGCAGGTCCAAAAAAACCTATATTCCACTCTGAGTTATCAGGAATGATTTTGTAAGGAAAACAGCCTTTTAAAGAGCTGTTCACATATAGTAAAATTAATTTTACTTTCTAAAAGTAACAAACCATTATTTTAATGCAAAGTAGTTCTGTCGTTATTGTTTGTTGATTTTTGGTTTTGCAGGTTTTTTTTTTCTTTCAGCTCTAGGTGCTATCTGATTATTTAGCTACAAAAGTAGCTCCTACAGACAACTTCCCATAAAGCTTAGTCAACCACACAGATCAGCATGAAGCCATGTGGAAATTCATTTCCACAGCTAGACACTCTCACTTATAATTCTGCACTGCAGGATGCTTTAAGTCATGAATAACAACAATAAGAGCAAGAAAAGTGCCATATATGCCTTCACTAGGTGTGACTAATTGATCAGGGACACCTTTCTGGCAAGATTTTTTTAAGTGATTGAAAAGCCCAATTAAAGAGGGACATAGTATAGAATAAATGAGTGGGTTCGGTTTGGGGGATTGTTTTTCTTTATGTAACAAGTACCAAAATACCCTGTGCTAACTTTCTCAGGCCTGGTATGCATAAAAACTCATTACAGCTCCAGTGGACAGTCTGCTGCAGGAGCTAATGGGATCCCCTGGGTCCCATTCAAGTTTCCAAGATCTTCCCTTCTAATGCAGCTGCCCCTGGGATGCATCACATGGTTGGATCTGTAGAGCAGTGTCTTGGTACATTTGTCGAGTTTCAAAAAGGAAAATGACACCATTGGATTTTAGAGTTGTTTTTACACTTTTATGAAAGGGGCTTTGTTATTTACTTTTACTCCTTTTATGTATGAGTCAGTTCAAGTATGTGTGTTGAATTCATTTTATTGCTAAAGCTCATAGCTGCTCAGTGAGATGTCAGATACAAAAACTTAGAATGTACTCAGAAAATACAAAGGAAAAGCAAAACCACCGCTGTTTGTATGTAAAGCAAAGCGAAGAATTTAATTTTTACATTATGTTATTAGTAGAATTATTAGCAAACTCATTCCTCGAAGCAAAAGGTCACGTACATAAATGAAGGATTTTTGGACTGTATAATATTAAGCAAAGTGATGGAATAAATAGAGAATAGTGTAAAACTGATGACAGCTGAGCCCTATAAACCATTCTGCATTCAATGGCCCTGGTAGGACACTATAAAATAGAAATAATCACAACACTGAGGTACTTACACCTTCCTAACTAAGAGAAAAGCAGAGCCGCAGCAGAACCCTTGCCTGAGAGGCACGAGGCTCCCAGGCTGGTGCTCCCCTGCTCCACCTAGGATATTTGTTTCATCATAAAAAGGACATGGGGTGGGGGGGGGAAGAGATGGATGAACAAGTTATCAACCTTTCAGAGGCTGTAAGGAAAATATTCTCACAACAAAGCCATGACGCTTTGAACCCTGCTATTTAAATTTGTATTGTCACCTTCTGACATTCTCTCTCTTTTCACTACAACCCTGAAGTCCTATTTTATACCAAATCTTTAATTACTCTCTGTGATGTGGTTAGCAGGAAAAAAAAAAACCCAGATTTTTTCCCCATTTAACTTCAAATTCAACTGAGTTTCTAACCACTAATCACACGAACTTCAGTCAGCACAAAGTCAACCAAGTACAGCAACAGAAGATTTTATCTTCCACCATATTCCCTTCATCAAAATACTGCATGTAATTCTGAAATTTAACATAGCACAAAATTACTCCATTGCTGCTATCTGCAAATAATGTTAAACTTTCAGATATGAGCCTGAATAACAAATCTTTTGACAAGTCCAGAAAAGTTAAACTGCATCTTGGTAGCGCACTAGGAATATCAAGCAACTAGAAACCTCAACAACACAAAAGCCTTTCTCTCTGATTAAAAACAGGCAGTTTACTAACTAAATTTTAAAATAATTCCACACGTGGAATAACCTATCCCAAACCTGCTCCCTGCCATCACAGGTAACGAGGATTAAACATTCTTGCTTTGCTGCATAAAAACAAGTGAGGTCCTAGCTCTCGCACAAATCTCATTGCACAAAAGCTCACGACTTTTCTCTCTTGAGCATTAACAATTTGCAGCAGGCAACTTATAGAAACTCGTCCCATCAGCTATCACATGTCTAGTTACTTTGCATTAGCTTTTTAAAGAATCTTATGGATGCCGTGAGAGCACCAACAACAGGCTTAAACTCCTCCAATTTGTGCTGTTTATCATCTCTCATTGTCTGTAAAAGTAATCCCAGCCATAATTCTTTCAATTTCCCTGTAAGTGCCCAGGCTAGCCAACAGGGTGTCACTTCTGTAAGCTCTTCCCAATGACCCAGGAGCTTCCCCAGTTTGGAGATATCCCCTCCTACAAACTCTTTCACCTCCAGCCCCATAGCACAAGTTGCAGACCTGCCTGGAAAAAGGGTCTATTTTTGTTATGACACTGAAACCCTCTTTTTTTTTCCCCTGTCAATACTGCTTTTGGAGAACATAAGCCATGTATAAACCCTGTGCTGTTATACACTGGGTATTAAAGATCTGTCTTAAACATTTAGCTGTGCTTAAATAGAACGGAGTAGGGTGCAGAATATAGGCTGCATTAATGCCTCTGTATACCACATCCATTCCCCAGTTACCTGTTTCTGCCCTCAGCAAAAGCTGCAGTCTGGGGGACTTCATCTCATCCATTGAGCAAATTCAAACCCCCAGTGAGACCCCATATGCAGTAACAAGACATATCTAAGATACCTCCATGGAAAAGGGCAGAAGACCCAAAGCCAAACACTTGTGTGATATAAGTAACAGAGATAAAAAAGGGTCTGGTCATGCCATACAGAAGTGACTGAATTACATAACAAGATAATGTTTTTCTAACTTTCCATGTAAGGTTTAAGCTATGATTCAAATGCTCAACTTCTGTTTCTTTACTTCTTTTTTTTTTTTCTGGAAGCTGCAACTTCTTTCTCTCCCGCATTAATTCTGTCACTTTCGAGCTGTTAAGTTCCAAGCCATAGGAAAAGCACACCAACTACAGTCTTTGACTGGATGAAAGAAAATACAGCAACACTACAAGCTAATGCAAACTAGTTATCAATAACCTCCATATCCATATCCATAAGGCCAGCATAAGACCCAACAAGGGCTGTGTGAGAACCTTTCTACTTTCAAAGACAAGGGACTTTGGCTTGAGACACATGCAAGCCAGATAATTCAGTCTGCCTCTATTTTTGTTCCCCTAATTTTAATTATTGGATGATTACAGGGCAATTATCACATATGCTTTACCTGGTCAGGGTCTTTACCCTAAGGATCTGCTGCAGATGATACCTGATTAACACAGGGCAGATGGGATGGTCATTCTTATACCAGTAGCAAAGCACCATAGGCAAAAGCTGTGATCAACTACACCGACAGTAGGGAAAAAGCCTAGGTTGCTAAAACTTTTTCTGTTGGCTCACATCCCATTGCATAGCTTAAAATATTGGTAGGCTTGTAACAGCTCCATTAATTCTACATCAAACACCGGCATTTGCTTGTGCAACGCCTTTGAGAAAAGAAATGTAAGTGCAGCTTCACTTCTGCTGGCATAGCAATGAGAAAGTCACATTTCTGCTTAGTTCTTGACCAGGTTTAGCTCTACAGAGCAGAAAGCTGGCAAAAGTAAAATATATCACCAGTCACCTAAAAACATTTAAACTAAAACAATGGACATTTCTTCTGCAAGCTGACTACAGCTGCTGAAATGCACTGTTATTTCTACCAAGTGTCAGAAAATTCCCTCACTCTAATGAGAGTGCATCACCATTTGTTGCTTTTGACAGCACATTTACTTTAAGGAAGTTCAACAAGCAATCACATTCAGGATTCTATACTAGATTTTATTTAGTACCAGAGTTATTAGTTTGGGATATAATTCAACAAATCATTGCCTCCTTGATAATTTTCTAGTTCTAGTCAAAGCAGGTATCGCCCTTCCTTCAGAAGAAGCAGTTTTTGGAAGAATTACAGTCCAGCTCAGAGTATCTACACTTCAATTACCAAAAGCATTCCCTATTAAAACAAGACTATAGCACTTGATACCCATTAATCAGATCTAAAATGTCCTTCCAGGGCATTATTTCCTCCCTGTATTCAGACTTCCTGGTGAGTGTGCAAATAACTGCAATCAGGTCCTGCTCCTTTACCCGATGCCTTCTTAAATATGGTTATTCACACCAAGATTACCCTACGCTCCCCCAGCAAGACCAGCTGCCTCCAAGACCACAGGGATGGTGGGGAGGCATCTCCAGAATCAATTCTTCCAAGCAAAGCAGTTCTGGGACTTCAACCTACATTAAGAGGAATTCGAGAAAGACTGTGAAGCTTTTTCTCTTTGGTGTGAGGCTTGAAATCCAGATAGGTCACAGGGGATCAAAAGTTAGCACCACGTGCTGGTTGTTTGCTGGCTCGGGTAGAAAGAGATAGTAGTTTCAAGTCCAGCTGCATGAAGATAACTCTGCAAGCAATTAGCAGGCAGCTTCCTCTCCAGTAAATCTTTCATCCCTCTCCACAGTGTGCTGATCACAGCAAAAAAGCTCACAGATTAAATTATTAAAAATAGCCTGTACAACTCATGGGTACTCCAGGGGAAAGGGAAAGGATTGCGCTAGCCACGTGACCACCTCTGGGACCATCAAAAGCTTTTCCTGTCTGCCACCATTCCCTCACCACCCTTTGTCATGCATCATACATAATTTAATGATATTTCTGCTCCTAATGTTGTGTAAGATTTGATGCCCAGTCATGCTTTACCCTGTTTGCTTTGGTTTTCCTAGTCTCTGTGTCTCCCTCTTCCTGAAATGACCTGATCTTTGGGAAAGGACTTTTCTTGCTTCTGTATTTGGAAACCAGTGGACAACCACAGTCTGAATAAAACAAAAGTCAAACAGCAGCAATAACACTGGACATCAAAGAGCATTGGCAAAGAAATGGAAAAGGGCAATTTAAAAATATCATATATGAAACAGGAGGACTGAGCAGTATGCCTTTTGAAAACAAGGTCTTGTTATACATCCGATGAGAAAACAGGAGGTAGAAGGTATGACATTGCCTCAAAGCACCCCAAGAACTTCCACAAACATTACTGTCTTGATATTTTCCTAAGCACAAACAGCAGTGGCTGTCCTCTCCACATAGCATTTAACATGGGACGAATGAGAAATCTCTTCCACCTTCCCCAAGTGACAGGATAGCATCTATCCTGTCTCCTCCTCCCTTTCTGGGGAAAACCCCTACTCCTGCTCTGCACCAAGGCATGTGCTTTAAACACTCAGGTCAGACAGCTAAAACTTGAGACAGGTGAGAATTACATGATGGTCCTTTCAGATCCGGAGGTCCACAGCCGGGTTCCCTCTGTCCTTGCTGTCTTCAGAGGCCAAATCCTCCACCTGCCCACTCAAGAGCTGAAGGGTAGATTGTGGCACAGCAGGAGATGACGGTAGGGAAAAGGGATAATAGTAAAAAGAAAGAAGGTTTCCAGGAAGTGCTGGGGAGATGGAGAAAGCAGGTGAAGAAAGGGATGTCACACCAGAAGAAAGGCACCGGAAAGAGCAGCAGTAAGGAAACAGGAGGGCACCTTCCAGATAGCAGAAGAGCTACTTTGGACTTGTGCAGGCACTTCTCATCACTTGAAAGCCTTTTTGGAGTGCCTGTTTTGTAAATCAATGAGGAAGGACCTTGTAGGGTTGCAGGAGGAGTTCTCAATCCACTAGTACTTGGATCACATGTGGGTGAGAGTTCTGGAGGGTTAGTCTCCACCAAACCAAGTTGGCATGTGCCAAAACCACTTTGCGTTAGCAAAGCAACACACACTGAGTAGGGATGAGCAGGGGACTCCCTTCAATACCAGACTACTGAATCAAACTTGGAGGTAGATAGAGCCACTAACAATACAAAGGGCACAAAATCTGCTTATTTGCAGAAAGAGCAAAAAAAGTTAAATATAAGTATTTTTTTCTGCAGAAGGAAAGAGGGATATAAAGAAACTAAGGCAACATCTGCTGTGCTGGGTTTTCTGCCTTCTTGCACTACTGCCCTGCGCACAAGGCTGGGAAAAAAGAACCAGCCTCAGAGCGCATGACCAAAGACGCACACATGAAGAAGTTTCTCCTTGCTTAATTTGCTTCCTCTGGGAGGTTAATCCCCTCAGGATGACAGGGCAGGCTAACTTGCCTTTCTGCAGCAGCTCACAGTTTTACAGCTTTGGTCATACAACACATTAAAAGGCACTACTGTCATCCCAACATACTGATGGCTCCCTTTCCATCCCTGAACCTTGGGAAACCCACCAGCCTGCCTGGGAGAGAGGACCTCAATGCTCCACTCAAAGGCAGCAGCACATCAGTTTATGGGAAAATTATGAACATTTTTCCTGAGCCTCCAAATCTTGCTCCTCTAACCATCTGATCTAGGTGGCAAGAACACTTTGCCTGAGCAGAGGTAGACATTCATTTTCTCTGGATGACAGTGTATTTAATGTGATTCATGAGAAGCTATTTTCCAAGCCATTAAATACATAATACAGAAAGAAAATAACACTGTGTATTTCATTAGATAAACTTGTGGGTTTTCAATACATGCTGCAAGGGACAGTTTGGAATAAAAAAGTTTCTGATGTGTTTATTGAAGTTGTTAAGGGGCATACAGCTACAATGGCTGTTGATTAATACATACATCAAACAAAAATCCCTTGCTGATATACAGAAGCATCATTCCATCATTACAGATCATTTTGACTTTGATGAAAAATGCTGCTAACTTTAACTGTGGTAGCAGGCATCTCAGCTGTACTGAAGCACTTAGTGATCAGAAATCATGTTTAAAACTGAATATCAAAGAGCCTTTTTTCCCCTATAATAATATTTATTAATTATTTTAAAATGTCTCCAGTCCCCAGGCAGCAGCAATTTTTCATAATTAGCATAAGATTTGATGTTGCATCCCAAAGGCAAGTGGTAACTGAGGTTAAAACACACTGAAGATTTCCAACCCTGGAAAGTTTGCTCATCTACTTTGCAGCTAACTAAACATCCTTGCTGCTGTTCAGGATTTCTTTTATTTGTTTAGTTTTGAGAGCCAGCAGCAAGACACAGAAGAGTGAGCTAACAAGCACAGAGGTATAAAACATGAATCAAAGCTGGACTTGCTTGTTTGCAGTTGGCAAAGAGAGGCTGTGAAGGAGTAAAGGCAAAAGAGAAGGTGTCCATCACAGAGAAAACCAGACTTAGATAAACCTTAAGATAACTTGAGGTAAACTTGGCTAAATCTTAGGACAGCTTAGGTAAACTTGAGACAGGCAGTTAGGAGGGTCTGTGGCAGATGTGATGCAGACAGGACCATGAGCCGCAGCACACAGCAGTGAAGCTTCTGCATCTGCCCAGATTTTGAGACGAAAGATGAAAAGAGGGATGAAATGGATGCTGAAGAACCTACTGTCCTAATTCATAGGGAAGGCATTTTACTGCTCATTTCCAATAGTTCAAGCAGTTCAACTTCTTCAGTGAAGTAGGCTGGAGCAATTCCAGGTATCTATTTCTCCCCTAATAAACAGGAGCTTGAACTTCTTATTAAACTTTTCTGTTTAATCACACCTCCTTTAAGTTCTCAAACAACCAGATCCAACAAACTGCCAAAACTCACTGAAACAGTAATTTCTTTCTGCCTATACCCTGAAATTTGTTACCTTATGTTTTTCTGTACTAGCATTAAATGACGTTACACATATAAACTCTCATAATAGCTGTGTTTCAAATACCTTTGCAGTATAATTTCCTCTGATTCAGGGAACTGTAGCCTATTTATGCCTGAAGATTTCAATTCTGCAACACATGGAACATGCTGGAAAGGAGCCAAAGCACCACATAGGTGCCTATATATATATTAAGAGAGCAAGTAACTAGACTTTAGCAGCATTGTTTATGTGCTTGCACCTCCCTGTGATTCCACTTATGCAAATTATTTGGCCTGTAGACCAGATCCCACTATGAAAAGCACCAAGAATTGACTGAATTAGGCCTTTAATGAAAAAGAAATTGTTTACTGCAAATCCACAAGCTCTGAAATGAAGAACGAAATCAGATGAGACACAGAGAGAGCCTCGGCAATAACTGCAATACTGACTGTTTTTTTCCATAGTTATTCCTTACCATGCTTTTTCTGACAGATTAAGGTAGGTACATTACTAGCCTCAGTGGTTTTGGCCAGGGAAAAATTAATTCTTAATGTTTATTTTTATCACTTTGAATCTTTGCAAAGTTCATCTTTTTGTGCTTACATGCATATTAAACATGTCTCTTCAATACATATTCAAATAGGGATACAGAAGAGGCTTGTTTTAACAGAGCTTAAATAGCAAAGAGTTGGAGGCAGCTACAGTTTGTTTACTGAGGTCTGAGAGTTTTGAATAATTTACTTTTAATTGGATCTTGATTTTTTTTTGGCACTTTCTCTTCCATGATCCTTCTGAAAAATTGGCTTAAATCATCACTTGACTGACAAGAAGGGAAGCAGGTAACAGCAACATACACCCAGTGCACCCTCAGTCATTTCAATGACAAGAAAAAAGCCAAATACCATCCTCCTCAAGCCTCACAGCCTGCCAAATTCCTGCAATTACAACAATCAAAAGCTATAAAAAGTAACCCTTGAGAAGACAGACTGCATCTGTGCTCCTGTTCCAGCCATGTCTCTGTGGACTTTAAACTGGCAGATCAGGTCTCCTTCCCAGAAACAGTGACCACAGTGCCCCCAAAATTACGATTTCATCAGAAAGTTTTCTACAAGAACAAGGCCAGCTTACAGGATTGGAAGAACATTCATTTCAGAACTATACGTTCCTTATGTATGAGGGGCTTAAAAATTCAATAGCCAAAAAAAGTAAGAATAAAATAGAGCAGTAGGAACAGCCCAGTATGAAACAGCATTTAAAGAAAGCTCAATTTAAACAAACCACAGAAAAACACGTAGCAGAACTAGGACCAGCTGCAGACGCTTTCCATAGAAGCATTTGGAAATCTGTAAATTAATATACATGAACTGTGATGTATTATTTTAAGCTGAAAATACTCAGCATCTCAGAAACTTGTTGGAGAGGACTTTGTAGCACAGTAGAAAGTATTTGGGAAACTGCAAAGTCAAAATTACTGGACAACTACCTCAGTTATCCTTCTTTGACCAAGTGAATACCAAAGCTGTCTCAATAATACTGAAATCTCCTCCTTCAAGCAGTCTTGGCCAAAAAACAATTCTCAGACCACTGCAAAAGGTATGCTTTCAAAGATTTCTGCTGAAAGACTTACATTTAGCATCTTCATGGAAGTGCAAAATCAAAATTACAGCTACCACATGGTCAACCTCAAAAGAGTCACCATGCAATGGGCTCTTAAATTACCATCTTGGTGTTCAGCCATGGTCAAAAAGACAAAGTTATTAGGAAAAGAAACAGAACCAAGAAGAAAATCCTGCTGTGATGCTGTAAAAAACCACTGTGCCTCCTTATCTTCAACTCCACATGCAGCCCTGATACCCACATTGCAAGGAAACTAAAGCACGGTATGAAGAAGCACAGAAAAGGGAATGAGAAGAGAATGAGGGGCATGTGGTTCCTATATGAGGGACCTGCTCCATGGCTCCTGGAGGGAGCTACAACTTGCTTCTGATGTGCTCAGAAAAGGACAGAAAGATGTGATAGGGTTCAAAACAGGAAGCAGAAGAAGTGCAGCATGAGATGCTGAACTGCTATGGAGTCTTCTAGCTCAGGACACCACCAAGCTGCTTGTAACCAAAAGCTGATGAACGCCAGCAGCCTTGGTGCTGTGTATGTGCTGTGCTCTTATCCTTCTCCATCCCTGAGTATCATCACATTCCTGGCATTCACAGACCTGGGTTGCATGGTGCTGATTAACATTACATTCATTAATCCAAAGAAGCCTCTTGTTGATGAGTGTGCCTGACAGAGATGTGTGCACCAAAAGCAGTGCTGAAAGCATCAACATGGAAAAGACCCTTGGCTCCTAGATCAGATTAAAAGAAAGCTATAAAAAGCACCCTATTTTAAATTTTTAAAACTTCCAGGAAACCTCTTATAAATATGTGGCAATAAAAAAGAAAATCTTCACACATTTTACTATACCACCTTCAGCTGCACTCTCCACCAGCTCCCATCGGACAGGACGTGAAAAGCTTTCACACACTAAAAGCTCTGTACTGATGGAATACTTTCACATAGTACAAGGAAAAAGAAATATATTAATTAAATCTTCATTCCAGGCTCTTTTAGCCCCAAAAGTGCACTCTGCATTGCATTGGATCCATCTAGAGTTAATGAATCCTCTCTTCTAAGCTCTTTTACCATTATACCGCTACCACCCGCTATCAAAACAATAAATGCCATCCAAATAGATGATATTTGATGAAGGATGTATCCATCTATAGAACAACTGCATCAGGGCACAGCACGCTAACTGCCTTTGCTCAGATGGGCAGTGGGGATGATCACATTTAGACAACTCATCAAGGATCTGCAGTACCAATTCCCAGCTTCTTGAGCATTATTTTAGTTATGTGTCATAATTTTTTATGGTGTTTTTTTGGTTTTTTGGTTGGGTTTTTTTTTTTGGCAGAAGTTTGAACAAGAACTGCAGAACTCTGGAGCTACTGCTATTAAGCTCAGCAGCAAGAAACTTCTAATTGAGATCAACACCAGTCCAAAATGCCATTGCACTTATTAATGCCAGTGCATGAGGAAGCTAATCCATACGATACAAACGTAAAGATTCCTGTGATATGAAATGCTTATCAAAAGGGGAAAACAGCTTAAAAATATGGAAAAGCAATTTTGCGAATGAGAGAATGACTGAATTTGAGCACGCAATCAGCACACAGAGCATTAGCTCATGTTAAGCAGCTTAAGACAGCTGGACTTTTGAAGACTTTTCCTGATGTCTGAATTTATCCTCTGAAATGAAGAGGGGGGTTGTTCGGTGGTTTGTTTGAGGTCAGCTCTTTTGTGTATTTGGGGGTTTTGTTTGTTTGTTGGCTTTTTTTAGTAATAGCTGTATGAATGGTCAGTTTAAAGGTACATATTGATGGGAATATGGTTTAGCTATGGACAATTAGAAAATACACTTCCAGAAACAGGAAAACAATGCAATTTTTAAACTAAAATTCTGTATTTCCATCAACATCCCCCCAGAGACACATGCATGTGAAAACTTTGGAGAACTGGGTGTTTCAGATGTTCCATTTCTCACGGCTAGGAAAAATAAATAAAAAAATAAATAATTACATTTCACTTAAAATCAGAAAGGTTAAAGGACACAAGAATAAAATGTAGTAAATGTAGGGCAGGTTTGGTCCAAAGCTCAGTTCTCTCAAGGAGATTACTCAGCATCATCTCCAGAGTTTATCAGTCAGGTCTGACCTGAAATGGCACACCACAGCCAATCCTTGGAATTTTTAAACATCCATTTTAAGCTTACAAGCTTAAGCTTACATTTTAAGCTGTAAGGAAACCTTAAACTGTATATAGTTAACAATAAAAAAGAAACTGTAACAAGGGGGTATGTTTAGTATAGGCTAGGAGCCTTTTTCAGAATTCTGTCTCAAGCAGATAGCTATTTTCTTCTTCATATATTATTTTTTGTCCAAAATGTTGAAAATCATCTATATAAAACTGTACAACAGGCAATTTCCTTCCTTCTTTAGGAATGTATTTAAAGTAATTTTTGCAGGATAGCCTCCACTTACACTCATTAAATAAGGAACAAAAAGACTCAATGAGACTTCCAGAGAACTGTCCAGTTGTGAATCGATGCTTTGTTGGAGACGAGCTGTAATAAATGCATTTATCTTTTGCATTTGTCAGCTCCTTCTCAGACATTTCTGATCTGGTTAGAAAAAAGTTTAAGAAGAAAAAATACTAATTAGCATAACTGGAGAAAGTTACGGAAGATGGGGAGATGAATCGTGATCCACCTATTTTTCCTTCAATGTAAGACCGTATTATTCTCATTTTCCCTTTTTCATAATTTTCATGAGGATACAAACCACCATTTATACAAATCCAAACAAGACTTTTAATGATGGATTCAACCCTAAAACCAAGACAAAACTCAAACGAAAAATCCGCTGGGATTTGCGTTTACAACTTATTCCCTGACAAAGCCACTTTTGGAAACAGGAAGTTTGTTGCTTGTACACTGGCAGCAGGACAGAGCTTTATTGTTAAAGTCACCACCTTGTTCGTACCTTAGATACTTAGTTATCATATCTATCGCCTACTCTTTAACCGGGTTAAGCAAACAGGAGACATGCTACCTAAGACACAAATTTTCCTTGGAACCTCTCAAAGTTCAAAATGTAAGAGAAAAGTAACTAATATTCTATTTTCTCAACATGTAGAGCAGCTCAAAAACATCACCTGCTGGAGATGTCTGCTGGGATGGCTGAGGTGCTGTGCACAGAAAGTCCATGAAAACCAAACCTGTGCCTGTGAGTGGTATGGGTCGGTGGATGGGTTCCTGTGCGTATTTATGTCGCACAATGCTGGCCCAACTCACTGAAATACAATTTTAGGACAGCACTGAAACAACTCAGTGGTCTTATTAAAAACCTTTGTGGATCCTTCTGCCTGTAAGAAGGCTGTTTTCATCACAACCCCTACTACTAAGCAAAGTCATGCCCAAGTTGCACAACAGTCCTATTCAACAGAAGGGTCAAAACACCATTTGCTCAGATACCGGGTCTTGCTGGTGTCACTCTTCTGCAAATCCTCAAATGTCCACATTTTAACCAGTGCTTACACAGCTTTGAAAAAAGGCACGAAGAAAACTGTAAGGCTACATTTCGCAAACTGGGGTCCTGTTGTACTTGGCCTGTACTGCTGCTTCTCTCCCTTGGCAGAGAAGTTTAGTGTCTCCATTCAACTTTTCAAGGTGTCTCCATGTGTAATACAACATAAGGACATTACAAATGCCAAGCAAAAGTATTTTTAAAGAAGCATTTTTAGTGCTTGTCATATTCCAGCCAGTTACAAGTGCAGTAAATTAACAAAATTTTTACGTAAGTTCAGTTACATTCAGCTGAGGCCAGAACGGCCAGGATGTCAACTGTAGACATCCGTTTCTGCCAGCTAAATACCATCAAATTTTTAACCCCAAATTTCTGCACAAAAGGAAATGAGTCCTTCCTTGAAAACGAGCCATTTTTGTGAAGATACAGTGATATATCATCACTGGAGAACTCAACTCACTGGAATTTATCTAGAACAGAAAAATAGAGTCATTCCACTATTTCCTTTCCTGAACTATAAGAAACTACAGATTTGTTCTTGCCTGAAAGAACATCAAGAGTATCACACACACCAAATAAAAGCATTTATTCTTCCTTGTGGACAACTTCTAACATCAAGAAACTACTTAAGAAAAGAGTATTGGAATTGATGACAAGGAATAAATACATAAAAGCTGATAAATCCTTAATATTTCTTTTCAGCTATTATCTGGTAAGAAAGCCACAGGTACTTACATCATGAAACCCAGCACTAGAGTTGATGGGAACACTGCATTTGTTTGCTGGAAGGGCACGCAGACTCAAAGGCATCTTGCTCCCCGGCTCATTGACTTGCTCCTTCTGCAGTGTAGTACAAACTTCTGTTTGTACTATGCAAGCCCAAGGCAGGTTTTGTGTGGCTTCTCCTGACTGCAGCCAGCCAGGTACACCAGGGTCTGCTTGAAATCCAGAATACAGTAGTATCCTCCCTAGTTCCATAGTCTGCATTCCTGTACGTTTATTTTCTCTTTCTGGTATGGTATTTGTTGTGTGGCAATTGCTATGGCTAACAAACCCAGCCGTTCAGCTGACTTCTTCCCAAGTCTGAGCCAGCTGAACGCCTTAAGGGTTTGCAAATTAGTCCTTGAATATTAATGATGAGTTTAGGGCAGCCATGAAGAAACTGCAGTTTAAAAGATGAGAAAAAGAAAATGGCATTAACTCTGAACCTGGGACAACCACCTCATCAGAAAGTAACTGAAAAGCCACCCTAACCTTATTGCTAAAATACTGTGTCTTGACCAACCAGAAGGAAAAAAAAAAGTTACGGGTTTAAGAAGTTGCGCTCAACTCAACAGAAAGCAGAGCAGGGGTTTCAGCACAGACATAGAGAACCTCTCTATTCCCAAACTGCTCCTGCCTGCTTAATGAACCACCAAACCCCTCCCAGAGTTGCTCAAGATCTACCTAAAAAACAGCTCTGGGCCCAACCACTTTGTCCTGGTTTCAGCCGTGATAGAATACCTTCTCCCTAGTAGCTGGTGCAGTGATGTATTTTGGCTTTAGTCTGAGAATAATGTTGATAACACACTGATGTTTTAGTTGTTGATAAATAGTGCTTACCCTAAGGTTTTCAGTCTCTCATGCTCTGCCAGTAAGGAGTGGCACAAGAAGCTGGGGGGAGCAGAGACAGGACAGTTGACCTGAAATAGCCAAAGGGATATTCCATACCATAGAATGACGTGCTCAGTATATAAACTGGAGGGAGTTGGCTAGAAAGGGCTGACTGCTGTTCAGGAACAGGCTGGGCATCAGTCAGCAGGTTGTGAGCAACTGTATTGTGTATCACATGTATTTCTTGGGTACAATTTCCAGAACAGATAAAACTTTACTGCTAACATTTAATACTCTTCTGCAATTTAAGAAACACACAATGCAAAAAATGATGGCTTGCTCACATTTCCTTGAAATATTGCATGGAAAACCCAAAACAATGGTACAATGAACCATTTATGTTTCTTTCACGCAAAACTTCCCTGTGAAGAAGATAAATTATTTCAGTCTGTTAACTCCTAAAGTCAATTTGGACAGAAAGGACAAAGGCCCATGCACTGCCCTAGATACGACTACGTCAATATATAGATATATCACATATGGACGCAAATATTCATTCTGTACAGACATACGTATTTACATAGAGTCTTATCTAGACATCCATGATTGTAACATGTATCTGTGTGCATATGAATTTTAAATATTAAAAAAATTGTCTGTAAAGCTAGAGGCTCTGTTTTCTAGATTATAATTCATGCAGCTAAGCACGGATGTCAACATTTCCATGAGCAAATCAAAGCAAGACCCAATGTTGATAGATATGTAAGGAAATGGATTGTGACTGCCAACGCTGCAGTGTCACGTAGGAATAATAACTGCCCTCAAACTGAAGGGCTGTCAAACATCAGAATGTCTCATCTTCCTTTCCTTGTTTTCCTCATCTTTATACTGACAGTGTAAAGAAGCAAGATTAAAAAGCGGTGCAGTTATGCAGGCTGTGGGTGAAGATGCTACAAGTGGGGCGACATCTAAAAGAAAGAACTCTGTATAAATTCAGCTGTAGCGTCTGTTGTGTAGGGCAATTTTAATTCAGACAAATATGCAAATTTTATTAAAAGGACTCTGAGGCTATATCCCTACTTTTAGCTAGTTTAGTAGATGGTGATCTGGGAATCAATCAAAAATCACACAATTACCACAAGGTCTTAAATTTCTTATTCTTTGCCAGGAATTTTTGGATTGACACCAAACTCTGTCAGTTGTAATCTCGCCTGTAATCCAAAAGGCTTACTGTACTTGACCCCAGAACAAGAAATATATCCTGACAGTTTCTCTCACAGAAATCCCTCATTTGCATGGTCTGTACTGAGATCCCGAGGCTCAGCATAGGCTAAAAGGTCTTTTATGAATGTTGACAACAAATAGGTCTATTAAGACCAAATTGAAGACTAAAATGTCAGACTAGATCTGTTTTGCTGCTTGTAAAACTCCTATTTGATTACTCATTGATCCAAGTTAAGCTTATTAATTCACATTTCTATCAAAAGACCAGGATAAATATTATGTGTTGAATATGACACAACATTTATGAACTGCTGGACATGACAACATTTGAAAGCAATTGCAACCTAAATTTTAGCATAAAATTGTACAATTTGCATTTTTTTTGTTGTCATTCCCTTTCTTTGGTAAGCATTTAACCACACTTCTTCTTTCAAGACATACCAGTATCTAAGGGAGAGGTGGGATGGAAGGAGAAAACAGAGCTGTGGGGAATCTTTAGCTTTCTTCTAATTTGACACCAAGCTCATGTGACAAAACTTTTTTCTGCGCTCCAAAAGCTAAAAGACAATAGTGGTTTGTGTTCAACACAGGACTGCTACCTACTGAATGATACCGATTATGAGCAGAAGCAATCACCAAACTGGTAAACTTTGAATATTTCAGGAAGCCTGTAGGTAAATGTTAAAATCCATCTAACTGACTTAGGCACCGAAGTCTCATTTTCCATTGCTCACTATAAAAGAAGATGGAAAAGTCCAACTGATGTTTTTAAATGGTGTATTAGTTCCTAAGTATCTGGTGCTTCTGAAAATGGAAGCTGAGCACTTTAGCAGATCCCGTATCAAGCATTTAATGCATAGTGCAGACTGCATTACCATTACTTTTTCCCTTCCTCAAAAAAGGAAAAGAAGTTGCAAAACACCAAAATCATATGAAAACAACCATGAGACCTGCCACTGCTTTTTAGGCAGAACTCAGCTATAACTAGATCAATTACCTGGCTTCTGACACAGGTTTCTTCTCAAAAAACTCCAGGAGACCACTGGCTATTCTCATAATTTATCCTAAGGTGCTCATGCTCACACCCATCAGTAAAACTACAAGGTTGTTCCTGAACTTGATGACTTGCTCAATACAGTATACTGAAGACCCCATGATCTCATCCTCCTGGGCTCTTTCTCAGTGCGGTCTTCCTTTTCCTAAGCAAGGTAAATTTAGGAAAGACTAAGTCAGGCGGTTTTTTCAGGCTTTTGACTTCCCTTCATTCTTGAGACATGACCCACAAATTCCCTGACCTTACTAGGAGGGAAACTCCCTTCTCTTGCTTTCCTGTGTGGTCTGTGGTAGACAGCATGTTTTTGTTATTAGCCAAATATCACATGCTCTCGTAATTAGAAAATCAGTACCTCCTTAATTCGTAAGGCAGCCCTTCCTTGGCTTGCCTGTCCTCGACAAGCTGCATACTTCTCTATCAGTTTTCCAGGAATGTATCTCAGCAAGCCCTAGTAGTTGTAATTACGTCATAACATTGATTACGCACCCAGCCTTCCAGTATCTTGTTTATTCTTCATTATTAGCATACAAATATCCAAGATATTCCATCACTATTTAGAAACTACTTGAGGTTATTCTTATTTCAAGGCAAAATACAGGCACATTCAGTTTAAAACTGAAAAAGAAATACTAAGTCCACACATATGCAGAAAGCACTGATGGCTATTAGAAGCAATTCACACCTCTGTATTCATTAAAAACAAATTTATCCTGTACTCATATTACAGCTAAAGAAAATCTGCAGTGATGATCTAAAAACTAATTTTTTTTACTACAATATATTTGAATTGTACCAAGGGTACAAATTCTGTGATGTTCTGAACATCTTTTAATGCTTTGTGAAGTCAGTCAAGATAGAGGATGCTCAGCCTTAACCCTAATGAATTTAGCCACTATCACTCTGGAGTTCTTGATGTGAAGATAAGTTATCAGCACTCTTACTATGACTGGTTGTGTATATATATATGTAGCCACAGATAATGTATGTGTATATACACAAATACACACACACATACACACAAATCACAAGCATTCCTGGATTAGCAAGATCTAAAGGCTGGCACAATTTTCCATGACAGAAGGAGCAAAAATAAGCACAAAACTAATATAGAAGGTTTTAACACCTTGTAACATGAATAGTTAATGTTACAAATATTATTTGTTGGACATTTGCATAGGATTCATTTTATGATTAAAAATGCTAGTGCTCAGCTCTTTTCTAAAAGCAGAAGTTACAGGTTTGTCGTGGTTTAAACCCAACCACAAACCTCTTTTACTCACTCCCCCCCCTTCTTGCCCTCCCCCTGCTTCTGGTGGGACGGAGAGGAGAATCAAAAAGAATGCAACTCCCACGGGTTGAGATAAGAACAGTTTAGTAACTAAGGTATAACATAGATCACTACTGCTACCACCAATAATAATAATGATAAAGGAAATAACAAGAGGAAAGAATACAACACCTCAACACCAGCCGACCAATAACTCACCCCCACTCCCCCCAGCCAAGCACCGACCGATACCTCCTCCAACCCTGCATCCCTCTAGCCCTTCCAGGGTAACTCCAAGTTACATCCTGGGCATGACGTGCTGTGGTATGGAATACCTCTTTGGTCCGTTTGGGTCAGGTGTCCTGTCTCTGCTTCCTCCCGGCCTCCCCTCCTCCCTGGCAGAGCATGAGGCTCAGAAAATCCTTGGCCAGACCAAACATTCGAGCAGCAACTGAAAACATCCACGTTATCAGCACTGTTCCCAGGCCAAAAGATCAAAACACAGCACTGTACTAGCTCCTAAGAAGGAGAAAACTGACTGCTGCTGCTCAACCCAGGACAAGGTTTCAAGAGGAAAAACTAAAAATCGCATTAGATACCAGTGTTAATGTTCAGCTCTACATGATATCAGATAGAGAAACCGAGCTTTAAAATGGCAAGTAATTTAGGCAAATATTTAACTGATTTGAATTAGGTAATTATTAACAAAGTTATTTAAAATTTCAGAAAAATTCTGGTGGCTGCACATAGCACATGGTTTACACTATAGTTTTACCTTTAAAAGGTAACCTCTCTTTCCAAAACCTTGTATTAACACTTCACTGCATTTAAGTAAAGTAAGGTAATAGTCACGAAATTAATTTACAGTTAGTGCTGCTTTCTCTTTTCCCTGCCTTGCCATAAGTCCCCCAAGAGTAGGCAGGAGATGTCCCATGTAGGAAAGGACCTGACACTGCACAGGCCTTCACTGTCAACATCAATGGAGTCTCAAAGTTGCTGTCAACATGCTGTGACTAAAATTATCTTTGCACTGGAGATGATGACCTCACTCATATTTATTGGAAAGTAATTAGCCATGTTTGCCCATCAAGACACTATATGGCTTCATTTTAGAGGGCTTAAATTAGCTTCTGTTTAAATTGTTTTGTAAGCATACAGTTTTGTTTTTGTGATACTGGATTAAAGCAGAAGCATGTAACAAAATAAAGAATCACTTTCCTTCAGGATGGAAGGCCCCATTCTGGCCTTATGTAAAATATGGGGTTTAATTATATAATCTCCTGCTGTCTGGTATGTAATATGCACCAAGTTTAATCATGGGGATAGACACTTCCAACCTCATCAAAAAGTTTCCCATAGCTAAGAAATATAGTTCAAGTATCCTTAAACTTGATTCATGAAGTATTACAGGCAATTCATGCTCACATTTGTAATCTGTAGATCCAATTCTTTTCCTTATCAGGTTATGAACAGAGGCAGGAGGATGCAGCATATGTAGGAAATACAACATACCAGCAGGACTTAATCCATCTGCATCTACAAAGTGAGGGATTCCCATAATACTGAACACCAAGGTCTATATTCAATGAAACCAGAGCAATTTTGCTACTCTCAAATGGATGATGTGAAAAGATAATCATGGTTCTTCTGTCAGAGTTAAAATTGTATTACAAAAACGATGCTTACTATAGATGATTACACCGGACTTTGGTGAGATTTTTTTTCATTAGGCCTTGAGAAAATCATTAATCAGTGAGAAGGAAAGGTGGCTGGTTACATAAACATTATTGTAGATTTCAGAGGTTTAGATTTCCAGGAGGCACATGAAAAACAACAAGGTGCTTGGTGACAGCCAGCATGGCTTCACTTGGGGGAAATCCTGCCTGACCAGTCTGATGGTCTTCTCTGATGGGGCTACAAAACTGATGGACAGGAGTAGAGCAGTTGATGTCATCTACCTGGACTTGTGCAAAGCGTTCAACACTGTCCCACACCACATCCTTGTCTCTAAATTGGAGAGACATCAATTTGATGGGTGGACCACTCACTGGATAAAGAACTGGCTGGATGGCTGCACACAAAGAGTTGTGGTCAATGGCTCCATGTCTGGCTGGAGACCAGTAATGAGTGGTATCCCTCAGGGATCGGTGGTGGGACCAGTCTTGTTTAACATCTTTGCTGGTGACATGGACAGTGGGATTGAGTGCACCCTCGGCAAGTTTGCCGATGACACCAAACTGTGTGGTTCAGTTGATATGTTGCAGGGAAGGGATGCCATCCAGAGGGACCTTGACACGCTTGTGAGGTGGGCTGATGCCAACCTTATGCAGTTTAACCATGACAAGTGCAAGGTCCTTGTCGTGGTTTAAACAAAGTCAGCCATAAATCACGCAGTCGCTCTCTCACTCTCCCCCTTCTTGCCCTCCCCCTACTCCCAGAGGGACGGAGAGGAGAATCTAAAAGAATGCAACTCCTACGGGTTGAGATAAGAACAGTTTAGTAACTAAGGTATAACACAAACCACTACTGCTACCACCAATAATAATAATAATAAGGGGAATAACAAGGGACAAGAATACAACACCTCAGCACCAGCCAATCGATAAGTCACCCCACACCACCCAACTAAGCACTGACCCTGCAGTCAACTAGCCCTTCTGGGTAACTCTCAGTTACATCCTGGGCATGACGTGCTGTGGTATGGAATACCTCTTTGGCTAGCTTGGGTCAGGTGTCCTGTCTCTGCTTCCTCCCAGCTTTCCCTCCTCCCTGGCAGAGCATGAGGCTCAGAAAGTCCTTGGTCAGACTAAAACATTTGTGTTATGAGCTCTGTTCCCAGGCCGAAAGTCAAAACCACAGCGCTGCATCAGCTACTAAGAAGGAGAAAAATGACTGCTACTGCTGAACCCAGGACAGTCCCACACCTGGGTCAGAGCAATCCCAGGCACAGCTACAGGTTGGGCAAAGAGATTCAGAGCACCCCTGCGGAGAAGGACTTGGGGGTGCTGGTCGATGAGAAAATGAACATGAGCCGACTGCAGTGTGCGCTCGCAGCCCAGAAAGCCAACCGTATCCTGGGCTGCATCAAAAGGAGTGTGACCAGCAGGTCGAAGGAGGTGATCCTGCCCCCTACTCTGCTCTTGTGAGACCTCACCTGGAGTATTGTGTGCAGTTCTGGTGTCCTCAACATAAGAAGGACATGGAACTGTTGGAACAAGTCCAGAGGAGGGCCACGAGGATGATCAAGGGACTGGAGCACCTCCCATATCTGAGGCTGAGAAGGCTGGGGCTGTTCAGCCTGGAGAAGAGAAGGCTGAGTGGAGACTTCATAGCAGCCTTCCAGTATCTGAAGGGGGGCTATAGGGATGCTGAGGAGGGACTACTCATTAGGAACTGTAGTGACAGGACAAGGGGTAATGGGTTGAAACTTAAACAGGGGAGGTTTAGACTGGATATAAGGAAGAAATTCTTTACTGTAAGGGTGGTGAGGCACTGGAATGGGTTGCCCAAGGAAGCTGTGAATATTCCATTCCTGGTGGTGTTCAAGGCCAGGTTGGACGAAGCCTTGGGTGACATGGTTTTGTCCCTACCCATGGCAGGGGGGTTGGAACTAGATGATCTTAAGGTCCTTTCTAACCCTAACTATTCAATTATTCTCCGGTAGAGAAATAGATATGCTACATAAAATACATAAATATATATTTTATGTATCTATTATATATAGTTATAAATTTGCATAACTATAAATAAGAATGTGTATATACATAAAAAGTATAAGTATATATTTTTGTGTATATATATATATGCATTGAAATATTGGCATTTTGATAAAGCAAAGCAGCTCAGGGCTTACATCCTCCAGTACAAATCATGATTTTCTCAGTAAAGAAACCCTGCCAATTTCAATAATCATCTTAATTCTGAATTTTCCTGATTTCATTAGCTCAATTGGGACTGGTAATCCAATTGCATCACAGACTTTTTTAAATCAGACCACATGCTCTGCCTTATAGGCTAAAACACCTATAATAAACTCATGCTGTACGCATTGACTCAAATAATCCCATTCAAACCTCAGAACTGCTTATACTGTCCTGGCATGGTTTTCCAAATAAAAGGCAATCAGACAGATTGAAACAAATATGGGCTCTGTCAAGTTACTACTTCACGGCTTATAAAAATTTAAAGACTGAGAGCAGGTCCAGCTCTGTGCTTTGGTGTCTAAAGCAAGTCCTGGCAAGATATTACCTCCTGCTGGTGAAAAATGACTTTTTAGACATAACTAAGGAGCCGCTAATCTCTCAGACTGACCAAGGGTATGTTACTCATCATTTAAAAAGAAAACAAAGTACAACTATTAAACTTTCTGTCTTCTTTCTGAAATTGGTCCATAATTTGCTACGTTCTTGACTGTGAACTATCCAAGGGACAATTTCTGAATATATTATGCACAGAGCTTAATTAAATTCTGTAGGTAACATAATAACAATAGAAATAATTCATTATAAAATGAAATAATACCAAAATAATAATTTAAAATAAAATACATAAGACTCTTGCCTTCATTTTAAAGCAGATATTTGTGTTTAGCCCATTACCCCTTGTCCTACACCACTACAGTTTGTTAAAGAACAGTTTGTTAAATCACTGCTTTGTCAAAGAAGATACTATGTGGTGAAATACAAGGTCATTTAATTTTATGCTTTCCTCTATTATGCATTTGAAGGTATGATCAAAACTGTATGAATTTTTACACCTTGTTAAATATATCTGATTTTTCTGTGTATACATTGCAATTCTGTTTTAAGAACTTCTTTAATTAATGCCTACAGAGTATGCAAAATTGTTTCCCTCATTCATTTCCAATCACCTTATTATTCCAATACCAAATATCACACTGAGCTGTATAATCCTGCAAAAGTAACTAAAAATTCAGCCATGCAGAATGTTCATGACTCACATCTTCCTGACTTAAGATAATATATGATTTTGTCTATCACTGTCCTCTTCCTGTGACCTGTACAGATCATAACTACTTTTTCGAGCACCCTGCTGTATATCAGTTCCCAGGTCATCTATGAATACAAAAAAAATCTGCTCTTTACTCCACATCTCATCCAAACAACACCCACCCCACATCTTCTGATACTGCTCCAAAACCGCACATCAAAAGGAGTCCAAACTAATCTGTTTCCATTCTGTTTGTGCTACCATCAAATATCTGAACTTATGCCTTTGCTTTTAGAGCATCATGCCAACTTGTCATTTCTTAATCTGAGCCTGTTTTCTAGGTCAGCAATCCAATTTCTCAAAGCTTTAGCTTAGTTGTCTGAGATTAGTGTCTCACCTACTGATCTTTATTTCAAGACTGCAGTTCCCAAAATACTAAAAAAAAACCCCAAACCAACAACAACAAACCCACAACAACCCACTGTGCAAAGAGCAGTCACTGAATCACATTAAGACTTTCATGGGGCTCCTCTGATGGAAGTCAAACGCAGTCTGACACATCAAATCTGTATCTCCTCCTGATGCGAAATAGAAAATATCAGATTTACCTCATGGCTATCAAAAGATGCATAATATCTAGGGCACAGAAGTTACTGGAGTGGCATTCCTCCACCTTGAGGCAATGCAGAGGACTAGGTCTCACAGCTCGATTCTACCTTTCACTGTGCACATGTTCCCATGTCCCTGGAGTTCTGTGTCCAATTTCAAGACATGCACAGACTAGACAGCATCCAAAAGTGGGCCATGAAGATCATCAAAAGGTTGAAGAACCTGCCCTATGAGGAAAGACTGAAGGAGTCAGGTCTCTTCTCCCTGGAGAAGCCTCAGGGGGACCTCAGTATTACAGAATTGAAAAGGTGGCTACAAAGGTGACAGGCTCTCTCTTCATGAAGAGCCACTTGGAGAACACAAGGGGCAATGGTACAAGTTGCATAAGGAGAGGTTTTATTGAGACCTAAGATAGATATTTTTTACAGTGAGAACAATCATTCACTGGAACAAGCCCCCCTGGGATGTGGTGGAGTTCCCAACATTGGAGATGACTGGACAGGGTGCAAAACAACCTCATTCAGGCTCCTTTCCCGCAGAAGGTTGGACCAGATGATCTTGCAAGGTCCCTTCCACCCTGGACTATGCTATTAGTCTATGATTTTAAAACACACATGGTTTTTACATATAAAATCACTGCTTCTCAGATGCACCTTACTTCCTTAAAAAAATAAAATAAATAATATATATATATCTCCATATCTATCTATATCTGTTATCCCCTGAGGTTTAGGACTAAATTAATTGTCCATCTTTTCTTGCAGAGTTCGGCAGAACCTTGCAAGATTCGTGAGTTGGCTCAGCCTATTTCAGAGGGCAATCCCTGACAACAATGGCATACCCAAAACTCAAACCCTAACCACAGCTGCTTAATCCACTATTTTAGATCTTTGGAGAAAAAGATCAACATCATTTAGAATCAGAATTTGAGAATTTAGGTTTGCAATTTAGGTTTAATCAAAAGTTTGTCTTTTTAAATCAAAAGGCAACACTGACTGAAATAAGAAATCTTGTTAAAAAAACAGAACAAAACCCCGAGTGCTGGCAGGAAATGTTATTCATTACAAGCTACAATCTGATGCCTTTGCACATTATTTGGCACCTCTCCCCACAAGATCAATAGCTTAATTTTATTATAAAGATACTAGTCCCATCAGCAAGGAGCAGCTGATGAGAACTCCATTCAATCTTTCTCAACAGAACAGCTCTGATCATCATCTTACTAAACAAATATCAGATATAATCTGCTCTGCAGTTTTAGACAGTTTCTTACAGGAAAAATCAGTGAAATGTACTACTGGAGAACAGCACCACGTAAGTAAAACTCAAGATTTCATTTCTGCTCCTCAAGATACTTTTTGTTAGTCCAGTTTTCAGATAGGCATTTCTAAAGGATTACTTCAGCGTATATTACTTTTCTTTAATGAATTCTATTATTCGGAAGTGACATCAAAGTTCTCCAGGAAACTATGCAAATCTTTGAGAACCATAGAGAAGAACAGCCAATAAAACCAGGCAATTCTCAAAAATGTCTAAACACACAGAAAAAATAAATCTAACAGTCCATGCAAAATTTCTGCTCCCCATCTTAAAGAGTATTTGGTGGTCCAGACACTTAAAGTTAATGGGATGCTCAAAAGCTGTGTTATAAGACTGCTTAAAATCAACAGCAAAATCTATAAAATGTTGTTTGAATAAAAGTTTTATACCAAACCAATGAAACAAACTAAATAATGGAGAGAATATCTGAAAGAAAGAAAGATACGCTGTAGAGTCTTTTACAGGAATCACGATATTTTGATATTAAACAGGAGCCTGAAGGATTTGCTGTCTTCTAAAAGTAACTTAGACATGTGGCCATTGAAATGACCGGATTCCTTTCCCCAGAGGTCTGATTTATTATAGCATTGCTGAAATGTTCTCCTTCTTCCACCATTAAAGCATCTGGCCCTGTTGAGTTGAACACACTTGGTTTAGCCTACAGCAGCGACTGTTCTAGGCAGAGAGGACAAAACCAGATTACTGGGCTCGACAAGCCTGGAAACAAGACTTGCTAAAGGGAAATTGCCTGGGAATAGAACTGACAGCTTCTATTTTCAAATGCACAAAGTTTATAAGTTTAGTCTGAGTTACCTTACTGAAATCCCATTTTATATCGATAATTTAGAAACAATTACAAGGTTTATCTAGCACATTGTTTCACTACAAGGTTCTCTTAAGACAAAAATCAAATTTGATTACAGAAGTATAACTGAAGGTTTTCTTTTCTTATGTGATGATGGCAGCTCTGTGCCAACATCTGAAAACACAGGACTATGAGAAAATACACATTCAGCCTATTTTTTTTTCCCTGAGAAAAAATGGCCTCAATATAGCTACTTATGCAAAAAAAATGTTTATACACTGGGTTTTTAAAATATGTATTTATACAGATAAACAAGAAAGTGCATAAGAATCAAGATAAGAAAAAACAGCCCGGGCTGATTCTGTCATTTTAACAAATGTCAAAGGAATGAAAATACATACACTAGAGAAAAGTAAATCCACAAAAAAGTAAATCTCAGCAAAAGAGATTTTTGTTCTGCACATTTTCATATGCAACCCTAGGACAGTATCTTCCCAGATTACTTGTATTTGTCATCTGATGGGCTCCATTATCATCCTCTAAAAGACACCACCACTGCTTTACTTGCAGAGCAGCAAGGGGCAAGAAGCGAAGCAGAGATGTCACGTTACCAATACTCAGTTAGATGTGGAGGTAAAAGATATTACAGTGATTATGCTGATGCAACCATAATGCAAAAGGCATATACTGTGTGCAACTACCACCTTCAACTGAAATCCCTGTACTGTCCTTTGCTTCGTAGCACAGGTTCCGCAGAGCGATACCCCTCTGGACATGACAGCATCAGGCAGTTTGAACATAGCAGGAAACACTGATGGGTCTGAGACACTACAGTTTTGGAGTTCAAGCACAAAACAAGTGGAAGACATTAAAAAAGTATTAACTACTTGGAAAGGTTGCAGTCATCAAGGCTTTAGAAACTTTCTGCACTAACCTGACTGATTAAAATCCTGCACTGAAAATAATACATTTCTATGATTCAGGATTAGCCAAAATCTTTCTTGAAAAGCACACAAATACATTGAGCCCAGAAAAGACTAAAGATAAATACAATTTGGCTCTATTTGTACTAGTGCCAACTTCAAATAGTTATTCTGTTGTCTTCGTTTTTTATTTTCAGTTTTCAATCAAATAAGTATCATCCTATCCAAAAGCATCTAAATTAATATGGAATTTCTAGACCACATGGGATTAAATCATCCATTAAACCCCAGAGCATAGATATACTGACATACAGAAGTACATACAACCTTTTCTAAGAAAAAACAAAACCAAAACCAAGCAACAACCAAGCATTTTGACTTCTTAATTTTTGCAGCCGCACTTTTGCCAGCTTGCTAAAAACATACCTAAAATGAGAAATAAATGAGAGGTACAACTGCTGCACAACCCAGGTTATACTTACTGGAAATTTCCTCCCAGTCCCAGAGGAGGCAGCACTGCCAGAGCATACCTAGTGTTTGCTTGGGTGTATTTACAGAAGCTGCATCTTCATCTTTGGTGGCTTTTTGGCAAATCCAAGAAATTCACAGAGCCCTGTGGCTGAGTTAGAAATCAGACTATGTCCTGTGCCATGGTCCAGCTCAAACAGAGGGTTACTGGAAGAAGGGGTGCAAAGGAATCCCTTATTTAAGCTGCATGCCATGAGCATCTAGCTGCACACCCTAGGAGTGGGAAGCTACAGCAGAAAGTAAAAAGTCTGCTTACTTCCTTTATTCCCTTTGGATAGCACTAATCCATTCTGCCATAAAAAATAAATAAATAAATAAATTCTCCCCTTATCTCTCCTTTGCAAACCATAATCAATCAAGTCTTTGCTGTTGTTTAACCATCTTTACCTTTGCTAGACAGGTTAGTGGCAGCTACCAGACCAGAGACCCCTCCTGGATCTGCTTTTGCAGAAGGATCGAGTTTGCAAAGGGTTGCTGGGAGCCACTGCTCCCAGTTCTGAAGAACATTTCCCAGTTACGCCACCCTTCTCTGACACTGGTGTTGCTACCTAGATATGCATTTATTGTAAGCAGTGATTTTTTTTTAGTTGAAAAGTCTAAAGGAAAACATTTTATGTAATTAATTCTAAAGTAGAAACACTTCTGCTGGAGATAAAATAAATTCTATAATCATGCACATTCCTACATTGCTCATCTCCATCCTAACACTATTAATATAATGGGATATAAAATGTCAAGATACTTCATTTGACACTAATATGCTCAGAGCTCCCAGGCATCTTTGCCTTCAGTCTGGGGAAAATACCATGAAGTGGAGGCAAACAGCAGGACTCCAAGACAAATGTGCAATTCTTGATCAGAACAACAAGGCTGGAACAGGAACTAATTTATCTGGCCCAAAACTACCTAATTCACAGTCTGTGGACTTCAGTGCAGTCCAAATCTTCACCATAAGCCACTTTTAAAAAAAAAGACCTCTCAAAGATAGGAGACTTATCACGCTTGCTAACACCAGGGTAGTTCAGGTCCTCTACAGGTCATCACCTTCCATCAAATATACAGAGTATTTCAGATTCTAGCTCAAATTAACAGAAAATAAAGAGTTACATCCTATTGAGTCCCTAAAAAACCTAAGGATCGCAAGCAAAATCAATTTAAAGTGCATTAAGTCTGGGATACACACAACCATTCTGTATATTTGTTATACACACCAACACTGAGCATCAGAGGGCAGCTTGCTCACTTAGGAAACATGACAAAAAACTGCTTGTACCAAAGATTTTTGCATTTGGGAAATGATACAGTTGACAGAACTGGAAAAACTAATAGGGCTGATTGGCAAGGTGCTTCCCAGATGAGTGCTCAGATTAATAAAAGCTGTTCTTGGGGTTCAAGAAGTGCTCTGGCCTATCTAAAAGCTACAGACAGAGAATTCTCCTTTTACAGACTCTCAACCATAAAGTTCATTAGGGAAGGCTCTTTGCTTTTATAATTCAGGAGGAGTTATCAACAAGCTTTGAGGACTCTTTCAGAGGCAAGGGGACTGATTAGCACAGGAATGATGCAGGCAAATCCAATTTATTTGGAAGAGCCAGTTCTATTTGGAAGAGCCAGTTCTTCCAAATAGAGAGGGAGAAAGGGAATGGAAGAAAGTCATACCGAAGACAGTAAGATTTATCGTCTCTATGTAAAACATGGGATTTTTTACCCTTCTGGCACCAGAATAGACCTCCAGAAGATTTTTGTTTAGTCATTAAAGAAAAACACAATTATTTTAACATTAGATTGGAAATATAGGGCGCTTTCACTATTTCTGGAATAATTAAGGCATTTTCCTTCACTGGGGTTTCATTCACTTGAGGAATACACAATATTGCCATAACAGCAGTGGGTAAGAGATGGGTAAGACTCACTTTTATTTCTTTGTGGTAAAAGAGTTTAATTTTGAAATTTGTTCTGAAAATATTTTGTATCCATATTCAAATTTGCCTTAATTTTCAGCTTGCATTATTTCTGTTTTACAATTAATATAATACATAGAACAAAATTTTCAAATAAAATATCCATTGTTAAAACAGCCTGAGGCTGAATGGAATAATCTGACCCTTTCTTAGTGATCTACTTCTTTTGTAACCAAAGCTAAATGCAATTAAAATCAACATGTTTCCGAATAGCAGTCTTGGCATAATATAGTCCTAAAAACACCCAACGACCTCCTAATAAGCATTAAATGTCACTCTAACAGTTGATATAAAAGCATTACAGTAGATGGTATTGAATTATTAAATGTAATATGCTTTTTTTCAAACATGATTACTTCAGAATCACTGGAGAGTTGCAAGTAACTGTAACTGGAAATCTGATGTCTGAAATTATTTTAAATTATTAATGGTACCTAGCAATGCTTTACGTTTGAATTTTTACATTGGTTAGATTAAAATTAATCATTCTGGGGGGAAAAGATCAACCTCTGCTGACAACCTGCTAGCAGAAAGTGTAGATGTTGACAAGCATCTGTTTCCATCAGCCTGGGAAGGGCCTTTGGGTTTGTATCAAATTTATAGTAATAAATAACCCACAGCTTCCAGATCAGGTAGGTGAGATTTACCAACCCCCTTCAGCGGCAGGATAGGCACCCTTCTTGAAGGAAGCTGCCATTTTACTCAGCTGTATTTAACTGTCTTCAGTATTTCCACTAGAATTTCCTCTAAGGCTTTGTACACCTTTGATATTAGACTATGAGCATGAGCTACTACATAAATTTTTAGTAAACCCTTCTTAATTCAAAGTAATATATTTGCTGTTCTTTCATCACAGGGTGCAAGCGTTGATGAAAGATGCATTTAACATTTCAAGTATCAGTTCTCAAAAATTCCTGCCATAGATATCCCTTCTCATATGAAGGCATCAAAAACCTTATTTTATTGTTCACCAGATGTTTTAGATAACCAGATTATGTTATTGTTCAGAGATACTGTTTAATCTCACTACACCAGAAAGCTTCCACTGCACTGACTCTCCTTTTGCTATTCTTGTTGCACTGGTTTATACTGCTGAAAAGAACAAACCCCATGTTTGATATGCTCAATTTACAAGGAGGTCCTGGACCAGTAATTTCCCAGTAATTACTCCAATAACAGAATATACACAGTAGGGACTTATATACCCTTATTTTTGCTTCTGGACTGGCTTACACTAAGCAGCAGTTATGTAGAATGTTCATATGTATCCTGAAGGCATACATCCTCAATCTCCATTAAAAAAAAACTTGCTTTTTCTTTCCCACTTCCAAACAATGATTTCGGGGGGGGGGGGGAAGGAAGACATCATCCAGGTAAGAATTCTGCAAATCATCCCACCTAAGTGCAGTTCAGCATTACTGTTCCTTAAGCTGAAAAATAAATGAACATGTTGATGCCCCTAGCCTTACCTCTCTGCAGCACATTGCCTCCTATGAAATCAGAGGAAGTATTTTTCCTGGAAATTAAGTATTTCAGTGTATTCTTTGTAATGAATGCCATTAGCAAATGCTGATTCACTGCTTTACCTATGCTTGCCTTCATCCTTGCAAATAAGAAGCAGCCTTATCTGTTATAATCTTACTGCCACTTTTTCCTGGTATTTTATAAGATGATTCAGAAGTCACTTCTGAAGGTGGTTGATTCAGAAGTCTTTAACTGATACAAATTTAACAAACCACAACTTTATACTGTAAGATGTTGCAAAGTGCCTGGATCCAAAGCTGTTTAGACTCCTTGGAAACACCATAAACTATAGTTTCATATATCAGCTCAGGAGCTAACCTCACCTCAGCTAAACAAACAGCCCTGGACTTGGGTTGGAGAGCTTAGATGAGAAATACACAGCTGTAATGCCAGAAAGGGAGAAACAGTTTGGTTTGCTTGTCCCTTATTTACGTTCATGCCAATGCATTCATATTAAATACAGTTTGCTTTAAAATAGAAAGATATCTTAAGCTCCAACAGGAGCTTTAGAAGAATTGCGAATATGTTGAACAGCAGCATCTTTTGAGGATCTTTGCCTAAAGTGAATGAAACAAAGTAGAAATTGCTTCTGTGGTATTAATTACAAAACTGTCTGTTTGGCATCTCAATGCACTGGTAAATTTGTGTGTAAATTTTTAATTTTTCTGTGCAAAGAAAATTTACTATTTTTCACTTCCAGAAGGAAGAGCCATGAGAACTTAGTGAACCACCCCAACTGGGGACTGCATTTCATCCAGACTGACCTCTTTCTGTTCAGAAAGTGAAATCTTCCCTACATTAAGCAGCAACTGCAGGACAAGAGTCAGTCAGCACAACATCAGTCAATTTTTTATATAGATCTACAGCCAACAGTGGCAAAAAGTTTGAAGTGTGTGTCATGGAAAAACTATTCCTTGGAGGACTGACCAGTCACCAGAATTATCAAAAAGCACATCACCTCAGCTTTGGAATATACAGCCTACATCTCAGGACAAAACTCCCACCACCAAAAATTAAAACATAAACCTGACCCTTTCTGCATCCCTATGGCTCATCTCCCTAAGTGCTCGTAAATACTGATTTGCTGAAAGAGTGTTTGCCTTTAGATCTGAATTTAAGAGTGCAGCAAGACAATTATAGAGGTAGGTATATCTTGTTTCCCAGGGCAGCTTTTTAAGCTGCCCTTATGAGAAAGATGTTGCAGGTCAAATCCACTGTCTCTCCCAGAATCCCCTGGCTTTATCAGAACCCCCTGAAGAGTTACACAGGTATGGCCAGGCTGTCTTCTAGGTGAGGAAATAAAGCCTTTCCACATGGAAAACAGTGCAGCAGGTTGCCAGGAAGGCTGCTCTCCATGCTCCCAGGACCCACCTAGATGAAGCCCTGAGCAGCCTGGTCTGAACCCTGAGCTGCCCTGCTTTGAGAAGCTTGGACCTTCTGAGGTCCCTTCTGTCCTGATTATCCCCTGATTATCCTATAAATGATAATATTTGCTATTTCATCTGGATGGATATTTGTATTTTTTTAAGTCCAAAATAAATTGCAAGATTAGTGCCTGTTTAATCTTTAGCATGAGAAGACTGCACTGGATGTGCAGGGAGAAGTCAACATGGCAGATGAGAAAGGAGAGAGTAAAGCAATTCACAGGACTGGAGTGGGTTACACATGAGCTAGGTAATGAGAGCCATCAACCCTTCTTCTTGGGCAGCCTCAAAAGCTTTGGTGCCTGGGAAATCAGAAGATCCTGGTTAAAATGTTCCCTGTATCCTCACTAGCAGCACTTCTAAAGCATGTCGCTTCAACAACATCCTCCTCCTCTAGTACCTTTTCAAATCATAGATCGTTTCTTATTTTACATACTTGTAATTTTTTAGTTATCTGTGACAGAGTGTATTTTAATCACAAAGCATGTTTCAATGGGAAAACAGTCTCTTTCTGAATAACAAGGACTAAGGAATTTTTTATTCCAACATGTACACATCCAACATAAATATCTAGAAAACGCTAAAAATACCCAAAACTGTAACTCATAAAACAAGCCCTCTTTGCTAATAACATATTTGCATCTACGCAGAGAATCCTGTCATACCTGGTAAAAGAGTTCTAAACATTTTCCAAGTAAAACATACTTTCAGGTCAGGAACCAAATCAATATGCTCTTCTGAAGCAATGCTCCTAGCTAAGCCTGCACCGAAATGGTGGAAATAGCTATACACTGAGTTGCTCCATTTGAAATTTCCAGGGAAAACATCCTACATTCCTTAAAATGTACAGAATTAATAGAGAGTTAAAGATGTTCAACATGACCAGAGCAACCAATCCACCCTTAAGAACCTCAATTACACAGTCCTGGTTGGCATTAAGGCTCTCCATGTTGTATTCCAAAATCACTCCAAACAAGTAAAAATGCAACTTTCAGGTCTGTTGAGCATCAAGTTTTATCGGTACACCCTAATCGCAGAAACACCTGTGCTAAATAACTCTGTATTTATTCAAATCCAGAACATGGATAGTGTCTCATTATTCATCCGCAATTCCATGCAAGGAAGGATGCTATGACTGCAGGAAGACAGCGCTGGGCTGGCTTTTCTTGCTGAAACACCAGATCTTGAAGACTTTAACTACATATTCATGCCATTTCTTCCAGATTTTTAACATATGCCCATCAAAAATGTTATAGGATTGCAAAGAAACAAGCGTGACTATCCTATGTGGCTCTATCCCTATGAAAAACTTCATCAATGAATATAACAGATATTAGGATCATGACGATGGGAAGGGAAAATGAGAATTATGACTGCTATGACTTGGTTACACCTGTAGCATGGACTGATACAACGAAAACACAGAGCAGGCAATTGTTCATTAATTCTTAATCTCACTGATTAAAACAAATTTCAGCAAAAAAGTCTGTTGCAAATAAGCTTCTCCCCCAAGAAAGTGTTCTTTAAACAACCTGGGAACCAGCCAAGTTGAAATTCGACAAAATCCACATATATTGGCAAAATATTTTACTGTCAAGAAAATGCAGCAGCAGTTACATGAAAAACCTGTTTTCTTTTAAAGAGTTCCTACGGTTGGCTGGAGTGGCAAGGCTAGAAAAAGAAAGCCTAAAATAATTTGTACTGTGCAATAAAAATCTAAAACAGACTCTGCAACATAATTTCATTACAGCTAAAGTTAACTCTATGGAGCCAAATTAAAAATTTCTGAAGCACATAATACATCTAACTGCAAATATAGAGACCTCTGCTATTTTTATGTATAACTTGCAGCAGAAAACACTATCTAAAAACCCACATCTGACAAGGAAAGCACTAACTTGCACGCCTTGCTCTTCCTTGCTCTACAGAGGTAGCATTAAATTTTGGTAAAGATTGGGCTGGGACTTTGGAAATTTAGTTTCAGGATAAATTCTGGTTTGGATCTCTCTCCCTTGGATCCCATCACAACTTTAATAAAATATAATGATATACTAAATTACCAGGAAATATATTGGAAAAAGGAAAAAAGTTGGAGGAGGTAGAGACAGTTAACTTTAGGTAATAACCACTAATCATAAACACTAAGCTAATGAGCACAGTGTTTTTAAATTGCATCTCGTAATTAAAGATATTAGTTTAAATGGTTACATCGTGTCTCATTTTCCAGCTTTTCCTACTTCTGTGTTGTAGGAGAAGATGGGAAGGGGTATTGGATGACTACTCCTGGCATCTATCACTATACTCTTGGAGGGTATGATACACCTCTCTCCCCCTCCCTCCCCTGAATACGTAACAAATAATCACACTTGTAATAAGAGATAGTGATAGTCTTCATGCTCAATAGCCAAATGACACTTATACACATGCTGGAAACGTACAGAAATATCAAAGGGCATGTTATCTAAATCCTGCAGGCTCTCTCTTTAGGGCTACCCAGGCTGATACAGAATAATGATGCTACCTCCTTGTCATCCTTAAAATCTCTCTTTAAAATGCTCCCCCACCAGCTCGCTGGTGGGACCCCTGCACCTTTGCTCCAGAAAGCTTACCCCTATGCTACTCCCTGTCATACATGCAGATCCAAAATACTCTCTTGTTTGCATCTGAGTTGTGCCATTTGAGGTTTGCTTTTACTGGGGATGGGAGCCTGTCAGGGGGTAGCCCAGGCAAGAGGCTCTCAACAAATTAGTAACATCAGCAAAACCAGTTCAGGGTTGGTTTGGGTTTTGGTTTTTTTTTAATCTAGATGCTGCCTGGCAAACTAAAATTGGAGCTGGCGAAAGAGCAATTGCCTTAATTTTCATCTATCTCCAATAATCACATGCCTTTATTCCAGAAGTAAAACATTTTGCAGACATGCAAGCTGACTTTTGGAAGGTAAATCAGGACTGAAATCTAATACTAGATTATTGGTATAAACACCTTCTTTCAAACCAGAGTATAAAGACAACTAACTACTCTTTGCTGTCATTTCCAAAAATTAGACTTTATATACAAATTACCTCAAGCAGCAAAGCTAACATGTCTATCTCCTCAATGCTGGACCTGTCTCTCCATTGAGCTGAAAAATTAATAACAGTTATAACTCTCTCAAACTTGCATTTGTTAAACACAACTGCAAGCTGTGGAGTTCACTGCACTCCGCCACAGAAGAGACAAGATCTACAGTAAAGCTGCTTTGGTCTTTAACCAAAATAATCAGATCAGACCTAACCCATCTTGACCTCCTAATGCCCAGCAAAAGCTCGAGGCAGCACATTTAAATTGCACACGGTACCACCATGTATCTCAGTTTGAGAAGCAAGGCATTTTTGAAAGACTTATTAGGAAGTTTATTTGTAAGCAAACTGCATTTACAGAAACCTTTGACAGTCAGAAAGTCCTGGGTATTGAAGGGATGTGTTTAGAACTTCAATTTATTTTTTTTCTTCTTTACGCATTTACATATGCAATCAAACTCCTCCTTTCTCATCCAAGAGGAAAATGGATAAGGACGAATGAAAGGAGGAAAGCCAGGCTCTTTGTGGATTCTCCTTCCCTGCAATTCTGAAGGAAGAAGAAATGCAGGAGACAAGGTACTGTCTCCACAGGAGAACATGGTGATTTCCACCCTTCGAGCCCAAATTTCGTCCCAGGCTCTCTCACAGAGGCTCAACCCCACAATGCCAGTGCAACACATCAGTGCTTTGTACTAGCTTCAATATTTACAGTAGGAATATTAATATACTTGCATATAAACACATAGATATTTCTTTAAATAATTCGGGTTGGGAAGGGTGCATCTCATTTTTTCAGGAATTCATTTCAAATTCCAGATGGTTTTTAATTCAAAATGAGAAGGTTTCAAGAAGCGGCCAAAATTCTAGAATGAGCGACGACACCTACACTAACCCCTCACCAGGAAAAAAAAAACTCAGCCCCAAGAATCCCCTTCTTCTCTTTCCCAGCTAACAGTGATGAAATACGACAGCACATTAAACTGAAAGCCCGTGCATCCCTCCCATGTGCTATGGTAATCCCACAGCCTGGGTTGTTCCTGTGTCCTGAAAATGAGAAATGGCAGAGAGAGAGGACGGGGTGCAAACATGATGAGAAAATCTGGGCAAGCCAAAGATGCAGCAGCAGCATAGTACTGGGGACTTAAACAGAGCAATTGAAAAAGGTAATTTACTTGGTCTTATTTATTTATTTACTGGAGGATTTTCCGAATAGCCTGGAACAAGCTATCACACAGTGACACGAACACAGTTTTTATACAGCGCTGAGCATTTCCCCAGGATCTCGTTTTCCCCTTTTCTCATTCTGAACTAACCTGTGACTGTCTTAACTCTTTATTAAAGTACAGACAACCCATACAATCACTTTGCATGTAATTCCCCAAAGGAAAACGTGAGTCTTTAAAATGCATTTACCAATCAGGCATTTTACCCCTGGCAACTAACTTCTTGCAAATGTAGCATGGATTTATAACAATTCAAAATACGAGATATCAGCAAATAGAAGGCCCTATAGACAGAACTGGTATGGTATGGTAAAAAGGGTGATATCAAAATGTGTTGTCTTCTGTATAGAAAACACACAGATAATACACCTACTAACAGAAGTAGGTTTGAGAATATATTAATAATCCAAAAACTTTATATCTTCTTGAATAGCAATCAATCTTTTTTTGGTGGAAATCATATGAAGAATTATATGCCTTTAGGAAAATAAGCTGAAAAGTGGTTTATTTTCCATAAAAGCTCAAAAAGGGCCAAGATGACCATTTAGCAACCTCTGACGCAATGTTGTGATGTCAGCAGTCCTAATTTTTGTGACAGCAGGCAAGTGCCAACAACTAAATGCTCAAATGCAATAATAACTTGCTTTGCCACATGTGCTCTACAGACCTCCAGCCTTACATCTCCACTCCTGTTCCATAGCATCCCCAGCACAGAAGATACAGGTTCAATCAAGTAGCTCTGAATAAGAATAAAAGTCTTTCTCCTCCAAGACCCTAAGAAGTTTCTGTGTTCCTACTAGCCAACCTAAAAGCCAAATTTAACATACAAAGGAAGATAAACAGGTTCATTCCTATGCACTTCAGTGCAGTAACACAACACTAACCACTTCCTATTACGTACTTATAATCTATCAAATATTTCATACACAAAAAAACCCCACAATATATGTTGCTTCTACAAGCATAGGGTAAAAAGCAAAAGTCTCAGTTACTGAAAATAAAACAGCATTCTGTAGTTATGGCAACTAAACTTTTTAACAACATTAAGGAAATGGTAGATCATCAATAGCTGCATCTTGTTGTTATAGCAACAAAAATGTTGAAAGTAATTGCTTCTAAAGATTTCTCTCTTTTCCTTTGAGTTTTAATAAACACCCCAATATAATAATATGCTGTTATTAAAAGGATGGAGTATTTTGCCTTTTGGCCAAACAAGCAACATTCATAGTGATTTAATGAAACAATTACTTTTGGTACTCATTTGTGGGCTACACTGTTATCTGTAGAACACAAGGAAAGGGAATGCCTGTAGCACCAACTCCAAACCACTGCTCATAACATTTTGGCAAGAAAGGTTGAACCAGGTGATCCTTGAGGTCGTCTTCCAAGCTGGTATTCTATGATTCTCTGATAACCACAGTACTGAGACTGTAAAAAGTTTGATGCCAGGAGCAATATTTTTGATGAAGAAGTTAGTTATAATAAATATTTTGCTTTAATGAATGCAGCCTTAAAAAAAGATGCACCATGCAATTTGTATAACGCTACTAAGTTGCATGCGGTGGTTGGAAACAAGAGGTTTTCTAGGTTTTGAGAATCAGCAAAGAAGGGAACAAGGAATGTTTTCGAGAGCCAGATATAATGGATCAAGGAAAGTACCTTCTCTAGGTATTACCTGATAGATTTGTTGAGTTTTAACTGCTGATAAAACTGATACTTCTCAATCCCAACTAAATTTTAAAATATCATATTGCATAAATGTAATTCACTACCGGCAGCATTAAACTTTCTACCAGCATATAGCAGTGGTGTGTTGTATAGACTAAGAATATACCACTTTTATGGTAAAGTTAGGGCAGTGAATACATTTTGTTCAGTTGTGTGTGTGCAAAACATATAAAGATGTAGTAATTTTGTAAAAATACAGAAACCTAAAAGTCTCCAAACCACTGAAATATTGCACAGAATATAGCAGTGCCAAAAAGTCCTATGTATCGTAGAATCACAGGTTGGTTAGCTGGAAGGCATCTTAAAGATCATCTAGTCTGATTTGGTTTTTAAAAGTGCAGAAAATAACTTTTCCTTACTTGGAAGCATAATCCTGTGAAATAACAATTACATAACAATTACTTTTTAATCCAAGATTATGGAATATCATTAATATAAACAAAACTGGCAGTCTAGCTCATACAAATGGGTAAGAAAATGCAATGGCAAAAATTTATCACTGGAAGTGGGTAACTTGTATGAATGATGCATTTACTGTATTGACTGAGATCACACTGCTAATGACGCCTCCTGAGGACCTGCCCCCAAAACCTCTAGTATCTTTGCAGCATCACTTTCTCCTTCCCAAAAATTCACCTGTATTAAAAGTTTAGCCTTAACTAGAAAAAAAATCCAGGATGTGGATCTCAGCATGCTGCCTGCTTTGTGCTTTGTACAGTTTTCATTTATGGACAGTTTTGAAACAAGGAAAGTTTTACACATACGTTTTTTCTGTTTCTCCCCTACTCTCCCCTCCCCTCAACATGTTGCTTCTAATGCATTTTCATGTCTTCATTGTATCTAAGCATCAGCCACAAAACTGCCAGTGTACCTGTCTATATGCAAAACCTCAAAAAGGCTATTTAACTTAGCGAACTGAAGGACATTTTAAAATTAGCACAACTGCCACTAGCTGTTTGAAATGTAAATTCTGTTTTAGGTCTTTTTCAAGCAAATCCCAGGCATGCAGGCACATGGCCTGCCTCCCATCCCTCTCAAATACCCAGTGACCTCTTGGCTCAATTTATTCAGGTATGATGGCGGTATAATTAAACTATGCTCAAAAGCAATTAATCACACAAGCCTTCTGCCAACAGGTGACTGGGTTTGAAGAAGAGCTTGCATGATATTGTGAGTGCCAGAAAATAGCTCAAACACTATTAGAGACTCTGTGAAAGCCCCTAAATTCCCCAAACGGGAGAAAAACATCAGTATGAATACGTGTTTTCCTAGACGCAAGCTTTCCTAGCACCATCAGGGGAAAATCAGGCAGTGTGGCTTCAGGCTTGCAAAAATATCATATTAATTTTTGTGATGCTCTAAAGAAAAGCCACTTTGTTAGGTGGCAGCAGGGACAAAAGACATGTGGACTTTGCTTCCCCTAATTGAGAAGCAAGAATATGCACATCAGGGTAAAGTTACAGGACAGGTATTAATTACATAAACTGCAATTAATTGCAAAATGACAGTCAGGCAAACACTTTCATCCTAAATATGAAGCAAATGAGATTTGGTTTTCTACCCGGTTTCCCTAGCAACTGTGTTGTCTCTTCTGAGCAATAAACTGAAGATCGCATATTACCACCTAAAGAAGAAGCCTCTGGCATTCATACAGGAGCTACCTTCCAGCATGAAGTTGCTGCCAAAGCAGACCCTGAAACTGCAGAGGCTTGTACTGTCCTCCATTGGACAGCAATCATGGTTTCAAGTGGGTGACGTCCCTCAGAGAAAGCTACTCATGCCCACTTGAACGGGAGGGCAGGAGGCACCTATACGGCACAGACCGGGAAGCAGCCTTCAACAGGCACCTATGAACTTATTTATAATTAAACATGCTTCATGTGACTTATCCTGCCTCAGCTGCACATTAACAGGTATTTACTACCTATCAAATACCCCCTCCTATGAGAGAAGAGTTAGCAATGACCACCCTAGTGTCTTTTACATTCATCTCCCTTGCCTTTCTGCCCATTACTAGCCATCTCCATTTGATGCAAACTAAAAACACTGATGCAAGGCCAAGACAGATACCTGCAGAGGATCCCCTCTTCTGCATCACCTCTGACACTTAACTGCTAGAGTGCTCTTTAGAGGAGGATGTAGACCTTCCTCTTCTAAAATACTTTCTATAGCAATTTGGTGCTGCCCGCTATTTGTAAATACTAAGATAATTGATTGAATTAAAAACAAAAACCCACAACCAAAAGAAACAAACAAAACCAACAATAAAACAAGAACAAAACAAGCCACATCAAGCAACTCTTTATGCTCCTCTCACCACTGCTGCCATACAGTTTCCAGGGAAGCAGGGAGAATGACACAGGCTTTAGCATTTATCAAGGACATGACCTCATTCTTAAAGCCCCCAAAAGGAAGCACAAAAAGCCCACTATTTTAGCAGGGGTTTTTTTGGGGTTTTGTTTTTTTTTTTTGTTTAAATAAAGATATACTCTATCTGAATATAGCCCATGTTATACTGATTTACTAATACGCTTCAAAAGCAGGCGCTGTCCTTGTTCAAAGGTGAAAATCTCACCTTCACTGGACTTTCTTGTCCTTCAGACGCTCTTCTCTAATCACCTTAGCAAATCTCTTGGTTTTGTTGTTTTAATGCATCGAAAGAGAATAAGTATGATTAAGACTGTCCTAATTTGCTGTGACTTCTAAAGTCTAGCGGAAGGTGTCTCTGTCCGTGGCAGGGAGTTGGAACTGGATGAGCTTTAAGGTCCCTTCCAACCCAAATGATTCTGCGATTCTATGATTTCAGAGATCAGGAGCTGTCTGAACCCCACCTTATCCTTCGTGACTCTGCTTGGAGACATGGTGAACCTACAATTTTCATCATTATGGAAAAAGACACTGGAAATCCAGTTCAAAAACACTGTCTAAATTTATAATACATAACAGCCACAAAGGTGACCAGAATACACCATGAAGAATGTGCAGAGCTCTCCATCTCCTCCAGTTTTCCCAGGGAATGGTATGAAAAGCACCATTTCAGGGAACAAAAGAAAACTGGATGTCATCTGCTCCCACAGACAAACACAAAATAATCATTGTCTTAAACTGTTCCGCAATATTTGGATTGCTGCTTTTGAGTTACGCTGACAAGTAAATCGATGCAATGTCAGTATGTTGCCATGATTATTTTTTGTTTTGTTGCATGCCTCCTTGATGACTAATTGGCTGCTCAGACATTCAAGGTTGAACAACAATGAAGCAAACATTCAAGCAACCACACGTATTATTATAGTCAATGGTATTTTTAATTACTTGGAAGCAGCAAACACTGCCGATCATTTACAGCTATGACATCCATTTATACCATAGAGCGTGATTAGCAAGCTGTTGCTCTGTAAGGGAATATGCTTAAATGTTGATTTAAAATAGTGAATACTAGCAATTCTTCTGATGATACTGAGGAATTGAAAAGCTGCCTTCGCCTCCACTGCATTTTGGTATTATAGATATTAAGCTGTCACAGGCATCATGCTTGGAGAGAAGTAAAATGAGCAACTGAAGAAACAAACATTACACCATTAAAGAAACTGAAAGAAAATTCCAAATTCTTCTAGCGAATGATAAACATCAGGAGTTTTGTGGTCACTTATTAAGGAATATGAATATATAGTTTTAGAGTTAAAAATAAGAAAGGAGTCACAAGTAGCACTTGGGTCTGAGAGGTCGCATACTGGTTCTAAGCCATCAGGCTGGTATGGATATGATGCTGGTAATATACAATAAAGACATACATCGAAAGCCCTTTCTCTTTGCTGTTCTTGAAAAGACCCTTTACCCCTTGAAAAAACGAAATTCTGCTTCAAATTACCCTATAGTGATGTCTATAAATTATTACTTATTGCCATGATTACCCTACATTCCAAGATCAGTAATCATCATTAGGAAGTCATATGTTGAGACCTCTGTTGCCTCCTACTTGAGAGAGGGTAAATGCCCTTGGTATACAGAAAGCTGCACATGGCACTCTCGCGATGCTAAGAGTTTATCAAAGCAATAACTTTACCAGTAATAAAGACTTTGTAGCTAGAAAGTCCAAAGCATGGGGAGAGAAAGTGCAAGGAGCATTTTACTGGCCTGCCATACAGTGGGAAGGATGCAGGCTGGATTCTATAGACCATTAAAAGCCCACTTATTCAGCTCTTAAATAATACTCAGAATTGCTTGAAGGAAAGCATGTAAGTGATGAAATTGTGAAAGTTTTCCATGTTTGACAATATGATCATGAATAGCACTAAAAATCATCAGAAAACTTGCAAATGTAAAAGGGTGCTAGAGCTAGATAACAAGAAGTGAATCTCATATTTACCAATTTCGGGAGAAAAAGGGAATAAACCAGGAGAGCAGAACACTTTAGGGAATCACTTCTGATGATGCTGGTCACTGTTTTGGAAAGAAAGAAAAAGTAGACCTGCTACAGTAAATAAAAAACCAAACCCAGCAGGCTGCTGGTTCAATAAACAGTATTCGAGCTAAGAAAAATAAAACAAAACACTAGCTGGCAGCAGTTAAGAAGAGTTCTGTGGATTCAAGAGACATTCAAATCAAGCAGGAGACTAAGAAATATGAAATCAGAAAAATAAAACTAAGAGAAATACCAAAGACTGGTGTGGCATAAAGCAAAAAAAGTGCTTGTGCACTTTGTTAGAAGATCTGGAGCTGTGAGATGAATGAAAGCTGCAGAGGTGTTCTGCCAGTCTGAGAGCAAAGTGATAGATTTGTGATTTTGGTAAAGAGAGGAGATGTCTGCTATGCATGAACTACAGAAAATTCTGAAAGGTAGAAGAACAGTTTAATCGCTTTTTTGAGCCAAGACCAACGTTGCTGAAATATCTGTGAACGACCTAAATGTTAATGAGCCCAACATGAACAAGAACACCAAACAAAAATGTGGGCAATGTTCCTGCTGAACTGAAGAAGACAAGACTGTGTTAAGCAAAAGAGCTTGAAAATACAAAGAATTAGATGCCTGAAAAAAATCTCAAAGGAAGGAAGAAGGCATGCTCATGTACAGCAGGCCAGCTAGGACATAATTAGGGGAAATTTTGCTTTGGATTGACCCCAACCTAATGACTACTTGAGAAATGAAAAGACAAAACTGATTTGGGTCCAAGAAAACTTTGTTCACTCTATATTGTGGTGTTTTATCCTAAACTCTGACGAAAATCTCAAGCATTTAGAAGATTTTTTGATGTTTAAGAAAATGTTCCATTATGATTATGGATTCCCAATCTCTTCTTAGCCCATGTTCTGATATTTTTTCAACACAGCAGAACCTGAAGTGAAAATCAGGATGCCATAGAACTGATCGGGGATCATTCAGCAAAATGCTTCTCATTGCATTTTCTGCACGCCAGAAAGTAAATTTCGCATATCAGTCTATTTAAAAATCTATTTTTTTTCCCTGAACTTTGGATTGCATTAAAGGCTTTTGCTATAAATAGCACCTATGACACAAAGAGGCTATTGTAGGAGACAAAAGAGAGGGCTGAGCCCACGTGTTGGTTGTATCCCATCAACCAAGTGGATCAACTGGCACTGCCAAGCTGTGCTGGAGATATCCGATGTTATAACAGTGCTGTGCTATTTCTGAATGCACTCTACCTACTTATCCCTGCCACTGACCTGTCCTTGGTGGCTCAGTATTCATAAGAAGCAACAGAGAGGAATGAAGGAGCTTTACTGCAGAGCCACAGTTTTTATTTCTATGCCACTTATTTTTATTATTTTTAATGAATTAATTGGCAAGTAGCTGAAAGAGGTTGGGTTTCCCTGGTTGGATCTGAAGATAGATGGGAGGGGAAGAGACTGGCAGCAGGAGCAGTTACATGTCCCATATAATCCATACTCCTTGCCTCAGCCTATCCTATTCCCCCATCTCATAGTCCTCTTTGTTTACCTGGATGCAAGCCTGCCTAGGACAGATTGCCCACTCACTCTGTGCCCAAAATTAACACAAAAAAATCCTTCTCCATCACTTTTGCAATACAGAGAGCTGAACCTCATTACTGCTCTTTACTTCAAGGTTCTTTCCTGGCATCCCAAAAGAGCATCCTTTGTGGCTGGTATTCTGAAGTATGTCTGATAGGTACAAAATGAAGTGTTCCTATTATTTCCCTGAAAATACTACAAAACAGATAAAATAAATGCATATTTTGGGAAAAATCTTGCAGAGAACTCACATATATGCCTGCAGAAAACAACCATCTGCATTACAGGGCAAACAGGAGCCCATCCATGCCAGGGGGTTCACTTCTGCAAGGGAAAGGATTTTTTCCAGAATTTATTCCAATGGCAAATTTTCTCCTGTGAAGCTGCATGCTGAGTTTTTCATATACATCAAAGTGTCAGCTACTTAACCATTATACTGTACCAGGTATCACATGATTATTCCAGCTTATTGCTGGCCTCAAAACAACTTCAGTTGAGCAGGGCATTCATATAATTACTTTTGAGTACAGTTTTGGGACAAATGTGAAGTAAAAAGGCACAGGGATCTCCAGGTGTATTGGTTCAAAGCCAACACAGGTATTCAGTTGTACTGAACACAGTGTATTCAGTTGGCCGCAAATCTTTCAACATGCCAATGTGCACCAGTCTGGTACAGGCAGCTTTGCTGCTTCCTTGATCTGTCCCCTACAGAAGTCACTTTGTTTCCCTGCTTTTTTGTTACTTTGATTAAAATAGGAATATTACCACATTTTAAGCACAAACAAGAGCTTCAGGCATTATCAGAGTTGTAGTAACACACCTAATGAAATTGAAAAGCATCATGTGAATTAAAAACTTTATTAATGCACTAATGTGGCATTATCACATCAGTGATAATGTGTGATGAAAAATTTGTTACGAAAACAAACTTCAATTTGCCTCATGGTCCAAGTCATTTAAATCTCCACTTCAATACAAATAATGTCAGACTATTTCTTATTTTGCTAATGTAGGAAACAGTGCAAGACAGCATGTTCCCATAATTCCAGCCTGACTTTTAGGTTGTGGAGATGCAGCCAGCCTGATATACTACTTGTCACTATCAATACCAAGTTAGCAGGGTATCTAGCAAATTTGGTTATCTCCTTGATTCAAACTGATGGAGCTTCAATTACTACCAACTCTCCTGCACAATGCTTATTTTCATCAATGTCAGCAGTCCCAAAAGGCAGAGGCGCACAGCAAACTAGTCACATGGAGAATAAAAGCTAAATTATTTTGGCACAACAACAGGAGGAAGTGTGCAGGTTGGTCTGTCACTGGGATGGACTAACAAAGGATTCAGTTCTCGAATTTCTTCTCTTACACGTTCACAAGTGCTACATTCATGCTATTGATCTCCTCCACGTAGAAGCACACTAGTGCTTGTGGTACAGCCATAAAGAGCTCTTGATTTTAGTGTCAGTCCCTCTGAATTCAAGCCACAGGGAAAGGCGCTGCTCTCCCTGGCACAGGCTTCCCATTAAATTCAAGTGCACTCAGCTGCTTGAATGGACAAAATGCAGCAATGACATAGAAGTTATAAAATGACAGTTTAAAGTGGTTCTTTGCAGCACCAAAGAGTGCTGAGAAGAAACGGGGATAATGCTAATATCTAGACTGGTATGCATTAATAATGACTATGATGACTTCAACAGCAACAACACATTTTTTTGCTCAAGCTCATCCAAAACAGCTTCTTGAAAGAAGCTATCCTTATTTATTGTTATTTCTGGATAAACACCATCAGAAGGGTAAATAACCCATTTCTATCACTGTAAGCAGAGAAACCCAAAATAGATGTCCCCTTGAGTATTCACAGCAGGCTGCAGGCTACTGCAGGAGCCTTGCCACTTAATTGCTCATCAATCACTTGCAGCTCTAGCCACAGCCACTTTTTAATACATTCACATCATCCCATTTGCTCTTCTCAGCCACTTGGACCACAGTGGCATTCTGTGTCATTCTGAATGCAAATTATGTCCTAACGCAAAACCAGATAGTTATGATGTTCCCTCGGCAGCATTAGTTGTTTGTAAATGCCCCATCAGTCAGAGCAGGTTGACAGCGCTCATGCATTAAGTCAACTGACTTGACGGATCGTCTCGTCTTTGCATCATCATGTGGTGACAAACATTTCCTGCTGGCAATTTGTTTTGTCTATGAAAGTTCACATTGGGAAAAGGAAAAATGGTGACTGATTTGTGCATGGTGTTCAAGCGTGGCTGCATGAATCAGGGAAGGTGATCAAAGCCCACCCACATGCAACACAACATGCCATGGAATTCCATACTCTTAGTAATACACACCAAGGTTCGGTGTACAGATTTGACGCAACCATTTCCAATGTTACAGTCAATTAACCTTTTGCCAAAATAAATTAAAAAAAAAAAATCCTGTAATCTCTATAGGTCTACATTATGTTCACATTAATGTGAGTGGTTGTTGCTTTCATACCAAAATTATCTCAAAGTAGTGGGTTGAGAAGGGTTTCTTTGCCATTTAAAATATGTTCAAGAAAATAAAATATTACCAGTGACAAAAAGACCATATATAATATCTCCATGTCTAACTCATATATTAACAAGAGGTGGATTTTTCTCCTCTAACTGTTCAAGCTCCAGTGTGATCCCACATGTAGGATTGCACTCCCAATCTCAAATTTCATGTTCCCGGTAGCAAAAAACAATGGTGGCCAGTCCACAGCATAAAAAGCCACCTCTGTTTCTCAGGCTTACTCGGAAGGTCTTCCTCCAAGCAGCCCAAGTGCCCTCTCATCTTTCTGCTGCTTCCATTTACAACCTGAGCAATCACACTTCAAAGCGCAGGGGCTTAATCAGTGGTGTCAAAAAAGGGGAAAAACTCCATGCAGACAGCCCGAGGCAGAATGCCTCTTTGCTACAGAAACTTCGACCACACCAAGACATTAAAAATCAGATGAGAGTGATCTATCTGCAAAGACTGCAAGGAGCAGCAGATTCCGAGCACTCAGGCACATGGAGACTCACCCATCAGTTAAGCCAAGGGACATAAATTAAAGCTCCACTACATCTGCCTGCAACAGCTCTTACCCAGGAGTTAAATTTCTTTAGGTGCACTGTAACTTAATCCTCTTCAGGATTAAAGCCGCTGCATTCCAGAATGAGAGCTCAGACACAGAGCCCTAGTGGTGCTTAAACTTCTGGTGAGGGTGAAGGAAAAGCAAAGCTGGAGTAGAAGCACTCCAGTGCTGGAAACCAAAGAGTGGATGGACAACACTGTCTGGAAGTGATGGGGATGTGAACATGGATATGTCAAGGTTGCAAATTTAAGTCTTAGCCCTTTCATACTCCGCCATGGCAAAAAAATCCAGCAAAGCAGCTCATGTGCACAGATTGCCATTAAATTGCCCATTCACAGCAGTATTTGATTGACAGTTTTTATTAAAATAATAGGGCTGGAGGAGAGAAAACTGATTTACCACTGGCCAACAGAAGCAGTATTTCCACCAGCTTGCACAGGTGAAAAGAAATTGCATTGAAGTTATTGTTTACTCCGCTTTTGTCCAAGTCGGGATTAAAATATAATTTCCAGGACCATAGCACAGGGCCTCTAAGGATGTAAACATGAGCTCTAGGCTCTTGGCAAAGGTGTGGCTACAATGTGCTGTGACTGTCCATGAATGCTGTCTCCTGAGTGGTGAGGAAGAGATAGCAGGAGAACGGATACTACACTGTAGCTACAGGCTGTTGCAGAGATAACTGGAAAAACTTGTTTGTTGGTTATTTCACTTCTGCCCTTAAAAGGACATGTTTTCCCACAGCTAAAAGGATTCGCATACTTCTCTTTCATTTAATCCTTGCTTTTTTCTCTGAAAAATAAAAATAAATAAAAATGCTGACCCAAACTGAAGCCCAAACTATGACACAGAATTTAGAGTAGCTGGACCATCTCTGGAAAGCACAGACGGTACAGCCTGATAAGGCAGTCAAGGAGGAAGCTCTATGTTAAAAGAACAGAAGGTTAAAAGAAACCGTGTTTGCCAAAAAGAGAAAGGAAAGTGAGAAAAGATGAACAATCTAAACCATAACAGCAATATTATCATAAACGCGCATATTTAGAGTTTCAGCATTCATCTCAAATTATTTTTATATTACACTCCATTACTAGTTACATTATAAATACTACCAGAAAATCAGGTGAAAATATTCTTCATTTACAAGAATAAAGTATTCATAAGCAGATGATGTCCTTTTACCTGTTATTACAATGAATACCCTTCAGTCTAATAAAGGGCTACAAAGTTGGACCATATTTTCTGTAACTTTATCACAAAAGGGTCATGAATTTTCAAATATGCTTTCATGTACCTTACACTCCTTTAATAAATGAATCAGCAAATTTCATGTGGTGCTCAGTTAAAAAACTGCGCCCAGTTCTAACAAATGGTATGTTTTACCAAATCCCTAGGAAATCAAAAAATAGCACGTAAGGGATGAAGTTCGGAAATACCACAGGAAAATTAAAAGTGCCACTGGCACACACTTCTTTCCCTATAAATGCAAACAATTTTTGGTATTTCAGAGTGTATGTTTTTTGATTATTATTAGCTCTAAGAAGCAGGATAACTCTGAAATACTATTTTCCAGGAACAAAGCAGATGAAATAATGTTAAAGACTTGACAGAGCGCTGACTTACAGAATCATAGAATAATTAGGGTTGAAAAAACCTTATAGACCTAAAGTAGTTCATCACCTTGTTTTCTAAAGCTCTTATTGCTCATGGTCAACCATAATCAGACGAATTAATTTGGAAATGGAAGGTCTTTGGGGACATTAGTAATACAAGAAGTTTTGGTGACTTCACGAATGACATTTTTTCTTTGGCTACATACTTAAAATTCCTCACCACCTGATTACCAGGATGAGAGTTACATGATCAGTCTTACAAGACAGGCCCAGAACACCTGAATTTCTAACCAAATCTGACTGTTAAACTTCAAAAGTGGCATCTCCCTGAGCCAAGGGCTTGCTTTGCATATAGGAATTTCACAAAGTATTGTGCCTCAAACTGAAAACTCTACACTTCCTGTTTGGATGCAGTATTCTCTTCCTAGCCTAGCTGGATTCAGTATTTACTCCTTATTCCAAAACCATTTTGTTAATTTACTGTTAATCTGAAATCATGTTCATGCTGGGTTAAGACATGAAAAAAAAAGAAAGAATAATCACTATTTTAGAGAGGCATCCTTTCCAAAGCCTTAAACAATACCGTCTGCCAAGTCTCCTCTTCCAGATGCATACGAATTTCTGAGCATCATTAAACTGTTCCCACAAAGGTCTCACCAGCTGTTGCAAGCTATTTGCATATGGAGTCCATATTCATCTTAATTTCAAAAAGCTACTTTCATCTGAAGCTGTTCTTAATTTTGCAAACCAGTTAATTCACTAGAATTAGGAAATCGTAAGAAAACTGACAGATCATTAACTATGTGCTGGATAATACTACCAGAGCATGCTGACTTTACACTTCACCTGACACCACCTCATTTCCATTCCAGAAACTGATTTTCTTGCCTGGTGCATTCCCTCTGTTCTGCTAAATATTAACACACATATCAAAGCGAGGTGAGATTTTAAAAGAGAGTTAGCCAGTGGCAGAGACTTAACAACCAATGGGTGCCTTTGAATTTACAGCAAAATCCTTCATTAGCTGGGGATATAATCAAATTAATAAATATTGTGGGGTTTATAAATAAAAGGTTTGACACTGATGACAGCTTTAAGTGGTTATCTAAAGATAGGTGATTTATTCTAGACAACACTCATGAAAACAATCTCTCTCAAGTGGATTCAGAGTCTTACTGCCCTGACAAAGGCAGGCACAAGTACGTATCTCAGCATACAGCTATGCCTTTTACGTACAGTTATGCTTTACATAATATAAATTAATATTGCTAATATCACCACAAAGATGTTAAGCAACTGCAGTTGCATTTTCTCCCTTCCCAAGGGTAGTCCATAGTCCCAGAAGAGCCACCTGCATATTGGCATTTGCTGAACAATGCAAATTGCGGGCACGGGCATACAAACCACCCACCTTCCTAGTTGTTCATCTGAACAACTGGCTGAAATTGTGTTCATCTGGTACATTTTGAGGACATGGCTCATTAAGATGAACTCATACACACAGACAAAAAAAACCAACTCCGAGAGACACATGCCCCCAGCTTGACGTGAGGCACCATCTTGGTCCCTCTATGCAGTGGGAATGGAGCAGGGAGAACGGAAGGTGGGAATTAAGGAGATGAGAGAAAGCAGAAGTAAAATGTCTTCACGAACTTGCTCTTGTGTATCAAAATTTCTGGTACTAGAATAAAACAGCCTTGAGGATGCCAACATCTTCTCTTTCGCAGGTTAGTGTCCCACAGTACCATGGTGGGTGGATCTTACATCCTGGTTTGATTTTAAACATAGACAATAAATAGCAACTACAAGAATCAAAATAATCACATACGCTATCTTGACCATCAACACCAATGTCTAAAAATGACTGCTGAGAAGTCAGTTCTGGACTTTCTGAAGTGCCCAAGTCTGGGTCTGTGAAAGTCAGTGAACTACTGAAACGTAGTACTGTAGTATCACTGGACTTCAGTTTCTGCCCTTCTGTTTTACAACCTCTATTGCTAGTGGAGAAGACTTGTGCAAGCAACATAATAAGTTTCCCAAACCAAATATTTAGCACAGATTTCAAATGAAGGTAGTGAAATAACCCTACGCTTGCTTAAATAACCATCTCTAAGGGTGACATAAAAAAATATATACATTTATAGAAGGATGTTGGGATGAAGGTAAGGTGAGGATTTTCTTGTTGCTTAGAGGGGATGGTAAAGTTATTTCTGCCTTTTAAATCTAACCACATGGCTAAACATTAAAATAGGGTTTTGCAGGATTTAACTTGTGAATTATTCCAAAAATTATGTGTTAAACTTCTCTATACCCAGCCCCCTTTTTTTTTCTTTGAGAAACTTTTCACTTCGGTTTTCAGATGCTGAACCAACTGCAGCGCCAGCTGATACTGTTAAAGTTGCAGGACAAAACTAACTGTGAGGCATTACACCTCGTTAGGATAAGTCCACCTACTTAAGGCTGTTACTCATAAAAAGACTGTTTTATTTCTATTATTTTCTTTCTGGTTTGTTTTTTTCCCCCTTACCACAAAGAATAAATTGCTACTTTAATTTAGAAGTACAAATCATGTTGTCATTACAACAGAGCCTGTACCACAAGGCTAACTGCTAAAACCTACAAAATTTTACACTACAATGAAACACCAAGACACGTAGTACAGTCCCCAGGTAATGAAAACCAGGAAGCTGAAAAGCATCTCACTCCTCCTATTTTTTAATAGTTTGCCTACCTACCTCATTTTCTCTTCAAAGTAATTAAACGGGCACCTGCAATCAAACTATATAAATTCACCCATTAAATAAAAGCTTATTGCAATACATTTTTAAGGAGCCACAATGTTCCCAGTATTTTCTTCAAGTCTTTGAAATTCATCATGATGGATGCTCAGATCAGAGGAACGTCCTCAGCACTTGCCACGAGAACCAATTGCATGTTCACCCAACTCAACACCTCCTCAAATAACCATTGCTCTTGATTTTGCTTGCATGTGTCCCCAGGTTTAGGCAGACCCGCAAAACAATAACCCCCAACTACATCCGTGTAGCTACGTGCCAGGCACTGACATGGCCCACATTACTGTCTGACAAAACCGGGCTCCACGTTTACCCCACACATCTGCTGCTTTTATAAGGCTGAGATGGGAGATCCCTGTGTCAGTTTTACAGACAGAGATCTAAGAAACAGGAAGGATTAACTATTCATTTAATTAAACGGGGAGTCTGTAACATAGTAGGTAACAGGCCATTGTATTTCAAGCTTCAGTTTACTGCCCAGTCATTAAAGAAAAATCAAACAAACAAAACAAAAACCCCAAACAAAAAAAAAACACCCAACCAAAAACCAAACCAAAATTTCTTCCGAAAAGCCCTGCACTCTTTAAATACACCTTTGGACACCAAAAGTAACAAATCAGACTTCAAATATTCCCCCCTCACCATGCAGAAATACATGCATCATCCTTTTCCTTCACAACCATAGGAGGGAGTGATTTAAGATGCTCCTCAGCCCATCAATCTACACCTTTTCATCTCTAATTCTTGCACATGGAAGAGCAAGCACAGAATTAGAGCAATACCATTTTTATATCCTTAACCACAGACTTTGACTGCAGAATCACAAGATTATAACTTTACTGTGGACCACAGTAATAGAAGAATTAGAGATCACGGCTGAGATTTTGTTGTAAGAGAAATAATAACAGCCAATACAGAACATGACTGGAAAACTAACTAGCTTTGTGCATTGAAACAAGAGGGACAGAAAATCACAAAATGGAATATATAAACCTTTAGAATCACTAACTGATAAGTAGGAGGATAGGAGGATTATTATGTCTCCTGTGCTAATGAACCAATTAAACTGGTATGAGCATCTACTGCGCGTGCTCCAAAGGCTGCCAGAAGTGATGAAGATTGTTGGAAGAAGTAAACGACCCTCAGAGACCACCACCACAATTCTGTACGCATGCGGGGAACTTTCTGGAGAATGACGTAATGCATGTATGCCCAGGGACTATATAAGGACGGCTTGTGGAGCAACAGAGAGACACACGTTAGGAGGAGCTATCCCCCGTGTCTCCCGGCACCACAATAAAGAATACCTGTTTGTCAGCTTGAAAACTTTGTTGGCAAGTTTGTTCCTGGAGTTTTCTCCGAATCAGCATGTACCTACTCTTAACATTTGCTTGAGTGTGAAAAGGCTGTGATAACAGCATAAATATTAATACTTACAATACCCACTTTTTTTACAGTTAATCCCTTTTGTTATCTTCATGAGCCATTAATGTATGGTCACAAGCATTTCAAAGAAGTAGCAACTGGGAACAAAATAAGGACAGGCACTTGAAAATATTAAAAAAACCACCACATACTTTAAAGGTACACTTTTGCACCATTTTTGGAAAATCACTATTTTCCATACATGTTACTGCTTGCTGCACATGTGCAAACAGAGCTCTGAAAATTTTGTGGCTTTCAAGAGTAGATCATGAAAAACATCAGACCGGGAGCATCTTGGACCAGACTGCTTTTGCAACCCCTTTTTTGTGTCCACTGGAACATGAAGAATGAGAAGGGCTGATACTGGAAATCACTTTATTACAGCTAGCCAGCCTCAAGCACCTTTTTGGTAGGCTGCTGCATCTAAACCATGCAGGAAGGGGGTGAGACTGTACCTCTACTAAAGCATAAGAGCCAGCTTTGGAGAGCACAGCCATCGTGCCTTATCACCACAGCATGAGTAAAATAGTATCACTGGAAAAAACTGCTGTGAGCATTAAAAAAATGCCTTTCCAAACTTCGCAGATGACAAAATTACTTCTCAGATGACATGGCACAAGGGGAATGTAGCAACACGGCTGCTCTTACTTGTTCAGCAGTACGTAAATATCCCACTTCCCAAGAGCTGGGCAAACACCGAATGCAGAAACAATTCCCACCCCATAAAGACATTGATTTTGGCAGGAGACTCAATTCTCTCTGCCTCTCTCTAATTGCAAGAAACATTTTTATTATCTCCTCCACAATCTCAATGCCATCTCTTAACAGCAGAGCTTTTACAGTAATCTGTCTCTCAATTGTGACTACAGTGACTGGTCCAGGACTTCTAAAAGTCAACAGGAAACTTTGCCTTTGACTTTCATGGACATTTAATAAAAACAATCTCCAAGAAAGGCATTTGCCCCATTTCTTTCCCATGCAATCTCTTTTCCAGAGCTATCATTGTCACTATCAACACAGTATTTTTGAAAGAGGCAGCCAGTGAATTAAGTAACAACCCCTGTGTCATCTACATCAACACAAGAAATAACAGAGCCTTTGTAACACAGCTCGCAACCTTGCCAGGAGAAATTTGGGTGAATTAATTTTATACAAAGAGAATGGTATTTCCTCTCTAAGTATTTTGGGTAGTTAAGAGCGAACATGCCAAGGTCAAAAACATAAGCTGTGGATTTCCCAGTTTTACCCTGTGTTAAAATTGCTGCATTTTCCCTCAAGCCAGGTCACTGCCGTCTTTTTAGGAAGGTTTTAACCAATGGCACTCTCATCATTAACAAAAAAATAATATCTCATCTAGAGATGAATTACTTAAAGTGCTTTAGTATGCTCACACTTGACATCTTCAGTGCTCAACACCAAAGCATTTCATGCTTCAATGCTTTGGTACGCTCACAAGGACATGACATCTTCAAGAGGCAGGCTTCCTCTCTGCCATACTTGTCTCTCTAAAAGCCTGCCCAAACTACAGTAGTAATTAATGCGCTTTGAAAAAATTCACTCTTGTACAGGCTGTCCTGGGTTCAGCGGTAGCGGTCATTTTTCTCCTTCTTAGCAGCTGGTGCAGTGCTGTGGTTTTGACTTTTGGCCTGGGAACAGCACTGATAACACAAATGTTTTTAGTTGCTGCTCACTAATGTCTACTCTGACCAAGGACTTTCTGAGTCTCATGCTCTGCCAGGGAGGAGGAGAAGCCAGGAGGAAGCAGAGACAGGACACCTGACCCAAACTAGCCAAAGGGGTATTCCACACCACACCATGCCATGTCCACTATATAAACTGGAAGGGCTAGATCACTGCTCGGTCAGGCTGGGTATCGGTTGCCAGGTGGTGAGCGGCTGAATTCCCTTGTTATTTCCCTTATCATTATTATTATTGGTGGTAGCAGTAGTGGTTTTGTGTTATACCTCAGTTACTGGACTGTTCTTATCCCAACCCGTGGGAGTCACATTCTTTTGATTCTTCTCCCCATCCCTCCAGGAGATGGGGGGAGGAAGTGGGGGAGTAAGAGAGATACTGTGTGGCTGACTGAGTTTAAACCACAACACAGGGTTAGAAGTTTGACACCTAAAAATACAAGAACAATTTCATCTGCATTGCCTGGAAGAAAAAATGATTGCTTATGGTGGAAACAGCTGTGACAAGATTTGTGGACTGGACCGAAAGCAGCTGATCCATGTAGAATGGGATTATCTGCATGTGTTAGAGCCCACACTCAAAGAGTCAAAAAGTTCCCAAGTCCCTCATCTTTTTGTTCTCAGGAAGCCCCTGTATATGTATCTTCTCTTTCTGCTACTTGGATAACACCGCATGTCAGTTACTACCATTAGAAACCAAACCTGATGGGTAACCTGCTCATGAAGCTCATTTGATGGCATTTCTGGTTTGATTTTCTATGAAACTTGGGTAGTGGGAGAAAACCTACTTTAAGAAACACAGTACTGCAAAATCAGAGGGTTACTTTAAGAAAAAAACGTACAAGCATCATTAATTCCTTGGTGAACACACATCACAGTACTACACTTACACTACGCAAGACTTCTCTCCTATGTCTCCTGCCTTATTCCAGAGGTCTGAACAAATAACAGAACATATAAAAATGTAATTAAAACCCTAAATCAAAAGCAAGTGGCCAAAGGTACAACAAATAGGTGTTCTTAAACTTATGAGGTCTCTGGCTGTGCAACTTAATTGTATTTTTGTACCCAATTTTTCACTTGTAATACAGAAATATTGTTAACATTATATTCTGACTATTAGGTATTTGCCTGTGTGCATGCCCAGGTGAAAGGTCAACTCAAAAACACTCAAACCAAAACAACAAATGAACAAAATTAAAAAAAAAAAAAAAAAAAAAAAAAGAAAAAGTGGAAGGATTTCTTCCAGAAACCATGAAGAAAATGGTATTAAAAAGAGGAAAAGTATAATTTCAGAAGCAACTATTATCCTCTATGTGCGATTAGCTAAAGCTGTAGTTTGTAAAACAAGAGAAAAGCTGGACTTAATGAGACAAATTTAGTTTAATTCTATTAATTTAAACACCCATTCTACTGAAGCTAGAAAGCATGAAAATGAAAGTCACTAGAGTACTGTACAAACACTAACAAATTATCTCATCTTTATCAAAACCAAGCAACACAGAAAGGATGGGGTTTGCCAAAGGAAGCCATAAGCACAGAGCCAGGAGAAGAGCTTAAAAGACTTATATTCAGTCCAGAAGATCATCCTTTATCATTCTGTAAGGAATTACTGCTTGGAAAGCTGTTTCCAACTAAATTAAAATAATGCAAAATCTTCCTGCCAGCAGACAGACATCTTTACAAACTCACAATACATAAATGTAGAGAGATTGGGTAAAAGCTACCACATTACTGGGTAAAACCTGCAGTATGCTCAATGAAAATACATCCAGGACTGTAGATTAGCACCAAAATTCACAGAGAACAAGAAGAGTAATGATACAGTCATACTCTGATATTCTGAATTTTTCAAAGTTAAACTTAAGGGAGATAAACTCACAGAGCCACAGGAGATACTCGGAGACCTCTTGCAGTGTTGCATTCAGTCATTGCTCACCTCCACTATCAGAGAGGCTGAACACAGAGCTAGGATGTAAGGAGTCTGTCCTACATTGTGTTGGTTTCAAGTTATACTAACATGTTTTGGGACAGGTAGGCTTCTCCAGGAGGTGACTCACAGCATCTTTTTTAGCCATCTCCCCCTCTCAGGTGACTGTACAGGGAGGCTGAACTTGAATGATATCCCCTATCATGTCTACAATTATGCTATATCACTCAATTGATGTCAGAGTATTGCTGTAATACGGAAAGCATGCTAGCTGTAATGTAATGTGTTTGCTCCTTTTACCAGCAAAGAAACCCCTATGCAAAAATCTTTGGAGGTACCAAAATAGATCTCACTGAGGTGAAAAGGAAACAATAATTTTGGTCTAGGGCTGGTGAAAAAAAATAAAACCCCTGTAATTGCATTGAAAACACTGCAAAGCTAGATCAAAACCTGCTGTATGATTCTGGCCGTGCCTATCAGGATGGGGAAAAAAAAAAGTCAGCAATCAGAAGTGGTTTGGAGAAAATACCATTCCAAGGAACAAGAACAATCTCAATGACACCCTCTTATTTATGACCTACCACTACTCCAACACAGAGACAGACAAGGAGAGAGGAGGAAAGAGATCAAGATAAAGTCAAGGATATTATTTTCAGGTCAACACACAAACACAAACCACTGCAAATTTCACCAGAAGCCCACACAAAGGAGTCTGCCAAAACAACATCTTGTAAGTCTGCTACTGCAAGAATAACACTTAGCACACTCTTCTCTTGCAGCATATATATATGTGGAGTCATACATTGCTGATACCATGTTCACATCTTGGATAAATCACAAATCACCCTTTGAAACAGCTCCTCTTGAAATGAATACAAAATGCGGAAATCATCAAAGCTCCTAAGTATTTTTGACCTGTGTAAATCTTAGGCACCAAGCCGTGATCCCCTGATTCCAATAAGATTAATGCCACAGAACATGGCACCACTCTAACAGCCAGCACTTACAGAAGCAGCAGCTGATGCCAACTGGCATCTCACTTGGCTGGCTAACAGAAAGATAGCAAAATAACCCATGAAATCTGGGATACACATAGATTTCAGGTGTAAAACATGATTTTACACCTGAAGAAGCAAGTCAGTCACTGACTTGGGACATTCAGTAGGAGAATAAAAGAGCTTAAAAAATCACATAAAAACCACATGAAAGTATGGATGGAGAGTCAAATCTCCAAAATTAGGTCACATTTTTCTTAAACCATGGTGGAAAAAATTGGCCCTTACCCTCAACAACAGCAGGAAATCTTCCATGTACTTTCCAGGCAATTTCATGAAAAAACAAACAGCACTAAAAGATACTAAAGCAGTAGGAAAATCCATGATTAACATGGATTTTGATTTTATTCTTTTTTTCAGGATAATGTTCTCTCTATTGCAGACCATTTGCTTTGTGTAAAAACTTACTTTGCACGCAGATGAAGTTTCAGTGTGCTGTTCCAAAAGGTAAATATTAAATGAACATTCATTTCTAATTAAAAGGATGCACTGTGGCACTTTTTATTAGATTTGAGGAATGAAATACTGATCACACTTCCGCAAAGAAACCATCACCCTTTCCCCCTCCCCCACCTCAACCTGTGTAGGTGAGCTTTCAAAAATTATCCACCTTTTCACAGGTGTCAGGACCGAATTTTTCATCGCAAATTCATCTGAAAGATTTCTATACACTTTGGGATTTTTAGCCTTTCTGTAGAAAACTCCAATAAGAAACAACATAATTTAAATTCCTCAGACTTTTGGTACCTAGGTTCCCTACATTCACTTTTAAGTGTTTCTCATAACTCCTACAATTTTTCTAGATTTGGCTCTGTATTTTCTCACCAGTATATATCTTCATCAAGATGAGAAAAAACAGCTTGTTGTCTCTACACCTTTGAACTGTCTGGAAACATTCAGAAACAGGGCATTTCATTTCATAAGAGATAAACCTTTAAATTTGAAGAGACAATGCAGGAATTCATTTAGGAGTACAAGAGTAAAGGGTTGGTCTCTAGATCTTGCTACAAAAGTTACCCTGTACAAGCAAATGTCCTTTCATTCTTGCAGTAAGCCCATCGTAAATCATTCACATGTGATAGCTCAGTCCATTACAGAGAGTAAGACTGCTCACCTGGCACATCTTCCATTTAACAAATTCCCTCTTTTGTACCTTAAAGGGAAGCTCCTGGAGTCTGCATTGAAATCAGGTTCACCTAATTTAGAAGAGTATACGTAAATAACACATTTCGATTCCATTTGCTCCAAGTGATACTGAAAAGCTTAAAAGCATGCGTCTTACGCAAAAAAATAAGCTTGGCTTCATAATGAAGGTTAACTTTCCAGCCTTTGTACCCCGTGAATGATGAGCTATCTGCCTGAATTTCACTGAGGCTGCCCTTCTACCACCAGAAAGTTTAATTTGGTGAAATCTGTGATGTGTAGTAATACATATGATCCCCTCCTAGCTTTTCTCACCCGTGGGTCATTCCTATCACCTCTAGATGTGGATTCTCAATGGTGATGCATATCACCTCGTCTCTCTCTGGCATCTCTCTCCCATGGCAGAGAAAGGGTTTCTTCCTTCCCTCTGCCAGCCTGTTTTCATAAAGAAGACTTTCATATGGAAGAGCTCCATAGTGTTGAGATTGATCAATATCTCCATCTTTCCGGTTTTGTTTTCTAAGGGCTTTCTAAGTTATTTCCAGACTGATGCTGGGCAGGTACACAGAGCCATGCGCTTGTCATGACTCTCTGCAAAGACCACTGCAGGCAAATAACTGGAGATACCTTGGTTTTAACATCTTGACCCAATTTTTCAAATGCTTCAGTCACCAGCAATGCTATCAACGTCCTGGCCTCTATGTAATCAATTACCCCTTATGATTAGAAAGGGGAATAGTATGTGCAAAATACAACATTTCTTTTCAAAACACTGTGTTACAAAGCTCAAGACTTTTCCTACCTGAAAATCTTAATTGCCACTTTCATGTTGAAGGATGCTCCCCTTCAACACTTGGAAACCTGAACCTGATGTAGCATGAAATGAACCTGGTCAGAACTCCCAGCTGCCTCTACTCCTGAGTCCTGAAAGCCACCTCCAAAAAACCAAACAAGCAACAACAACAAAAAGAGCAATTTAGGTCAAGGAGTCTTCCTCCAACACTCCAAAATACCCTGCTCATATTCCAGTTAAGAGTGGACATCTATGCATGCAGCACAGCCTCTCCATCCAGACCTATGCTGCCTTTCAGCCCCTGCCATGACTTCTCATGCTGAGGTGGCAGGTAGTAAAACTACACAGAAACTTCAACTACAGCCTTGCCATATGTATGTTCATAATTAAAAGCAGTTGAGCTTGGGGGTTATGCTGCCATCCACTGTCCACTCAGCCCAAAGGGTTAACATGCAAATTCAGTTAGTTTACCTTCATTTCATGCCTCATAATTTATATAATCCATTACTTCTTGTGCTCCTCATAAACCCATACAAATCACAAATCAGGAGTACAATAAATAGTGACAGGATTTCTGAAGATTTTATCTGTCAGAACTTGGCCCATGAAATGACAGCATGGAAACAGAAAAGCAAGCATCTTCTACAATACATTTAGAAAACACACCTTTAATGAAAAGATTGTAACATAGAGTTTTAGTGACTTAATTTTGGGGGTTTTGTTTACTTTGAACTTCCTAAACTCCTCCACTGTTCTTTCTGAAAAATGAGTAACAACAGCAAAATTATTGAAACTAATCCAAAATAAAGCTATCTGGTAACACAAGTGTGCAAAACAGTGGTTATAATTCAATAATCTTACTAAAGAAAAAAAAAAGGAAAGTCAAGTTGCACAACATCAAAGTAGCAACTATGTATGCGGTTGAAGTAAATAAGGAAGGGTTTGGGGGTTTAGGTGAGCACCAGCTTATTTGGCAGTCAGCTTATCACGTGGGAGGAAAAATGCCTGGAACTGTAATTCCCTGTTTCCTCTGGGAGACCTGATCCAAAAAAAACACCAAAACCAAAACCCCGAACGCTCCCGAGAACTGCAATGCAGTAGTACAGGAGAGAATTGCAAGCTATCTTGAAGACACAGATACTGTACAGATGATACTCAGTCAATGTCAGACTTCGCCATTCACACCTGCTTTTATCCATTCACCAAATTGAAAATGAGTAATATTGTTCTGTGAGTGAGAGGTCTCATGTCACTGTGCCTACCACTGACAGAAAGGACACAGGCTCCACTCCCATCTGGTTTCCTTCCACCAGAATTGATTGATCTCAGTTAGGAGATAGTATTGGTCTCCTCATTTATGTGTTTGTGAAGAATACCGGTATTTTCCATACACATATAAAACAGGAGATACCAAATACTGAAAGGGCTCCTGTTGAGAAACAACAGCTATCTCACTGGGTGAGGAAAAGCACTTTTTTCACACAGCAGGTTCACAGTTTTCTCACAGGCACTGGACAAATATTTAATTAAACAGTGGGGAAACACGTAATTAACAGACTCTGTTTCTACTTAGGATTGGAGATGATGCAAAGGTAATTGATAGTCCAAGGGAAAAGTTGACAAACTTCCTGCTACAGAAGTGGTGAATTGATAGCTTCTCTACCAGGGAGAGCCCCGGTGGAGTGCTAGCAGGTAACAGGTTATTCTTGAATTGTATCTGTTTTGCTATCACATTATTTTAAGCAAATAAAGTAACAAAGCACAGGATACATTAGTTGTGTCTTGTTTGTACACATGAATGATAGAAATCTGGGGTTATCACTTAGCTAATTTGTTGTGCCCACCATAAGATTCCTGCTCCTAAACCTCTATTCTGATATCCTACGAAATTTTGTTTCCTATGGAATTTTATGGCTGTTCTTTTATAAAAATACATTAATATTGAGAAAGAATCATACAAAGCCATTCAGAAACATTAGAAGATTCTATATCCATCTTCAATTATCAGACACCTAAGGAATTTCCTTGCAGAGTATGCCCACCCATTTAACCTATATGCAGCCTGATGCAGGGAAATCATCCACTTAATTTACTAATTTCTAATCCTCTTCAAAGAGTGCAATTACTGTAACCAAGTGTTACGAGGGGAGGCAAGGCCAAGAGAGGTGATGAAAGCAGAATGGCTGCACAGGAGACATGGTAAGGGCTGGTGCAGGAGCAGGTATGTAGAGGAATTGACGCTGCAGCACAAGGCAGGAAAGCAGAAACCACAGCAGCTGCCATCAATGCACAAGCAGATTTCAGGTCCGGTGTAGGCCGGGAGCAATAGACCTGTACTTCACTTAGCTGGTACATGGGAAGATTTGGTATGAGGAAAGCTGGATGGAAAGAAGAGCTCTATTGAGCATGGAAAGCTGGAGAAAAGCACCACAGAAGGGCTTTAGGGTCAGCTCACACATAAAGCTTCCACACCTCTTTGGTAAAGAGGAGAACTACCACCTACCTAGCCAGTTATTTGCTCTCATCATAGAACTTGGAGAAAGCTATTCAAATGGTGCTGTATCACTGTAGGTTTGTTGTATGTTATCCAGCAACCTCTTAGCAAAGAGAGAGGTAAGAAAGCTCTCATTTCAGGCAGTATGGTACAGCTTCTGTTTGCACATAAAATAAATTTCCAGTGTTGATCAATATGTTACGAAGGCTTTATTAATTACCCTCCTTTCTCCAAATATCCCTCCAACAATATTTTCTAGGCTTCTGAGGCTAGAACATTTGTTTTTTCTGGAATAATTAAATTATTCCCATCCTCTCCCAAACTCAGGATTTGGTGCTAATCTGCTAATCCAGGAATCTCGCATGCACCCATTGCTCATATTATTTTGCTGTCAGAGGAGGGCTGAGAAATCCAAAACTAGAGACTGGGCCTTGTCCAAGGGTTTGAACCTCACCCTTAAGCTCACAAGAATTACATAACAAGAACATCAAGTGGGAAAATGATAGCATACAGTAAATGTTCTAGAAATTCAAAAGCCATCCCAAAATAAATTAAGAATTTATCAGAATGAAATGTTTGCTGTGGAGGCATTTGTAACAGCATCTGTGATGCTACTTGTGTAAGCTCCTTTTTCTTCCTATTACCTTGGGTAATGCACAATTCATGAGTCATACTGGCACCTCATTATCCAATTAAAATTACCAATTTTTAACAAAGAAATAATGTTGGAAAGGGTATGATTAGGTTAATGATTAATTCTGGCTACTCATATATGAAATAACTGTGCAATTAATTTGGGAAGGTTTGTGTATTTTAAGCTCCTCAGCATAATTATGACAAGCTGCATCACTGGGTCTTAGAGTTCTCCTCTCTAATTAATTTGTTAATAAAGCACAAGAGGAATCACTCCTAGAATACAAGAGGCACTGCCACAGAAGTAGACAAGAGGTGTTTTTGTTTTGTTCTGGTTGTTGGGTTAGGGGTTTTTTTTGGGTGCATGGGTTTGGTTGGGTTTTTTTCAAGAAAAATCAAAAGAAAAAAAAAGGCAAAACAAGCAAACAAACAAAGAAAAAACCAACCACAAACCAATGATTCAGGAATAGATTACTGACATCTTTTTTATAGTCAGTGAGAGGGTTTTTAACTCTTTGGCAGCAGACCTGGGACCTACTTCCATCACACTACTGGAAGGAGTAATACATTGTATCTGATCAGTTAAGTAGTCTTGATGTAATCATAACATTATTGTTCAATTTAAGAACCATCCAGCACAGAATTTCTTAGGTGTTAACCTCTGGAAATTGCATTTTAAGACCAAGGCTGTACTCTTTTAATAAATTCTTTATGAGATCCCTATGAATCATTTGGAGAGAAAGGCATTGATAACTCAGAGCATAATATCTGCAAACATGTTTCTCTAGTTTACTCTCCTTTTTGTTTAACTCGTTATTTAAAGACCCTTTCTCTTTGCTGCTAGTATTTTGCACCCTTGACCAGAATGAGCTGTGATTCCCTCCCTGCTAATGACCCCCAAACTTTGCTATGAAGCCCTTAGTGTGCACCAGGACCTCCCAGACACATCCCAGAGGCATGCAATAACATAGAAAGGCTGTTGTCATGGTACTTAGCAGTTCCTGATGAGCCACAGGTGAACTACTATGGAGACAAACCCATTGGAGACCTGATGAAATTCTTCCTTTCAGTCTGGATTAACATTATTTATTGTTTGTCCCACCTATTTCTATAAGTTTTTTGAGAGCCATGTCTTGGCAGCAATTCCTCCCTTCTCGAGAGGCATTAATTACAAGGTACAGGGCAGATTTTGTCTCTCAGTTCACAGAAGGATAAAAAGGACACTGCCACATGCCTGCCTTGAGAACAGTCCGGGTCTCACCCTTGCTCCACAGAGAGGTGTGGGAGTGAAAAATGGCAATAGTCAGTGTTTCCCTGGGCTCACCGGTCACCAAGCGTTGTCACCTGCATGTTGGGTTACTGACAATGTGATCTACAGTCCAGTCAACGCTTGAGCACCTTCAAAACCCGAAAATAAAAGGCAAGTTTTTATCCATTTTGAAGGTCTGATGTTTGCTTTTGTTGCCCATGAGAACAAGACTGGGGTGGTGGAGGATTTCAGTCCTCCTGAAGAGTAGGTGAGAGCTTAACTGAATCAAACTTAGACACTTAGTAAGTTTTGGTGGAGAAAAGTAGGCTGGGTGCCTCCACAGCAACGCCAAAAATTATTTGACTGCTATGACAAACCAGAAATTGCACACGTTTTCCCTGGAGATACTGTGAAAAACAGGCAGAAGAGATTTTGGAGGTTGAAGGTCCCACATTCCTGGCTGGGTTGGAAGTAACACTGCTCTGCTGGGTTCTTCACATCCACTCCTCAACTATCAGTATAGGTTATAGTCAATGAAGACAGAGAGCTGCTATCCAGAGCCAGTGCTCAAGGTGAAGATGCAGCAGGTGCCACCTCCACACGTCTCCTGCGCAACCCCAGAGACTGCTGTCACAGCTGCTTCCACACAACATAGAGAAACTCACTGTGTAACAGTAAAAACAGCTGTGATTCATAGCAAAAGCTACCACTGGAGGACAAACTTTTCAACAGCAACACGGTATTCCATGATGCGGCACAAAATATTTCGTAAGCAATGCAACTCAATTTTTAGCCTACTGGGAGAAGGTCCTGTTACTGGGACATTTTTCACCATTATCAAATCATTGTTTGTATGATTCAAGTGCTTTAAGCAAACAGACACCATTTTTAAGGACTTTATGATCTGGTCCATTACCTTCTTAGCCTCTACCTCACTTGTGATGGCCCCTGTCCATTACTAGTTTCTTCTGCAGAGCCTCCTCCAAGAAAGTTCAGGCTGAATCACATCCCTTGTGCCATGGCATTCAGCACCGTCTATGCATTTTTCTAAGTGTTGTTTGTTAACAGTGTCGTGGTTTAAACACAGTCAGCCACACAGTCTCTCTCTCTCTCTCACACACACACATACCCTTCTTGCCGTCCCCCTGCTCCTAGAGGGGTGGGGAGAAGAATCAAAAGACTGCAACTCGCACAGGTTGTTGAGATAAGAACAGTTTAGTAACTAAGGTATAACACAAATCACTACTGCTACCACCAATAATAATAATGATAAGGCAAATAACAAGGGATGAGAATACAACACCTCACCACCGATAACTCGCCCCACCCCACCTGACCAAGCACCTACCGATACCTTGTCCAACCCTGCAATGCCCTAGCCCTTCTGGGTAACTCTCTGTTACACCCTGGGCATGACGTGCTGTGGTATGGAATACCCCTTTGGCTAGTTTGGGTCAGGTGTCCTGTCTCTGCTTCCTCCCAGCTTCCCCTCCTCCCTGGCAGAGCATGAGACTCAGAAACTCCTTGGTCAGTCTAAACATTTGAGCGGTAACCAAAAACACTGGTGTTATCAGCGCTGTCCCCAGGCCAAAAGTCAAAACCACAGTGCTGCACCAGCTACTAAGGAGAAAAAACGACTGCTACTGCTGAACCCAGGACAAACAGTATACTGACATTAATTTTATGGAAATAATCTCCGCGATTTTTAATTTCTCCATTTTCCAGCCCAGGCATACCACTTACCACTAATTTCTCCTCAACCTCAACAAGCACTCACATCTTCTGCCTTGTGTTTCATATTTAAAACATGTGAAAAGCATTAAGTTTGGTAAAAGCTTTTCTACCCCTTTCCTCCCTGCCTCCATAGATCTTAACCTATCTAAAAAGCAATGTGACTTCAGTTCCAAGAAGGTTGATACCATATTCACCGCAGAGTAGGTCACCTATCAAAGCAACTTGCCATCACAAAAGTGTTACCCAACTCCAAACCTTCCTCTCTGCACAGACATGCTGGGTGTTTTACGTAATGCATCCTATTTCAGCACTGGGGAGGACACCAACAGTTGTTTTACAATGCTGCTTAGCACAGACCTTCGTTTCTTTTTCCTCTAGCAATACCTCTCAACACAAAACTGCGATGTGGATTAGGCTCATCAACCAAATGGTATTTTCCTTCCTTGATAAACCAACCCAAGGGTGTGAAAACACACATTAGGAGGCTTACTTCTCCCAGCAGTCATGCATTTCTAAGATGTGTTATACTACAGCTTTTACTACTTAACAAAATCATACTGAAAACAATCCAAGAGCTAACCAAATCAAGTCAAAGTCAAAACAGCTACAGTTTACAGGCTCCAGGCTGATGAGCAAGAAAGCTTTACACTAAGGAGTAATATATCCACTGCCACAACTGTTGTTTAGCTGCACACAAAGTCAAACTTGCAGGGGTTGCAGGTGCAGAAACACACAGGGGAAAAGCAAAGATATTTACTGCCAAACACCCACTGCAGAATGAAGAGCCACAGGGATGCTATGTCATGAGCCGCCTGCTCTCTTCTGAAATAGAAATGGTCTGTGGGCTAAAGGGAAAAGGCATGACAGCAAGCCGTGTGTTTTACCCAACAACAGCAATCAGCCAGGAATGAAAAAAAACTGAGGTGAAGATAAAGGACATGTCACTGTAGAACTTGCTAACTGACAGTTACATCTAGAAAGATGTAATCTGATAGCAGTCAGGTACTGCTGATATTTCTGACATCCGTTATCCGTCTTACGCTTTCAGAGCCTGCTTGGTGATGAAAAGCTAAATTATTTTGCATTCACTTTGCATTTGTGATCACAGCTGTCAAATCCCTGATGTACGAACACTGCCTTTTTTCACAGGCAACCAATTAATTTTATTACACCAGTTGAGAAGTTTGGAGATGGAGTTACAAAGCATTTAATGATCAAAGAAAATAGTGAATAAGATAAATAGAGATGTCCTCCCATTCCTCATTACTATATTCACATGCTTTCTAATAAAATGGTCTCCAGAACTCCCTTTGAATTATGTCCATTTTCATTTGGAAAAGCACAAATATTACATTTATCGTAAGCAGTGACTGAAACAGACTGACAGAGAGAATTTGCCTCCATGCAAGCACCACTAAAAAACCCTGTCCATCAAAAGAGAAGCAGAGATGGGCTTTTCTCACTCTAATTCTTCCATCCCACAATTTCCATCATCTCTTTTTTATTTAATGTTATGGTCATAACAATATCACCTGGCAAAATGGCAGGTAAAGAAAAAATAAAGTGCAGCCTGCACATATTCCAGTTGCACTGCTATACGGCATCCAGCTTGCTCCCTTCTGCTGTGTACAAGAGCTGCTGAGGGGCTGCATAGTAGGTGTGGCTGACAGCAAGCTGGCAGGAGAAAGACAGCCATTGGGCTCCTGCCTGCTGCTCCCTGCCCAGGGGAGCATCACTTGCTGCTCATACATCAAAAGAGGGTAGAAGAGGTGGCACTTTTTGCTAACGAAGTATAATACTTCCAGCACCACAAATGAAATGTGATATGCAAGTTCAATGATAGAATTTAATTTCTTTGCAAATACTACTTTCTTGAAGAACCACATGATTGCAAATAAAAACATAATCTAATCCTGTTATTTCCTGTGGCAAATCTTGACTTCTTAATATTGCTCTTCAAAATAACTACTAGTACGGCATAGAGGTAGTAAATCAGTGATGCATTTAGTTTGCCCTGTACATTACGCATTTTCAGTTTTGGAATTATTTCCTTACATGAAAAAGGTGATGTTTCCTTTGAGGATAACATTCCCTTGACAAAGTTCCCTTTCCATTATACAGACCATCTTTGACACAAGGGATTGACTCATCCACACTTATCCACAGCATTTGAGTGAATGGCACACAGGAGATACTTGGCCAAAAATATTTTTACCAGTTTTCCTGTCACACTTCTTTCATTTAAAGAATGTTCATCTTTCCTGCATAGGAAACACCTTACCCATCTGCTTCACGGGAAATAAATCGAAGACCCATCCCTGCCTCTGCCTTCCAAAAGGATACAAGGCCGTTTTTCCTAAAAATGAGCAGCATGAGTGGAAAAGTCTTTCCCAAGAGGTTTGTTGGTTTTTTTTTTTTTGGAACAGTGAATTGACAGAGTCAAATTCAGAAAAGCTGGGAAATCCCCACGCTGTAGTTCTTCAGCAAAAATCATCAGTTCCCTTTATATCCAGATGAAGCACAACAATCGACTTCAGGATCACAAGTGGTTTCCATTCCCTGGAATACTGCACATAAATTCAATCCCGTTCCAGGAGGAAAAGCCTGCAATTTGAAGACTGTGGAAGTGGAAAGCAAGTGCAGAGCAATTTTTGAAACTTGTATTAAGTAACAAAAGCTTCACAGGGCTTTCCACACTCTTATCCGTCTCCTTTACAACATAAAACACAAATTACTTTTGCTATTTGGTACATAAGATAGCAAACTGAACACATATCTGTGTTTTGACTGCCTTAGGCTTTTGGGTTTGGTACTCATCACAATAGAAGGGATTATAAAACATTTCTTTTTCTATTATGTGAAGCTCCACTATGATTTTACATGATAACAGGCTAAATGTTCTAAATGAGTTTACTGAAGCTTCATAAGGGATTTGAATAGCCAGCTGCTGTTAAGGCTGAAATGATTCGCAAATATTCAGTTTCTAAGTGACTTTAATAATAGTTCTTAGTGAAACAACACAACAAAATCAAATCTCTAGTACCCTAAAGCATGCCAAAGCAGAAAGCTCTCTTCCTCTCTGCCTTCACCCCCCAAATAAGATGGCTCCCCACCTAGAAGATAAATGAGATTAAAACTATTCACCCATTCATAATACATCCATTCACTAATCAGAATCTTCTAAAATGCAGTAATCCATCAGAAATCTGCATACCTGTTGATACCTGTGTATAATGGAAATAGTTTGAGCAATAGAAAGTCTCCTGACCAAAGGCTTATTGCATTTCCAAAGCCTGTTATTTTGCTATGGAGATTTTTCTTTAACTTCTGTCTCCCATGGCTGTAGATTATACACTGTAATACATTCTAGTGATGGTTGGCTGTAAAAATCTGTCTAGATTTTATTTTCATTATAAATATCAAAAACTGCACACAGATTTTTAAAAGTGGGAAAACCTCATTATTAAGATGAAAATCTGAAAACTTCCCCAAATGAAACTTTTGGGAATTTTTTTGTTTATTTTGCCCCTTCATATATGTTCCAAGTTTTGAACAGCACTAAATACAACTGTATGCATCAGCAAAATCAGGATGGAACATCAAAAGCATTCTGTATGGTTTATCATCTCAAGCTGCCTACAGACACCAAACCAAAAAAATTCAAACCATCCTATTTTAAAGCACTTTGTTCTCCACTGCACATTTATTTGCAGTATTTGGAAATATTTTGCTTGTGAGAGCAATATTTTAAATCTCAGGGCAATGGAAGATATTCACAGTCTAATTATAAAAATTATTAAAAACTAATAGAAGCAAAACAAGATATTACCATGGAGTTCTATCTATCTATAAGTGGGTTGTGAAGTTAAATTCAATTATCTTTTTTTTTTGTAGCATGTATTAAACGAGGGATCAGTGCAACTAATGAACTACTTAATGAGCAGGATTAATAATACTGAGGTACAAAAATGACAGCATCTATTAAAAGAAGTCAGATGAACTAAGGTCACTGGAGATGTACTGGAGAGGAACATACATTTTGGCTTATTGTCCCAGTGCGTTTTGCTTTCCTGGACTGAAGGGACCACATGTAGGTGAACAGAATGTGCTGGACTTTTTCAACAGATGGGATGCCAGATCTGCTGGTATGTCTCCCAAAAATGTCATTCCTGTGCTACACACCTTTGATAAGATCAAGGTTTCCAAAGACCACCATAGCTTGGATTGACAAGGATCAGGGACATTAATGGGTTTCATCAGCAGTCGAGCCAGATTTAGCCCAGTGACTTGGTAAGTGGCCGATTCTCCATGGCAAGACAAGTGTGCTGCATTGTGGACATTCAGTCCTGGTCCCCAGCACCATAACCTGGCCACATCACCACTGGAGCTGAGTGTGAGACCCAAGCACTCATCCCTGTCTTTGACTAAGAAAACTTTATGCGAGAAGCTGAAATGGTTGCACAAACAACAGGCTGAAGGCAAGGTTGTAGCCGCAGGGAAACTCATGGAGCAAGGAAGCAAAGAGCAGCAAAGTACAGTTGGGACATAAGGACAACATGAATCCCAAACAAGAATTCTGCTCCATCCCATCCTTTGTTTACAGCAATTTTACTGTAACATTCCACTGAAGATACTTATCTACACCTGATAAATGGCATTTCTATACATGTCAGGATGGGCACTGGGGATCACAACAGGCAGCAGTGGACCCTCTGAGCCCACGTCTCACTGCAAGAATTCACTACAGGAATGCTGATCTATGGGGTTTCAGAGCCACACTCCTTATTCAGGATTTGAGTTACTTGTTTGCTACTTTTAATATGTACTAAAAAGCTACATACTTAGGTCTGTTGCAAAAGTAACTTCCGCTTACCCTGCTTCCTCCCCAGCTCCTGGGTCTCTTGGGAAGGAGCTGTCTTATGTGACTAAAGGTCTAGGTAGCCCAGTTACCATTTCTTCCTTCACATACACATACTTGTAACAGGAGGACAGAGAAAACTAATAATAAAAGTCAAGAAAGTAACAAAACAGCTAAATGAACTGAACTTTCCACCATATGACGAATCAGCTGCAGGCCTACAGGTGCTCTGCAAATAAAGAATCTGCTAAAGTGAACTGCAAAATATATAAGTAGAAAAAGGCAGGCAAGCTTTCAAACTAGGATATCTGCTGTTCTACTATCATGAGCTCCCAAGATAGCCCTCTCTTACAGGTTTCATTTCACAGCTTATCTGTTAGCAACAGAAAATCATCAAAATCACCCTGGGGTCTGGAAGTCAGGCTCGGTTCTTGCTCCATTATACATCATTGTCTGCAGTTTATTCTGCTCATAGCAGTTATTTCAGCAATTGCTAAAAATACTTTGTCATCCCAAAATGAATCACTTGAATAATTTTAAAAGATACTGAACACAATGCTAAGAATTTAAGCAAGCCATCAAAGCAAGCACATAAGTTTGCATGTATGCAAAGAAACCTGAAGGTATGTTTTCAATCTTCATATAAAGCATGCAGAAAATTAATTCTCCCATTAACAGAATCATTCATATGATCATGTCCATTCCTTGTTTTGGTCTCACATCTTCATTCTCAGCCTGTTTTCACAGTATACCATCTCCATTACTGCACATACATGGCACAACCATGTTTATGAAATGGTAACCAATTGTGCTTGTACTTTAACACATTTTCTTTTGAAACAGTAAGTTATGTTCTAGAATGAGAAAACAAATTAGCCAAGAGAAAATAAGATCTCCAAAGACGGATATTCAGTCACCTCTCTGAGCCCTATACAAACATAGCACTGCTCTTGATCACATATATAGTGTGATATATAGACACATAAAATAGTCACTAGCAAGAAAAGACAGAAGGATAAAGGCACAGTCACATAAATCCAAATAATGTTTTGGTTTCAAAAGTCCAAAAGGTTTGAGTGAATTAGAGCCAAAACCCATCAGATAAACTGCCGTAAAAGTAAGCAAAAAATCTAGAAAGACTTCAAAAACTTTGGAAGGTGCAAAATACAGTTTTTCTGCCTCTTTACCTCTGCTTGTGTAGGTAAGTGGGACAAAAGCATCTTCATTCTGAAAAGCACTTCCTTCAATTCACTGTAGGACACATGCAAGAAGTTTTTTTGCAGTAGCATACAAAACCACTTACCACATTAAATCTTCCTTCAGTGATATTTCATTTGCTTTCTATACAGTTTCTATTCTGTAATATTCTTCCTTGACCTTATCTGATCCAGCTTTCCTATCTGATGGTGCCATTTGCCATCTCTAACTCTTAATTTCAAGCTTTGATCAGATATTACTCTATTCACTGTGCATTTAGATCCTACATCAAAATAACTCTAAGTGGGAAGATCTATTAACAGACTTCAACAAGGGCTATACTTGAGCCCTTATTTTTAACATTTCCTTTTTAAAAAAGTTATTATATACTAACATTTAATGAAAATAAATTATAAATGATTATATATTATTCATTATAAATTTGTGTAATAATCCCCAGTAAATGCTGCTATAGTACAGGAAGTTGGCACACCTATAAAGTAATCTTACGAACACTGTGGACTAATTACTATGTGAAGTCATGTAAACAAATTCTGATCTGTATTCTGATGATTTATTTTATATATATGACACTAATGCAATGGAATTGGTCATGGTATATTTTGCATTATGAACACACCAAATCTGCTTTTGTGGAGCTGTTGCTAGTAGCTGTTCAAAACAAAAAAATAACTAGTGAAAGCAATATTTAGTAACAAACTGAAAATGGAAAAAAAAAGGTTTTAAATAAAGCTACTGTAAAATCTCCACTATTTCATGCACTTGTCACAAGATTGTAGTTCAGTTCTCAGTATTAGTGTATTTCTATTCCACATAAATATTCACAGACTACTGCGTGCAAATAACAGTTTAAAGATATAAAGATATAAAGAATAAAATATTTCCAAGGGAAATGAGAGTGTTGACTTCATGATCAGACAATTTTCAGACCACTGAAATATCCATTTTATAAACACAGTATTTTCATAGTTAGGAAAAGCTATTGAGATTGGAACAGAAAAATTAAAAACACCATGGCTGCACTGGCAAAAAGGTATGGTCTTGCATTATAGCCTGTATCAATGTACGTATTATATACAGGTACCCATACACATATCAACAAAAAAATATAAAATTGCATAAAATATAAAGTCCCCAAGCCAAATCAGTAATACCTGGGTACATACTCAGATTACATCTCCTGCAAGTTGAATTAATAATTGTGCATGCTGTGACCCCAGCATGAGGCCAAGATAACCAGGAAAACACAAAATAGGCACTGGCAGAACGTGCTCTGTGATGGAGTCTCCATGAGGGACCTGCCACCACCACAACTATGGGCAGATACTAGTTGAAGCACCTTACTGATATAACTTTGCTTTTTGATAGAAAGCAGACTCTTTGTAGCAAAATAAATGAAACTATTTTAAATGGGACCATCAGATCACTGTTTGCTAAGGTATACATTCTCTAATATTTTATCTGCATTCTTCCATATCAGTGCCTATCAGGTCAAAAAGGCAACAGTGTGAAAACTGAGACTTCCCTATGGGCAAAAAGGAGGATTTCTGCAATACCATGCAGTGGCCCTAGAAGCCATTGCTGTCAATGGTAGGACAATAGGTATCACAAAGACAGCAAACAGAATCTGAACAATTCTTTCCTGATGGATCTTTCCTACAGCTTCATCTGGAAATCACATCCTTGTTATTCAAGGCACAAATATTTAAGAAGTGACCAGGATTAATTTCAGCAGCGTATAAATGCAAGAAGGAAAGACTGACCTATCCCAATCTATTTTGCTCAGGACTGCAATTCAGAATTAAGAGTGCTGGTATAACTATAGGAGAAGCTAGTGCATCCAACCATGCGCTCTTTCCCAGCTTGTGGTATCTTTGCTTTTCCATTAAACGTGCATGTCTTAGGACATGAAAATAATAGCATTGTTAGAAGGCTTCATTTAGACTATGATACTTTCGTTAAATCAGCTGCAGTATTATTCATGCATATGGATGTCTTCTAGCCCCTTGAACTCAGAAAGATCAAATTTACAGCGGTTTCATGAGTTTTTCCATACAGTGAGGAAAAACCAATTACCACTTCATTGAAATTCATCATTGCAAAAATTAATGGGCTTCAAGTAGGAACGAACTTAGCCCAAGATGTGGTCTTAATGATCATGTTAGTCTTTCAGCAGTTACAGTCCCTGCAGTGGTTAATGAAGGTTAACACCTCTAGTGTTGGATAACTGTTCTATGCAACTTGACAAATTTTTGGTGGAAAGTAAGTTAGAGAAGCTGAGAAATAGCTTCAGTTGACAACAGAATTTATCCAGCAAAAGGCCTCCTAGAGAGGCCATTTTCCTCCTGAGGGCTCAGAGAGGCTGACTTCTCATGTTGTTAAACTTTATGTTCTAAAATTCAAATTTTAGAAAATGTTCAGTGAAGCAGATGCTAACTTCATCTCCAGCCTGAGTCTTCAGGATTTCTGTGTCATTTCCAACACACTGTGGAATACATAATATTTATGAAGCAACTGGAACTGCTAAAAGGCATTAGGCAGCTGAAGTCAGTTTAGGGTTTAATATGATCAGCACATCAAGCAACCCTTAAAACCACAGCAGATACCTTTGGGACTAGGAATATTTTCTTCTTTTTACACACTATTAAGCAAACTTTGTGAAGAACAGAGATCCCAACACCACAGGTGGCTCTGTTGAACTAAGGTAGGCAGCACGTCCTGAGTTTTCATCACAGGCAGAAACTTGCTGCTCTTTCAGCTGTTATTGCCCTTACCAGCATGAAAATGCTTGCCCATACTGGTCCCTCACTGCCTCCCTATAACATGCTAATGTTCCTTGGACATATTGTTGTGAAGATGATATCAGCCTCAAACATAATCAGTTTGCAGAGCATAATTAAGGGTTTATAAAATAAATTTATTTAGGACCAGGTTTGTATGTACAGATAGTACTTTTTCTCAGACTCAGCAGTGTAATATATGTAACTAATTGCACTCAAGGAATTTTTTTCTCAACCTTGACTTAGTTTCAAGGTTTGCTGCTTGATTTGAAGCCTAAAGGAAAACTTACAAGGCAGGAACATGCCTGTGGTCTCAGACAGCCCTGGCGGCACCAACATTACAACTACTGCATAGCCAAGCAATAGTTTGAATAGCTTTTATGCAGTTCTGCTACTTAAACTGATGTATTCCTTCCTCTGTCAGGTGTGTACAGTACTACTTACAACAAGAGCAATGTTCTGACTGGAAGGGGATGCTCTTTAAAGCCAGTGTATGATTTGGAAATGGACTGATTGTGTTTGGGTAATGAAAGGCTTCTACAAATAGCACAATCGCAGCAAGTCGTGGGGATCTGTAAGCATTGGGCTTACAATGAGTTGGTCAGTCATGGAAAAGCTATCGAGGAGAAGAAAGGATCATGTGCATCGTACCTCACCAACCGTGCATGAGCCATTCAGCGTTATTCCCTGAAAGAGGACAGACCTTCACCAAAGGAGCCTGCCAGGACCAGAGAGATACTATGGATAACACAAAAGCAGAGATAAGATTACCTTTTAAGGATAATCGTAAAGACTAACTTTGGGTCCTTCTCATCTCCAGACACTGAATCTCTCCGAGAATGACAAATAGGCTCTTTTTTTTACCTTCTCGTTCTAGATGGAGGTGCAGCTCAGAAGTGCTTCCAACAGAAGACCTCACAGCATTTCCAGGTTGGCAATACAAGGTACCTAAGCTACCAATGTCTGCTCCTGTCCCAGAATAAAAGCACTGGGGACTCAAGAACTAGAAAAGGAGAGAAATTTTAGCAGAGCTTTATTTATGCCTAATATGGAGTTTCAAAAAAGCCTTGTGAAAATGCAGAGACCTTCCCTATTCAGCAGGTCATTCCACTGGAAGTCATAGGTGAAGAATATGGATACGTAGCATTTTCATCCTATCCTTTATAAGCAAAAATAGTAGCTGTTTTTTACGTGACTTACATTCAAAGAAAACACTGCAAAAGGTGGTTTGTGGAAAGGCACATCTCCTCGAACAGCCTGGAACATTTTGGTTTGGAAAAATTCATACTGCCTGTGTCAGGCTTTCATTTCAAACACACCAGAGAGCTGTTACACGCCATTGGAGTAAGTATCACAATGGTGATTAAAAGACATTTACGTTGTTCCAGTTCTATGTGACGGCTGAGATCAGACACACGATGAATTCAGAATCTGTGTGTTAATTGCCCATACAAATCCACCGCAGTTAATTAACTAAGACTATAACATAAAAGAGACTCAATATGGAAATGAGCATTTCTTTCCAGAAGGAATCATTTCTTTACCAGGTTCTGCTCCTGTGCTGTTCAAGGATAAACTGGTGTTAGAAGACAAAGCTGGTAACGCTTCCCCTTTATCAAAGTAAAAGCAAATAAGGACTGCTTTAAATGTGGTTTCATAAAATTCTTTTTCTTCTTTCAGAGCACATCATATATAACAAACACATTGAGAAAAAAATAATTCGCAAAACAATTTGGAAAAGCAAGATCATTTCCTTCAAACCTCCTACCCTCCAAAAATCTCTCAACATTTTGGGAAATGTTGTTCAAAGACTTTCTGGTTTATCTCAGCTCTAAACCTGTAATTCCTACAGGAATTTAAAAGTGCATATTTTTCTGCATCTCTACCACCTCTCTGATTTTTGCCCAGGACTTCCACATGCCTGCTGAATGCTCTTGAACAACCTCCCAGTGAGCCATGACGCTATCTAGTCAGCTGCAGCTGAAGCCAAGGGAACTTCATTCAAGGAGGTATTTCAGGGATTTTGAGGCAAATTGCCCAGCACAGGAGGATCAGTGGCTTCTAGAGTTGTCTAATGGCACACGGAGGGACATGGTGGCTCATGAGAGGGGAGGACTGGAGCCAGGCCTTTTCCAATTGAGGACTTTTTAAAATATAATCCCTTTTCTTCATAGAAGGAAGATCCAGCTCTTGTCCAGAGACATAAAACAACTGGGCAAAACCTCCTTCTCACCTTAAAACCCAATGACTGAAATACAATCTTGAAGATGGAGAGATTTAAGCCTACTCCTTCCTATTGAAACAGGGGGTAGGATAACAGAAGATGTGATGACAAAGAACCAAGAAACACCGCGGATTTGTTAAAACTTTGTTCAACCCTACAGAAACCACAAAGCACAGTTTAAAATTAAATCATACCCACTTCATTCGCAAGATCATTCTACACAAAGCTGCAATTTACTACAAATGGAAATGGTCTGCTTCAGCTGTTAGGGTACTTCAGGAAAACTACTTATCTTGTCAAATGCCGTGCCACGAGACTGTAATCTGCAATAAGCCTTATACACTAATGGCACAAGGTTGGAGGTGAATCCTGCCCAACGTCTGTGACGCTGCAGTTCCCCTGGAAACTGAGGTTAATGCTAATGCACCATGTAAACCTGGGGCAACAGTCAAATCAAGAGACAAGCTGTATGAGACACAGCAAAACTTTGTTGTGCATTTTTAAGTATAAATGTTTTTCTGTTTGTATTCTGATATATTAGAAAGGAATCAGCACTTTTGCCTGGTTTTGCTCTATTTTATTAATAACAGGTAAGAATGCTTTGTGACAGAGAAATCTTACGAATCCTATCAAGTTGTTGGCATGATCTGGGCTGCCAGCATCACAAAACAAATCTGTTTTAAAGACTTTTCTTTCAAGCCCAGCAGAATTCAAAAATATTCCCAGTAATTGATTTTCATTATAATTTTCATTATAAAATCCCTATAAATTTGTTAATAGAGATGAGTAAATATGGCCAAAAAACTACTTGGGGTATAATCTTAAGTCCCATGAAGAAAAAAACCTTGCAGCCTTTGATGGATTTGAGGCCTTAATCTTTTAACTAATTTATGTACTCAGCTCTGGTCCAGAGCTGAACCAGATCTGTAATTTTTACCCTTAAATTCAGGATTGTCTTTACTGCCTTCATGCTGTGCATCACCACAGCAAGTCAAGGATATTCTGAAAAACTTTCAACACAGGCTTCAAAATTGAGGAAAAACCACAACAAAACCAAATAAAAACACAGCCATCGCAAAACCAGTTGAAGTCTACTGTATTACTGGGTGATATACTGACACCACAGCATCCCTGGGACGTATACATCAACATGATATAGAGGTATCTGGGGTATTCGGAAAGGGGAATGGGAGAGGGATATGTGGTTAAGTAGCGTCCACCACTAATTCAGCAAGGATGGAACAACTGTTTTCTGGATGCTATTGTCAAGGTTTTTAAAACATGCATTAAAACACCACCAAGGGGCAATGTAGCAATGAGGCTTCATGATTTGATGCTTAATTTTACATGTATTTTTTAATATATTCCCATTATGGAGACAGTGCAGCACATCCATGCTTTTCTCCAGCCAAAATACTATGCTCTGAAACCAGCCACAAGAGAGCCAGATTTGCTAGCATGACTGTAGTTATTCCTGGGGTTATTAATTATCATTAGCTGGAAGAAGAAGCAAGAGTAATATAGTCTGCACAGTGTATCCCATCCCAGACCTGCCTGCAAGCTAATTCCAGACAAATATTTATGGGAATCATGGAAGCAAATACATTCATATATGGTCCATTAGAGAAAAATATGCTTTCACTGATATCTTTCCATGCTTCTGTTAATATCCAGAAAGAGGGCACAGAAAAGCCTGGGAGTCTCCCAGTTTATTGATAGCATCACTTACTATAGCCGATGTACTGATGTGGATTTTTATTTGACCATAATTCAAGGGAGATTATTGTATTAATAAAGCAGGAGTTGAATATTAGCTGTTGAATGCAATCATATCATCTTCCTTTACTCAGAAGGAAGAAGAATTTCACTGAAACCACAAAAAAAGTCTACAGCAGTATCAGCCAAAACTAGGTTAGAATGTTTCCCACTGCTTCATAATGCTTGGGTGTTAGTAACTCTTTTGAGATATTACAATGTTGCCAAGCAACAATTAAAAACACAACAATGCTTGGGCAAATATCATAAACCTTTTGTAATTGATTTGAAGCAGTCAAATATTTGCGCTTTGTAGGACAGCAACAAAAAAAACCCCACATAATCAACCTTGAATGACGGCAATACTTGATCCTCTGAAGATTTAGAATACTTCATTTTGAAAATATATTAAAATAAAAATCTAATCGGCTGTATACATTTCCTTATAATGAATACATGGACGTGCAAACACTATTGGACAGGTGTAACTACCTAATTACATTCTAATTGGATTATTTATTATTATATTATTACTAGTAAAAATGTTTAACCCTTCAGTGTCCACAGTTTCCAGGGGAAGTAGAAACCAGCCTTGTCCCAGAAAGCTTACAATCTCAGCAATGACACTGATGACTGCAAGTTGTATTATCCTAGGTTTAAGTACACCCACAGTAAAGGACAGGAAAACTGATCCAAAAATCACATCGCATTTCTGACACAAAGCAGGAACCTCAACTCATTCTTAAACTCTGTGCTTCACTCAGGTATTTTTATTTTCCCTAAAATAAAATAAAATGGCATACTACATTAAAATGGCACAACTGAGTATATGCTGTGTAGGTCCCCTGATACTCCCAACCTTCTCCCTGGGCAAGGTCAGGGTATGTTCAAACAGCTCTTAGTCTGAAGCAAGAGAACAATTAAAGCTTGTTAAATCTTACCCAAATATTGTAATACAGAATAAAGAGGATTTATGCACTTTTAAACTTCTTCACTGCTACTCAAAGCAATCCTGACCACACTCCTCCTCCCCCCACACTTCCTATTCCCACATATTGCACCCTCCCTCTTGCCAGCAGTAGTTTAAATTGTACATTTAGCTTAAAAATAACCTAAAGGGTTAGATTTTTTGGATGCTGTGGGGAATTAATATTTAACCCAGATTACTTCTTAATCTTGTTCCTGTACCACTGGACACAAAGGTGTGAACCTGAATAATGAGAGGCAGACAACGTAGAAATAGCTGTATCTCCTTAGGGTTTGCTCTTGCCAAGGGGATAGCATGAGGAAAGGCTGAACCCTGACTGAGCCTACACCCCCGGGAAGGTAGTTACAAAGCTAAACATTCATAACTAGGAACAATGCTCAGCAGATGCAATTCTTCAGAAGCTCAGGTAGGACACGAAGGAAAACTTCTTCCCCAAGAGGGAGCCCTCCCTCTTGGGACAGGGCACCAGAGAGGTCAAGTAAGTAAGAAGAGGCAGTGTAAATAAAAGGTGGCCTTACATATACGCTGGGTGTCCATGTTAACAGCATGTATTTCAGTAAATTTCAGTATCTGACATGCAAGCAAACCCTCCTCTGCCAGAAACAGATAACATTATGCAATTCCTTCCATTAAATATAATCAGCTTCCCACATTGCACTTTAAAAAGTGGGAAGTCAGGACTGCCCATCACCAAAGGCAAAACAGAAAGCATGCAACGTCCCCAAGGGAATACTTTCTATTTTTGGCAACAGAATTTTTAATGTGAGAGTATCAACGTTGGTATATTCCACAGGCAGTGTGAAAAATGTTAGCACTTTAGTGCAAATTGACAACTGCCCATGTGATCAAAAAGCGGAAAATAAGTTCCCTTTAGGATGACAGAAAAGCCGAGACAATTGTTTGCAATGCCGCAACGATCTCTGCATGTGAAACAAGGTCTTCTCAAAACCAACAGGTAAGACGTAATGAAACGGGGCACTAAGTAGTTGCTGTGCAAGCTGCTTAGAGAAAGTGATTGGAATGAACTTTTCCAGATCAATCGTTTAAATATCTTTATCATTTAAAACCACCTTTAAGTTCTGATTTATTCACCTCTTTCTTAGCGCTATGCACTTTTCTGGATGCCCATGAGTCACCCTGGCTATGGATGTGGCCAGCTCAATTGATGGTTTTCAGCAGTTGGTAGTATTTTGTGAACCTATGGACCAAATAAATCACCTAGAGATCAAGGCTATAAAATATGCCTCCTGCTTATCTCCTCTCTCAGCAAAAGGGGATAATCAGCTTCCTCCTCTTGAGAAAACAAGGTGGGATTTTCTTACTTTGCATTATGGTGCTTTCTGAGGCTCCTGGCTAAAATTGTGGCCATTTGTGCGCATCTATTTTACATATATAGTTCATATATATATCACATATACATACACACATATATATGTGCCTATATATATATGCATGTGTGTGTGTATATATATATATATGTATATATATATGTGAGTGTGTGCATACAACATAAGATCAACAGACTTTAGGCAAAATTTGCTTCCCACTTAGATGGCTGAGCAAATACATGGAGGTTTTAAAATTCATGAGTGGGCACACAGGGATAAGACAGGCAACAATTTTCTAAATTTGGATCAGTGGTTGGAAGGGCAGCAAAAGGCAAAACAATAGTCATCCCTCAGCTGAATAGCCAAAATAAAGTTCAGCAGAGGCAGCCATTAGAGGTAACTAGAAAGAAAAACCTGAAAAATGGGTTACCTTCAAGGCATGGAGTTCCCCACTATTCATATGCCTTTTACGCCTTTCCAGACCTGAATTTCTGCCCCAACAGTTCGATAACACCATCTTGGCTTCACGACCTAGAAGAGTCCCTAATACAAACTGCTGAACACTGACTACTACTGAACACGCTCTAAATACTTACACACAAATGCACACACTGGAAGATGGCTGTGGGCAGGTGGATTGAGAGAGATCACACAACTTCACCATCATTATAGAAGGAACAAATACATCATGTACTGAGTAACAAACCACTCTGAAGCAAAGTAGAGACAGAAGTGGGACCATCACTCCCTTCCAGCAAAAAGCATCTTTCTGCAATTCTAATCAGACTCTAATTACCACATCAGGTTGTACATGGTAATGAGCATGTGTGTGATCTGTGAGTGACGTAGCACATCCTCAGGCTCCGCAATTGCTGATAGCTCCAGCAGCACCAAACGGACCCACTGCAGCTCCCACTCAACAGCTATAAAACTATCTGTGCTCATATTTCTGCTGGGGCATGAAGAGACGTGACAAGCTTTCATAACAACTAGTGTTTGGTATCTGTGAGCAGGGATGTTATAAAAATACAGAACAAAGCAAACTTGGCTCTTTTGCAGTATGTCTGACAACAATAAATCTATACTTGGAATATCTTTCAACGACTGTGAAAAAAATCACAGAACTGTGCAAAAATGAAAGACTGTAAAAGCACATGGAAAAATGAAATTTGAAGAAAAGGCTCTGAAGTAGTTCAAGAGACTCATCAAACCGATAATATGCAATCTAATTAGATACTAAAAAGTTTGTAAGTGGAGAATGTGTCTTAACAAGGAGGGAGCGGGCCAGGAAGGCAGGAGAGTAACATGTCATCACCATCTTTGTTACCAAGACTCAGACTCCCCACCCCACAAGTGCTCCTCCCTCCAGCTCACTCACTTCTCCTCTAAGGATGATCCTAACCACAAAGCTTTGGGCATCCTACTGAGTTCCCAGCATGAGTCCATTGAGAACTCACTGCCATTTGCTCTTAGCTTACTGGATTTTCCTCTTCTAGTATAAGCTTTTAGGAACATGGTTCTCTCCCAGTTACTTTAATGCACACATTTACACTAAACCCCCTACACGACATTTTTGGTAGTGCTCAAATTAGTCCTGTAAGAGCACTTCACAAGTTTTACCTTCATGCTTACATATCTGGGGTGTAATTTCTAAAGAGCCTTGTCTAGGATATCTCTTTAAGGAAATAACATTTTGCTATGAGTGGCTCCATGTATGATGGTGTTACAAGCAATGTAGCTCAATGCCTGGCATGCCAGAAAACCCTTACCCTCAGATTTTGGTAAGTTCCCAAATGCTGCATTATTCAATACTGATACTCTGCCACAAAGAAATTCCCATTGCCTTGCCCATGAAAAAAAATCTAAGTTTAAAAAGACAGACTCTGAGCTGGACACATGCGAATTTAATCAATCATTACTCCTGCCCTCTATTATAGGTAAGGCAGGCAGAGTAACCTGAGAGCTGAAAAACAAACACAAGAAATAAGGACAATTCTACATCTTCAAAGGTAGCAAGGATTTTTCCTTGTTCAGATCTCTGCATTTAATTTTCAATGCTATCTGAGCTACTCAGCTGGCTTCAAATGTCTAAAGTTCAACACAATTCCCATCAAAAGAACAATTTAGGGTGTCTAGGATATGTCATAGAAAAGTAGAAGACAGCTTCGCAGTGGCATCTGAACTTTATGTTGTTGAGACAGGTTGCAGACTACCCTGAAAATACAAAGAGCTAACAAAATATAGTTGAGCCTCTTTGCACATCCCTTTTTCCTCTGGTTAAAAACAACACACTATTTAAATCTCATTTCCTCATTTCTCATTTCTTCGTGGAAAGAGATGACCTTCATCAGATCCATTTCAAACACCGACCACTTTTAAATGCAGAAGTTTTTTTCAAACAACTTAAGAGGAGTGAATCCAGTTGTCAAGAGCCTATTGTATGGATGATTTTAATTGCAGTCTAAAGACAAATAAAAGTGCTTCCATTCTGAGTTCATTCAGAGAGATGATGCAATTCATGAAATGTAATGAGTTTTTCAGACCTGCAATTGCCTTTTTTAAATTAAAAAACCTATCTGCCATTTTGTCAGTTTATTTGATATCCAAGTGCTTTTAAACACTGGCACTTAAATAATATTGAAATCCCACCTTGGCCAGAAACCTTTAGAGCAGGTAAGTGCAAGTAAACCACAGCCTGCTTTACAGCATCGCAATCTTGAGTAAATACTAGCCATTATAGACTGCATCTAAGGTATCACAACACACTGGAAGCTTATTTTCTTTCCTTGACGCAACTAAGTTGCCACTAGTAAATGGATTTATGGTTAGAAGATTTATGTAACAGAGAAGATGTCAGTTGTTTTGTCACTATCTACAAATGAACAAGGCCAGGAGGTTTGATGAGACAGTACACAGTCCCAAAAATACAGTCGCATTTTTCAGCTCCTGTTGAGAATTTTGATCCTTTTAGGAACTATACATGATGTGTAGCATTAATCACTTTTAAATTGACTTATCACAGCAGTCGTACAAAGCTACAGAAGAGGAAGGCTTGCTAACATACAGCTCTTGCTGCCCTACACAGCCATTTCTTAGCTTTAAACATTTTCTGACAATGCCTGGCCTATGTAAAAAAATCCCACTTCAAACAATGTCCATTAAAACGAGACACTGAATGGCTCTGCTATGAGAATGCAAAGGTAATCAAAGCAACACAAACTTATCAAGAACAAAGATGGTTCACTGAACACTAAATAATGAACATGGCTTTTTTTATCAACACAGAAATTTGCAAATCATCTACAATTGGAGGGCTGCTCCCTAAACCCTTAGACTTAAGTTTCACCCCTGACAGTAGACAGGGAGAGATGATGACCTCACATGCTAAGTCACATCCATGCTCTTAAAAACCTTACAGGGACGTTCATGCCTGCAGAGTAGATCACCAAGTCAATCAGAGGAAGGTTTCCTTGGAAAACCAGCCTCCATGATGGCTACGCACTTGATTTAGAGACTGCTTCCTGGCAAAAGGCCCCACAATGGTATACAGCAGTACCATCTCTTCAGGTTGAACAGCTGAACAAGCTGCATGTTTGTGTGCAGGCATTAAAAGGATAGAGAGAATACAGCCCATGTGAGCCAGGTGCAAACCTGAAGCCCAGACTCTATTTCATGAGAAATAACCATCGGCTGTCATTCCATTCAACGCACTATCAGGTGCATTCTCTGTAACCACCTTCTACCTTATGTCTGCCATAGAAAAGAGGAAAGCTTTCCTTTTAGTCTTCTCCATTTGATAAACTATTGTCCACTACCATCAGCCAGCTGAGAATTTAGCAAAGCTTGAAAGGAAAAAGTATTTGCAGCTGCTCCTACTTGTTCAAATAACTCAATTTTGAAGGATTTACAAGCCCTGAATATTTTGGGCCAATTATTTTGGGAAATGCTAAGAAGTTGGGCTATGGTAGAAGCCCCTAAGAGGAGCATGTTAATGTACAGGAGGACACCAACTGTACTCAGAGGAACCCTCAATTCCTAAAGCTAAATCAGCATTAACAGATGGTGAAAAGTGGAAAAAAACCCTACCCTACTAGCAAAGCCAGAATTATAGTAGACAGACGCGTTTTCTTCTGCCTCTTTGTTTTTCTATATATTAAATATAACCTCAAACACTTTGTAATAGAGCACATGGCATACCCATCTGCTACACCAACACCTCTTACTCTGAAAATACCCATATCACAAAAAGAGAGTGGAGACGGCTTTCAGAAAGAGCCACCTACTTCCCATCAGCAACTTCCAGCAGCTTTGTCAGTCACAACAAACTCCACAGCCCCTCCTGATTTCCCACAAAATCCACTCTCCATCCCCTCCAGTGTAATCCCACTCATGCTTTCTGTTCTTCTCTCCCATTTCTCCAGTCTCCTTTCCTGCTACCAAGAGCTCCACTCCTACAGTGATGTCCACAAATATAATGGGAAGATACCCTTCACTGATCCAACACTGTTATAAGGGCACCCTGCTTTATTTTGAGCCATGCAACAGCTAAAAATTAAGGAAATAATAACTAGAATCATGCTCGGGGAGTGTTTAAGAGAAGAATACTTTTAGTTTTAGTATTCACAAACATATTTCTTCATTGCACAGACATTAAAAGCAGAAGCAGTGCTCTTGATCTCCAGCCTAAACTTGAATATGGTCCTCTCCTCGTCTCCATTTTGCTCAATCTAAAATAACATAGCACAATAAACAGTGCCGGTCTGCCAACAAAAGCACTTTGGACATCTTTATGTGCTCTTTAAAACTCTGCGGATGTCTATCAATGACTTTTAACCATGTGGAGAATAAATTTTACTGCTCACGTTGTGCTGCATGCTAGTTCTGCACCACCCCAGAAGAATATCCCTTGTAAAGGCACGCGGCACCTCAGTTTGAGATCCAAAAGTAAATGAAGGGATTAGAAAAACCTAGTGCTAACTAGCTTTCCAGAGGAGTATGAAGTTTCAAGATAATTCCAAGCTAATTTTCTATAGAGACAAACTGTTTTCCTGCAACACCCAGGTAACTAGGACTGATTCAGAAAGAGCCAGAAGCTGAGGGCATCATTACTCAAGGAACAAGTGCTGTACAGGGGCTATTGCTCACCTTTTACAATGTCCCTAGAACCTTCCAGATTTTTATTTGCAATTTTCCTTGTGTAAACTATACTAATAGGTAGCCCAACCTGAGGCAGACTGTCGCTAAAGTATTTCCTTAGTTTTTAACATGGACAAAATCTAGGAAACTGTGTACGCTTCTACAGTTACTTTAATTAGAGAGTCAGAAATCCCACAGAAACTAAACAATTTACCATACACCTTTCAGGGAAAATTTTTTAAGATTAAGTAGGGGAGAAAGAGTTCATCATTTAAAAGATAACAAAACACAGCAGATACAAGTATTCTTTGTTGATCTATTACTTTTCAAGAAAGTAAAAAGCCAAAAAACGAGCAAAAAAAAAAAATAATCCTACAACTAAAAAAACAAGCACAAAAATAAAATGAAAAAAAAAAAAAGTTTTCTCCTACAAGGAAAAAAACAAACAAAAACAAAACGCTTCCAACTCACTCTTTTTTCTTTCTTGCTAATACTTGGGAGGCACAGTGGGAATAGTGAACTTAATGTGTGTTTTTTCCAGGAACTAATACTTAGTAAGTCTGAACACAAGTTCACAGAACTACAATGCAAAATCTTTTAGAAATTGTTACATGCTAAGAATTCTGGATTCCCTGTCTGTAAGGTTAAGGTTATAAATGTTATAATGTTATAAATGACAGCAGTATAAGTTCCTTACATTCTCGAAGTCTGACCCGGGACATCAGAAGCTCCCAACACAAAAGCATGCTGGTAGGAGCAGATAAGCTATATTCACGGCACAAATTCCCTGCCAGAACCAGGGGCTGCAGCCTTCTTGACTGTGGACCACACACAGGTGCAGTCCCCTGGCAGGTGCTCCATCACTGCATCAGTCCCTGTCCCCTCCCAGCTGCACACCTCCCACCAACACAGCCCATGGCCCAGCTCCAGCTTTTAGACCACTTCTTGGCCCAGCCCCAGTTTTTAGACCACTTCTTTCAGCAGTCTAGAAAAGAAAACCCTCCCTGTTTATTTCCATAGTTACATTTTTGCCAACGTATATTCTTAAATACGGGAGATAGCAAAATCTGACGCGGATATGGAATGTCATACAAGACGGAGGGTAACATCTGCTGATAAATAATCCATTGGCACTCCCAAAAACCCCATGCTATGAGGTAGTTTGACTCTGTGAGACTTCAGAAAGTCCAAAGAGGCAGTATTTTCCTGGGACAGAGCAGCTGCCACACAAGGAGAGGATGAACAGATTGGCAATCTGCAGTCTGGAGAGATGAAGACTAGGATAAGGCTTGATATCATCCAGGTGGTGAATAAAACGAATGCAGAACCACTTTCACGATACCCCACAATATTATAAATGGGGGGTTGACATAATAAAAACAATAATCAATGAAACCTGTAGCAAAGTAGCAAATTGGCTTAACAGTGGAAAAAATGCTACTTTTCCCTGTGGGTTGGGAAGATCCGCACATCATTGCTTCCAGAGACAGTGGAGGTAATAGGATCAGCATGGTCCAAAGAAACCAAACACATCCATCAGCAGAGATAATGATGTTGTAGCTCGGTTGAAAACAGTATAAACTGCAGTAACACTTACTAACTAGTTATACATTTGAGCTTATTGTTGGGAGATTTCAACTCCCTTAATGGTAGTTTATTAGAAGTGATGGACTTCAAATGCAGGTAAGCACAACTCCTCCAATACAGAAAGGTATAATAGAATCATAAAATCACAGAACAATTAGGGTTGGAAAGGACCTTAAGATCATCTAGTTCCAATCCCCCTGCCATGGGCAGAGACACTTCACACTAAACCATGTCACCCACGGCTTTGTCCAACCTGGCCTTGAACACCACCAGGGATGGAGCATTCACAACTTCCCTGGGCAACCCATTTCAGTGCCTCACCACCCTTACAGGAAAGAACTTCTTCTTTATATCCAATCTAAACTTCCCCTGTTTAAGTTTTAACCCATTACCCCTTGTCCTGTCACTACAGTCCCTGATGAAGAGTCCCTCCCCAGCATCCCTATAGGCCCCCTTTCAGATACTGGAAGGCTGCTATGAGGTCTCCACGCAGCCTTCTCTTCTCCAGGCTGAACAGCCCCAACTTCCTCAGCCTGTCTTCATACGGGAGGTGCTCCAGTCCCTTGATCATCCTCGTGGCCCTCCTCTGGACTTGTTCCAACAGTTCCATGTCCTTTTATGCTGAGGACACCAGAACTGCACACAATAGTCCAAGTGAGGTCTCACGAGAGCAGAGTAAAGGGGCAGGATCACCTCCTTCGACCTGCTGGTCACACTCCTTTTGATGCAGCCCAGGATACGGTTGGCTTTCTGGGCTGCGAGCGCACACCAAAGAAGGCTCCTGTTCATTTTCTCATCGACCAACACCCCCAAGTCCTTCTCCGCAGGGCTGCTCTGAATCTCTTCTCTGCCCAACCTGTAGCTGTGCCTGGGATTGCTCCAACCCAGGTGTAGGACCTTACACTTGGCATGGTTAAACTTCATAAGGTTGGCATCAGCCCACCTCACAAGCGTGTCAAGGTCCCTCTGGATGGCATCCCTTCCCTCCAGCATATCAACCAAACCACAAAGCTTGGTGTCATCGGCAAACTTGCTGAGGGCACACTCAATCCCACTGCCCATGTCAGCAACAAAGATGTTAAACAAGACCGGTCCCACCACCGATCCCTGAGAGACACCACTCACTACTGGTCTCCAAGCTGGACACTGAGCCATTGACCACAGCTCTTTGTGTGTGGCCGTCCAGCCAGTTCTTTACCCACCAAGTGGTCCACCTATCAAATTGATGTCTCCCCAGTTTAGAGACAAGGATGTCGTGTGGGACAGTGTCAAATGCTTTGCACAAGTCCAGGTAGATCATACAATCACAGAATAGTTAGGGTTGGAAAGGACCTTAAGATCATCTAGTTCCATCCCCTGCCACGGGCAGGGACACCTCACACTAAACCATGCCACCCAAGATGACATCAACTGCCCCGGGTCTTCCATTTTCCTCTTCTTGAAAATGGGGGTTATATTTCCCTTTCTCCAGTCGCTGGGAAGTTCACCTGACTGCCATGATTTTTCAAATATGATGGCCAGTGGCCCAGCAACTTCATTTGCGAGCTCCTTCAGGACCCACACATGGATTTTATCAGGTTCCATGGACTTGTGTACGTTCAGGTTTTGAAGATGGTCTCGAACCAGATCCTTCCCTACAGTGGACCCAAGGTCTTCATTCTCACAGTCCCTGCGTCTGCCTTCCAAGACTTGGGTGGTGTGGTCAGAGCCTTTGCCAGTGAAGACCGAGGCAAAGGAGTCATTAAGAACCTCAGCCTTCTCCAAATCCAGGATTGCCAGTTCTCCTGATAGCTTCTGGAGGGGGCCTAGGTTGTCCCTAGTCTGTCTTTTACTTGCTACATACCTATCGAATCCATTCCTGTTATCTTTAACATCCTAGCCAAGTTTAATACATAATCAAATCTTGAAAATTAATCCATTGCAACTCAGAAAAAAATCCCTTGATTTATAAGAGTAAAAATATCAACCATACTTTTATGTGGACACCAAGAACAAAAGAACAAAAGGGGATGATTGCTTTGGTTTTGAAACAGATTGATCAGTTCCATGTCAGGTTTAGTACTAAGCAGACTTTTGTTCCCCAGTTAGTACCAGGAAATATATCAGTGAGTCAAAACAAGACCCTGTGCAGTCTGTTGCATTTTAATCCGAGAAAAAACCTTGTACTGTTGAGCCTATGAATTAATAGAAATGGCAAATACTACTATTGCATTCTCTTGCTCACCAAACTCTGCTCAAAGCAAAGGTTTACTATTATTAGCAAAGTTCAGTCATCTCATCTAGCACAATCACTCTAGCTGTATTTCATGCATCAGTAACATTTTCAGAGACATGAATAAAAGGGGATGAAAATGAAGCTCTTGTGAAGTAATTATTTTACAGACGCTGTTAATATTAACTACTCCTTCAAGGGTTTCGTAGAGAAAGTCATAATCTACTTATAAACATGTTTAACTGATGGTTTTTCAGACTACCCAAGTCTGCAATTAAAACAACATGAAAAATTTCAACAAAATTATTTTCAGGAGTATTTAGAACACTCGAGTTCTTCATTTCCCCCGCATGATGATCATTATTCTTTTGTTATCAGTCACAAAAAATATTATCTTATTCTGAGCTCTAGCAAAAAGGTCTATATAGTTTTTAAATATGGACTTATACTGAAAGCTTTTTCTTGTAATAAAATGATTTCATATGACTGAGTTTCAAATAACATCATATTTTGAAGGAGAGGAAAGCTATTCTCTGCAACAGGAACATGAATAAAGATATCATCCAGGGACAAGAAGATACAGCTTAGTATCTACATGCTTTCCAGAGTGCAGCCAGGGTACCCAGCAGCACACACCTCCATTTGCATCACTCCCTGTGCTCTAGCTTTACCATGCAGCAGACAAGTCTTAAAATTGTGCATGATGCCTAAACCTCCACGTGTTACAGGAGCTGCTTTTGCTAGTATGTTTGATGAACACCTTTCAAGACTTTTATTGGGCTATATCATTGTACACACCTTTATTTCTCCAGGTATTCAACCTCATTGTAAAATAGAACTATCATTCAAGATTTCCCCATGCTCCATTTGCAAATTTAGATGCAACACGTTTTCAAGTACCACTCTTAGAGGTATCTCTAAACTCCAGATTATTTGCAAGTTTTTTCCAGACTGTTTCATAATACATTTTCTAATGCCTTAAATTACATGCTGAAGGAAGAGTTACAGAAAACAAGTAATCCAAGACTTTGATTTGAGCTGTGCTACAATTAACTGGGAAATATTCTAAATAAGGAAAGGAAAACTAAGAAATTCATAGGATGCTGCTGCATTTGTTTCCTGCCATCTTTCCAACACATTGGCACACACACCAAAACACTGCACTGAAGAATTTTCTCTTTGATTTGGCAGAAATATTGTTTCATAGACCCCCAAAATGTAAGCCATCAACCACACTTCAGCATCTTTCTTCCATTCCTGCATCCAAGACAGCTTGTAATGTCTTCACAGAGCAAAACCACTCAACTGGCTCCAAAAGTTATCACTGCTTTCTCTCTCTGATCTAATGAGCACTGCTAGAAAAACAGCTCACATTGATGACTCTCCTCTGAAGCATCCTGCAGGCGAGCCAATAAAGATAACAGCAATATTAAACCAACTACAAGGATCAAGGGGAAAACTCTGAGTACTGAGTAATCGCTGTGACAAAGCTAATCTAGATAAGTTTAGGAGGGAGAAAGAAAAATATATACATATATATAAAGAAACATTCAATGTACACACAAAAAAGAGTAAAAATATAGAGAAAAAAGCCCAGTCAAATGAGCCACAGAAAACTAAGCCCCTAAACTGCAACAGTTTCCATCCTGAAAAGACTAGCAAAATGCTAAAGATGCCAAAGGCAAGGAAACTAAAACAAATACATTTAAAAATAAATAAATAATAATAAATACCCCAAAGAAAAGGAAACATATCTGTGGTTTTCTTTCCTTAAAAGCACTTACTAAAGGCTTTGAGAGACAAGACAGATCTCAAGAAAAAAGGCAAAACAAAAGGCAACAAGGGCATTTAAATAAGCAGCAAGCAACTGCCAAAGATTTCTTGGGTTTAATAACAGCTCAAATCAAAGAAAGAAAAATCCACAATGACAATTCTTGGAGGCTGGGCCAGCACTTTATAACCCTTTCAAGCCACGTAGCAGCAACATCCATCCCCCATTTCTTTTTCAATTCAAACTGCAGTTGTTCCTAATCTAGGAACTGAAACACACAAATTAACACACTGATCCAATAAAGTGGGGGAAATAAAGAATCTCTTCAGAGAAGCAAACAAAACATTCCCAGAGTTTGCACCTTTCTTATTTACAAGTAATTTTTTTTTATTTCAATCTCATGGTTCTTAGGAACTGGATATATGGGACTTTCTTTTCTGTCAGATCTTTTACGTTAGAAACACTGAAGGGGGGGGGGGGGGGGAGGAAGGAAAAGCAAAAGCTGAAACTTTCAAATTTTAGGCCATGGGGTTTAAGTCTGAATAAGTCACTACCTCTCCTGTGCTACCAGGATAGCAAATTTAATGTATAGCAGAACACATCTATTTCTTAGATGGGACTGGTAGCTGTCTATACTGAAGACTTTTCAGTGGTACAAACCTGAGTCACAGTGAGTGTTCCTCAAAATCCTGAGCAGTAAGGATTAAGGCCTCCTACCCAAAAAGCCCTGAAATTACAATCAAAAGTCAGTATGTACACAGCTGGGGAGGTGAAGGTCACACACAGAAATGGGAGATAGAAGGTATATGCAACGGTATACGCAACACAGTTCTGCAAGCTCATCACTTCCTGAACATGCAAAGCAGTGAAGTGCTGCTGACAAACGAACCATCAACAAGTATCTGCTCTTCCACAGCCTCACTGCTCCCTGAATCAGCTTTCTCCACAAAAGGCTACCAGCATCATTCTCATTCACCATTAGAAAACATGGCTCTTCCCCCGACAGTTATTTTTGATTGTACCCTGCTTGCAATATTTTGCTCAGCTTTGCTGCACTGCTAGAAACCAGCTGAAGTTCACATGATTGAAAAAGTCAAAACAAAGGTCAGGATAAGCAATAAGCCTAAAGCTACTGTACAGACTGTCAGCTGCACAGTTTGGAAATGTTAGTGCTGCCACAGCTCTCATAATTGATGCAGTGACTTGAATCTTGAGGCACCAGAACTGCATTGAGATTAAAAAAAACAAACACCATATTGGAGGGAAACCAGTTTAAGCATTGACTTGACACTTAACCATCATCAAAACCAAATCTAAGCTGATTTTCTTTTGCTCAGTCATTTCAGTTTCCCATATTGAAAAAGCAGTTCAAAAGAACAAGCTGCATCGGCTGGTTTCTACAGTCAACAGCAAGCTACAGCACCTTTCAGATACCCTGAAAGTTTACATGTCTTGGATGGTACCAGAATTTGTCAATTAAGTACATAGCCTGGCTTCTGGACCTTCTTATTTTCACACAGAAAAGGTGTATATGTAGAAGAGAATTACAACATACTGTTTCACACCAGGCTTGTGTCAGGTGGATGCTCCCTGCATGCCACCAGGCAGGATACGACAGCATGCCTCACCTTGGACTAGAATGTTTCATGACTGGTCATTCCTGTCTACACCACACCACTGGACACCTTACTATTTAAAAATAACTAATAAACCAGTAAGTATCAATTCACCCCAAGGTGAATCATTCCCTATTTCTTCTTTTTGCTGTGCTTCCTTAACCAGCTCTGATTTTTGTCAATGAGTTTGACAAGTGTGCTGACATTTCATGTACACAACAAAACCAGATACCATATGAATTTTTTATTTTGCTCTTCCCATCTCAGTCTATTCTCTCATTGATTAGACTGCCTCTCAGTTAAAATTTCACTGCCCTGTTCTGAGTGCTCAGAACCACCCATCCCTTCATTTGTGAGACACAGAGATGCCATTCTGAAGATGCTCCTGCCTACTGAACAAGATGAGGGGAAAAAAAGTTCTATGTCATGTCCATTATCCTCAAAATAATTTTCTCTTGTTGTCTTTCTTTTGAGGAATAATCCAGTTCCACTTTGTCACATTACCTGGCAAAACCTGTAAAGGTCAGATTAAAATATAAGCAGTGCAAGGGAGGGCTTAAATTACTTTCTCCAAGGATATATCCACTGGCACACCAGTCTGATCAACCTGATCTCCTCTAGCTTGGACAACCTGGGCTTCATATCCACAAGTAATCAGAAAATGGCTGAATACTGAAAGTTAACTTCTTTCCAACATGCAATTGTTTTAAGAAGATCTGAGCAAACTTTATACTAGCTTCCATAATTGTTAGAAGAGAACATATGAAGGCAGCATCCTTCTCAAAGGCTTTTAATGAGTCCCTGCAGTTTTAATTGGCAACTGTCTGTTGCCTTATCTTGTCTTGCAAATTATCCACGTTACCAAGCTCCTTGTGAAGTTCAAGCAATTTCTGGGGCTGAAGCAAGCTAGAGCATTATTTTCACAGGACTCCAGTAAAAATACACAGCAGTAGGAAAATTCAAACTCATCCAAATTTGGCAACAAATTGCTAAACTACTGCCTTAAACACACAGTGTGGCACTGAGTTTTGTACAACAAGCACTGCTGATAAGCAGAAAAGCTTCTCAGAGGAGCTTGAGAACCTCTTGTGCTGGGTCTTCAGGACACGCTCTTAGTTTCACCAGGAAGAAGATTTAAGTAATTTACAGAGAGCTTGAGCTTGTGCTTTTTTCTTTTTGCTATTACTGTTTTCCTAAACTGATAAGACTGCTGTTGAGCATAAGTCCACTGAAACCTGCACCCTCGCGTCAAGATGCTGTTGTGGGAAGTTTTTATTCAAATTTTCCCTCTGGGAGAATATAATTTCAGATGCTAAGGGCACCTCTCAAATAAATATATGTGCATTAAAAATCCACTCCTTTCACAAAATCCTTGCTCCCCCCAAAATGCAAAAAATACTACTTAACTCTGCTCATCAGATTATTCTTTAACAGGAGTGACAACTACTGCACAATATTAACAGCAGATAAGTTTTCACTTACTAAGAACATATTTTGTGTTTTCAAATGAAGAATTACAAACCTTTATATTCAACTGAATATAAACAACCTGAATTCAACCCAGAGTTGGTTTTGTTTTCCTTTTTTTTTCTCTGACATCTCATTGTTCCTTGTACCACATATGTTACTAAGAAACAAAACCGCATTTGAATTTTAATGTAATTTTGCTTCTTCAGGCTCTTGCGATAACACACTTGGAATCCTGTTTGCTTGGCAATGAGCAAGACAAAAATCCTTTTTTGGTGGAAAGATTCCTAATTGACGGAGTCTAATATTAAGCTCTGTGGCTTGGGTAGTGCCAAGGTGCATCTGCACATCTCATGTTCAGCCTCCTTTACTATCACTGGACTCCCATATTAATGCTATACTCATGAATAGGAAGAGAAAGGTATCAGGCATCTAACTGCATCAAGTCACCCGCTCCCTGATATTTATCTTCGTGATAACAAGTGACCAAGACAGAGATTTTCGGCATGCTGGCATTCAGGCTGCTATTAATCTACATGGGTGGTGGCCCTACCTTCCTCAGTGTTTCTGAACACCCATGGGTTTGGTCAATCTTTCTTCCCAGGCCCTGGTTAAATCTTATCCTGCTTTTATTTAAGACTGCAATAATGAAAAATATTATAATAATTTTCTTGGGGTAAGCTTTCAAAAGAGCTGGGCTGTCTTATTAAAGAGGTTATAATGAAACAAGATTCAGATCAGAATAATTAAATTTTAAGTTCTAAATTACTTTTAAAAGACAAAGTCTTTCCTACAGTTATTTATCCCTTTCAGCTTGCAGTCTCCTACAGAGCAAGCACTAGTTAAAGAGCTGATGTAGACTAATCCAGTGAGTAATGACACTAAAAACTTTATTATTTACAAAGCTAGAGTACACATACAATGAGTTACAGCAGAAGATGTCCACACAGCTTACATATCATTACCGCCCAAAGGCATTAATGAGCTTTACACTACCATAATGCATCCTTCATTCAGTTTTTGCTGCAACTTCATTTTTTAAAAACAAATACTTAAGGTCCTTGTAATGAAATTTTGGCAGGCACATTAAAACAACCCACTTCTGTCACTCTGGAGTTAACAGAAATTTATCTCATGAAAATTGGGAAGCCCTGACTTAAACTATTTCTCTCGATGAAAGTTGGATGATACCCCTAAACACATCATCACCACTTCCAGCATCAGGGTTGACTGGGTATCTACTGTAATTATAATGACCAATTGTTCACTTCTTTTTAACTAAACCTTGTAATGATCAAAGTTATCATCAGACTGAATGGAACACGTACTAGCGTTCACCTTCCTAGACATTTGTTACATTTACCATTTAGCCAAAAGAACAAACAGATGTTTGAAGTTAAGCAAACAATTTGAAGTGCAACAGCAACAATTTATGTCCTAAATTCATCTGCACACTTCCAAGACCTCTGTTCAGTTAGGTCTAGATGCATCAATTCCCCAAAGTCAAGCTGTGACCTTGTGTGCCACCACACTTGAAAGGATATAAAGGTGATTCCAATCACAACTGCTACTTACTTATGCAAGAGAGAAAATATCTAAAAGTCACTTGCTGGCTTTGGAAACAAGATCACATATCTCACAGCTGCCAGCAAAAGTAGGTGCGTAATTACCATATCTTTATGCTATTGGTGGGAAAGGAACAGACTGTAACAACAAATGCAGACACCTTTTCACTGAAGAGAGATCTCTTTGAGGATGATTACAGTAGTGACCTTACTACTGCCCCAGATTTAACCACAATAAAAAGATTTAGTAAAACTAAGCACCAAGTGGCAACCTGAAAGTTTGCTCAAGAGAGGATAGTACATGAAAAATCAATAGCAAAACTAGTAGTAAAAACTGCTGCCAGTATTATTTCCTGCTGGAGTCACTTTTACAAACAGGTTAAACATGGACCCAGGAACAGTGTGAATATGTAGGATTCTATGATGTACCACTCATGGTACTAGAGAATCAGGTGCTTTTTAGCTCTGCATTTCTAAAAGGAACTAAACAACCATCCTTTTGTTTCCTTTTCTAGGATTCAAACATCTCCCCCCTCTTTCTCTGCTGTTTCCAAATTTCTGTAATTGTATTTATCACAGATGAGCCTGCAGCGGAGCCTGCAGCTCCGAATTCTTCACCATCATCAATTCTCCAAACCTTTAACTGGACAGAAAACCAGGCTATTCATGGATAATGCGCCTAGGGGGCAGGAAAGTATGGGAAAGAGCGGTTTTCAGGACATGTCCCATTTGCACCTGTGTCTGCATTGGTTCCTTGACGGACTAGGGGGAAAGAGAAAAAGCATCTCATAGAAAAGCAGCCCCACACACACTGTCTGAAGTAGCCTGGAGGTCTCTGGATCTGAGGCTGTCCCCGTCAAACTAGGTATGAATTGTGCAATACATGCACATTTGCTGCATCATTTAGATTACTCCAAAGCATTTGCTAATAATTTGGATTACTCCAAAGTACAAACTGTGCCACTGATGAACTAACTATATTGCAGCCGAAGACTAACCTGCAATAAACAGTACTTGTGAAAAGGCAAGGTTTGTGCAGGTAAAAACAGAGTACATCAGTCAAGTTCTTCAGAATTATGGAGAACAGTGCATTCTTCACAAAAAAACAAAACAAAACAAAACAACCCAAATCTGTTTTGTCATTTCTGCCCATTTGTTATCTTTCTTTATCATTTTGAAGCAAAACTAAGTATTTCTAAAAGGCTTTCTTCTGAACAGGGATTCACATGCATCAGTATTTTGGTACCACTTGTCTTCCAAATCTCAACTATTAAACTGAATTTAAATGAAAACATAGTTTTCTTGTACATAGCAATGTGATTTTTTTTTTCCTCTACTTAATATACAGTCCAGGCCTTTACCCAGAATATTCATAAAAGAAATCAGATTGCAGGAGAAGCACTGAAGACTTGAGAGCAGGGGATCAGTGCTGTCCAGGCTTTTTTCCTGGTTTTTTTCAGTCACTTTAGGGAGAAAACAATGACTCGTCCTGAAAAATTACATAAGTGTAACTTACCTTCTCTTGAAGATATACACTCCTAGGGTCAGATATGCTTCTTCCCATTCACAGTGGCTAAATTCAATACTATAATGGCTATAGAGCACAATTAAGTAAGAAAGTGAAACATCTAAAGGAGGCTGCAATCCCAAAGAAGAGATAAGCAGAACCCTATTTCCCAATTAAATAACATGTCATTCAATATCAATAATCAAAAATTATCTTACTTTTGACAGTTGCTGTCCTGGTACAATTGTAGAGGATGGCTAACTCCCCAAATACCTTGCCAGGTCCCATGGTGCACAGCTTTACACCTTCTTTTGTCACTTCAACCTTCCCATCTGTGAGGAAAAATAAAAAAGACCATTTTAAAAGGGAAATTAAGAATATTTCAGACTTTAGTTTTAAAAATTTATTCTATTATACTGTGACTAAAACCAAAAGAGCCCTACACCTATAAAACCAATTAAACATATTATGAAGGAAAGGAAAACCAGAAAAAGGTTAAAACCAGCCATTGCATATATACGCTTTCAACACTTGAGGGCTTTTTTAGTGGAGCATCTGTACAGTCAGGAAATACTTACTAGCAAACTAAGCTTTATGTGAAATTATTACAGTTTCAGATGAAATTTTTTCCAATTTTTTGTTTAAAAAAGGAAAAGATTCAGGTCTTTAACACCACACATGAAAACCAAGTAATTTTGCTCATTTTCACTGAAAAACTAATGCCCGAGAACACTCATCCATGAATAACACAGCTATAATCAAAAGGAAGATTATTTTGACCCGTGGCCATTATTTAATTCCCATCTCACCATACGTTTCCTTTTGAACATTTCATCTTATGAGAGAGCAAGTCTGCTTTATCTGCTTTATCAATCCCATGCCAAGAGGAGATATGTGAGGGGGATTTAAAAGCAAAAGTTGAATGGAACGAAAGCAGCTCAGGGGCAGTCTGGGGGTTTCAAAGGACATCTGAGGAACAAGAACTAGGAGAAGGGAAGAAACTGAAGATGGCCTCACCACCTGCACACACAGGTAATGCCACAAGAAGCAGGGAAATTGGGATTAGGGTTAGGGTCAGGGTTGTTTAACCACCATTTAGGCTGTAACAAACTACAAGACAGAGAGTGTGAATTTTAAATGTTATTAATCACTAAAAAGCCTCCTCTCACCCCAAACTGGGAAGCAGATTGTCTACACCAGCCCACATTGCATCACTGACTTGTTCTCTGTGGGTTTATATGAGGCAAGAGGAAAGGTCAGCAGTTACTGGCTCTTACCCAGCTTACAGCTATCTGCATTTGTGTGTTAGATACCAAACTAGGCCTCAAATGCCTGCATTGATAACTCTGCTTATTTGATTAGAGATTATACAACCCTCTCCTCCTGCAGATGGAGTCCAGAGGTACACACCTCAAAGCAAAAAAGAAACTTCCCCTATATAATATATACTCTAAAATACCTGCCAGCTCTATATATCTGTGTGTAAATCTACACCAATCTACCCATGATACCCCTCAAAGCAAGAATGACTCCAGCCTACCCCTACTACCCTACCAAAATAACACACCAGTGAGAAAAAACAAACTTTGAGGAGCCTGAAACAAATTTCGATGCCATATCGCTGCTAGACACATAACAACGTAATTGAAACTAAGCAGAAAACTTCAAGTATTTCCACAGCAGAATAAACAAAGGCAGTAACAGTATGTAGAGGTGAACAGAAGAAGGTATTGTATTAAGGTAAGGCAAACTTTAAAGGGTGCCTTAAAAGGGCATAATGTATTTTGGAGAGAAAGTGTTTTCGCACTATCTGGTACAACAGATCCCAAGATCTAGTACTGGTTTTAAAAGTTAAATTTAAAAAAAATCCCACATCATTTATGAAACTAAGAGTTACTGTTTGATAAATACCATGACCTAAAGGTTACCTGGTCTGTGGGAGCATTAAGATTGCAGCAGTGTACTCTGTAATACAGAAGCACAAAGAGGTTGAGGGGGAAGGGTGTCTGTTTATTAAGTTTCTTTATTACAAGTTATTACTATTAAGCAAGTATGTGTGTGTGTATATATATATATATAGATACTATGAAATTGCTACCAGAAAGCAGGTACATATTTCAATATTAAAAACAAGTTTCTAAAGTTATCACTCGTAAAGTAGAAAATATGCTTACTTATATAAGTACATACATATATGTGTGTGTGTGCGTGTGCATAAATATATATGCAAACACACATTTACATATTAGTAGGAGAAAATGTCATTTCTTTTGGGAGCTGACCAGTCATGCTGGGCTGGCAGTCACAGTGTGCAGAGTTCTGCAGCTTCCGTCACGGCAGGGAGAAATACACAGGATGGTGAATGTGTGAAGGCAAAGTATAATGGCATCGATCACATTAATACTAGCCATTGATACTGAAGAGCTAGCACCTACTAAAGGTCTGCCAAGAATACACTCGCCTATACTCACACAGTAAAGCAATTCCACTAATACTAAAACTCACAATATAATACTAATAAATAACCCTGAGAATTAAAATCTGAGGTTGCTGATTTACTGTTATCTTCAAATGGAGACAAATTCCATTATTGTGTAGGCTAACTTCCCTTTAACAGTAAATTTGTCATTATCTTGTATAACTTTGATTCATTTGTTCATATTAAATACCAATCTAATATGAAGCACAAACCCAGGTATTTATCTCAAGAATGAGCATAATCAACCTTTAATAGTGCCTCACACACTTCACAGACTCCTAAATGACATTGAATAATATACTTTTTTAATAGAAGCGAGTTTCAGCAGAGATGAAATGGGGATATTGCTGCACAAAGCTCTACAACAAATATCCACAAAGGGAATGAGTTTACCTCACTTTCAGCTCCTGAAGTCAGAACCAGTTCCAGAGAAAAGACAGCCAGATCTGAGCAGTAATGCACAAATAGATCATATCATTTAAAAGCATTTTGAGATCTGTCCCACTGCTCAAGATGTTATTTGTTACTTCCCAAAGCAATCCATGCTGATCATTCATCTTTGTAAGAAAGCCACATATATTCCCATATCCCATATATTTTTTTATAAGGACTTCAAAATAAGAAGCTGGGTTCTGATTCTTACAGCTCAGTGGGTTCTTTTTGGGGGGAAGAATTCCCCAATGTACTAAGTTGTTCACTCACAATCATGCACGATTACAAGTCAATGATTCATCACCCACAGAGGCCCTCCAAGGCTTGAGAGGAAGAGCGGGTGAAAATCCCCATGAGGGAGTGACAATGCCGGAAAGGACCACCTTGTGGTTGAAAAGGGCTTACTGGAATAATACACAGAATTACTATCTCAGCTTCCATCAATTTATAGACTATTTTCCACATGTAAAAAATTGAGCTCTCACTGCTGTACCTTGATGACAAATTCCTGCTTGATCACGGCAAATGACTTTGAGATTTGCGATAGAAAGAACAATATTGCACAGATTATTTTTACTATAGTTTTCATGACCCGTTTACTGCATCAACCATTTACCCCAGTATTCAAGAAGCATATTAGTGATCAAATTAAAATACTAATTTTAAAAGTGTGAAGATTTCCTACAATGATATTATGGATACAGGCAAAAATGTGTAAGGTAACGTTCTACAAAACCAAAGCAAACTAATTCCACTTACAGAAGAGAAGATCAACTGCCAAAGGCAAAAGTTATTTAGATTTGCATGTACTTATCTCATCATCACCTTTGAGATTCAAGCAGCAGCTATAAAGTTGAGCAGAAAACCATAACCTTCAGGAAACCCCTGGACAAGCACAAATTGCTCAAATTCAATACAGTTTCTATTTCACAGCAAACCCAAAAAGCCATGGACATTAAACAAACTATTATAGTAAGTTTTTTTCATGATCCAAGATAGCATATGGTTTGGATATTAAACAGAAAAAAGACAAGCACTGGTACTGATGAATTCAGCAAGGATTTGCTATATGAGAACTGCTAACATTTGGAGGTGGTTATCAATAACCACTCTTAACTGCTTAACAATTTAGAAGTGCTCTGTTTATAAAAGAGAAGAATGATGACACAAAACTGGGAGGAGTGGCTGACACACCAGAAGGCTGTGCTGCCATTCAGCGAGACCTGGACAGGCTGGAGAGTGGGCGGGGAGAAACTTGATGAAATTTAACAAGGGCAAGTGTAGAGTCTTGCATCTGGGGAAGAACAACCCCATGTACCAGTACAGGTTGGGGGTTGACCTGCTGGAAAGTAGTGAAGGGGAAAGGGACCTGGGGGTCCTGGTGGATAGGAGGATGACCATGAGCCAGCAATGTGCTCTTGTGGCCAAGAAGGCAAATGGCATCTTAGGGTGCATTAGAAAGGGAGTGGTTAGTAGGTCAAGAGAGGTTCTCCTCCCCCTCTACTCAGCCTTGGTGAGGCCGCATCTGGAATATTGCGTCCAGTTCTGGGCCCCTCTGTTCAAGAAGGACAGGGAATTGCTTGAAGGAGTCCAGCGCAGAGCCACAAAGATGATTAAGGGAGTGGAACATCTCCCTTATGAGGAGAGGCTGAGGGAGCTGGGTCTCTTTAGCTTGGAGAAGAGGAGACTGAGGGGTGACCTCATCAATGTTTACAAATATGTAAAGGGTAGGTGTCAGGATGATGGAGCTAGGCTTTTTTCAGTGATATCCAGTGATAGGACAAGGGGCAATGGGTGTAAACTGGAGCATAGGAAGTTCCACGTTAACATCAGGAAGTGTGGGCTTGACGATCAAGTAGTGAGGTGGATCGAGAACTGGTTGAAAGGAAGAAGGCAGAGAGTTGTGGTCAATGGCGCAGAATCTAGCTGGAGGTCTGTGACTAGTGGAGTTCCTCAGGGGTCGGTGCTGGGACCGGTGCTGTTTAATATTTTCATCAATGACCTGGATGAGGGAACTGAGTGCACCCTCAGCAAGTTCGCTGATGACACAAAACTGGGAGGAGTGGCTGACACACCAGAGGACTGTGCTGCCATTCAGCGAGACCTGGACAGGCTGGAGAGTTGGGCGGGGAGAAACTTGATGAAATTTAACAAGGGCAAGTGTAGAGTCTTGCATCTGGGGAAGAACAACCCCATGTACCAGTACAGGTTGGGGGTTGACCTGCTGGAAAGTAGTGAAGGGGAAAGGGACCTGGGGGTCCTGGTGGATAGGAGGATGACCATGAGCCAGCAATGTGCTCTTGTGGCCAAGAAGGCAAATGGCATCTTAGGGTGCATTAGAAAGGGAGTGGTTAGTAGGTCAAGAGAGGTTCTCCTCCCCCTCTACTCAGCCTTGGTGAGGCCGCATCTGGAATATTGCGTCCAGTTCTGGGCCCCTCTGTTCAAGAAGGACAGGGAATTGCTTGAAGGAGTCCAGCGCAGAGCCACAAAGATGATTAAGGGAGTGGAACATCTCCCTTATGAGGAGAGGCTGAGGGAGCTGGGTCTCTTTAGCTTGGAGAAGAGGAGACTGAGGGGTGACCTCATCAATGTTTACAAATATGTGAAGGGTAGGTGTCAGGATGATGGAGCTAGGCTTTTTTCAGTGATATCCAGTGATAGGACAAGGGGCAATGGGTGTAAACTGGAGCATAGGAAGTTCCACGTTAACATCAGGAAGTGTGGGCTTGACGATCAAGTAGTGAGGTGGATCGAGAACTGGTTGAAAGGAAGAAGGCAGAGAGTTGTGGTCAATGGCGCAGAATCTAGCTGGAGGTCTGTGACTAGTGGAGTTCCTCAGGGGTCGGTGCTGGGACCGGTGCTGTTTAATATTTTCATCAATGACCTGGATGAGGGAACTGAGTGCACCCTCAGCAAGTTCGCTGATGACACAAAACTGGGAGGAGTGGCTGACACACCAGAGGACTGTGCTGCCATTCAGCGAGACCTGGACAGGCTGGAGAGTTGGGCGGGGAGAAACTGGATGAAATTTAACAAGGGCAAGTGTAGAGTCTTGCATCTGGGGAAGAACAACCCCATGTACCAGTACAGGTTGGGGGTTGACCTGCTGGAAAGTAGTGAAGGGGAAAGGGACCTGGGGGTCCTGGTGGATAGGAGGATGACCATGAGCCAGCAATGTGCTCTTGTGGCCAAGAAGGCAAATGGCATCTTAGGGTGCATTAGAAAGGGAGTGGTTAGTAGGTCAAGAGAGGTTCTCCTCCCCCTCTACTCAGCCTTGGTGAGGCCGCATCTGGAATATTGCGTCCAGTTCTGGGCCCCTCTGTTCAAGAAGGACAGGGAATTGCTTGAAGGAGTCCAGCGCAGAGCCACAAAGATGATTAAGGGAGTGGAACATCTCCCTTATGAGGAGAGGCTGAGGGAGCTGGGTCTCTTTAGCTTGGAGAAGAGGAGACTGAGGGGTGACCTCATCAATGTTTACAAATATGTGAAGGGTAGGTGTCAGGATGATGGAGCTAGGCTTTTTTCAGTGATATCCAGTGATAGGACAAGGGGCAATGGGTGTAAACTGGAGCATAGGAAGTTCCACGTTAACATCAGGAAGAACTTCTTTACTGTAAGAGTGACAGAGCACTGGAACAGGTTGCACAGGGGGGTTGTGGAGTCTCCTACACTGGAGATATTCAAGGCCCGCCTGGACAAGTTCCTGTGTGATGTACTGTAGGTTACCCTGCTCTTGCAGGGGGGTTGGACTAGATGATCTTTTGAGGTCCCTTCCAACCCTTGGGATTCTGTGATTCTGTGATTCTGTGATTCAAATGCTCATTTAACATTTGCATTCAAACTAGTTTTATTCCTAATTTAGTTGTTTGAAGCGTAGTTTGCAGAAAAGACACAAGACTGTGGGCACATTTTGTGCTACAAAACCTGATTCTTCCAGAAGTATATGATATGACATGAGGCACAGGCCTTGTCTATCAGAACAGAACTAAAACTTGCTTTCTTAAAAGATAATGAACATGAATTTCATGTGCAGTCATTTAAAAGCATTTTCTCAGTTCTGCTATGGAAGTGCTGTTTTGATTCCAGCACCCATTTCTTATTTTATGAATTTGAATATAAAGTTACTACACACAGATGAAATGGCTCTTATAAAATGTATTCTGTTGAAACAATCAGAAGGAATGCAAGAACATGATGATGGAATTTGCAGAAAAGCCTCCCTAAATCAGTTTGAACATGAAAGCAACCTCTTTCCTGCAAAGCATCAACAAATCTCCTCTTTACCCACAGTGTTCTCCTTCAAACAAAGGTTTTGCTTATAGAACATAAACAATGCCTTAGCAAGGCTGTATTTTACGTTCCCACCTTGCGACCGAGTAGCAGCTCTTTGCTCAGGTTGCAAAACGGGTCTCAGTTAGTTCCAAGTGACCTCAATACTGAAAGGCAGTGTCCTGGCACTGATGATGCATCGCTATTGCAAACAACAGCTCCTGATGACACTGTTTCTGCCCTGTGCTAAGCCCAGGGCACAAAGCCCACCACAGCCAGATCCACCTCTGCACCACAAGTAATGCAATTTAAAGTTACTGGGTTAAAGTACACTGCCTTTCCCCACCACCCTTCCTGGTTTTTAATGGAATGCCATGGGGCTGTCCTCCTAGGGCTCCCTGCAAGGATGAGCTGCTCCTTGCTCTCAAGCTTCGCAATCTCTAGACAAAGCCAAACACAGTCTCTAAGAGATCTTTAGGAATTATCTGATCAGCTCAAGAAGTGATCAGAGCACAGGAATCCACTTGGCTCCAAGCCCAACTCCGCTGCTGTTTCTCCCTTTTTCCAGAGCTCTGCCATGCTTCTGATGCCTGAGCTGAGCAGCCTCTTGGTCCTCCTCAGACAGCTGTATTCTTCTACCAAGCCATTCCACCAAAGATGTCATTAGACAAACTCAGCTGCTGCAGGTTTTTTAATAAGTACTTAAGAGAAAGATTGAACAGGACAGTAGCCTGAGGAACAGTGGAATTGAAAGGCGAAAGGTATTCGATCTTTGACACTACAGGAAAAGAAGAGATACGGGTAGAACGCTTCTCTTTCAGTGTGGTTTAGTAATCAATGTGCTGTTTAACTACCATTCATTGTACTGGACAAAGTCTCTCATTCTCCTGTTGTGTAATTAAGCAACCTGGAACATGAAACACCTAACAGTAAATTCCCCAGACCATGAGCCAAATTCACCTTTTGTGGAACTAAAGGTTCTAACACAGCTATAAACAAAAGGAATTTTACCTATTTTCTTTTCCCAGCTGGCAGCCTGGGAAAAACACTGCAGTTTTCCATGTAGGAAATAAATAGCTTTCTTTGATGTTTCAAGCAGATTAAGAAGCCGAATGAAACGCAATACAATTTTGTTCAATTAATGGAGATAAATTTGCAACTTTCTTTGACAACTCCATCAGATAAATAGTAAATTATGCAAGTGATGCTTTACTCAAGGCAAGGAAAAGAAGTTGGAAAATGCTGTGTTTCTGCCAAAATATTGAGCATTACTGAATTCAACATTGATATGTAATTTACAGCTAAGCTGATTTTGTGGAGCTTTACTTACATCCAAAATCTGCATTTTTATGTCAGCTGTAAGAGACTATTCCAGATTGGTGGAGGACAATGCAAGTTATTTTTCATACAGACAGAGCATAAAATAAAATAGAAATTTCTGTATCTTCACCAGCATGGAAGACTTACCAAGAGTAAAGGTAGGCAGCTGTATTTTGGTGGCTATACTTTGAATTCCCCTCAAGTCCCTATTCTTCTCTATTCGCACACAGACAAAATATGGCCTGATATCATCTGACTGATGAGTCATTTCATTAATGGTCCTGCAAGCAGTGAAATAAGCCTTTGCCATATCACGCTGGTAGTTTTGACGCACACTTTCAGCAAAGCAAGTTTTATGAATCAATTCTCTAGCTCAAAGGGTGCCATCCATTTGGCTTTCTCACAATGCAAATGAGAAGGTGACCAGCATGAGGATATAGAAGAGAACGATACCTCCAGAAGCCACCAGCCTGCTCCCAACAAAACTAGCTGCCCGAAATCAGTTTAACCATGCATAACTCCAAATATTTTGAGCAGATATTTCTGGCTGATATTCAGAAGACTCAATTATATGGGAGGCTCTTTGGTTCTTTTTCCAGGCTCTGTCATTTGAATTGTATCCCACCTTTGGCAAAAGGAATTTTTATGCTGGAAATTTTCTACCCTCATTCCTTCGATTCAAAGAGCAGTGACCTTCCTCTTTTATCCTCATTTATTTCTTCCCAGTGCTCCTCCTGGACAATAAGAGCTAAAGCCTTACCTTCATTCCATTGCACTGATTTTTACATAAATGTAATTCATTTAGGCATAAAATTTCTGCATCGCCGAAAACTTTGCCCTCTTTCCCATCCATTTTTTCACTTGTCAACCAGAACTCACAACTTTTCTTAGCAGCTTGCAAATTAGCTGAGGAAACAAAATTATTTGTGGAAGGTGCAGCTAAACTCATCAATTCTTGCTGCCTCCTAATAAGTTCATGGAATGTTGTTTGCACTATTTGTCATATTAAATGCACTGTTCAGCTCCAACAGATGCAAATTCTCCAAACGATGAGCAGAGGCCCTGTAGCAAGCTCCCCTCCTGCAGCTACAAGTCCATGCTGCTACCAGTAAAGCACTACCTTGAAAAAATGGAGTGTGCTATAAGAACAGCAGCCTCAAATCACCAGGAGCATCTTGCACCCCACTGCTGAGGGCAGCTCCATAAAAGCTTTGAAATAGCCAGTTTTGCAGTTTTATACATATGACTTTTGGTTGTAACTCAAGACATCTTGAAAACCAGAGTCAATTTGCAAGATTTCAGGAAGATGCACTAAAACATTGGGAAATTAAGCTTTCCCTACAAAATCCAAGGGCAAGTGGCTTCCTTTGCTGACCTGGACCCCACCACGTGTTCCTCGAGCCCTGGGACTCAGCCAGAGCCACGCTTTTGCAAATTAAACTCTGCATGCTAATTGCATTGTAGCTGCAAATATAATTGCAGAGCAATTAAAACTTTAATTGCAAAGTGGCTAGTTGACATTAGAACCAGTCTGATTAACATTTGTTATTGTTTTTTGCTGTTTCAAAACACAGGCTGAAAACTGCCTGCATTAGTCATGGAGCTGTGCCCAAGCCACTGTATGGTTTAATTGTAGTGGCTGTAGAGCATTACATTTCATAATGACGAATATTAACAATATTAAAAGTAAATAAATTATTTTCTTTCTTAAAACAGGCTGACATTGATATAATCCTGGCTCATCTCCTTCCCCAGCCCCACATTTGCAGTGTCTAATCAGACTGCAGCATTGCTCAGGCAACGCAGTGAATATAAAACCACAGGTGTCGGTGAGCATAGTTCATACCTTGAGAATGACAGGAACAGTCCCTGAGAAATAGCCTACAGATGGAAAATGCTCTTATAAGCATGTGCTCCGATAACTAATTGCTCTTGCAAGTTACTTTGTACCTTTCTCAGGATGCAAAGTTAAATGTGGGTCATTGTAAGGATAGAAAAGTAAAAATACAGACTACTGAACAACGTACAAACAAAGCAGGATCAATTTTATTCCATATAACAACACGAGCAAAGCACACAGGCAGTTTTTGTTTTGATGAGGACATTCAGTGCTTTGTCACTTTAAGTCCACAGTTAAACATTAAATAACATCTTTGGCTGAACTACATCCGTGTCCCTGAAATAAATCAAATGATAAACTAAAATGCACTGATGTGACTCTCTCAATTAGTAGGATAATTTTTTCTCCCAATAATTAAATGTCCATTTTCTCTTTCCGGGCACGGAAGAAAACAGATTAAGTTGGCTTGAGGAATTTGTCAGCCTGCGTGTAATTTATATAATGGGCAAAATTCTTGTGGTATGTTGCCAGCTCTCTCTCCTCCCATCTTAGAGGCACGGTGGAAAGCCAATTTCTATTTCAAGTCAAAGCCTTCCATGACTCACAAGCCCAAACCTGCCCCTTAGCTTCTTAATTTTAAAGATACAAAAATATCTGAGAGGATATCTAAGAATCCAAAGTGCATTTTCATACAGCATGAGGTTTCAATAACATACACTTTCTTCTCTTGTCCAGTAAAGCCCTTAACATCAGAATTTGGTAGTAATATTTTTAGGTTATATTTTTCCATTTCTTTGCTTGGGCATAAATTGTATATCCTAGAAATACCTTTGAGACATGGATAAAAGCAATTAGTTGCATCATTATTCACATTTGTCCCTTTTCAGATCCTAGACCTGAAAACGAAAAAAACAAAGGCAGGTTCTGCCATGAGGACACTAATTATTCATTATACCTCCATACAAGGTAAAAAAAAACCCAAACAAACACTTGATATTGCAGAAATTCAGAAAATAACAAAGCGAGGTTCAGTGTGAGCTCAGACTTCCTTTAGGATGTACATTTCATCATGCAGCTCCAAAATGACAGGAGGGATGGGAGGGGGATTCCCACGATTCAGTGCAGAATTCACTCAGTATTTTGTCAGTGCTGTTTCACACTTGGACTGCAGCTTTATTTGTTGAATGCTATTCCAGCCCTGCTCTGAAAACAGAGTAACAACTATTTGTAATTAGTTTTCTCTAGGAAATACCACCACAGATCTGCAGATTTTCCTGAACAATAGCGAATGCACTTCAAAAATTGCCCCTGAGATGAACCATGAGTTATCGCATCACACAGCGACAAGGGCATTTATATTAGAAGTACCTTCTTTGGAGCATCCAATAGGAAAATTAAATTAAACTCAAAACAGAGTCTTATTTTAATACTACTTCTTGCATACCCTTTGTATTCTGAAAGTTCAACTCCACCAACTTTAATTATAGCTTTCAAATATTCGGCACATTGGCAAACCATAGTTTGAGCTCAGAAAACGAGGACCTTTAATAAACCCAAACTTTTCACAACCATCTGGCCTCAACCTTACTAGCATTCACGTCCAGCACATTCAAAATGGAAATGGGTTTTCCCTGAAAGCAGCTGGCAGCTTTAAACAGAGACTTGCTTTGGCGTTCCCTGTTATCAATGTCTTCTTTTCTGTAAAACTTACTTTTTCCAGGGTTTTACTGACAATGCCTGAAATTCATTGCTCGCAGCTCCATGAATTACACACAAACATGGGCCATGCAAAGTAAGAAATAAATCTGCAGGTGGGGGAAAGAGGAGAAATAAGAAAACTAAGAGTTAAAGCTGAAGCAACATTGTTACACTCCTTACTTGCTCTGAAGCTAACAGGAAGAATGTCCAGTCTGTGTTTCAGAAGCCCAGAGATGCCCACCTATAATCTGCTTTAACAGGATGTCATTAGTACCACAAGGTCAATGGGCGTCAACTTACAAAAAGGTGATGCAGTATTACAGCTAGTCATCAGCAACAACACCTTGCCAGCTGAGCTAACCCAGCAGCTCCCATCAACAGCAGGGCACTTCCTTCCCTGTTCCAGTTTCCACTGCTTTGCCAGCAATCTGCAAAGACCAGTCTTAGTCCCTTTGGTCCATGCCTCATCCCATCCCAGTATCCCTTCCGCAGCAGCCCGTGACCTCACCCAGCCAGAGCTCACCCTGAGCCTGTGCTGCTTCTCGGCCCATACACATGCAGGAACTATAACCCAATACCTTTATTCCTTAACCAATCTTAGGTAAGTTTTGACAGAAGAACTGTAAAAAGGGAGAGGGGGAGAAGCCACATTTTTCAAGTTGTGTTCTGAAACATGGCAACTTTGCAAATTTGTTGCAACAGTGGTTTGAATATGTAGAAAAATATAAATTTTCCTTAAACACCTCCCTGGAAAAGACTGACTTCGGACAACATTTCCCAGAATGATTTCATTTTAAGCTGGCACCTGCAGCAGAAGTTTAAATCTCAACCTTCTAATATTTTGCAAACAACAGACAACTGAAAGTAGGGTTTGAAAATATTAAGCACCTGGTCAGCCTTCAGATTAATAAGACTGAGGAGCCCCATCTGTAACATACCTACAAAAAGTCCTAAAGAGAGCTTTTTGCTTGTTAGATAAACCTAACAAGAGGAGGGTAAATTATACAAGACATGAAGACGTAAAACTCTCAAACCGGCTGGCATAACCAGTGGAACTCTAACAAGTCCCTTCACAGAGTCCAGTAAAGCCTTTTCAGTTGAATGAACTTATTTCACCTCCTGTAAAACTCTCTTGGAAAGACCTTCCAAATTCGGTGGACCACTGGGACAGTCTCTCCCAAGACTGCACACTGGCAGCCTCTCTGGGGCACTAGAGAAGAGGGAGTCGCTGGGGTCCCAGACCCAATAACCTGGTTTGTGGGAATTTCCAGTGCCTAAGCTTATTTAGGAGTTAAGCAGACAGGATGGACGCTCTGACATCAGCGGAAACCCATGCCAAGCTGTCCACAAGAGATGGCCAAAACCACTAAGTATCTACCAACCCATGCTGCCCCACCTCACCTCACTGTTTGTGACCTGCTAGCAACATGGGGGAAGTTACGTTGTGCCTTTTCAAAAATTACATGCTGTGACTATTCTTTTTAACATTTGCTTTTAAGAAGTGGTTTTGAAACTGGGCTTGAAACGGTGAATCAACACGTACAATCTCAGCAGCCTTAAGCAGTGAATAACAGTGAATAAACAGTGAATAAACGCTTCTTGGACTTAAATCAAGACTCACTCTTGAGAAAGGATTACTGGAGATAAGAGCAGATCTGCATATGAATTTCTACCATGTCTGCAGAAATATTTTGAAAAATAGGAAATGGAAATAAAGAAGGCGATCTCCAAAATCTGTAACAGCAGCCTAGGAGCAGAGAGAGAAGAGCTTGGAGGGTTGAAAGCATCTGAAAAAAAGCATAAACAAACTTCCCCTGGGCTTTAAAGGTAGGAACTAAAACCTATATGAAAGGCAGGAAAGTGAAGCAAAGTGTGAAGGGCACAAGGCATAGCCAGTAGAGCAGGGAATAAGTATGCAGAGCAACCAGAAACATTAAAGTGTGTCAAAGTAGACAGAAAATAAACCAGGTAAAGACATATTGAGTCGATTGGTAGATGAAAACTTGGGAACCAACCAAAGCTGTCCCAAAAGTCAGCCTATCTTGGACAATACCACATCACAATGTAGCTTTGGGATGTGCACAAAGAAAGCAGCAAACAAGGCTATTGGGCAGAAAAGTCATGCTGGAGACTGCTTAACAGAACAAAAGATCTTCCCAAAGCAATTCATAGCAAGATTTCACCTTCAAAGAAGTAAAAGGGCTGGGCTGATATTAACACTTCAGATTTAGTTGTGCCTCTATGGGTTATGGTTAAACCTCCTTTTACATCCCCAAGTAAAACAAACCTCTTGAAAAGTACACTGTTAACATTCCTCTTGAAAGGAGAAGCAAATTGTTACTGCCTGGCTTGCTAATTAATTATCCCAGAAGAACTACTCTGCCTTTGCAGGGATGTTAATTCTCTACTATTTTCTCTTGTGACCTTCACAAGTAAACTCTACAACCAAAGAGTTTAGCGAATTAAAAGCAAATTAAGCAAAGCAAATTAAGTGGGTAACTTTTACTTCAATCCAAGTGACTTCTGTCTGGGAAGATACAAAACCGGGGGGATGGGATGGAGGGGTACGTGTTGTTAGTACGATTTTTATTGTTCTAAGGATTTTTGTTAATGCTGGAACACAGAGGACCCACTTTGTCCTGGTTTTGGCTAGGATAGAATTAATTTTCTTCGCATTAGCTGGTACGGTGCTGTGTCGTTTCTTTTATTTAGTCTGAGAATAATGTTGGTAACACAGAGATGTTTCAGTTGTCACAGAAGAGTGCTTACTCTAAGTCAAGGACTTTCCAGTTTTCCAAGCTCTGCCAGTGAGGAGGGGCACAAGAAGCCAGGAGGAAGCACAGACAGGACACCTGACCCAAACTTGCCAAAGGGATACTCTATACTGTAGCATGTCATGCCCAGTATATAAAGTGGGAGGAGTTGGATGGAAAGCCACCTTTTCTTGGGGTCAGGCTGGTGGTGAGCAATTGTACTGTGCATCACTTATCTTTCTTGGGTTTTACTTCTCCCTTTTGGCTGTCTTCCTTTCCATTACAACTGTTATTATATTCTTATTATTATATCTTATTTTATTTCAATTTTTAAACTGCTCTTGTTTGAGACTATGTGGTTTACCTTTTTTCCAATTCTTCTTCCCATCCTACTGGGGGTAGGGGTGGGGGGATGTTAGCGAGCGGGTCCATGGTATTTAGATGCCAGATAGGGTTAAACCACAACACACTTCCAAGTGGAGATGCACATCCTCAAACACCATGCAAAACTTTAAAGAATATATACATATGTACACATACACAAATCCTCTTTCCGATATCTTTACAACTGTAATACAGAAGTTTAGGCATATGGACCTGCAAAACTCTCTCCAACCTCAGTGATTCTGTGACTATGCAAATTACTGCCAATGTGAGGTTTCTTTCAGCCTAAAGCTGTGCATGTAGGATTGTGAAACTTGCATTGAAAAGCACCATATAATGAGTTTGGTTGCAATGAGGCTCTAAGACCATGTTAAAATCTGCAAGATAGTGAATAAAGCTGCCAGAGAAACCTCTTAAATTAGGGTGTGAGTTGGCAAACAAAGATACAAGGACTCAAACAGCTATGAGGCAGGCAGAATATGAAAAAAAAAAACCACAAAGTCAAACCAAGTTGTGGTTTTTTTTTCAAGATTCAGTTTTGTCTCAATAAATAATATATTTCAATTTCAAAAGCAAACAAACCCAACAACCTCAGATACACCTTGCTTTTTCCCCTAGCAAGTAATTCTGTGGCAGGACGCTGTCCACCCTGCCAAGTTACAACGTTTAAACGTTTGTCTCTAATTCCTGTTTTTGCTGAGCGGCAATTAATCTGGAATTGTGACTGCAACACCACAAGCGCAAACTGTCCCTTTTTGGTACTCTTGTGCTCTTGTGAGCATGACTCACAAATGCATTTGTACAATGGCAGATACAATGTACAGGACTCTACTGCAATGGAAGGTTCGCAGGAACTAGATTACACTTAAAAGAATAAATTTAGTCCATGAGTAATTTATTACCCTGGCTAAACGTCATGAGCCAGCTCACCCTTGGGTATGGATGCTTTCAGATCAGGTATATCAGAGATCCCTTTGTATAAATCCACACTTGAATACAAGATCTTGTTTCTTCAAGCTGTGCACACTATCTGTAGTAAATGGGCCACAGCAGTCCCTCAGGCAACCTAGAGTTAGGTTGGGAAGTGTGAACAAGCTCCAGATATATTTTGAAACTCTGATAAATGGCACACCACCTTTCAAAATAGGAAGAAACCAGTTATAAAGAAAGGAGGAATCAAGAAAGCAGGCCTGAAACATGGCAGCTGGGCTGGGAGCTGGATGAAGGAAGCTGGATCTGCTCTCAGCGCTACAAGCATCTCTGGTTTATTATGGTCTCCAAACTGCACAGACTTAGTTCTCCGAAAAACAAAGCAACAGACAAGAAACTTTACACTCTTCTTTGGAGTTTCCATACCAACATTTTTGTTACTAACATATTTCAAATGCTGAGAAACCCCAATTTATTATTTTTTTCTCAGGCCTTCTAAGAAACTGAGTTAACTTCATCTCTCTTATGGCACAGAGATGTTTTCTGTTGAATACACTGGGAAGAGACTTATTTTGTTCACCTGCCCTAAACAGCTGTTAGATCATGCTATCCAAATTTATTTTCCCTGCAAACCTCCTCCCTTGCTGTTTAGAGCTCTGGCCTTCATTTCCTGGCTTTTCAAAGTGTTTTGGGAGGTTTTCAAAATGTTAGGGAAAGAAAGAAAAAATAATGTTGAAGCTATCTACATATAAAACAGTGGAACTGACTGGTCAATTTTAATTTATTCTTTCAATTAAAATGAAAACCAGATTTGGTATGCAGTGTGGTAACTGACTCCAGGACATGCGGTCACTGCATCTCTTATGAAGCACCCCAGAACAAAACCAGAGGTTGAGATCCCTTTGAACAGCAAAACCATCATTCCCTTCTCTCCCTTTTACCCATGATAATCATGTGCTTTAAAGACAATGATAAAAGAACAGATACATTTTTTAAAAAATTGAGAAAGTTACTTCATACAGAAGTTGCAAATTCACAAAATCTGAAGACTAAAATAATCTGGTTTATTTTATTTGGTTCTTCCAGCCCACACTGCTTGGCCAAGCAGAGAGAGCAGAGCTAGTCTGGACAAATGCCTTTGACTCTGCAGCTCTCTACCAGCTTCGTGGCCATTGGTGGCAGTAACATGAAGGACTCTGGCCTAAGCATGTGATGTTTGCATAGGCTCCATCCTTATAGGTTTTTAGGTCCAGACTGGATAAAGCTCTAAGCAGGCTGGTCTGACCCCAGAGCTTGCTTGAACAGGAAGCTGCACTTGAGACCTATTGAGGTCCCTTCTGACCTGAAGTATCCTACACTCCTATCTTCTTTCTCTACCTATAAAAAGGAGCTAAGAGGACTGTACAATTTTATGATTACTGTCACTAATTAAAGATGCACATCTGATGGGGAAAAAATAAGTATTCTTGATATTTCCATTGTCCCTGTCTTTGGAAATGTGACACGTCACACAGTGTTCCATGTGCCAAGTAACACGTAAGTCTACACATATGATTACAAATCTCATGCTCACTAAGCATGACTCCTCTCCCCCCTATTTTCCATGTTTCACTGGTAAATAAGTATCTGAGATGAGACTGAACTATGGCCACCTTCATGGGCCTGGCAGCTGGAAGGAAAGCTCAAAGCACAGCCTGGGCCAACAGGCAATGTTCTCAGTTGAGTGACTCAAATGAAGCAGGAAAATGCTTTGAGTGGATCAGCGTTTTCAGCTGACACCTTCAATAAGCCCAGGTTTCTGAGTTACACAGAACCAGCAGCATTTTGTTTTCATTTCTTGTCCAGACACAAAAGAGGTTTGGAATAACTGGCCAATAAAACTTAGTAACATTTTTGACAGCAAAGTGTTACGGATAAAATAGGACTTCAAAATTTTACTCTTACCCCTGCCCCCACAAGGCAAAAAGTAAACAATTTCTTCTGAAAACAAACCCTTTTCCATCTAACAAAAAATAATTCTCCAAGAGGGGCACTGCTGGATTCCCAACCACCTTAAAAACAAACTTAGGAACTTTCATTAGTTACTTTAACCTTCTAAACTGAGAAACCAGTTGCCCAACACAGTGGAGTAATGCCTCTTTAAGGTGGCTGCCAGCCCATCCTACTTATCATATACATTCCCAGTTTTCTCCCAAGTCATGCTTTGCAGCAAGATCCTTGAGATGAGGAGACTGGGTGGTTCATGCTTTCATCTGCCAGGGCATGCAGTGCTGGCATCCCAGTAGGCTCCTATCAAGCAGATGACATCCTTGCAGGCACCACAGTGGGATTTCTTTTGGCATATCAGCATCAGCCTCCAGAACAGGTACATACAGCAGTAATGCTGTTCTCTTTAAGCTTTACACGTAAAGCTTCTCTAGCAGGAGCACAAGCAAATATGATATTGAATGTAGCTGTTTTAAATCTTGACAGGTGAAAATATCCTTGCTACACCTCCAGCTGGTATTCAATCACTTTACAGAAAAGAGTGAAATGATCTAGAGACTCTCCACTGATCTGAGGCAGAAATACCTGCTGAAAACAAAACCGTCCGATTCACTGCACAGAGCAAGGTTTTTAGGAGGAGAGAACTGCAGCCAGACATGTGTCCAAGAAAAAGGCTATCACTGGAAGTGCAGCACAGAGAAATATACTATCGGAGCAAACTGAGATGGCAGAGGGGTTTTTTTGCTATGAGCCTGAACACTTTTCAGCACTGTGAAGAGGGAAAGGAATGTGCAGCAAGCAGACTTGGAAGCTGCTACCCTTCCAGTTTCTACACTGCAGCCTCAGAGAGAGATGAATGTCTGTTATTTAGTTATTGCAGCTTGTTATTTAGTCTACTTTGCACTGAGAAGACTCCTAACTCTGATTTAGGATCTCAAATGCTCTATGAATGAAGCAAAGACAGTTTACAGCTTTTTTGTGCTAGGGAGAGAGGGGAAAATAGCATCAATGTCTCAGCACAAATTTTATAAAAAATGTCAAGTGTGTCATAAACCATCCAGAACAATCAAGAAGAGAACCAGGAATATGAGAAACTGTCAATACCAACCAAACCACTGAGTCCTCAGAGACCCTCACATGCCTGGAGGATGCAGGTTCCAAAATGAAGTTGTAGAGGACATGTACCTAATAATGGCTTCCATTTGTTTAATAGATTTTGCTCTTGTATTGCCCAGCATGGTTTCTTACATTCACTCCCCATTCACACTGCAAATGAGCATAGCTCTGAGATCTCCATGGCTATCCAGAGCAAAAGCTGGGCTGTTTTCTTCTGCAGCATACAAGAACAGCTCTAAAAAAAAATCAACAGTTCACTGAGCAACAGGGAAAGTATGCAAGACTTATAGGTTGGATTAAACAGTAATTCTGCCTTGCCTGTGACTAAAAAGACATAACAACCCGAGTGGGAATGCTTAGGGAAAGTGAGATGATTTAGGCTATACTTTCTTCCTTTCTCTCAGCTAAATGTGATCCTGTCCCTGCTTTCTTCAAGGGGGTATGAAATCACTACAGGAAAATCAAAAGAGAGAGCAACAAGCAGAAATGGTTTGCATACAACTCAAAGAAAAAAGAAGGCTGAGCTGAACGTATTCTTTGCCAACCAGACAGGACCATCTGCATTTCCTTGCTGCAGATCAGGCAGTCTCACAGCCAGTAAAAGGATTATGAGGCTGAAAAAAATCAGCTAAAATACAGAGCTGTGTTTCCCTGAAGGCCATGTATGGATGCCTCATTCCAGACAGCAGCTGCTAGCTGAGAAAGGTAACAGGGGAGCTGTTTTGGAGAATATTAAGGATTTGATAACTTGGAAAAATATATATGCACTATGAACTTTAGGAGTTTTTTCCATTCAAAGAATAAAAAGTAGGAAGACAGAGAAACTAAATTTGTAAAATAGAGTCGTTACTGTGAGACAGAGAAAAGGCAAATTCACCATCTAGGAGCCAGATGTTTAATGTCATCACCTAAGAATCAAGGTGGCAGGTCTGAGGCGAGGAACCAGGGCTTAATGTAAACTAAGCCGTTCATTATTCTTCCCCTCCTCTTGCAGACCTGCATATTTACTTTACATAGAATTTGTTTCTAAAGCAGCAAAGACAGACACACTGCTAAAGGGTGTCATGAAAGATGAAAAATTGTACAGTTACGTGCTTGGTAGGCTTAGGCAAGACCAGCATGTGAGTCCAAAAAAACACTTCCCATATACAGCAATTAGAGCATAGGCATGTCTAGCTTAGCTTTCTAAAATAAGACTAGAACTAGCTCAGACTTACACCTTTCTTGAAAGAAGGGCCAGTCTACTTGGTTTGTGTTTTGGGAACGCCCAACAAAGCAGACTTTTTTTCAGCAGATGTACCAGGCCAGCTTGGTCTTGTAGTGGTAAGCACTTAAAAGTCATAGAATCATAGAACAGTTTGGGTTGGAAGGAACCTTAAAGATCATCTAGTTCCAGCCCCCTACCATGGGCAGGGACATCTTCCATTAGACCAGGTTGCTCAAAGCATTCTTCTTTTAATCTTATTTTCACCAGACTTGCATTTCATTTTTGTTTAGAAAATCCAACATGGTTGAATCCACACCAGTATGGAAAACATGGACCAGAAGAGTCTACCCAGTAGATTGAACCTCTGCAGTTATCAGAGATGTAACAGCTCACAAGGCTGCTGAGGATTTCTGAACCACACCAGGAATGGGAAAAAATGTGCATATATAAGAACTACACTGTTCTTTGGAAAAGTAAGCTTAGAGTAGCAGGTAGCAGCATTTCTGGGGATATCCTGAGGACTGGAGATCAGACTAACAGGGGCTGCTCATGTTGTACAAACATGGTGAATATTCCACCTCCTCCACAGACAAGAGAACCTAAAAGGGCTGAGAGAATGTTTGGAGATTTTATACAATATTGGGTACCATTCACTTGAAATATAAAGGTAAGAATAATTACTTATTGTTATGAGTCTTGCTGGGTGATTGCTGATAGAGAAAAAAGATTGCTTTGCTCTTATTTAAAATCAAAGTTGACAACTGGGAAAATGTCCTGGGTTCAGCAGCAGCAGTCATTTTTTCTCTTTCTTAGCAGCTGGTGCAGTGCTGTGGTTTTGACTTTCGGCCTGGGAACAGCGCTGATGTTTTTAGCTACCACTCAAATGTTTTAGTCTGACAAGGACTTTGTGAGTCTCATGCTTTGCCAGGGAGGAGGGGAAGATGGGAGGAAGCAGAGACAGGACACCTGTCCCAAACTAGCCAAAGAGGTATTCCATACCAAAGCACATCATGCCCAGGGTGTAACTGAAAGTTACCCGGAAGGGCTAGGGCACTGCGAGGTTGGACGAGGTATCGGTCGGTGCTTGGTTGGGCTGGGTTTTATCGAGCTTGTTGGGCAGGTGGTGAGGTGTTGTATTCTCTTCAGTTGTTATTTTCTTTATCCTTATTATTATTATTATTGGTGGTAGCAGTAGTGATTTGTGTTATACCTTAGTTATTAAAGTGGTCTTATCTCAACCCGTGCAAGTTGCATTCTTTCAATTCTCCTTCCCATCCTTCTAGGAGCAGGGGGGGAGAAAAGGGGGGGTGGAGCGGAGAGAGCGACTGTGTGATTTATGGCTGAGCTTAAACCACAACAGAAAATTACAAGATTGGAAATGCCTTGTAATATAGAGGCATGGGATTTCTCAGTCCAATGTATTTGAAGTTTCTTCTGAAATCACAAGCAAATTGAGTTTTAATTAGTTTTGCACACATAAAGTATATGCTGCACTTTCAAGCAGCAAAACTCCAGTTCATTTGTTGTAGCTGCAATCTGCACTACTTCAGGTTAATCCAATGTGTGCTCTTTAAAAATCTGAAATGCTACTTCATGTTTACAAATCAGCCCGTTGACTTGGCTCAGTCAAATGTGGTTTATTACCGTCTGTAGACATCGAAGAGAAGCAAAAATCAGCACACTGACATTAACTAATGAAGGTAATACAGACTGGCAAGTCCCATTTTGCTTCTGCGTTATGTCGCCAGTCTGTTCACTGTGTAAGAGGGGAAAAAATACCTGATATTGCTCTCTGGGCATGCAATTTCAGAAAATAAAGCAGACAGATCTTATGATCTGCCTACAAACAATTTTTCAGCTCACAGTCTGCAGCCTTGTGCTACACAGTGCGGTGAAGCATGTTTTCCTCAGCAAGCCAGAAGTTTTAGTCCTCCTATTCAAATGAATAGTACACAAAAAAGTGAAGGGACCAAACATTAAAGCCAAACTTGTCAAGCACTAGTACGAATTTGGATGGGAATACGGCTGGGCATGTTTGAAATTATTTTCACATGGCAAATACTTGCTTTCATGTCCACACTCCAGGGCAAGAGCCTGCAGATGCTAACAGGTATTACGCAGAAGCCTAAAGCATGAGTACTTAATGCTAAACACTGGCAATTCAATTCTCTGTCAGTACTGTCACAGGGACGGCAATTACAACCATTTTACTCTGGTTGACCTCACACTTCTTCCTGTCTAGAAGCTTCAAAACTCCTATATATATACATACTTCCCTGTGTCACACTGAGAAGCTCTATGCATGTTTGGAATACTGCAGCATTTACTGTAAGAGCACATACCAAAGAGTCATCCAAAGATTTTACTAAAATGCAAAATGATACATCACTTATTTCACCATGAAGCCTTCTGCATGGAAAAAAGTCCCTTCCTCTGGGGTCATTCCTGGACCTAAACCCAGGAGCTCTACTGGGTAATCACCAACACCAAGTATTTTTTGCTCTCATTTATGCAGGCTAAAAGGCTGCAGGCTTTTCTCCCCAGCATTGATACATACACACCTATGCTTTTTATCCATTTCTCACAAATCTCAGCTAAGTCAGGTGACGCATTTGTTAGAAAGCATTATATGAAATGGAATCATCTTTCCATTGCACTACAAGCAAAGCAGAAGCTTTTATCAGTCCAGGTTCCACCATGAGGTAGCCAAAGAGTCTGTGTGTCTCAGTCACTTGTGCTTCAAGGACCATTTGTTCCCCAAACCCCCTCCTGAGGAAGTAAATGATATACCAGAGCTCACAAACTGCTCTGGGTATGAAATTCAGAAGAAGAATCAAGCCCTCATTAATATATAGCAGACCCACCAGTAACAAGAGCTCTCTGTGAATACACATGCTTGTATAAATCAAGGAAAGTTCACACTAGACTAAAGCCCGCAGCTGAAGATTAAAATTGCAGAAGGGAGCATTAGTTAAGGAAGAACACAAAAGAGCTGGAAAGGTTACAGACAAAAGTTTCTGAAAAGAAGCAAAAGAAACACAGAATCCTCCATAAATCTCGTTTGCTTTGTTTAATTTTCCTGAGTGCAGAGGGAGATGAGACATGGAGAAGAAAAAGCCAAAAAGGGGTCCCAACACTGAACTATTAAATAGATTTTTCCTGAGGTGAGTTATTTATGGTTATTCCTAGGAACAGCATTGTCTTTTCAAGAACTAATTCTTCTCTATTTCCCAAGAGGATATATTAATTTTTCTTCCACTGAGCAGTGAGAATAAAGTTTTTTCCTACTTCTCCAAGTGGATGTCTTCCTCCTACAACCAATAATTGCCCTGACAGTTCCCAAGGTTCTTAATAACAGGTATATAATCTTATAATGAACACTAGTGGATAGAAAACTGTGTCTTGCACAGCACTGCAGAGCCATAAATACAGATGATTTTTATAGTTTACTGTAGTGCATTGTATTTGTCATCAAAGTGATGCAAACTATCTCACAGAGAAACACAGTGAGGATACTCCAAACTCACCCATGGGAGGAAGCCGTGCTCCCTAAAAACCAACTTATTAAGCTCTGGATGGGCAAGCCTTTCCACCTGATGATCTCAGGACTGAACACCGCCTCTACAAATATGATTTGGAAATAGAAAACAATACCATTGTTGCTAAATTATTAATACAACTTTGAGCTTCAGCCTCTGCAAATTTGACTGCATTAAATAAAGCATACAAAACTGCTTTAAAGGAACTACAGTTGAGAACTTTTTCTGGGTAAACGGGTTATAGCAAATAGTAACTAGAAGCCCTGCTCACCTTTTGTGATACTAACTAGCAAAGGATTCAACTAATGTAGATGTCACCACTGCCTCCTAAAGCCAAGTCAGCCCTCCTTCCTCTACACACTATGAGAAGTGCATATTACTTGATACAGCAATATTCAGCATCCACACCACCATACCACTGGAGGCTACTACAGTCCACAAAGGAAAAGAGGATATTAATGTAGGCAGTGCATTACCAAAGCCATTCAGTGCAAACTCTGGATAACACCCGGCATCCAGCAGACCCAATCAAATCACACTGTTTTATACTGATGTGTCTCTTCAGACAGTATGGCCACAGAAAGCAACACTCCAGTCACAGAAGCCCTCTACCCAAGATGGTGAAGTAAGATGTGGACAGAGATACGATGTGGTACAAGACTCTGCACTAGGAGAGCACACTGGCATTTTTCTCTACTCCCAAAACATCCTCAAACCTGCTGCTGTCTCTGTGCAGAAGAGGCAAATGGGTGCATTAACTATCTTTCTCATGTTTTCCTCAGGGAAACAATCACAACAGCTCTACACTTAGTTCAGGATATGAACCTAAATAGCTTCTACTCACACTTTCTGGCTGTCTACGAGGACCATATTGCTGCCAACTGAATTGCAGGGACATAGTTCATTGTGCTGCCAGCTGAAACGTGAGGTCTGGAACCAAATAAGTAATGTCATGCTGAGCCATTAATCAGAGAGTTGGCTGATAAATCAAAACCACTTTCAGCTACTCTTAAAGACTCCCTCTGCACCCTCCCTACTGCCTTTCCCACTGCCAAGAGCAACACAGCCATGACCAAGAAATAAGTGGCACAAGCAGTTCACAGATTTAGGAGGCATTTACAACTTCTAAATAATCTATTCAACCCCACCTGTAAGACTGCCACTTTTCAGATGACCTAACTGTGATGTGAACTACCTGAAGGTCCACCAGCTACCTGAGCCTAAAACACCTCTTTGAAAGATGCTGACTGGCTACTGTCTACTGAAGCTGTAATATTGCCTAGGCTGAAGGCTGGTTAATTACTCCTCGGCATGTAATCCATTTTAGTGATTAGGATTAATGGAAGGGTCACCCGGAAAAAGCTCTCACAACAGCCTTAGATCTGAGTGCCTGTGGTCTGCATCAGGGAGAATGCATTAATTATGTTGTTCTATGGCCACTTTTGCAACAGTAGAAAGCAATATGGTTCTTGTCCCTTACTGAAAAAGGGTGGGAACAGTTAAAGATGGCTAGGGCAACAGATATATAATGCTCCATGAACATACGAAAAGGTCTGGGATTAAGTGTTAAGGATTTAGGTCCAAATCTTGGCCTATCCAGAAGGCAAACTATTTTCTTTCATTCCCGATCCCCTCCTCCACACACCCTTTTCCCCTCCATACTCCTCAGCCTTCCTCTTGCTTTTTTAAAAGTGAGAGATACCAAAGTGCATTTAGTTTTTGCAACACTATTGCAGAATATGGATTTAGTAAATACAATATTGAGATTTGCAAGCATTTTTGCTGCTGGCCCTGATCCTGTCTCCATGGAGCACAGGTGGGACAGGGTGCAGGCACAGGGCTGTTCACTTGCTGCATGTCAGGAACACAAAGAAAATACCATCAGCAGCTACCCAGAGCAAGACCCAGTCTGGGATACATTTCCCATCCCTGTCACACTGTGTGCAACTTCAGATGATCTTGCCTTGTGTTCCTCTTGGGGGAAAGAGAGCTGACATTCTGGAAACAGCATTCATCTGTCAGGCAATCTAAAGCATTCAATAGTTAGGCAGAGTGTTACATATTTGAGGGCTACATGCTTAAGAAAGGGAAGATACCTTCTCCTTTCCGCTGGCACCGTGTTTGGCAGCTTGCCTTTCATTTTTATATTTATCTGTGGTGTTGTTGATGCTTTTTTTTTTTTTATTTTTTTTTTAACTGAATCTCTGCAAACACAAGGAAATAAGAATTTCCCAAACAAACCAAAAGCAAAGAGTTACTACAGTAGGGTTCACCATTTCCAATACACTTTAAATCCCAAACTAACCATTTCAGCAGAGCGCTTTTCCACTTTTATGCCTGAATGATACTGAAGCAGGCTACAATGAGAGGAAACATTACTTTAGATACCTTAAAATGGCAGGATTCAAAAAGGAAATAAAAATGCCAGGAAAAAATAAAATATAGAAAAATATATGAATTGAATTGTCCACCTAGAACATCTTGGGAGGAAAGGCATGCAAACCTCAAACATACCCACAGAAATGCCCATTCAAGTATGTTGGCATGTTAGCAACTTACATGGACACGATCTTAAAAGCACTTTTTCAGTGCTTACTGCCTTTTTCAGTACAGACACATGCTTCCTCTATTTTATGAACTAGGTTTGTGTGTCTGTTTAGGAGGAGAGAAAAAGCAAGGAAGTGGAGAAGGTAGCTCAGGCTCACTTCGCCATCAGAGCAACTTCTGAAATAGGCTGGAGATAAAGAAGCAATGGGGAAGAAATGTTCTTCTCAGACTGGAAAACACAGCAAAAACTAATAGTCAAAGTGACACTTCAAAATCTCACCAAGCAAGATCAAAACAGAGTAGTTACTAATTTTAACATCAAACATATGTGTTACAACCTGCCATCTCTCCACCCTGCCTGGCTCCAGGACCACACATAGCATCCTTTGAAATTATATGCACCAAATACATGCACCAAAAAGTCAGACCTAGCAATCCACTGTTTCTGCAAGTCACCCCTGCCGCCAGAGCCCTCAAACCAGTATATAAACCCTTCAAAGAAGAAAATGAAGAAGCCCAATTCCCAAAAGTAGCAGACAGCCCTGGCCGCATGTCTCCCATGGAAAGAAGGATCACAGCATCATTGTGGCTTCACAGAGGTGCTCCTCCTCGCTGATTTTCAGGTGTTTGCAGAGGAGGAAAGCTCTTTGCAGAGAAACACAGAGGATTTGCTTCCCTGCACCCCTCTGCTCAGAATAGGGGTAAGATGTGACCCCTCTCCTTCAATCTCTGCCAGTTCCCACAAAGCTGTTTATTTTGGAAACTTTAAGATGGGAGAAAGGGATTTATTAAATCCTGAGGGGTCCAGAAGGCATTTCATCAGAGAGACAACCACCTGTAAGACCTGCTATATATGGAGAACACATTAATTTATTCCTGCTGTCACGTGGACAGCCAGTCTAGCCAAGGCTGGATGCATTCAGGTCTCTTGCCCATGCAACCTGCAGCTGTAAAAGCAAACATTGAACTACCAACTAGTACCACAGTGATTTAATGTTGCCATCAATTAATTCATTAATTCTTGGCTTCTTTTGTCAAGACAAATGACAGCATATACCAGTGCATTCATCCTTGGATCCCAAGCCAGTGTTCAGTGAAGCCCAGCTTCTGGCAAACTGTACTGAACATGCTGATTAACAGAAAGTAAGATGCAAACAACCAGTCAAGTTTCCAATTAACACAAATAAAATGATAAATGGATCCCCGCAGTTCAAAGAGGGAAAAGAAGCAGAAATATTCCTTTAAATCTGCCTCATTCGGTTAACTTCAGGTCACAAAGAAATTAATCTTCCTGTTTCTATGACCTCTTCCCTCTCTCTAGAGGCACAGTTTGGGAGGCAGAAGCAATGGGAGAAATGTCACCACAAGCTGAAGGATCCTTACCCCCTCAGGAGATCTGAGGTTCTGTAATACACTCTGTTCTCTGTTTTGCATTTTAAGTGTTTGATGTGCCTAAAGCATTGGACAGGTGAAACTGGGAAAAAAAGCAGGGATATGCTGAGAAGTACACCAGGTCTCAGGAAATGTGGAAATTGAAATATGATTATCAATTTTAGGCATATTCTAACAATAAACATCACTGATTTGCAGATAAGTAACTTGGAACAACTACAGTTACTTCACACTAAAATCGCATTTTTTAACCTGAAAATTGTTTTCTAATTCCACATATTGAATTTCAGGTTTTCCTTTATAGGATTAAAGCACAATAATGAAAGACAAAACCTTTAAGCATTCATTATACACTTACCTAACTTAAATTTTATTACTATTGTTTACATTGTCCTTACTTAGATAATTGTGTTTATTAGCAATTGGGAAAATAGCAATGTTATAAAATAAAGGCATGTGGTATGTGCATAATTTCATGCACTTGTTTCATACCCATTTCTCACAGAGGAGAGAGGAGAAAAGGCCTCCTCTAGCTGCATTGTTAAGGGATTTCAATGGTCCAGATTCCATTGTTCCCACAACCAATTGCTATTTACTTTGTCCAATCACATCCATTAATAGCCACATGTATTTATACCCAATTCCATGCAAGGGAAGAATAGACAAAAGCTAAGAAAGCAAAAAGCAAAGCAAGAAGTTGAACGAAAGCTTTAATATTAAAAGTGAGTTTGCATTAAAATTTTAAACCTGTTGTACCAAACACTGCAAGATTTTGTAACAAGTTCTCCTATTTGCTCTTCTCCAGAACAATCTGGTAGTGAAATGAAGTCACAGAAGATTTACTGCTCTTACTTCGTCGACTCTTATCTTCCACACACACACTTACAGAAGCAGCACTGCGCTGTAATTTGGAAAATAATCAAACTGTATCACAAAACAAGAGCTACAAACTCATGATCAGCATCAGGAACATGTACCCCACTGATGGTGAAAAATTGCAAATACTTTCAGACTAGTAGGCATGGTTTGCAGTATAGTTTGTTTTACTTCTCTTGAATGCTTAGCTCTTGATTACAGAGCTGCTCAGCCAATGTTTTTTTAATATCAATGTATTTAAAGAAGCTCAATTCAATCACATATCACTTCAACTTTTCTACCTTTTATTGGTGTTGAATGTGTAACTCCACAGACACGTATGGGTTACAGAACCAAAATCTGTATTACCACTGCACTCCCAATTTGTGACTTAAATTATTCAGCAAGTGAGGGCTGATTATTTCCTTACATTTAGGAACCAATTATGAGCAATTTATTAAGAATAATTCCTGAGGATCTCTACAAAGCTGCTGACAGGGTAGCAAATTAACACAGGAGCCATATTTGCATACTATTTACAAACAGTTTGTCCCTGTGTATCCTCTCTGAAAGTAGCTATTCAGGGCACTTGAACTTGTTGGAACAACATACTGCACAATTTTAATCTACAACCGATTCTTTCCACTTACCCCATTTCTGACTGGAATAGTTGCCTTGGAAAACATAAGTAATTTACTCCCTCAAAACTCAAAATATTGTTTGGGTTTTTTCTCTTTACTTCTCAGTAGCTAAGGATTTTTACAGTTCTTGTAAGAGATACAACCCAGAGACTGAACATACAACCCATTAGTATTTATTATCTCAGTTTTGGGGACATCATAGCTTTTGGGCACAAATCCTACGAGAAAGGCCTAGGACGAACCAGAACAATTCAGTTCACAGAATCTGGGGAACTACTGAAAAACAAGTCACATATTCAGAAGGGTAAGATCCACAAGGGAAGGGGATGACAGATCTGTTCAGGCACAGGTAGGAATTAATCATTTTAGTCCTGCTGAGGGTTTCTGCCTCCTGCCATTGGAAAGAGTAGAAAGCTGCAGATGTAACAAGTCCCAGTGGACTGGGAATGGGTAGGCAGAGATGAACAGGAAGATTGAGAAAGATAAATCTGGGACCTGGATAAACTTGACAATCTATCTCAGGCCACACCTCTCCCACCCTGGTTGGTCTTTTGGTAGGGAGCTGTCCTGCTGGGAAGCCACCAGACTTCCAATCTACCAATCTGCAGTAGAGGAGAATTAAGAAAACCAGAAGGAGCATGTGGCTACATAGGTACTTGCTTTCACAGACTATAATTCACTCACAAGGCAGCAGAGGTTAATGCAGCACTTTATAAAAGCCTGCACTGAGGCAGCCCCTTACTAGCATTGATATAACACGGTTGTTAGGGCACATACTCTAATTTGACATGGCAGCTGACACTTATCAAGTAACTGACCCCAATGCTAATGCTATACTACAGACCTGCAGGATGACTGGGTGCTGCTTTTAGCCAGTTGTTAGCAGTGGGGCAAAAATTGAAGCATAATTGTTAGATTCATGCATAATTTGGCGTTTTCCTGGGTAAAAACTGGTCTTAAAAGGATCCCTACAGGCTTTGCATTTCCTTTTTCAGGGAACACCAGAAAAAAAGTTTAGCTTGCAAATCAATCTCTTTGCAACCATTCTGCTGTCTCAAAGCATTTGGAACAAATAGGCTGCTGAGATGCCAGCACCTGATGAGGCAGGACAGGCTGAACTACTGGGAGAAGGGCTCTGAGCAACAGCCCCACAGCACAACACATGTCAGAGCGCTGACTGCCACACAGGGATCCAGAGGAGCCATGATTCGGAGCCCAGGCAGTCTGTAATCCTTCTGGATGACAGCTAGTGCTGTGAAACCTTATCAATTTGGACCTTCATGCTTTACTGCATGAGACTCCTGAAAGCAGATTACACATTGAATGAGGCTGTGCCATCACTGTAGCTGACACAGGCAGAACTGGGAACCACAATCATCAATATGGCAGCTGCATTCACTCTATCATTAAGATACTGGAAAGATTCAGACCCTCCTCCCACATTTGAAACCTTCCAGGAACAATGTTTAACCACTGACACAGCACTACAACTGTGTTTGATCTCTTTTTCCCCTTTACCTTCCACTACTGTTCATACATAGCACTTGGTGGCAAATGACAGCTCTTACTTTTCCAAGAGGAACAGGTAGACCTGCAGCTGTTTCTGCCAAGTGATGCAACTGCACAGCTCTACATTCACTTTAGAGAAAAAAAAATAACAACTTAGTTTTATGGATACGTAACTCTTACTGCTGAAACACAAAGATGGAAACCATGTGTCTGTAACAGACTTGAAGCCTCTATGACTATACCAAACAGAAATAGGAGATGGTGCATCAGGATGAGGATGGGATTTCCAAAATATCTGCCACAGCTTTCAGCTCTGTCAAATTCAGGCCACACTAAAATCCACCTCAATGAACTTTTTACATGACTGTTTCATTGTTTTCCTTACACGAGCCTGGAAGGCAGAAATTACACCTAGACAGAAAGCCTACGGAAATATAAGGAGCAACATGAGACATGAGCAGTTGTGTCACACAGAACAACTTCAAATACTGTGAGCTCGCAGCTCTGATTTATAGGCAGAAGCAGGTAGTTCCATTTTGAACAATCACTAATTCTGTGTAATTGCTCTTGCTGACAGCAAAAAAAAAAATGGGGGGGGGGGGGAGTGGAGGACTGCGCAAACTGTGCAATCACTCAGATCACTCTACATCCAAATGCCACATTAAGCAACCACAAATACTAGTTCATCTTTTCCAACTTGATAATGCAGATTCTTAAAAATCACAGCACAAGGTACGTAGCAACATCCTCCACAGACACAAAATTAAGAACTACCATTGATGCAGCCATTAACTGGGGAGAGAGAGGATGATTTTACCATTATATTTGAAACTAGATCTCTAAGCCTTCACATTTTAGTTATTTTACTTTATTTCCATTGCCAAAATTATTGTTGCATATGCTAGTGTAATTACTCAGAGTAATTATTGAACTGAGCAAGTTACCACTTTGCAGTGAGCCCATATGGATGAGGACCCAGGATTAGCCTCTGCAATTTGCTGCCAATTCCAATTAGGTTTCACCAACAAGGCAATATTCCATGTACATCACCAGATCTTTTGGGTACAAGTCTTAAGATGCTTTTTCATGCAGTAAACCAAGTCACACAGAAAAATTAGAATTAATAGGATGAGCTGGTTAAAAGCGCAAGCTACTGCTGCATTGGGTACATATACACTGAATTACTGTGGGTATACACCAGTGTCAGGTGGGACAAGGCACAGGTCTCCCATCACTTTCTGAGATTAAATTAAAGTCTTTCTGGAAGCTGAAAGGCATTTTACTCCCAAGAAGTTTGGTTAGTTACTAAAATAAAACTGCAAGATTTATAAAACAAGCACTTATGCTAGCAGAAAGCAATAAATTTTAAAGATTCTGATGTTTTTCCCTAGCAAATACTATTTCTATTTGCTAATCAAGTGCATTTTAGTCAACACGAAAGCTAAAATGTATTTTTCATTTTTGCTGTTTTCTCACTTGGAGAATTTTCCAAAGACCAATTTGGAGGAACTGCCAGTTAGGTAATTATTTTGTGTTCAGAACATATGTTACAATAGATACAAGCAAAAACACGCATTAAAGAAGAAGAGACATTAATGGCTCGTTAGTTATATTGCTGCCTGAAGTGGTATCCCATCTACTGTAATGTCAAAATTTCTGCACACATCTTCAGTGCTGAAAGGTTTTGGGTGCCATCTTAAACGCAGAAGGGTGCACTGTAGAGCACCACACCTGGTTTCCTACCTATGGCTATTTTGCATCAGTTTCTTATAAAATATGATTACAATAAAGAATTTTTTGATGAACAAACCTTAGTATTCACATTTGTGCTTAATTTTGTAAAGTAGATTATGCATTAGTAATCTTCTACACATCCAAACTCCCCAGTTAATTGCCCCTACATGACAAGACTGACTGCCCTCTGCAAATCATGGATATAACTGCAACGTTAAACACTGTGTATTCAATACTCTGAAAATCCTCACACAGGTCTTCTACCAAGAGCAGAAAGGAACGGAACACAGACCTAGACCTAAACCTTGGCCAGACCTCCCAGTGTGCCTCAAACAGAAAAACATGTGGTGTTTAAAAAGCTCACATAAAACCTGCATACGTGTTAAGCAGGAAATGGAATATATATGTTAACTCACTGACTTGTTTAATAATATTCCTTGCCTAGACAAATCATCCCTACCTTGGTTTCTCCTAAATGTAATCATAATGGGCATTTGTAAGATACAAAATGGAAAGCGGGTTTTGAGCCTGCTTTGAATCCGAGTCTTTCTTCTTTCTCTCTCTCTTTTCATTGAGTCCTTGCTGTCTTTACTCCTATGTGAACACCAACTCCAACTGCAGCGGCAACCGAAGCACCGCTTCTAAGGTCCTTCAAAAGCCAACTCTTTCTCCAGCACAACAAGAGAATAAATATGAACAAAACTATGACCTTCCTGCTTGGCATATTACTGACAGGCATACAGGCATGTTCTCGAGAAAGAAGAGATAATATATTGGAACCATGAGGTCCTTTGTTTTGATATCTGTGCTAGCAGAGAAACTTTCACTGAACCACTCTCCATTGCTTTCAATACCATTAGAAAAAGAGAGCTCAAAAATCCCCCCAAGCACTTTGCTGTCTACAGTTAACATCATGGCAAAGACCTTCCAGTCTTCTTGAGGAGCCACACTGACTGTGGACAAAATAAAGCTTGCTCATGATAAAACACAGTGCAAGGGAGAAATAATCTGAGGTATCTAAATGCTGCTCACAGTCACACCATCACGATCTGATGTCTTGTGTCTACTTTGGTTTCATGGGGAAGTTCTCATTTGTCCTTTTAAAAAATACCCTGACAAAATAAAGCAAGGTTACCTACTAAAGATGTGGCATGGCAGCCACATTCTAAAGGGAAATACCAGATGTCAGTAACAGACACCAGGAACCAGAATTTCAGAGAATACGTAGGCTCTTGCAGGGGGGTTGGACTAGATGATCTTTTTAGGTCCCTTCCAACCCTTGGGATTCTGTGATTCTGTGATTCTGTGATCCCAACAAAGCCATGGTTACGATTTTCTCCAACTGGACTCATTCCATTCATAGTTTTGTTTTTGTCTTCAAATTATTAAATTTAATTATTAAATTATTAAATTTAATGCAGGGGTTGTATTTGCTGAATTTTAACATCAATTTGTATAGCATACAGCTAAGAGACTAGCAGAAAAATTCCAGGTTGTTTTTTCTTAGGCACAAACACAGAACTCTGTGCATGAGCACTAATTACAGAAAACATCTTTCATCTTCCTGAAGACATTTGTGAGCATCAAAACTGCCTCAGGCTTGCTAAGTTAGATGATCAAGGGGCTGGAGCACCTCCCGTATCTGAGGCTGAGAAGGCTGGGGCTGTTCAGCCTGGAGAAGAGAAGGCTGCGTGGAGACCTCATAGCAGCCTTCCAGAATCTGAAGGGAGTTAGGAAGGGACTCTTCATTAGGGACTGGAGTGATAGGACAAGGGGTAACGGGTTGAAACTTAAACAGGGGAAGTTTAGATTGGATATAAGGAGGAAGTTCCCTACTGTAAGGGTGGTGAGGCACTGGAATGGGTTGCCCAAGGAAGCTGTGAATGCTGCATCCCTGGCAGTGTTCAAGGCCAGGTTGGACAGAGCCCTGGGTGGCATGGTTTGGTGTGAGGTGTCCCTGCCCATGGCAGGGGGGTTGGAACTAGATGATCTGAAGGTCCTTTCCAACCCTAACTATTCTATGATTCTATCACTGCACCATGCAACAGTATTTTCATACACCTCCCCATTCTCCCACTTTTCTGTGGTAATGAAACAGTGGGAATTCAGGTAGGCATATGCCCACAAATCAAGTCCTGACATTTTTTCTTCTGGCTGATGACAAACAGCCCCACAAAAAGAAGAGGCAGTATCTGTAAAGAAAACTTGGCCAGCTTTTGTTTTTATAAGGTTAATTTGTCACTCTTCAGTGCATTCAATAAATTTTTTTGTAAGCTCAAGTTGATAGAAATTGCTAACTCAGTTGATCCAAGCATATTCCACTACATGCTTGCAGATGCAAAACAGAGAGCCTAAGAAGTCTTCCCCTCCCCCTTCTCTTAAACAGGACTAATAGTTTTCTTTTTATAAGGAAGTATTTTAAACTGTGGTTTTTTATTCTTTTGATAGTTCCAGCAGACAGGAATTGGTGCAGCACAGATCCTTCTGCTGATGACCAGCACTCCTGAGAGCTCCTGGGTGCCACCCTGCTGAGTGCTAAAAGCATGATAAAAGAAAAGAAGGTTTACCACGTGGAAGGCCACAAAGGTGCTCAGGCAGGTGGAACACCTCTCCTAGGAAGCCAGGCTGAGGGAGCTGGGCTTGTTCAGCCTGCAGAAGAGAAGGCTCCAGGGAGACCTTAGAGCAGCTTTCAGTACCTGAAGGGGGCCTACAAGAATGATGCACAGGGACATTTTAAAAGGGCATGTAGTGATAGGACAAGGGGGAATGGCTTAAGGTTGGTGTTTCCTGCTCCTAATTTGTAGTTTTACAGAGCTGGGAGGCTGGTGGGATGGAGCCTCTGTTCCAGCCAGCCAGGAAGGTGATAGAATCACAGGCAGCAAAAGTTCTTCTTGTTGAAACAGGTTTTTCTGCTAAGGACCACTGTCCCTGCCTCACTTGGCTCTCTCGACTGTGAGTTGTTTCCATACTGTCTCATACCCAGTTTTTGATTGGTCAAGATTTAATTGTTGTGGTGAAGAACCCTGTGAAAGCAGGGGGGAAACAAAGGTGGCTGCCTGTGTCAGAAGCATACTGGTGCCCTGTATCTCTTTCAGAGGCAAATAAATAAATTTTAAAGAGTGTGTCCTCTGAGATAAAATGGATGATTGTAGTTCCAGAGACTGATGAGACTTGTAAAGAGACAAAGCTCAGTGTATCAGGCAGGTGCCATAAATAAAGGGACAGATAAAAATTTACTGATGGTAGACCAGTACAGAACTGAATACAATTTTGTAGCTTCACAGTCCACAGCTCCTCAGAGAATCACTCACTGGAAGGTGATAGAGAAAAGCAAGCCTGCTGCTGGCAGGCTAAGGTCAGAATAAAAGGTCTGCACCTATAATGGAAAATGCTCAGGTGCCTGCAAGTCACAAAAAGTTGAAGGCAGCAACTGTAGAGAACCTAGCTCCATGTCTGCACTGCACAGGCCTGCGAACACCAGTGAGATTTCATGCTCATGTCAAGAAACTCCTATTTGCTGGTACTTGCAAGGCACCTTGCAAAGAGAAGGGTGGCTGAAGCCCAGAGAAGGGAGTCTGGAAAATCACAGCTCTGTCTGAGGGATGGAGGTGATGTTGGACATGGCTCAGTCTCAGCTTCAGCCACAGTAACTTGCTCAATATTTGGACTAAACTCAGAAAATCAGATTGGTTATAAAGCTAGCAGGAAGGAGCCCATATAGTACTTATCCTTACGAGATGTGCAAGATCCTAGAAAGGCACTTTTAGAGCGCTACAAAAGATGCACAGGCTGAAGCCAAGACTGAGCATACAAAAGTACATTAAAAAAAAAATGCTAACCAATGGACCTTAAGGACGAGAGGGGAAGAGGAAAAGAATGCGGTCACCCTTGCTTTGCCTGGACTTGCTGTCAGAAAAAACAGTCACATAGGACCAGGACTTTTTCCACAGAGTAAGGAAGAGCAGGTGACTGCAGAATGGAGAAGCCCAGAATAGGAAGGATTCATTTTTGGGCAGTGCCACTCTTCTCAGTCTAGACTAAGTGACATAAAAGAGGGACAGCCCACCTTAAATTAAGAGGCAGAAGCTAACCCAGATGTTGAAAAGAGTAACAAGGGGATTCATTTCTAAGAATATTCGAATGCATTTCTCAGGCTTATGTTTTCTGCACTGTGGTTGCGTCTTTACAATTCTGTTTTAGGCAGCCATATTTTTTATAAACACAAGGAATAAAGCCAACTTGGAGCAACCTGATACACAGCAAGGACGTTGTTCAGAGCAACCCTACCTCCTTTCCTTGTTCTTTAAAGAGAAGTGGAAAATAAAAATGCTAAACCTTTAAAATGTGTTTCACTTGATGGATTTATCAGTGTGTTGATCAAACAGAATAAGGGTGCTGTTGGGTTTTTTTATAATAAAAACTGCTTTAAGTTAGGACATCATTAGCAATTACTTGATTTATTTTCCTCATCTTCAACAAACACTCTTACTGCTGCTGGTGGTGATGACTGATATTTTTCCAAAACACTCAAACAGAAGATATAAGGAATTAATTTTCAAACTAAAATCAAAGCAATCTAAGCAAATAAATGTACCTGACAACAATGCCCCAGATAAAGACATCTGAAATGTGCATGTAAACTGCACTGGCTCCCTGCTAGACAGGGCATGAACTTCTCTACACTGAGAAGTTACATGCACCATGTACACAGAAGGTCATTGGGTTTCTGCAGACACATCCTCTGATCTACCCTGCTCCATCTTTATGCAATCTTTCATTTGTGATTTCTGCAGACCATCAGGATTATAAAGACACTGCCAGGGCAGTGCACTTCAAACAAGGCTAAAGGGGATTCCATAATAATGAACACATACAACCAGTCTGTACAGCACTGTAACATACTGTTCCAGTAACAAGATGATGCTTTGATGCATCTCTAGATTTAAAATATTCATCTCTGAAGGCTTTTAAAGTACCAATATGCTACCTTGTGCTTAAAACCAGTGTTTACACTGCAGCACTTGTGACATGCCTGAGAAAGGAACAGGTAGAAACAATACACCAAAAGCAACTTTTTCTTTGGTATTGATAAATTAGTCCACCACTGAGTCACTCCTGTGTTTTAGAGGGAACAGTGCTTGCCTGGCACTTCACATAAAAGCTATGTCAGTGATGCCTAGTGCTCTGAACATGAATGGGTACTCCAACCTTAAAACATGTAATAAAGGGAACAGAAAATTAAAGAAATCTTCAAATTTCCCCCAAATTACTCATTCTTTCTCTGACTAGAGTAATTTCTCACTGGCTTTATTACTGTAGAACAAACACTCGCATTTTTTAGATGTTCCCATTCCACAGTAATAATTATGACCCAGATATCCTTGTAACAAGTCTTAAAACCAACAGATTCAGCCAAAGATGAGAGGAACAACATCTTTTACCTTTTTTTTTCCTATACAACTAAAGCTGGTGATCAAAGATTTTAACCTGACTACATCAAACAAAATGTTCCAAGTGATGTTCAGTATGTCTTAATGACCTTTTGATTTCAAGCAGGCCACATGAGGAAGACTACCTTTACTCAAAATACAGGTGGTTTCACACAGTGAACAACGGCATGAACTGAAGAGAAATTAAAAATTCAGAAGACTTTCTATTTTTTTTTCCCTGTACTAGAGCTTAGGGAAATGAAGGCAAGAAAATAAACTCTTCACTTCAAAGCTTTATTTTACTGTCGCTGGTATGGTAAAAACAGCTATTACACCATGTACCACTGCCACATGACTCTGCAAACACAGGCAAGAGAATAGTATGCCCTTTTCCCAGCAGCCAAGCCAACCAGTTTACAAAAAGCTGATGTGAAAAAAAACTTCCTGAGATGTGTTCATTGGTTCAGTGCTTTGAAAATGCAAAACACCATATAAAAATTAGCCCCTTATTTATGATTCAGGCTCCTGATTAGTGCTGCTATTGGTTCAGCTGAGTGCTTTACCTCTGTTCTGAAAGTCCACTTCTAGTAACAGATAATTTTTAACAGTTATCATTAACCTGTATTTAGGAACCATTTGTTACTGTGTATCATTCACAGAATCACAGAATCCCAAGGGTTGGAAGGGACCTCAAAAGATCATCTAGTCCAGCCCCCCTGCAAGAGCAGGGTAACCTACAGTACATCACACAGGAACTTGTCCAGGCGGGCCTTGAATATCTCCAGTGTAGGAGACTCCACAACCCCCCTGGGCAACCTGTTCCAGTGCTCTGTCACTCTTACAGTAAAGAAGTTCTTCCTGATGTTAACGTGGAACTTCCTATGTTCCAGTTTACACCCATTGCCCCTTGTCCTGTCACTGGATATCACTGAAAAAAGCCTAGCTCCATCATCCTGACACCCACCCTTCACATATTTGTAAACATTGATGAGGTCACCCCTCAGTCTCTTCTTCTCCAAGCTAAAGAGACCCAGCTCCCTCAGCCTCTCCTCATAAGGGAGGTGTTCCACTCCCTTAATCATCTTTGTGGCTCTGCGCTGGACTCCTTCAAGCAATTCCCTGTCCTTCTTGAACAGAGGGGCCCAGAACTGGACGCAATATTCCAGATGCGGCCTCACCAAGGCTGAGTAGAGGGGGAGGAGAACCTCTCTTGACCTACTAACCACTCCCTTTCTAATGCACCCTAAGATGCCATTTGCCTTCTTGGCCGCAAGAGCACATTGCTGGCTCATGGTCATCCTCCTATCCACCAGGACCCCCAGGTCCCTTTCCCCTTCACTACTTTCCAGCAGGTCAACCCCCAACCTGTACTGGTACATGGGGTTGTTCTTCCCCAGATGCAAGACTCTACACTTGCCCTTGTTAAATTTCATCAAGTTTCTCCCCGCCCAACTCTCCAGCCTGTCCAGGTCTCGCTGAATGGCAGCACAGCCTTCTGGTGTGTCAGCCACTCCTCCCAGTTTTGTGTCATCAGCAAACTTGCTGAGGGTGCACTCAGTTCCCTCATCCAGGTCATTGATGAAAATATTAAACAGCACCGGTCCCAGCACCGACCCCTGAGGAACTCCACTAGTCACAGACCTCCAGCTAGATTCTGCGCCATTGACCACAACTCTCTGCCTTCTTCCTTTCAACCAGTTCTCGATCCACCTCACTACTTGATCGTCAAGCCCACACTTCCTTAGCTTATCTATGAGGATGCTGTGGGAGACAGTATCAAATGCCTTACTGAAATCAAGAAAAACTACATCTACCGCTCTACCATCATCCCTCCACCTAGTCACTTCCTCATAGAAGGCTATAAGGTTGGTCATACATGACTTCCCCCTCAAATATTGATAATATACAAGCAAGTCTTCTTTTGATTATCCTGCTTGTTCATAACAAATAAACCACTGTTTCCAGGGATACAGGAAGAAAGGCACGGAGGTGATGCCTGTTCCCTTGCACTATAAGGTTGCTTCACTCATGTTTCTAGAGCCCCTTCACCATGACTTTAACTAAAAGCTCTTGCTGCATTTTCCTTGGGCAAGCTTAGTGCTTTTCAATTTTCATATTCAGGTCATTCCATTTGTTGTCCTTCACAGTTCCCAGCTCTAATTTAATATCTCACCTCTTGCATTTTGATCCAGACTCAGGCAAAGAACCCTTGGCCAACAAATCTGGTTTGGGCATTATTGTTCCTCCAGCTATCTAGCTGCAGACAACCCCAGCCCACCCCAATGCTATGTGGTGTTACCACCACCTTCAGTCTTATCCAAATTTTAGCCTAGCATTAGATAGGCAGCTTCTCATGTGTCTTGGGCTTCATCAGTTCAGTAATCTGGTGCCAACCACTTTTGAACCTCCAAGGTAGCTGGGGAAAACCCTTTCATTTCCGTGCATAGTTCTTCTATTATTGCTGTCATGACTTATCATCTACTTAATAACCTCTTTGGAAAAACATGGCATTTAGATCACCAAGAACTGAAGATTAAAACACTGTCCTGCAGGGATGCCTGATGAAAGCAAACCCAGAGCACTCCACCATAACACATGCAGCTAGACCTAACACCAGCTTTTTAACAACACAGAGTGCATGCAGTTACACAGGGCCATGGGCAGTGGCAGACAGGCAAAACTAGAGGAAAAGCAGAAAGAGCAATGGGCATGCATTTTACTGAACAACTTTTCCATACCCCAAGCTTCACCCAATACCATGTTAGAAAGTTTCTTGCCATTTTGACATGGACTTTCAAGTCACCACACTGGTAAGCCCTTTGTATCTTTAAGTGTCTAACATGGTATTACAACTCTTTCATATAGTATCATATATACTACAAGTGTTTCACTGAACAGACTTACAGGTTAGGCAAAAAGGTTACCAAGAAGTAGGTGACATTCTTTTAGGACATATGGAATAAGTTGCCAAGCACTCATTATATGTACGCATACAATATTCACAGGGCTTTATAGTCTGCACAAATCCCACTCACAGCCTTGAGCTTAAAATGGGTTTGAACCAGACGCTCTTGCCTAAAACCTTTGATTTTTGCAAGGCCCAGGACAAAAGCGTTCAGATTCAAACCCAAATTCCCAAGGTTAAGTTGCCTCTCCAATTTTTGCCCAGATGCAAGAACCAATCAGAGGTTTTCCAGTCCCACACCTGCCTCCCTTGTCAGCTTCTCAACTTAAAAATAACAAAACAACATACACCCCACCACAATATATAAACAAGGCAGCAACAAATGAAGCTGCTATAAGCATGTGGTGCGCACAAATCCCTCTCTACTAATCTCATTGTTTTACATCTATGCTATACAGCAAAGAGAAAACTCAGAACTCAGGATGACTGGACAAAAATGAAGATATGAGATCTACATGGTACTACCTTAATTCTGTTGTGATCCCTGGCTGATCCCTGGTACAGCAATGAACAGAGCATGTTCCAGCATATAAAGCCCATGCTCTTTCCTAGCAGTGTTTTAGAATCATAGAATAGTTAGGGCTGGAAAGGACCTCAAGATCGTCTAGTTCCAACCCCCCTGCCATGGGCAGGGACACCTCACACTAAACCATCCCACACAAGGCTTCATCCAACCTGGCCTTGAACACCGCCAGAGATGGAGCACTCACAACCTCCCTGGGCAACCGATTCCAGTTTTATATGAGTGACTCATCTCTACAAATGATAATAGACTTAATTGCTCCAAAACTATTCTGTAGCATGTAGTAACAGTAGGGAAGCATTGGAAAAATTACTCACTGTTTAAAACCAACCATTTCACCTTCTTAAAATGAAAAAAATCCAAAATCCCCAGTGTTGTTTGCAGCAGCAAGGTCTCTTCAGCCAGTCCATGACAGCTCTCACATTAGATACTAGATACAAGCCCCCGAACATGCAGGGCTTAAAAGGAGGAGACACATACCTCAGTCTTTTTGAGGGGTGGGATTGACGTCAAGCACCCCTTTTACTGACAACGGCTGAGAAGCTACTGTGAAAGTGGGTAACAGGGAAGGCGCAGATGACATTGATTTGAAAGGCAATTTAAGAATCTTTACCATTTTCAATTCTCACCCCCTATGTCAGTTATCTCGAATATTCTATTGTAAGGTTAATTGCCTGCCAAATGGCCACTGTGAATATTTAGGGAGCAGAAATAATTTATCTAGAAATTGATGTTCGTGTTCTTCAGCTGGTACCAGGGTCCTTTGAATTTATAAAAGACATTCTTAAAACACAATAGCCACCCTTCAGCTTCAAAGAAAATGAACATGCCAATCTTTGCCATTACACCAAACCAAGCTTTCAAGGATGTAAACAAGTGAAAACTTCATGCTCTGAGGTAGGCACAAGATTTGGGGGGGACACTGACTCCAGCTTTCCAAAGGAAAGCCTGTCCCAGTGCCTGCTAGAGCGTACAGGGAAGGATGGCAAGAGCCAGCTAAAGATTTGTGCAACTGAATCCAAAGGCCAGCAAAGCTTGAGAAAAATGCTAATGAATCCTTAGAGTGAAACTGGAAATTAAAAAGTTACACTAAGCAAACAAAAATGCCAGTCCTTGAGTCACTGGAAGGCCACTTTAATTTTAGTTCTTGAGTTCCTCCAGTCATTTTTCCTTCCAAATCTGTCCCCCATACCACCTACCTGCTATTTAACTTGCCCAAAAGCTATTTACCACTGAGCGAGGTGGAATTAAATAACAAATCTCTACAGGACAGCCTCTGAATGACGAATCCTCCCCAGTGCCCCTGGCCTACGTTTTGCCAGGGAGAGTGCAAACACAGCCCTCCCACTGCCAAAAGGCTGCAGGGTCTTCTTGAATTTGGGCAAACCACAGGAATGGGCACGCCTAAAGAGCAAGGGCCTCAACCTCAGAGATAGCATATTCCCTGCTGGGGACAAGAAACACAAGACTACAGATCCGACCTAATGCAGGCACTCACACCTGGGGAGAATGACCGTCTTAGAAGTTTTATATGAATACCTACAGCAAACTGGTACACATGACTCCACATTCTTATCTTGAAAGAGAGAAAAAAGTCAATATTGAGTCTTGCCCTCCAATCTGAATCCTTCTAAACAAGATTTCCTGCTCTTGAAAGGACATGGCCTGAAGAAAAACAGCTCTGATGTCCATAGCCCTTCCAATGCATTTATCCATGCCCTCTCCACAGTAGGACAGCACTTCATAGGCAGAAATATCCATTCCCCATCTTCCCACTCATGCTGACTTTATGACCCTCTAAAGTGGGCTAACAGGAAATCTATGGAAAATTAACAGAAAGAGAATACACATTCATTAACATAGGAGAGAAGGCTGATAAGTATCAGAAATGCTAGGACAGGTACTACCAACAACCATCAGCCACCAAACCACAGAAAGCACTATTTGCTAAAGCAGAAATATACAAGAAATTATCAGAAAAAGGAGCTGTGAGTAAAGGTTTTCCAACACCACTTGCTATTCTGCTTTTTAATAACACAATATGATTTGACTGACAAAAAATAATGTAGGTACTGTCAAGGAGGCTGCTTAAACTCATCAATCATCTGTTTAAAGGCAATCCACCCCTGCTGCCAAGCAGAAAGCTCAGACATACAAAAAGTAGTGGTTACAAAACCCAAAGTCTCACCGACTGCCTTCATTATTGCTTTTGGTAAGCATTATCCTCAGCAGATTTTGTTGCATCTATCAATGAGAAAATCCAGATTAAAACCTCTCTAGGTACAGGCCCTCACATGATACACCTCCTCTAGGACCTATTTTAGAGTATTTCTTCTACCGAGCGGATTTGAGCAAACCTTTTTCTAGGGAAACAGAAAAGCTGGCAATGAGAAAAACCTGAGAAGCTGGACCTTATCATGTGTCCATCACCACAAACATTTCTGCTGGCAGAGTCTTCTGAGTTGCAGCATAAGGAGAAACACTGTTTGTCTCTGTCACACTTGCGGCTCTAGTGCATATGAATTCCCTGTGCTGCAGTCAATCTGACCTGCGGTACATTTCTGCTACTGCCACGCTGTCCTCTTTCCTTGTCACTTCATTAGCTGCATGGTAGCTTGGGAAAACCACACAGTAGTAAGGGGCACATAGGTTTCTGGCTGTCAGTGGCCACTGATAAATGACCATTATATTCACTACAGCAGAAATTGAGGGGTTCAGCGGACATGCAGTAACATCCCTTAGATGCTGCTCAAACCAAAATGATTCATCAGTCTTACTGGGCAGGTCATCAAGACAGGACCTTGACCTGTGACATAGATGAAAAGCCCATGAGATGAGGCTTAATTTGCTCATGGAAGAAATGTTACCTTCAAAACAAAGAAGCTATTTCCAACGTCCACTGCTACACAGAAATAAAATGAAAAGCAAGCATGGAAACAACAGCTGGCTCTTTCTTACCCCAAATGGTTAGGTAATAAGACCCTGATGGATCAAACTAGAGATGCCATTATTGGACCCACACTTGACATCCCAAACTTACGCAGCTGGCTTGGTAATGACTACCAGAAGGAAGATATGGAGAAAAGTCCCCTTCAAGTAGAGGTCATGCAACAACACTCCCACATGAAAATGCCCTCAGTACGAGCAGCCAACAAGGGTTTGTATTAGCCATTTTGCAAGAGCCATGAAATAAGACCCAAAAATGAAGCTACTGCCATCTGTTGTACTTCTGACTTCTACCCTGTTTAAAACTATTTTTACTTTATCTTAAATACTTAGCAATACACAAACAACTCGCTGCTTATCTAATGAAAACAACCCAGCAAAACACAAACATGCCCACAATGGCAGCAGTCACTGCACTCTCACTGGCAAGGCTGACATCTCGCCCCTTGTATGAATGGCAAAGGGACATCGGCTGCACAAGCGTTGCAACTCTTCTCCAACAGATGAGTCAGGGAGGCCATGTGCTTAATATATCATTTTATGCTATAGCTTTTCTCACCTACTTTTGTGTATTACAATATTTTTAGCATTTCCAGGAGGGGGAGGATGCAGGTATTTGCCATTTATTGTTGTAGCCATGTGCCAGTTGCACGGGAAACAGCCAGAGGGGGGAATTACATTGGCTACGTTGACTGGAGTTTGCAACAGAGAAAAAAATCCTCTCCTCACTCTACTTAATATGCCAGAATACTAAGAGACCCTTGTATACACGCACATGTGTGAGATGATACATGTCATGTTGCCTATTGCTGTTAAGAGTTGGGTTGACTCCATACATTGCCCACATTGGCACTATTCTCCCCCCCAACAGTGTAGGTCTGCCCAAAAATAACAAAGTGTGTAGACTTTACATAGCATTTTATGCCAAAACTGAGAGAGCAAACAAGTCCTATATTCAGTCTCTCACCAGACTGCTGTCTTGCTGCAAGGCACTCAGCATCGGGCTGCCTGCAGGTAAATGATAAGACATCTTCTCTATTGTTTCTGACTTAATATATCTGATTAATAACAATAAAAGCCACTGATCTTTTTAGTTATTGGCTTTTTCTTTAAGCGAAATCAGAGCAAAACAGTGACAGGCAGCAGATATTAAAACCCAGAGGTGAAGAACACACTGCATCACCAATGAGATTCATGAAACTCATTTGTTAGAGTCATTATACTCCAAAGCAGAAAAGTTTGCAGGGCTTCATAAGGACTGAGGCATTCTGTTACATACAAAAATCAAAACAGCTAGGGAACAACTCCAAACAGGCTCTTTACCCAAAAACTATGCCTTCCCTTGTGCCATTTTACCAAAAGATGTTCCACACAATTTTACTCTGTTAAAGCAAATAAAAACATTCACTGAGGCTCAGCAATCTTTTTACCCCAATATTTATAAGCTCTATATTGCAACCCAAAGTATACCTCTCAACATCTAGCTTACTTAGTTCCCTAAAAGAATATGATTTAATAAAACCAAAATTGGATTACAGTAATTTACCAAGAGACAATGGAGAAAATGGGGAAAAATAAGGAAAGAAAGTCTACTGGTCACCTCTGAGCAGAAAATGGGAGAAGATATTAAAATCTGGCAGGTTCTTCCTTATCTAATTTACCATATACAGTTAGCAGACCGTTTTTAAAATGAAATGTTGAAATTTGAACAAAAGCAGTGTCCCAGCAGGTCACGGCAAAAATTGCTTGACTGCTAAAACCAGAGCAATCAAACCACCTTCTGCATGTTAATGTCATACATGCAAGAAAAACAACAGGAAGCAACAAAATTACAAGAACGTATTTTCAAAGTGTATCAAAACCATATTTAGACTTCATGAAGGAGCCCATCTCTACAAACCAACGAGTAGTCTAGTAGCAGGAATTTATGGCAGCTTTAATGCATAAGAGATGCTTCTCTTCAGTGGATGTCAATAATGCTTTAAAATGTAATTAACTTGTGTCAGTGGGCTACTATTAATTTAAGCGTGGACTGAATAGTAAATCACAACAGGTACTGTCATTCAGCCGTACATAATCTCTATGGAAAAACTTTCAGTCTGACTGAAAAACATTTAAAACTTGCTAACAGTTTACTATTTTGTTTCTTAGCACATTCCAGTTTCTTATTATATTGCTTGCACTGTTACTTTTGCTTCTTTACCCACATCCTCCTTCATCCTCAGTTCATGTCTAGCTCCACATAGGCACTTGCTGACTTGGGAACATGGCCATTCTTTGCTAAAAATCCATCCACAGATTATTTTAATACTAGACATCTACAGTGCTTTACTCACATAGCAGCTTAGCATCACCCAAGCCACTCTCTCCATTTCAGATCTCTTCTAGCATCTTCCCTTTAAATTACTCCATCGGGTCATTAGACAGGGAGCTTTACCTGTCCTACCCATGGATATATACAACCTTCAGAAGCTTTAGGTAGATTATCCAGTACATAGAACAAACACTTTTCTTCCTTGAATTTTATTCAATTTCTACAACATTAATGAGTATTTTGCTCAGTGCTTTTCATGAGGCTTGTGAAGAAGCCTTCAACTACCCTTTCTTTTCTAGGTGGTGTCAGGCAACTATCCTTACATATTTGATGTATTTTAAGGGTAAAACATTCCCACAGATTATCAGACATTACTCCTGGAGTAATGAAAGGAACCTTTAGCCTTGTTTTGCATTTACTTATTCATGCTATGGGCAGCTCTTCTCCTCCCTCTTTCCTTGCTCACATCACATAGGACAAACCATCCTGTTTTCCCTCCCCAGAACACAACAGCCTAGACACAACCATTTATACTGCACAAACCCCCACTGCCTATCCAGAAGGTCTCATGTTCAAGTGATCAAAATTATTTTTCCTTCATGCTTCCTGCCCCTTCACATTTTGCAAGAACATCTCTCAGTGGGGTTTGAGTCAATGAAAAAATAAACAAACAAAAAAACCAGAACGCACTGGTTCATGCAACCCATATAATAATCCTGTAGAGTCCACTAAATTCAGAGGCTCGAGATTGCATTTGAAACGAATACTCTGAGAACACCACTGCAGCAATATATACATTTTCTTTAAATATTTGTAATTTGCCAGGTTTCTTCTGTATTACTGTTGGTGCAATTGCAAACACAAAAGACTGACTTGCCACACACTTCTGCTAGGTAAGATGAATCAAAGATCATTTATCAAGGTATTCATTTGCTCTTTGGGGAAAAAAAAAAGAAAGTGTGGGGGGAGATCACACTGGGGGGGGGGAAACCTGCCTACAATGCCATTGGTCTTGGTTATCCAGTGTCAGTTTCAGACTTTGATGCACACTGCACTCTGTGATAAGAGATCTTAGCAAAAAACAAAGAGATCCACTGTTACACATCACACAAACAACAGAAAATTATTATCTTTTATATTCTTATTCTTTTAGAATTTGTGCTATCAAATCTTGCATTTCCTCTATGATACTTTGATCCTGCAGCACGTGCCAAGCACGCTAAAGATTTCAATTAGTCTGTGACAAGCTCCTGCTCAGCTGTATAGGTCAGAGGGAAAATATCTCACCTGTTCTGACCCATCCACCAACAAAGAAAATTATGAATCCCTGGAAGTTTTCAAGGCCAGGCTGGATGGGGCTTTGAGCAACCTGGTCTATTAGAAGGTGTACGTGCACATGGCAGGGGGGTTGGAACTGGATGATCTTGAAGGTCCCTTTCAACACAAATCATTCTGTGATTCTATGATTCTACGGCAAAGTCTAACAGAAGAGGAGAAGAGAACGATGGCACCTGCAACATAACTCCCAGAGCATAAGTATCCTCTTATATCTATCGTGACATCCTACACTAGTGTTAGTATTAAATCAGCTATGCTGGAGGCTTGGGAACCAGCGATATCAGAAGCTACTCCTAAAAGTAAGAAATAGTAAGTTTCTCTCTTGTGCCTTTCAATCAGATTTTAGATAAATGGACATTGGGAAGCCTGAACATTACCACAAAAATGTTGAAGCTAATAGTCATGCCTACAAGAACAAGCAAACCTGCTTAACTTTCACATCGCTTTCAAGTGCTGCCTGAAAGAATGAGAGGCAGAGAAATAAATAGAAACTTCATATTGCTGCAAAGCTTAATGTAATTTATAGCCACATCTGAAACCCATCACATTAAAAGAGCACAGCTTTTTATGCTGAAATGTGTTACCTATAAAATGTTTTGTTAATGCAACAAATAATCCAGACAGGTCAATATTACCTTTTTTGCAGAGGGACTACTGGTATTTCCCACTGTGAATTTAACTATTATGTGTACTAGCCACTGAGAACTGAACATTCAACAAATAAAATTCATCACACAAGCTAAAGAGATGATGCTCTCCAAACATCTTGTGTTTTGCAGGGCATGGTATTTGTAAATCAGCAAATTGGATTTGTCCCGTTGAATTTGCCCCAGTCTCACTGCTGGAAAGAGCTGTTCACAGGATGAGAGAAGATTCTGCTGCTTCATTAAAGGTCCCTTGGTATTTTTTGAAATATAGATGATGTTAACTCTAATTTCTTGGCCAATTTGGAACTGGTAATTGCTAAAGCTGCTCAGCATTTCCTACTCCATTTCTGCTAGTGGCTGTTAGGGACTAAATATTGTCCCCAGTGGCAGACACTGTCTGTGGAAATGCCCTCCTCAACCACAGGTGTGCAAGAAAGTGAGAGAACATTTTGCATAGAAAATTAAAACTTCCTCAGTTTCCTTTAGAAGGTCTTTATAGGAAGCAAAAAACCCTCCCAGAACAGCACTGCTAATTAAAGCCTGTGCAATTTAAGTTGCAGACTGCTATTAGCCTCAACTCCTAGACATCCACATACAGGAATGTCATGCTTCTCCATAGCCAGGAAGGCTGGAACAACCAAAACACAGGGTTGTAAAGAAGAGCTAAGCTTAATTTAAAGACATAATTATGTGGCCATTTTAATGTTGGACCTTCCAAAGCACAGTGCACCAAAAGCCTTTTAATACCATTAAGAAGTCAACATCGCAATACGAGGCAAGAATTGCATTTGTTACCAAACAGTTTTGTTGCATGCTTAACCAGCAACATGCCACATATGTTCAAACCAGCAAAAGTGATTTGCATCCATTCTTGCTAGGATCCTAACAAACTAAAAGAGAATTAAAAGGAAATCTTTCAGAAACAGGAGCTTCACTGTCTAATGGGTTTTAGAACAAAGAACAAAGTTAAAAATATCTATCCTGTCTGTCATTTTTATTGAGTATTCCGCTGTGCGTCAAGCTAACATTTCCCATCAAATGCTTTTTACTTGCTACAATTATCTCTCTTCCCACAAAAAAAAAAAAAAAAAAAAAAAAAGAAGAAAAAAGGTAACTTCCTGATACTGAACATTTGAAAAGATGCCTCACAATAGTATCTTGCGCTGCCAGGATGTGAAGTGACTTAAAGACATCGCCTCAAGATGTTATTATGTAGCTTATTCTCCTTAAGTGCTAGCTACTACAGCTTACAAAAAAATCCCCAAACTAACAGCCTCACACCTCTGTGTCTGTAGTTCTACTGAGCCCAAACTGGGGTCAAAACCTGCATAATGCTTTGGTCTCTGCTTACTTTACATCCAGCCCTGTTGAGCTCAGCTCTCTCAAACGTATTTACCCCATTACTGCTACCTTGCTCACACCCAAGCACACTTGGCAGCAAATTCTTAAATTTCACCTTCGGGGGATGGTTTTCTGTAAGGGAGAGCTACAAAAGGCAGGGAGCACCACAAGGTTTAAAGACAGCTGTGAAGCCCATGGTTTAGAAGTGCAGCTGTGAAACAAAAGTAGAGCACAAGCTGTGGAGGTGGCATCACTCTGCAACAATTGCTTTCTCCCAGTACAAACAGGCAGAGTGGAAAGGAAGATCAAAGTGAGACCCTTTCCTCACTATTATGCTACCGCCTTTCTATTTCTAAAAGAGAGAAGAAAAAAGGTCACACTTCAGCTGAGAAGTCAAAATGGTTTTCCTACTTTCAAAGTGCTGAGTGTGATTTCCCTTCACAGCTCTCAGGAACACCAATAGCACCCACAGAGCTTAAACCCATGAGACACCTGAGAAATGCAGGCAGTACAGCAGGATACTGTAAGGGGACCACCTAGTGCCCTCAGAAGTAAAGGGCTACCCTGCTCTAAAAATTGTTCACCCTGTCATTCTCACTAATAAGTCTAAACTGCTTATATTTTAATCAAGTGTGGTCTGGAAACAAATCACAGCAGAATTGTCAGCCACATGGAAACTGATTTTGTAAGAGTAGGCATAGATATAAAATACAAACACAGAAGAGCAAAGACACTGTATTTTAAAATACCTCTGAGACATCATATGGCGTTAGATAGTGACTATGATGGGAAAAAATTAGAGGGAGGGGGTGGAAGAGCATTTTAAACCAATTAAATTCACACTTTTGGGAAATGGATGCCTAACACTCACTCTTACCAGCAGCACTGCTTCCAAGCCTTTCTTGGTGAGACCCACACTTGTTTAGAAACGATTAAGTTTTCTTCACAGGAAATGCAAAGTGTTTTCAAGCACCATGTGGCCTCTCGCAGAGGGGGAAATTAGGAAAAGAAGAAACTACATAACATCCTCATTTTATGCCAGATATTCATGCTGTGACAAGCCCAGGAAAAATGCTAAGATGTAGCAATAACCAACCAACCTGCTCTCTTTGACAGAGGGCCTGGGGGGGGGGGGGGAGTGTGGGGGGGGGGGGGGTGAACCAACAAAAAAAAAAACCACAAACAAACAAAAAAGAAAAAACACACACACATTTCCAGCAAAACTCATCACTGCATTTACTTCAAAGCACCTAAAAATAGCATCATTTCCTCAAAAGAAAGATATCTTGAAATAACAAGCCTATTGTATACCTCTTGCCAGAAACATTTATTTTTAAATAATGACATATTTAAAACAAGACATTTTTCCACCTACACTGAGACTGTCACATACCCATAAAAACTTTACAAGAGGTTTGTGCTGTGTCTTTTTTAGCAAATCAATTGTCTAAGTTCTGCTATGTATGTACTCAAAATCAGCTTTAGAATAAAAACAAGTAGTGCTAAAGGGCATTTCTGAAATTTGCTTTTTTATTTTACAGTAAACCAGTAAGGGTTTTATTCAAGTTCTCCAGGAGGCTGCTGCAACCTTTCCTGAGCAAGGGTTGGGGCCAGCTGTTTCAGCAGCCAGAAACATTATTTGAACACTGAAACTGCTGTAGGACTTTGCAGCCAAAACCACTTTCATATGCCTGGATGCTGTAGCTATTGCATACAGAGAAAATAAGCAAGACCTCCTGCAGATGAATGTCCATGTGGCATAAACCCAAATCACACCAGTCATCCTTGGGAAACGTAATTATTCCCACAGCAAAGGAAGCAAAAAGATGCTCCAGCAATTCCTCACAGCAAAACACAAATACTATTTGCATCAACAGTTGCCAAAGATGCAGGAAGGGAAAACTATCTGATTTCTTTTCCTTCTGTGCCTTGATAAAGAAATACATTAGCAGGAACTTGCAGCAAAAGTCTTCAGTGTACAAAGCAAAGCTGTTGCCAAAAAGCAGGACTGAGCACACTAGTACTCATAACAGGATTCAAGACTAGGATATTAATGAAATAGTCACCTTAGAAAGCTGGATTTGTCCCGTTTTGAAAGGAAACAATGAGTCTTCATCTACACTTAATTTCTGCAAAACAAACTACAACAAAATTTCCAACTTGCAATGGCATCTGAATTGCCATTTATTTGTAGAGTAGTTTGTCACAGTGCAAAGCTCTGAGGTCTTACGCAAACCTTTACATCAGTTTTATTTAGTAGAACATCACAATATTTGACATGCAAGTGGCATTTTAAAGGTAAAAACAGATAATTTATGTGCTCTGATGCTCCCATGAACATGTAGCCCAAAAGTACATGGGCATTTGAACATATTTTCAGGACTCAGTGGGATTAAGAATTTCTCTCTGCATGCAACCAACTGCAAAAATGCCACACTAGGAGCTGACGTAATTTTCAGTTCCATTCCCTGAATTTACAACAGTGTTTGATCCTGATTTCAATCACAGCAGTGTAAATCAGAATAACTCCATTATGTAAAATCAGCATGTGATTTTGCTCCATTGATTTACCTTCATGAAGAAATTTAAAATTCTTCTTTTGCAATAAACTACCAATTTCCATGCTCCTTAGTGGAAGAAATGAGGTGTTTAACAAGAAATATACTTGGACTAAAATTAACAGCAATGCTTTGGTGATACCAATCTGGAAACAGTTGCTATGTGTTACTACCTACAAAGCTGCAATCCTTGCTTTTATGTCAAGTGCTAGTATTAAGACTTCCCAAAGAAAATCGTAAGAAATAGGTGAAATCCCAAAGAAACACAAAATTATTCAAAACGACGGTTAAGAACCAGATTTTGGCTTGAGCATGTTACTGGCTTGGACTTTGCCAAGGACAGGAAAGACTGGATATCCATCTCCACAAGACAGTGAAAATGACCCACTTTCAAACAGCAGACTGTTTGAGCTATTTTGCCCCCATTCATGTACCACTCTTCTCACCTGCTGTTCTTGTTTCACTGTATTAGCCCAACTCCTGCTAACATGCTCAGTGCAAACAAAGCAAATCCCATTTGACAGGGACTTTTCTTGTACAGGCCTTTCATAAACAAAAAAAGCAGAGACTAAAAGTTGAGACCATAGTTTCCGCCCTCATGACACCAACTAGCCAAAAGTAGTATTTCACTGGATATCAAACTTCCAAAGCAGATCTGTGCCCTGCTCTTTACACAACCATCAAATGATCTCAGAAATTTGAGCGGAGAATAGTTGTATTTTATGCCTGTTTTCCGCCACACAACCACGACAGAACAGCCAGCAAGAGTGATTAGAAAAACACAGTGGTAATCCAATTTGTACCCACAAAATTACAGGCTGTTAAAAATAAGTCACAGACACCTTATGAGTCTCTCTAACTCAAGGTGGAAGTCTTTCAAATGTACTTAACAATAATGGGTAAAAGCAGTGAGGGCCTTTAAAAAGCAAAATGAAGGAGGTATAATAACTAAGAACCTAAGCATGCTTTAGCTCTCAGCAAAAATTTTTACTTCCAATTAATTCCTAACTGCCCTCTTTGAGCGCAGGAGTCTGTTCCTTGCACAAGATTTCAGCTCTCTTGCAGAGAGGCACATCTGAGTTTTCTTCTTCTGTTTGTGCAGATGGCAAATTATATACTGGCAACAACCAACTTTCCTGTAACCTTCCATCAAAAGCTAGCCTTGAAGAACACAGAGATAAAGAACAGTTTTGTTTAAAAGGAAATATTATTATTTGTGCTTCTTGCTCTGCTGTTACATTTTATTAAAAACAGTTCTGTGATAATGGGGCATGCTTTGACTTTGTATCCAAAACTACATGAAACTATACTCTGCCTAACCAAAGGAGGAGGTGGGAAAACATTTACTGTTTGGTTTGGGATTGTTTTTTTTCAAGGGGAGACACCAATCCCCTCCTGACAGGCTACAGCACCACAGTACTGTCATTTTGGGAAGTACCCACTCAGTACCCTCTCAGAAAGAGTATGGAAAATGAGATTTCAGCAACATCAATCCTTTCTGTTAGAAATATATTCGCCTTATTGATTTGTTTGGCTTTTATTTCATTTTTAACTCATTAAGCATCATTGATTTAAGAAAAAATAAAACACTAGAGAATTTTCCAAGGGCCCCAGCAATCCACTATAGACTTGTAATCCACTTTAATCACAAATGCCAATGCACTTTCTAGTGATGTTTTTGCATTATCCTGGGTGAGAACAAAAGAGGGATAAAGCAAACAAAACAAGACACAAGAAAACTCACAAAACCTCTCCAAAAACCATGCAGACGTTTCATCTTCTGATCTCTTTAACTGCCCATTAGATGCACCAGGTAGCTTCTTGCATCAGAGCACAGAAATGCCTCACAGCAACTTTTATGGTAGAGGTGCTAAAAGTGACACACATCTATGTGTATATTTATATCAAAGCACTCTAAAAAGGAATAAAAATCACATGAACTGTTAAAAGATTCATTATGTTTTTAAAATAATTAAATATATTTTGTGGCTCATGCTCATGAGAGAAATGTTTCACTCTTAATTTGAGAGCCAGCACTGAAAACACCTCAAATTTCTCAAATTCTCCTAGTTATGTTACAATTGTACAGTTAAAAGTGAGATGGGTATTTGCAATATATCTATTAGAAAAGCTTCAACAACCTTCATTATGCATTAATTAAATCAAAAACATTATTTACTTTGGAAGTCTCTACTAGTAACAAACATCCAACGGAATCTGACACTTCATATGAATTAAAAACCTCCAACAAACTGAAAGCTGTGATCATGTCTCTCTTCACATTTTGTAGTTTTGGCACTACATTTGAGAATATGGAAGTAAAATATATTTCTTTATTTAAAACTAGAAAAAATACACATTATATTAGAAAACCTGCCAGGAGCTTTCCTAGAGATACTTAAGGATCATACAGAAATATCTTTCTCTTTTGATTGTTTGTTATTTATAGGTATGGAGAGGTTTTGATCCTGGAACAGTTCATGTATTGTAGCTATTTTTCGAAGTGAATTCTTTCAGAGATCTGGCCTTTTCTTGGTTCTTTGCAAGTGCAGAGAAAAAAATTCAGTTAGTTTCAAAAAAAAAAAAAACAAACAGTGTTACTCTCCTTGCAAACAAACAGACAAGACAACAAAGGTTTAGCTACCATGGATTTTCCAGAGAACAGGAGAAAAGAAGGAAGAAACCCCTCTGCACTGACACTTCAGGAAATCAGATCTGTAAAATGAAAGCATCTGAGCTGACTGGGTTTGTTTTTTTCAAGGCTATACCTCTATGAGCACCTATGACAAAAGCTCATGTAGAAATAAGAGGATGATCTATTTATCTCAAACAGAAAATGCCATACATTTCCATCTCCAAATGATTTCAAAAAGAAAATCTTACTTTCTCAACACAATCAAGTAACTATATGGTTACATTACGTAGTTAAGGTATAGCTAACCACAATAATTTCACATTACAGGTGGTTTTCCTTGGTATATAATAAACCATGTTTTTACACAAACTTATAGTCAAAATACTACTTAACAGTATGTTGCATACAGAAGCTGCTGATTGAGCTCATTAATAAATCAGATATTCCTAATTCATTGTTAAATCAGCCTGTCATTTCTTTTTATGTATATCATAACTGAATTAATTTATAGCCTACCTGCATTTGCAAAAACACATGCTGATGCCTGTCTGGCATGTACATTTGAAGTTTAAAACAGGATTTTAAATAAAGAAATCGGAACACCAAGCACAGAAATAATCCATCAAACAATGTGAATAGAGGTAGCAAGAAAAACAGCATGCAAACCTTAACTTCAAGACTACTCTATTCAAGTGCTCAGCTTTCTTACTTTTGATTTTGTTTGCTTTGAAAAACATCATTCTTAGGCAAGCAACACTTGAAAAGCAAGCAGCCTTTCCGCTAGCTCACAGCAATGTTGGCATGGTCTTCACCTGATATAAATGAGGACAATTCCTTAGATTTCAAGAGATCTGTAGCAAATGACTTCTCTCAAACACTGGCCCACAGTCTCAACACTTTCAGCAGATACTCGGCTCCTGCATCCCCTGGACAAAAGTGATGATTTCTACTGCCTCAGCTGCAGGCCTTTTCTGAATTGCCACTGTCAGCCCCAGACATATCACCTATTCAGTTTTCAGAAACAGAATGGCAGAGCTACAAAAATATTTTACAACACAAAAATTGTATTCTCCTCATGCTCCTCTTCAGGTTTATTTTTCTTACCTTCAGACAGAAGCTAAGGATGTCACATTGCTGTCTGAAAAAAGCAGAAAAATATTTTTGTCTACCAGACCAGGGGATCGGAAAGTGATGGAACCACAGATTTCTGTCACTCTTGCTACCCACATGCTCAGAAGTACTTGAAAAAGGAGGGCAGTTAAACACTGTAATTTTCATTACAGAAACTGCACTTTCTACAACAGGAATTTGTCCTTTTTATAGTTTGTTTTATGCTGAACACATGCACCTGAAAGCAAGCACCTTCTCAGTATGTCCCTGTAACCACAGGGGATGGAGAGAGAGACAAGACAGGAGAACACTGGACATTTCATTCAGCCTCTTTCAATAACATACAACCTTTTCAGGGAATGGGAAGATGTCATGACAGGTAGATACATAGAGAATAGTATACAGACAGGATGACACCCTAGTCCTGAGTAACGTATTGTGAGATCATATCAAGTTAAGATGATGTCCAAATCATCTGGAGGACTCCTACACATCCAATGCAAACCCTGTCTCAGACTGACAATACCTCTTTTTAGGGGATTCATAGTAGTCAAAAATGAGCCATATTCTGCTTTAAAGGTGATTTTCTAAAGCCTGCACACTTGCCCAACCAATTAAATAGAACAGAGACAAACTAGTGGGAAATAGCAAACTAAAAGATTTTTCTATCCTTTTTTTTTTTCTGACAAAAACAGAACAGTGAAAAAACTCTTTACAGAGCAGTTTAAGAGGGATCAACAAATACCAGCTAATGAAGTGTGTCGCTTTAGCTATCTCACTGCCTTACGTTCAAGGACCAGAATGACTGCAAACATCCCCTGCATGCAGATTGAGAGGAACATTATTGACAGTCATAGGAAAGACATGATGAGATGACAGCAGCTTCCTCGAGTATAGGCACAACAGAATAAAGATATTACTAAAAGCAAACCAGAGATAAATTAAATGTTAAGTACACTTATGCAGATTAAACATCCTGGGGAAAGGCTGCAATAGCCTCTCTTTGACAGTAAGGACAGAGCAAAGCCTGCTGCCTTTGATTCCCTTGAATTTAAAGTATCAAGTTGACAGGTCTAAAAGGGGATGGATGGCAAGTCCAGGGGGAAAATCACAGGGCAATCAGTAAATACTGCAAAATACAGAAAGGAGAAGATAGAGCCATGAGTAGATATTATGAGGAATACCAGAAAACAGTACTTTTCTATTTTCTCTAAAACATCAGCTTTTCTGCTTCCATCTCTCTGCTATTCTGGACTACCTTTGGAGGAGGAAGATGAGTGAATGAGCCTGGAATGCAGGGACACATCGGATGGCCCCAGCAGAGAGAGACCAGTCTCCACACTGCCTTAACCCAATGTGTCAGGGACAGGAAAAACACTCTCTCTTCACCAGGACCCTTCTCTTCTTTAAGAATCAGAGAAAAGCAACCAGCTTCTACATGATACATTTTGGTTTCTACTCTTCTCCATTTTAAAAAGGGAAGGAAAATGACTTTTTTTTTATCTCCGGGAACTGGGGAAAATTAATAAATATTTGACCTTCATGTCTAATCCCTTGTAGGCTCGCCTTCTTCAAGTACACTAGAAACTAAGCTTCCTTGAGCCTCAAAACAGTCCAGAACTAGAAATCCAGATGGTTTAAAAAATCTAGGTACTCAAGGATATGCAATCAGAAGCCATCTACAACCATAAAACACTAAACACCTCTGAAAATGTGATGTCAGGAAAGCCCAAAGGCATGCTGCTCACTCTGCAAACCCAGCGATGCCCACTGACGGCAAATACAGCACCTAAACTCCTGCCTCAGCCATTGCTTAAGCAAACTAGCTTTGCTAGCTCCTTTTTCAACATCCTTTTCAAACAGTCATGCTTCTCATGTTATGCCATTTAATCATTTAAATGGACAAAAGGAGTACTATAGCAAACACAAAATTTACCTTTCCACACAGAGCACAGCTAATCATGCATGAGCCACAGAAGGGTCTTCACCTGGGAGGCCAACAAAACCATGGAGACATTGCCTTATTTTTACTTTTTTCTTTTTTTAAAAAAAAAAGCATCACATGAGAAAGTGTGCAAAGCTGCAGAAATTATTCTTAGTTTCTATGACTAAAAAAAAAAATATCAAAAATAAACTTCTTACGAGGGGGTTTTGCTTTCTTAAGTAACAAAAAAGCTATTGTTTCTATTCAAAACCAGAAAATTTGGTGCCAAAGAAAGGTCGACATTTCTGAAGGCTTTCTCTGAATTCCTGTGGAATGAACACTTCACTCAGTTCATATAAAGAGCTTAACTTTCTTTTTTAATCTGCCTCAAACATACTATTACTGTGCCAAGCAGTAGCACAGCACAGACAAACAGACTTGCTGAAGTGATATATTTCTATGCCCTAGAAATACACATTGTATTGTTCCCTAGTAGCACACATTGTACAGGCAGGAGATTTGATTACTTTTTCCCTGGGGATGCATTTTACATTGAGATACCTTTCTATAGTTAAGGATTGGCTTAATTACTCTGTGAATAAATGTATTTAACAGAGGTGAAAGTAAACATCCCAAAACCAAAGCTTTGCTGTTACCTGCCCAGTGTGGATATATATGTGCATAGGGGTACTCACCCACAGGCTTCCCTTAGGGAAAGGGATGAGAAAGGACTATATGAATCTCTGCTAGAAAACGAATGGGAAAGCATCAGCAAAGATAGACTTTGCAAAGTCACATTTAGTTATTCAAAAATCAAGCAGGCATTCTGTCCTGGCTTAAGCTGGCATAGAGTTATTTTCTTCGTATAGCTGGTACAGTGCTGTGTTTTGGCTTTAGCCCTAGAATAATACCGGTAACACACTGATGTTTTAGTTGTTGCTAAGCAATGCCTACCCCAAATCAAGGACTTTCCAGTTTCCCATGCTTTGCCAGTGAGGAGGGACATAAAAAGCTGGGAGGGAGCACAGCCAGGACTCAAACTAGCCAAAGGGATATTCCATACCATAGAGTGACATGATCAGTATATAAACTGCAGAGAGTTGGCCATGAGCCATAGATCACTGCTCTTGGAGTGACTGTACTGTGCATCACTTATCTTTCTTGGGGTTTATTCTTCTCTTTTTCCTTTTTGTTATTATTATTATAATACTTTATTTCAATTATTAAACTGTTCTTATCTCAATCCAAGCGTTGTACCACGAGCAAGCGGCTGTGCGGTATTTACTGCTGGCTGAGGTTAAACTACAACAGCACCTCCAAAACTGAAAACATTTCATATAAACACCACTCTCTGGGATCCAGAACATGTTTTACGCAGCTTCTTTGTTTCTCTAAAGCAACTCCACAGAGGCAGAACTAATCAAAATGCACTGCAATATTAACTGTAATCACAGTGCTCACCCAACAGGTACTTCCAGCAGAGAGAGCTGAACAGAAGCAGTTGAATGAGTAAGGAGCAGCTTGGCAATGGGCTCTGACATGTCATTGCATGGGGACAGTGGTAGGAGGCTTTAGTCCTACAGGGAGCAGAGAATACTGCTTATATCAACAACTGCATTAAACATATCCCATCCTAGAGCAAAGCCCAGGCAGGTGAAGCTACCTGTCTTTCCCAGGGCCTCCCAGAGAAAGGGGAGTGGGTAAGAGCTATAGTAGCTCCTCTGGGTTTCTGTAGGAAGAGATGTACGTCAGTGCACATACACACCTAAACTTATACATATAGACCATAGCTAATTATCAGTCTAGGATTGTCCTCACTACCTGTATAGTCCAATTTAGACTTCCCCACCAAAATCCTGTCCCAGGACACATTCACACAGCACAGCAACGCGACTGTGGACAAGCAGCCCACAGCAATATAAAGAAGATTCTGCCTGTCTGTGAATTTGCAGCACTAAAATGGCAGATTAAAGCATCTTTTCCTTGGAACATCTCTGATTTTTTGCATAGCAATGTTATATGGTATCTGTCACCTGCAGCATTGTATGCATACTGGAAAAGAATGGATGCTCTCCGGGAAAGACAAGACTTTCAGTAGAAATCCTAAGTTCCACATGACATAAGGACAGTAGGGGGGCTAACACCCACCTCCCACATATCACACCCCCATGATTTACACCAAATTTTATCAGTGAACAAAATTTAAAAACAAGTTTCTGCAAGAAAGAAACAGACAAGGAGAATTTAAACTGAATTTGTATATGGATGCACACTAACACCGTAGTATATAGCTTCTGTACATAAATAAGTCACCGGCAAAGATGCAACTCTGCACCAAAACAAGAAGCCACTATTTTGGGGAAAAGAGAGAGACACTCTAGACAAGAGCTGTAACAGCCCTACCTTCTCTGTACTGAAGCAGGTGGGTGGGTGGCAAAGTTACAGATGACAGTTATGGTACCTCCATATATCCACAAAACGTTTTAAGCTTCATGGGCACAAGTTAAACGTATTTTCTGCTTGCAATGATCGTGCAAGTACCTCACATCCAACACATAGTTTGGATCCCTGTAAGACTGCCCTATACTGAAGTGCTTCAACTAACACATTCAATATTCGAAAAGTGGATGGTCAGCAGAGCAGTTTGAAAGGTTGAGGAAGCCATACTGTAACATAATGACAAGAGGACAAGAGGAATAAGACCAGATTGTTTATCTTCAAAGATGAGGCCATATGAAGCAAATGATGAAAATAAATGTTTTAAAAGAGCAATCACTGTCATTACTACCCAGTGAACTTCTATTTTGCAAGCCCATGCAAAAAAATAAGGTGACCGCCACACGAGAGAAAAAACACGTTTTAGATGCGCTTCCCCTTTTTCCCATCACTGAGCACAGAATTCCCATAACATAGGAAAGCTGTTTCCTCTACCCAGCAAAGCAACACAAATGAGTGACAGAGTAGCTGGCATGATGACAGATGATACCAACATCTTCATCCTGCCATGGAGGGGCCAAGAATACACAGGGAAAAGGGTGCTGAAGAGCATATTAACAGATGGCATCTTAATGGTTGAAGCAAGAGGCATCTAAATTAGACCCAGACTGGAATCAAAAACATGACACATTACCAACAGTAGCAACACCAGGGAAAAATACTATGAAAGAAGCATGCTCCCATCTGCAGGTGCCACCCAAAATTAATGACACAGCTTCAATCATTGCCATAAACGCATCCACCTGATGGAGCAGCCAAAACATAGCCCATGGGCAGGGAGCTGAAAACACAAACTCATCTCTCCTCAGACAAGGGCACTGAAGAAATTCTTCGGGCATTGTATGCATTTTTACATATGCTAAGCATTCAGAAGTTCAAGGTGTCATAAAACTTCTTCACTGGTTCATCTCTATATACCATACAGGAGTTTTCAGCACAGCTCCAGATTAAATACAGTGTCACTAAAATTCACATAACATCTGTGCCAGAAAGCTGCTATAGTGGACTTAACCAAACAGCAGGACCAAGAAACAAAAAACATGCCTGCATTTGAAGGATTGTGGTCAACACACACCCCCTTACATCATGGTATCAGCTTTGATGCATAAAGAGCCACTCAGAAAATACAACCTGCAGCATACTATAAAACCTGCTGATACTAGTCCATAGCTGAAGTCAGATGAGCTCAGGAGCCACAGCCTCCATAGGAATATAAAAGCTCTTCTACTCATCAGAACTGCTCTGATTCCAGAAAAAATGCCCCCAGCCTCTGATCCCTATATCACAATTACAGTCTGAAATACTCTGCTCAATAAAGAGAGTTCTGGCTGAACGAGACAGGCAAGTTAAAGGGGAAAAAATGGTATCATTGATGCAGCTGAGATTTTTTTTTTTTATTATACTCTTATCTCAGTAATCACACTGCAGACATACAGAGATTTCAGGGATTTAAACCCTTTGCCTCAAACCCCAGCTAAGGTTTCCTACAGGGGAATGCTCAGAAAAATTAATCCAGATTAATATTGAACAGTTATTTATCCTTGAGCATCTGCACAGGCTCTCCTGCACAGCTTTTATGTGGTTTGCTTCACTGGCATTGCAGGTGAGTCATGCTAAACCAAACCAGGGAGACTTTAAATCCAGACAAGAATATCTCTACAGGGGTGTAACTCATCATTCACCCCCTTTCTGCAGGGATTAGCACTTCTGGACAGCACATGGTGTGCTCCCACACAGCACACGTGTGGCTTGGGACTCTGCCTGGTGTTGTAAAACACTTAGCATATCATTCGATCACATCATCTGAAACAACACTGCTGAAATTTAAAATTACATCAGCCTCTGTACTTTGTCCTCACCAAGTGCCGTGTCTTAGCTCGGCCAAAACTTCTGTCTGCACTCTGGACTTAAAATCAGCCTGCTGGCTCTGTCCCAGCAGAGGGGTAAGAGCAGAAATGTTACTATGGATAGAAGGTGAGGAAAAAGGGTGGTTTTGCCCCAGTCACTACAGTTTTAATAGAGTGAAGTCAGCACTGTCCTCTTCTTGCACTTGGGAAGATAAAGGGTAAGGACCAAAAGCTAGCCAGGCACCTCTTCCTTCATCAAGAAGAAGGGCAGAAGATTGAAACAAGGCTAGAGGAAGGACTTGGTCTTTAGACAATACAAACTAAAGAAGAAGGGGGTAAACATGCCAGCTTGTGTATGTGAATCTTAAACTCATTTGTTTAGTCTTTAATTAAGTAAACTTGAAATAAGTTTTCCCAGTTGTCCAAACAGATTACTCTTGCTAGCCAACAGGATAACCTGGATATTGCCACTGTAAGAAGGAATCCATTCTCTTCCACATCTCTGTGCTTTTCTGTTTGCCCTTTCTTGCACTATCTCCTTTTATAATTATTAATATTTTCCTTAGCATTATGAAAATGGTTAGGTCCTTCTGTAAAACAAAACAGCAGGGGGAAATGCCGTTTAGTGGTTATTTCCAAAGTAAGGTTTGTATTTATATCAAAATTGAGGCTAAAGGCATGTAACACCCCTAAAAAAAGTGTTCAGCATGTGTTAAGCACAGCGTGAAGAATTCTCAACACATGCAGCCTTCACTGCCAAAACCCAGTGTGCAATATTCTATGCTGCTGTTTTTCTTCTTCCCTAAATCAAATCACTGTTACTAGGCAGAAACATTATCTTTTAGCATCTTCCCATTTACTATTTCCATGAATTAGCATTCAAGACCACATGAGTGTGATGAAAATTTTAACAGCACAATGTTCTTTGGTCAAACTTTTGCATAGTCAAGGCCAATACCAATAGAATAAAATTTCCTCCCCCATGCCCTAATCTAGACTAGAACTGCCCCATTATTTTCATTATTAAAAAAATTTAAATAGTCTACAGAGATACTGATCACTAAGTGTTTTAGCTAAACTGCAAAATTGATATACCAATATGATTTGCTCAGATGTCAAAGTATCCTTGTAACACATTCAAATACAAAAAACACGGGCCATCACAGCCTGGTGACTTTCAACCAGCCAAGCCAGTGCCTAAAGGCAAAGTGTTCAACATTAAAAATAACACAGTAAAGGACACTAAGGCTTTCAGTACATCAAAAACACATGCAACCAAAGACTTTTGGAAGCGAAATTATACAATAGATTTCTATGCAACAGCAGAAAAATTATCAATGTTGCTTCAATAAGGTAAACGTTGCAATCCACAGACAGGTCAAAGTAACTACGGCAAATGAAGAAAAGATGTAACTCTGGTTGGGAGCACAAGATACACCAACACACATTTTCGTTGAAATAGCAATAGATTAACTGAGATCACACAAGTAAAATGGGGGGAGCATATTCCACTACAACTTTATGACACACCTAGAGACAGTGGGGTAGAAAACAAACAGACCATGTTTCTGACAGTTATAGGGCACAGAGAAGGTTGATAACTTTATCAGCCATAGTGCAAAACTTTATTATCCTGAAATATTCCAGCACTGGTCCAAGAGTTGCTGACCACCAATAGAACAAGAGAGAAAAATACTAAAAGGAAAGACAAGCAAATGTCAAGGACAAACAGAAAAGAATCAAGGGGTAGTTTAGCTGAGAAGAAAGGAAAAAAAAACTAGAAAAAATAAAAAAAAGCTGAAAGAGGAGATGATGTTGCTTTTAAGTAACAACAATGATTAAGTAAATGAGAGATGCGACTGTTCTGCAGGACATCAGAAAAGAGATTACACAGTAGAAGGAGAATTGAAATGGAGAGAGTATTCATCAAGTAAAAATACCAGGTCCTTGAAAGATACTGTCACAAATTCAGCAACAGGAAGTAACTGTTACTGGGAATATAAACTATTTTCTTCTTCATTTCACAAGGACAAGGAGAGAAAGGTCAGAAAGTGAATGATGCTTGTATCACTCTAACATATTCAAGAGCACATAAAATGAAAATATACCAAAGCTATTTGAGAGGAAAAAAAGCATAAGGCACAGGAGGGCAACAATTTCATAGGTGAGTATTATGGGATCTCCTTAAAGCAAAACAGTGCTTCATCATGACTGCTGGTATAAAACAGAGCTGATTCTCTCCACTACTGTTTAGTTTTGCTGTGGTCTGAAGAAGCTTACAGGTAGCACAAATCCTAGCATAAACAGATGGCAAAGCCATGAAGACTTCATTTGTGTTGATGATACCATGACAAAGAAAGGAAAAATGGAAGTTCATAGCTGAGCTGAACCCATCTCCGTGTCTGAAACAGAAGTCCCACTTCCCATCTCTGACAGACTGTCCCCAAAATCAAAAAGTTCAACAGCCCTCCAAGTCCAGCTGTCTTTGAAACCTGTCAAGTGGTATCATCAAAGCAGAAGACCGTCAAGAAAGCAGAGGGGCTCCTGTCCCATGCAACCCAAAAACAACGGAAAGGTGGAAGTCACAGGAAGGAAAGCAGGGGCAGCCTCTGCATTTTCTAAACTCAAGAGTATCCTAATTTAAGATGGACAAAACAAAATATTTCCAAAACAAATCCAACATTGTTGCCAGACTCTTGGCTCTAAGAGAGCTCTGCCATGGCCTTAAGTATGTTAACCGCACATTTGCAAAAGATACCAGATGTCAAATGGAAAGACTGCATCACCACCTGAGACTTTCAAGAACCTGGTCATTGTTGGTACCTGCAAGAAGCATGGAAAACAGTCAGAACAACACACACCCTTCACGTCAACACATACACCATCCTATCAGGCAACCAGGAACAGAGAATACCCAAGATAAACGTCTAGAAAGACCTTACAGAGTAAAGAGCCATCAGTCTCAATATGGCAGGGCACATGGAAACAACAGCTCATGATTCAGGCAACAATAGTGCCTTCAGTGAGCAACACTGACAGCACAGGGTGGACATAAAGCAACACGATTATGGGCTTTTAGAAAAACTCTCTACAAAATACTTCAAAGTGTTGTTAACTGTCCTCTGAAACCAATTATTCTTAAAAATAAAGATGTCCAACTGTTTGAAAATCCCAGAGAATATGATGGGTCTGATAACATGACAAAAGGGACTGTTTCCTATGCTTTACTCTTGCGTTTTGGTTACTGTAAAGTATTCCTGCACTCTTCTACACAAAAATTAGCTTTTCTGTTTAACAGCTGCTCCCCATCTGGGCTAGCAGCAACTGCAAAACCTTGCAAAGCCAGAGTTCAGGAAAGACAATGAGAAAGCTCATGATCCACAGCATCTTCTACCACTGGCAGGAACCAGCATAACACCAGCAGCCTGTGAGCCCTGCACAACACTCCTTTCTCACCCCAAGTTTTCCTTTTTACACAACAGAACTCTAATCATGAAACCCATGTTGAACCATGTCATAACACATCACGGTTTTGGTACAATAATCAGAGCATTGGTGCATGTGAAAATTATGGAAAGTATCTATAACTTTGCTTGACGTGAAACATCTTTGTACCCAGCCTGGAGTAATTTCTGGTTTTGCAAATATATGCTCCAGTTTGGTTGTTTGGGGGTTCCTCCCTGTCACATCTCAGTCTTCCTACTATCCTAAACAGGATCTCAGAAGAGTTGGCGTAAGGAGGAAAGCAGGACTGCACTTGGGCAACTAAGGAGGGTGATGGTGCAGGAGCCAGCAGACCAGCTTCAGCAGCTGAGGAACTGCAGCCTGAGACTGCAGATGGGAAAGATGAAGCATGTGCCCTTTTGTTCATTCCTCTCACTGTATTTAAGCAGCACAGATCATTAATGAAACAAAGAGATAGGGTTGGCTTCCTTAAAAAAAAAAAAAAAAAAAAAAAAAAAACATAAAATTCTATTATTAACAGAACCAGCTGGATCTTATCACTTTTCTTGCAACTAAAAAGCTATCAAGCTGCTCTCCTTGAACAGCACAAAAATTCACCCTCTCCTTTGTTTAAGCTGGAAATACCTCAGCAGCCTGTCTTACATTTACCACCAAAGAAATTCTGTGAATATGAGAGCTCTTACACACTGAATAAAATTTTACACTGAATTAATTCAACAGATCACAGAAATCAGACCCTCCTCCAGCTAAATGGTTTGCTTTTATTCATGGGGTTGTTACGATTCTTTTCTCTACTATAATACAATTACGTATGGCAATTAACCTGACATTTCTTCTCAGTATCCTTTTTTTTAAACTACCTGAATGAAAAAAGGCTGATACGGGTCTCCGCAGTATGTTCATGATTGCTCTACGTTGTATCTTATTTAAGATATGACACTTTGAAAACACACATTAAAACACAGTACTACAGATTGCTGTAGCCTTTTCTACTGAATCTCTTTCAATATTATAAGCATATTAAATACTAGCAAGTACTTTTTTAGTATTTGTGCATCAGTGCTAAACCATGCAAGCAAAGCAGAACCAGCGTTATACTGTAGCCAGAATACTCGCTTTCCAGAACAAAGTTTTCTATGCAATGTTTTAAAGTTACATCTCTCTATGAAAGTATTTGACCATTAACTCCCACGAAAACTATTAAACAACATCACCAGAATGTCTAACTCAATTTGGAAGTTTGGGAAGTTTGGAAGATTTAAAATTTTCTTATTTAATTAAAATAACTGTTAATATTATTTTGATCTTACTAAACTTAGTCACATAAAATGTTTGTCTACTTTGCAGTTTAGAAACAGCAGAAGCTATGCTTTAACATCTCTTTCAGCAGGCTCTTGAAAGGATACTCAGAGAAGCATTTCAAACATGCTTGTATACCTAACGCGCAGCTAAGCATCTCATTACTGATTCTGCTGTTAAGCACCAAGAAAGGTCTGGCAAAAGACATCCACAGACCCCAGTTATTCCTCCTGAAGAGATCAAAACCTGGGGATCTTTGGTCCTCAACTCCGCTGTGCTGGAAATCAAGAGTCCAGATGCTGTAGCACCAAGCCTATCCCTAATAATCCCAGTCAAACACATCTTGATTCTGCAAACAGCGATTAACTTTGTGGGCAAAAATGTTAACAATACAAAATCCTGCACTAGGATTTGTGGGGGTTGGGGAGGGGTGGTGTTTGTTTTTAAAGTGAGCCTTCACAGAAAAGCAGAAAAGAATTGAGAGGTTAGGGCTGCTGCTGGGGAAGGTAAAGGTGACATGGAGCCTGCAGACAGAAGTATATGAAACATTGAATTGTTTTACATTTTCATGAGCTGCTAACACCAAAACCTGTTGCACTTCTGCTTACCGACTTTTAAATAGCTACATGCAGTATTTGTCTGCAGGGTACAGGCAACAGCAATAAGCCTGCAAGTTGCAAAGAGCCAAGCCAAACATTTTTTAGAGTATTCATACAATTTGTGTGCTTTCCACTGTCCTCCTTAATTGGTGTTTGCAGAGCTAGAGTCCTGCAGTGCAATCTGTGGAAATACAGGACCTGAGCCAGCAGCAGCAAAATGAATTGAATAAACTAAAACACTGCTGCAACTGCACTGATTGGCAAACTTGGGAAACAAGCTCAGGTACCTCCACAGAAAGAAAAAGATGCTCAGAAATCACTAACTGTTCCATAGGGGCAAAAGACCAGCTGCCACAACCTGTGTTATAAAGCCCAGCCCCCCAAAACTGCAAGCAAAACTTACACATCTTTCAAGTCCAAAAAACATAAATTGCACTTCCATCCATCCTACACGCATTTTAGCATTTGGCTGTGAAAGACAGCCTACAGAACTACAGAACAGCAGATAAAAGGACATATTGATGCCTTAAGTCCCACAAAGTGCGTTTCTAAAAAAAGGAAATTCCAAACCTGCTGATTTGGGTCACAGGGTACAGCTTTTCAGACTGCAAAAAGCAATTTCACTTTCATACCATATAAAACTCATGCAGTGCACTCATTTTAAGAAAAAACAACTAGTTTTGCATTAGTCCTCAGCAGATATGGTCTTGCAGGTGCTGATAAAATTGTAGGCTTCAGTAAAATAGAAAACAACAAGGTAATCCATTGGAAATGCTTCAGTAAACACGCATAAAATTTGCTGCTTGTTAGTAAATACAAAACACTGAAGACAAAGCCCAGTGCCTGAGGAAAGATGTCGGTTTGAATGCTTAATGCCCACAGCAACTGGCGATCACAATCACTACACTGCTGCAAACGTTCCTGCAGGTTCAGGTTTGGTATTCAAAGCTCCGGATGCTTTGGCAATACTGCCATAAATCACATTTACGTGGCTTCAACTGCGCCGCTGAGCTTTCGGCATGCCCTGACCCAATGCTTTCCAGCTTGTGATGTGCCATCTCCTGCCCTTGGCCTTTCAGGGTGTATGCAAAGCCCAAACACTGCAGCAGAGGCACATCCCACACACAGGCAAGGCAGGCATCCTGCAGCATCTTCTCTTATCACAAAATGTGTCCAGCTTTGATACAGAGGGAAGAGGACATTAAATCAAGGTTTTCTGCAAAATTATCCACAGTAATACTGAAACTCCTCTTTGTAGCTAAACTAATTTAGAGCATCCTGCTGTACATCTAGAGTTACATTTGTTCGGCCCATGTATGCTATTTTGTTCCAACATCAAATTTCAGTTGCCAAGTTCCTAAGCATCCTACCACAACTCTTGCAGACTTCCAATTTTACTACACCATCTGACCAAACTTTGCCTCCTGCCCACCCCTTTTCCCAGATCATTTATGAACACAATGAAAAGCACAAGGTTCAGAGATCTCGTGAAGGTGATCACTGACCACATGTTGAGAGTAGGGAAAGACCATCCTTCAGAGAACCTGCTAGTATCATTTTCCTTGAAAATATTCACAATTCAACAGAGCTCAGAGTAACCTGACTTCACATGAACATCATCCTCGCTTTGAGCAGCAATCTCCAGCCTAGAGAGCTACAAAGGTCCCTTTCCAACCTATATTATTCTATTATACTATGATTAGTCCCTAATGCAACATTTACCCAGAGTACACAGAGGGTAATTAAAACCTCACACTATTATTTTGTTCTCTGTCCTTATGATGGCTCCTATCTCAGTGCATCACATCCACTGCAACATGCAACAGTCAAAAGGTTCACCAGAGCCCTGATATTTTTATTGTAAATCTAGGAGTCAGTGAGACTTGCTGAAGCAGATAATTCACATACTTCTTTACTGTGCCACTCTGTCCCCAACACAGTCAAAGTCCTGTGTAATACCAGCTCTCCGATTAACCCACAACCTGTCACCAAAGGTAAAGACATCTTTCATACATCAAGGTCCTCAGTGAAAACCAGGCTCACGTGTTCAACCGACCTGTTCTTTGGGTTTCTGGCAAATCTGCAGGAATGCACATAGCTTTGATTCTACTTCGGCTGTCCGGCTGCCCTGCTTAAATGAGATTGCACTTGTTGAAATTGCTCTGCGCATTTTCTTATTTGAAGTGTATTCTGCCCTATCCTTTGTTCCTGAATAAAGAGCTTTTCGGGACTTAATTGCTAAAGAATGTGTACTAACAGCTCTAATTTTAATCAACTGAGGATCCTTGTTCCACAGCCTGAACAAAACTCATTCTCCTGTTGCTGCTAGTTCTCCTGCACTGCGTGCTCCACCTTTTGCACAGCTTTAATTTACACTTCATAAACCTTGAATGCATTGCTGCCTCACTAGCAGAGAGCCCTGGCCTTCCCTGGCAGCTGCTCCATTCCTCATCACCATTTCAGGAGTTCATCTGATTTGTTTGCCCTATTTGATAAGTGGCTTATCTCCCCACAGTTTTCCAGAGAAACAGCTCCATCTGCCTTGTCCTCCTGCCCCAAAGCTCACACTGAAGCTCAACTTTCTCCTCAGGCAGGCACTGGCTACTTTTAAGCTGCAGATTTATATCTGAATATTACTAAAATCTACTAAATTAGGCATGAAAAATCAAGCTCTAAATGTTTTACAGTTCTACCACTTTACAATTCTAGGTTCACATGAACTTTGCATACACCTCCTCTCTTAAATTTTCTTGGGACTGGATGCTTAACACTCTAAAAATACCTTTTAAAATCTGCTTTAGTCCCAAAACAAAGGAAACCATCCCAAGTAAAACCTTTACACTGACCATCACCAAGAAAACTCTCTGAATTCAGAGCTGGTTTCATATTTCAATATCTGTATTGAAAAACACAGACAAAAATCCCAACTGAAAGAGAATAACTGAAGGAGAGATAATATCCCTGGCAACACATCTTCTGGTCATTCTTAAATGACACTATGCCACAATACTTTATCTGACGCAAATTCTTCAGTCCCATGTTGTCCTGGGTTCAGTAGTAGTAGTGATTTTTCTCCTTCTTAGTAGCTGGTGCACTGCTGTGCTTTTTGACTTTCAGCCTAGGAACAATGCTGATAACACCGATGTTTTTAGTTGCTGCTCAGTAATGTTTACTCTGACCAAGGACTTTCTGAGTCTCATGCTCTGCCAGGGAGGAGGGGAAGCTGGGAGGAAGCAGAGACAGGACACCTGACCCAAGCTAGCCAAAGGCTATTCCATACCACAGCACGTCATGCCCAGTATATAAACTGGGGGCAGTTACCTGGAAGGGTTAGATCACTGCTCGGTTGGGCTGGGTATTGGTCGCCAGGTGGTGAGCGGTTGTATTCTCTTCCCTTGTTATTTCCCTTATCATTATTATTATGGGTGGTAGCAGCAGTGATTTGTGTTATACCTTAGTTACTGCACTGTTCTTGCCTCAACCCATGGGAGTTACATTCTTTTGATTCTCTTCCCCATCCCTCCAGGAGCTGGGGGGAGGAAGAAGGGAGGGGAGTGAGCAAGCAGCTGCATGGTTCTGAGTTACAGGCTGGGCTTAAACCATGACACATGTATAACAATCCACCAACAAAATCAACACATAATGCAAGCAGAACAGCACCCAAGCAAGTTAAGTCTGTGCTTAGTAACACAAATACATTTTCACACATTATTACTACACACCAACACCTTAAAAAAAAGAAATATTTCAGAAAAGGCCTTTTTCACTCCCAGTGCACAGTTCAAAAGTTCCACATAGCACTCATGAGGTGCCTCACCAATACAGTGAGCCACACACAGGCTTGCCAGTGGCCAAACAATATCAGTGAGCCAACGAGCTTTGGCAGGTCTGACACTAGGAGCATGCCTTGGGAGCTCACTTAGTTAAATACTAACTCTGTTTCAGCAATTACATCCAATACTGCTTACAATTGACAGCACCTTTCTATATAAGGCCTCAAAATGAAGACATCTTCACAAATTGTGTTGGGAAGGAAAATGCATTCTAAGGAAAGGTTCTACAGTATCTTTATTTACCCTGGTTTTATCAACCTGCAGAAAGAGAGATGCCCTGCTCCATGTACCAAAGCAGTTCTGGCTTTGCTCAAACCTGCCCTCATCGACAGAAAAAAACCCTAAAGATGGGTTATGGTACACCCTACACTTCTTGTAATGGAAGTGAAGTCTCTAGATAGCTTATCTGAGTTGGAAATAACAGGTAAAACATACAATTCCTTCAGGCAGACTGTGAGAGTGAGGGTTGTGTTTGGGTTTTTTCCTTTCTAAATAAATCCACTTCCTGGAATCCCAGACACAAATATCTCGCTCTGTAGAAAAAAGTATTAATTGTTTCAATAACTAGAAAATGTTCTGGAAGCTTGGTTTGCAGTTTTGGGGTTTTCTTCCAAATGAATACTTTAATACATCTTAAAGCTGGATTACATTCTCATTATAACCAATGTCATATATTGTAAACCTTGAATCCTCACTGATATAGGTCCACATACCTAAAGAGATGCTACTGATAAATGATGAAAATTAGCTTTTCTTAACAGTTAAAACACATTAATAGGAAATTGATTTAATTACAATCCAATATCCGGAAATCACATATGCACATAAACAGCTCCTTAATGAAAGGCATTAGGACTTGTGGGCTTAATGCATGGTAAATAAGAAGGTGCGTATCTTGGTTAATGGCATTCTTGTCTCCATTTTTCTAGGTTTTTCTCAAGTTCTTTAGTCTCATCCTTTAATGTTGGATGTGTATCAGAGACTGTTAGAATAACAAAATTCCCTTTAGAAATTGATTTGGCTGAGAATCAATTGAAAGACAATTTGCATTGCAATAAACTGTTTCCTGCAGAGAAAGAGAATAGCTCTAAGAAATATGAAACACAATTCCCTGCTATCAAAGTTATAGAGCCTGTGTGTGCATATACATGCTTTTCCACATAGATGCTAACAGAAGCACGATTAAATATTCATGCTGTCATCTCCTACACACAGCACAGGCTGTATTGCAGTAGTATTGCTCTAATCAACAGCAACAGAAGTGAGTTGATACCATGCTCCAATCTGATGGTTACAGAGCATTGCTGGTGACCTGGCTTCTTCAGAGGCACATAACAGCTACCGACGTAATCATTATTCTACTTTGTTGAACTGAGAAGTAACACAGCTACATGCAAAGAACTGGGAGCTATACACACACTGTTCCACTGTTCTCTTTTACATGCAATTAGCTGATGCCATCTCAGCAGCCACTGAGTTTCTGTACAATCATACCTCAGAGAAAGAAAACTGCTCTGCCTTGCTACGGTTCTTCCAAGTATTTACATGTCAGGAGATATTTGGCTCTACCTTTTATAATAAAAAAAAAATTAAAAAAAGAAGAAAAAAAGGCATATAAAACAGAAAAAGTCAGTACACTTTCCCAGGAAATCTATAACCTGGCAATCATGAGACTATGTCCAGTGCCGAGTTGGAGCACCTCTGGAGCTGCCATCACCATGCCGAAGCCAGCCACATCTGCACAGTAACAGGCTGTTACTGCAGTTACCAGTTGCTAGCAACTCTTCCAAGCTCATCTGACACACGTTTCTCCTACATTGCTGGTAAGGCTTCCAAGTGTAGAAACAAAGCCTTCTGGCACAATATATTTGGGTAGATTTCAAGCTAAGTTAAGAGAATTGCTTTAATTTTGGGAAGTGATGATACGTGTCTGTCATGGTTTAAGCCCAGCCGGTAACTCAAGACGTGTTCTATTGACAACCAGACTTGGGGGCCTGGGAGCCTCCTCATTTTCCTCCTTTGCTGCCCCCACCTACAGCAAGCTAATGCTGTAGCCTTACCAATATTTCTATATTTAAGTAAGGAGGCTCCCAGGCCCCCAAGTTCTGCGGTCAATGGAACACGTCCTGACTTATCAGCTGGGCTTAAACCACGACAGTGTCAAATAGAAAAGCTGCAATGCAATTTGTGACACACATCGTCATGTATATTTTGAAGAACTGAACTGAATCAGGGCAGTAAGCAGCACTGCAAACCTTGGCTTGAACCAGCTGCATAGGCCTTGAGGAGCAGAGGAATACCACGTCTAAATTTCACTCCTACAGACTAGCACAGTGGCAAGGCCACAGAAGAGTCATTGCAAAAATGGACAACAGCAGCACAACAGCACAGAAAAACTCTTTACTCTTCCAGCAGTCACCTGTTCCAATTTTTTTCTCATGCCAAGATCTGAGCAACACAGTACTCCTGTATTCGGCAATTTCATGGACTACAGACAGAAAGACCCAATCAGGCAGACAGACAGACTGCGATCTCTGGGGAACTGCCTACGGGTGGACCTCATGACAGAGCTGACTCCATGGCAATACATATGCATAGCAACAGAAAGCTGAATTCCCATAACCAGGTTCTCCTGGGACACTTACCCAGTATGCAATAATAAGCCTTTAAAAGTTTATCACAAGAAAGCCAGATCTGTTCCAATGGATGCTCCCCCATGTAGCTTTTAAATATTTATTCAATTATACATCCTTATGTTTGAGCTATTTATTCTTAGTTTGTGTTAAGTTTATTCAAAAGAAAGGCTGTTTCAACAGTCTTTGCTCACTTCCTGCCTTACCATTTCTGCAGCATTTCTACATACTTCTTATACACGCTTATTTAAGAACATGTTCATTTTTCCTCTACAAGCAAATAAGGAAGGATCTCTCTATTGGATCTTCTCAATTTGAAGTATCTTTTAAGAAACATCAGCCATATTCATGTAACTAAACTTGATATAAATCCTATTGCTCTACTAAAAAATCTACACTAGCTCTCAGCTTGGCATTACCTCACACAGCTTTTGAAGAGCAGTTAAGCAGAAAACATATTAAACTCCATGCACAAAATTTTGGATGCACCTACTCCTCACATCAATAGTGAGGCTTGCCCAACAAGCGGTTTGATCCTGAACAAGCTTCACCAACAACTCATATTATTTAGTCTTGCTAGCCATATCTTGAAAGATAAACCCAACCTTATCATACGCATTAGGTCGGATTACTGAAAGCTCCCAAGACTTGAAACATCTCAGGACTGTAATCCAGGATCTCACAAGATCACAAGGCAGCCAACTTCAAACATTTCAAAACAAACCAGCTTGCATTTGGCAGACTATTGAGATGTCTTCATCACATAAATAAACAGAAACAAAAACAGTGAGGCAGCATAATAGCAAAAGCAAACCACTGTCCTCTAGGAAGAAAGGATTCACATGTTTTCTGGGCATTAGTAGGTAAGACACACCCTGTGATGGGCTGCAACTTAACCAACCTAAACACTCCTGAACATGATCCGCACACCACCACTTCTTTTTAAAGTCCTTCACCCTCCCAAACAATTTGTACATTTTTAAAACACTGACCTCATGTCTTCATCTCCAATATATATAAATACAAATGGGTTTCTAGAGACCGATTTTAAATGCAAAGCAGAGTCTGCCGAACAGAAGTAGCTGAACTACAGCATTTAACACCCCTGTTTTCACTTTCTACCAGCTTCCAGCAAACTGGCTGCATGAAATTCATAAATATCCTGTTTAATATCTTCAAATCCCTAAGCAGTCCAAGGCCCAGTCTTTGCCTCTGGTTCTTGGGTTTTGAGAAGTATAAGGGAAATTAAGGATTTCACGTGCAGAGTTCCCACCAGCGGCCTGGATCAAAGGTGCTAGCTGCTCTGTGGATGTGTATGCAGAAAGAGACTCTTCACTTGAAGGAAGCTATGTAATGGCTGCCAGGTTTGCCACAGGGGCAGAGAATTCACAAGGGTAAATCTAAATCAGATCCAAACATCTTCTAAGTTTTCTGCCTCCACAAGTTTATAACTTAAGCTGTGTTTCAGACCACAGTTGAGCAGATGGATCATACTGCAGCTCCCCAGTCAATATTAAAAAGTCCACAAGAATTTACACCATTATCCTAGGACAACAAAGCAAGGACATCCATATCAGCTGAAAAGCTATATTGCACCTAGTCTGCTATGTCAGTTAATATCTAAAATTAATGACGCTTCCAAGAGCCATACACAAACTAGAGCACAGAAATAGACTGTGCCCCCTAATCCTAAAGTCAGCCAATGCACAGTGATATCTATGACCATCATGTCCTTATGGGAAATACAGCAGGGCAAGAGTCAACTTGCTATCTGCTGCTCTCAGTGCATTTTCAAAGGTAACAAGCACAAGTGGCCACATTCTCGCTATCAGTAGTCAACTCCAGTGTACAATTCTCTTACTAAGCTCTACATCATTCTCGGTTTTAACAAAGCTTTTAAATGAGGAACAAATATGCATGCAATTGGCTGTTATGGTCTCTGTGGGATTTAAAAGAAGATGGGAAAAGAAGTCATGCATTATTATGGAAGTCATTTTCATGGCTCGCTTTTTGAGCTATGGAACATTTCTTTTGGAGAAGAGTCACAAATAAATTCTAGGGGAATTTCCCCCACCCCCACCCCTTACAACAATAAGTATTTCCTGTGAACTAGAGTTCTGAAATCTTAACAGGTTTAGAGGTTCAGTTTTGTAAAGGTAAGCACTCAAGAGTTCAAGTGTATATCAAGGCTTCTTTGATCTGCACACCAGGCTGGAAATCCTACAAGAAAAAAAAAAAAAACAAAAAACAAAAAACTTTCTTGAGAAATTTCCTGTAGTCCTAAATTTTTACCAGTGTGGAAATAGCTTATTCCTTTCTCATAGCAGCTCAGTGTTTTTACTTCTAGCTTAGCTGTGAACAAAAGACACAAACAATTTAAAGGAAACAATCGAACAGAAAGATCAGCTTGCACATGCACCAGTATGCAGGAAAATCTCTTGGGAGTACTGAGGTTTACAAGAGTTTCTCAGGTTAAATCAAGGTGGTGGGCACTAAAGACTGTAGCCTTTTTTTGCATTGGACTGTTCTACCTTACAGAAAATGCTAGCAAAATACAGGGTTTAGCCTCCCAAGTTAAAGGATCCAACAGCACAGAGATTTTTCTCAGCCCAGAGGACCATAACCTTGCAGAAGCGTATACCTGTATATCATACAGAACTGGTAAACAAGTATTAGCTATCAAGCCCAAAGCACCCTCAGAGGTCATTCAACCCTGGATGCTACCCTAGAGGCTGCTCCTGCATTTCATTGCCACAATGGGTTAGGTCAAAATTTTGTGTGTCTGACTCTTTTCCGACACCTTGCAGAAAAAGTACTGAAAATCAGAGGAAATCTTCTCTGATGCTCACTCTGAAGCACAAGTTCTATTATCAGGCTTCTATCACCCCATACCATGCACTACTTCAATGAAAAGGTCCCAGTAACAAGCAACAGTGCAAAAGGACCTGCTGATTTTCCAGTGAGACACTCCAACAACCAACTAACTCTCTGTAACCTATAAAAAGGGGCTAAGTGTGGACCCAAATTCCAAGCCACGTTTTATTAACATCACCAGTGGTCTCAAAAGGCCAGAAACACACTTTGAGTTGCAGGACTGTCTGCAATACTGCACCAATACTTCTGCAGGATTTTTTTTTTAGAAATGGAAAAGCTCTAAGCTGTTTCAAAGGAGGAAATTTGTATTGCAAGTCCTGTTCTCTGTGAAGGGAGGGGGAAGACAGTCCAATTATCTCCCCAGACAGGAGGATGAGGTTTGTATGAGCAATCAGCATATCTAGACACCTGAAGATATCAGACACCAGCCGGACTTGGGCCCTGCTTCATTTACATGCTTGTGCATACTCCACACAGCTCAAACAATGTACTTCACTGAAGTTATTAGCAACAGGGAAGTGTGGGGGACTCCAGACCCACTTTTGACTTTAATTTGAAAGCAGAAAACTCAATAATCATCAGGAGTTATCTTCAACAAAGAAACCTAAATCCAACATTGACAGAATGCCACCTTCTCGGAATAAGGACTGTCTTGAAAGAATGTGAAATGACAACACAAAGAGCTAATTTCAGCTATAGACAGAACACACTTTTTATCATTTTCTACTTTCCCATTATTATAATTATACACTCCCTGTGGGTTAATGAAAGGGTAACAGAAGTCTCAGCTGGTGGGTGTTACTGGGCGCCCACCAGAAAGGGGAACAGCTGGGTGGGGCAGCTTGGGGAAAGCACTTCCTTACACAGATAGCCATCAAACACCACACTTATCACTAAGGTAATACCCCTGTTTGTCTTCTACAGTGAAAAGGCTCTGCCTTTCTTTCAGGCTTTCCAGGGCTACGGTTTAATTAGGAAGGTGTTTATAGCAAGGATGCCTAGATGTATCTATTCTACCTCAAATAATGACTTTGTAACCTCACACTGCAGTGACGCCCAAGAAAGCTCATTCCTGGTTTAAAGCAACAGTAGAAAGGCACAGTTCAAGACCACATTGAACCAAAACCACTCATTTTGGTGTCTGTCATTGAGCAGCCCTTTCGTTTCCACACACTAAGTGCAGCTGGAGTTCACTATACACACACAAGGCTTACTCAACCCTCGGCAGCAGCAGCGGTGGCAGAGGCACCCTTCCCCTCACACAAACACGGCACCCACCCGCTGCAACCTCACTCGCCGAGCGAGAGTCGCAGCAACGGCTTTTATAAGCGGCAGCCACCACGTGACAGCACGTCACTGCTCTGCAGCACGGCACAAGGGGAGCGCCCCGGGCGCCCGGTGTCGCTTTCACGGAGGAGCCGATGCATGACCCTTACCAACAGCGGCTATCGGCAGCCTGCCCCGCAAGATGGCGCCCGGAAGGTTGCGAGAGGGGCACAGGGCTGAGGGAGCGCACCATGACCCATCCTAAATTTTCAGTTCCTACTTCAATTCACCCGTGAAAGGCCCTGTTCTCACGAGTTCCCTTAGGCCTGAAGCACTTCAGGGAGTCTAGAAATGTTTTTGGCCAGACAGAATGTTTAATTAGAAAGGAGTAGAAAGCTATAGCAATAACAACCAGGAGCCCACAAAACCGTGACAATGACCACCATGGGCCTTCTCCCACCTGAGCAATTGTCCAGCAGCACAATCAGTGAGACATCAACAAAACAAACTGTTCTGCAACTGTATTTAATGTCTTCATAATTAACACTCACGTCCAGTCATAAAATAATTTAGTTTGAGATCTCGAGGCACAGAGGGGCAGTGCAAAATCTAGTCCTTGGAGGTGCTGGAGAGGGTCTAGAAGAGAGCAACAAAGCTGGTGAAGGGTCTGGAGCACAAATCAGATGAGAAACAGCTGAGGGAACTGGGGTTGTTTAGTCTGGAGAAGAGAAGGCTCTTGCGGGGACCTTATCGCTCTCAACAAGTACCTGAAAGGAGGCTGTAGTGAGGTGGGGGTTGGTCTCTTCTCCCAAGTAAACAAGGGACAGGACAAGAGGTAATGGCCTCAAGCTGCGCCAGAGGAGGTTTAGATGGGATATTAGGAAACATTTCTTCACCACAAGGATGATCAGGCATTGGAACAGGCTGCTCAGGGAAGTGGTGGGGGCACTGTCCCTGGAACTGTTCAAAAAACATGTAGATAGGGCCCTCAGTGACGTGGATTAGTGGTTGACTTGGCAGTCCTGAGGAAATGGTTAGACTTGATCTTAACAGTCTTTTCCATCCCAGTTGATTCTGTAATTCTATGGAGAAATATCCAACCCCTTGAGTTACAACCCAGAAACCTGCAGAAGAAGATGGAGGGCTGCTCTGCCTCCAGCAAGGCTTAATGCCTTTGTATTAAATACAGGCTTATGCTCACAAAATGCACTTGTGGTAATAATTTTTTAAGCTTTAAGCTTGACAAAGTAAGTATTTTTTGTAAGTCCTGTTACTTCTGAATTCCTGTTTATTTTTGCAAGTTTGCCAGAAGAATGCAGAAACACTTTAGGTTTAAAGGTGAAAATACTGAAAACAATTGTAAAGAAAGCTGCCAGGGGAGAGTAAACATACTCGCCCAGTTACTTTGTTTAAATACTGTTTATATAACCAAAATGTATTAGGAAATTTTGAGTGAATACAGCTGAGAAGGAGGTTTAGTGCTTGTGCTTCCTTTTGTAGCATTTGTTCTATGCTTGTTTATCAAAACTTAGAAGGTCACAGCAATCAAGAGGTGCAGATGCCTTTTGTTTCATTAGCCTGAAAATGGACATTTGATGTACTGGTATAACATTTCAGTTATGAAGGCTACCAGCTTATTAGTAATAGAAGAAAAATCCAGGAATTATGGAAGATTCCTGTCTCTTTCTGGCCCTTACACCTAATGTGCACAAGATCATTCAAGCAACTTAAAAAATGTAAACTGAATCTTAATGTAGCATTTACGTGGCGCCTCTTTATGGGTGTTTTAGATCTGATATTTATTTCATTCTGAGTCATGACTAATTGATAAGATGATATGCCAGTGCATTAATTCTGTGTGTACAGTGAGGAAGAAAACTCACATACCTAGTCACTCCATGTGGCACTGTGTTGCACGAGCTGAGTATAGCTTATTAACTATTCAGGTTAGTGAATAACAAAAATCAAAAATGTCTGTGGACACGACTATTAGTAGAGAAGATCCTGTGAGAAAATGCAGAAAAGGAAACTCTGTGCACAAAAGTAATATATTTATCCACAGCTGCCTGACATCACTCTCTAGGACTATCTGTAGAGACACTTCTCAGGAGCAGCATTCACCTTACATTGATGCACACCTCCCAAAAACAGGAAGGAGAAAAACATGGAAAGCCTAGAGCTTTCCAGCATTAGGCAAGTATGGTATTCTTTGTCCCTCAATAAGACAGATATATTTTCAACTCTTGCAACTGTAACTCATCTTGCACAGACTGCAAGCAAAATACTCGAAGGCAGACAAAGAAAATTCACCTTTCCAGCAAACCACCTGAAATGATCCAAGCAACATGTAAACCGGAGAACTGATCTATCATTTTCTTGCCTATAATCCTCACTGGCACTCAGGAAGTTGAAGATTCAAGGGGAAGCTGAATTTTATTTTCATTACGAGTTACTGACACCTTCTAGATAGGTTTTTCTAACTACTAATCTACTGTTTATATCAGAAGTGAAGTCTGTATTAACTTAAGGGCTCCTTACTACTGCCAGCAGAATGGGAATGTCTGATCTGACACTTCACCAATAGTCACATTTCTTTGTGTACAGTGGGGAAAAAACTTTGGATTGCAATTTTGTTCTCTGGGAACACCCGGGAGAATCCCAAGAACAGTCCAGGAATCACCACCATTAACCACTTCGATTGTGGTTAGAGGGCCTTCTTGTTTTTAACTTTAATTCAGTACAGCTACTGCAGCTCTGGAACACACCAAGAACCTCATCTAATCTGCACCTTTAGGCTTATTAGCCTGTTAATCTGCTTATTCTTATATTTTAAGTAGGACTTTTACTGGTATTAAATAGCAAGTTTTGAATGGAAAAATTCTATGCTTGACAAAAATTCACTTCACTACAGATCAGATTAACTTTCCCTGTCTCAGCAAGCATGTGGTGAGGACAGAAGATTGTGGTGGCAGCACTGGTTTATCCAACTAAGAGCATGGATGCCCAGATCTGTTTTCTCCATCTGCAGTTTCACTAATCAAATGGTAGATCAGCACAAAATATAAGGTCCAAAGCAAAACCAGCCTTTTTGTCCCAAATCTAACAATTTCACACATCTCCTCCAAATCCCTCTTTCTGCCCCTAAAACCTCCACCCTAAAAGCAGCAGTGGAAGTGTTTTGGGTTTTGAGGAGCAAGAAGGACAGCACAGGGAGCAGCTGCCTTTGAAGCCCCTGGTCCTCACGCTGCATGCTGAAAAGGCATTGCTGCAGGAGGTGGCAGACCTGTGCAAAAATACTTCGAAGTCTCTTAGATTTGGAGCCTATCAGGCAAGAATGCTGCTGGAAGGAAAAAAAAAAAAAAAAAACACACCAAAAACGTACAAAAACCAGAAGTCTAATAAAGCATGCAAAAACTTGGCTTTAATAGGCTAAATAGATGCCAGCCTAGCCTAAAAATGCAAATGAAACATGTCTCCAGATTTCACAGAGAGCTGCTTCAGCTCTATTGTAAGAGTTAGACGTCAAGTCAACTTTCTTTATTAGCTACCGCTATGCATCTGCTCCCCAAACATGGCTGGAACACAGCTGATACTGCAGAAACAATGGGAGAACAAAACACCAGTATTTATAAATGAAAAAACGCATTTGGCCTACAATGAAGGCATCGCTGTGTTAAATATTGCACCCTAGCTGGATTTTACAATCCAGTGAGATCACATTGTCTGGAATACTACAAAAACATATTTAATCTTCTGGGAGCTGATGAGCATGGACTGTAAAGTGCCTCTCGGTTTTCAGTTCAAAAAAATAACCAGAGTTGGAACCTTTTAAATGGCTCTGGCCACGGCATCCACTGCTTAAATCTGTCAAAGCTAGAAACTGATCTGAAGCTCTCACAAAACAAAGGATTTTGTCTTACCTAAAACCATCTTGGGCACAGTCCCATCGTGGTTGTAGTATGCATTCTCACTGACTGTCCAGGGGGAGTATGGCAGGGAGGAAGTGGGGGAAGAAACGGGGAGAGTGAGTGAGCGGCTGTGTGGTTCCGAGTTACCAGCTGGGCTTAAACCATGACACTGACACATTAGATTAAGTAGTGTTGCAGTGTGGCAAGAGTGCAAAAGTATGTCGTCAGATTTCACAAACTTAAGAGATCCTCAGCAAATCCCAGGCATGTTATTATGAAGCTCTGAAGCGTCACAGAAAAGTTTGGAACACTCCTAAAAGGACTATCTTGGAGACTAAGATGAAATGCAAGTGTTTCCCATCATGTGCACTGTATCACAGTAAGCATGCAAACAGAAAAAGGCATCTCCACTTCTAAAATCTCCAATCCACAGCAAAGCAAACAGCTCACACCGACTAAGTTTCTAAGAAAAGGCTACAATTAAATGAAAAATAAACTTTCTGTAGGCAGTCCTTGTTTTATGACAGCAATGCAGATGCTGACATTGCAAATTTCAGACTTCCTACAACTTCCAGTATGGATAGGTCTTGCCTGAACAAGCCTTACCAGAGGGACAGACCTGAAGCATGAGCAGTAGGATCCCTCCCTGCTTTCAGGTCTCACACCCATTCATCAGTCCAGGTCAGACAGATCAGCCCATCCTCATTATACAGTCTCCCTGGCTGAAATTCATTGCATGAAATCCCCTTAATGGCCCTCAAATGCTTTGTCATAAGACATAGATAAAAAAGAAAAGCAATATATATACCATCTCCTATATGTCATGCTCCTAATAAATACAACCATATGGTAAATGCAACCACAGTGAGCATCAAAACAAATAAACGACATACTAATTAAAGCTAGTCTTACACAAACACTGAGTAATTGCAACCAGTCCTCCCACCTCCAAAGGAAGCAGTAGGAAATCAGCACGAGCATCATCCAGAGAAATTGGAGAGTTTGAAAAAAAAACTCAACTGTGGCTGTGGCCAAAAGACAACAGGAGTCTCAAGAAGTCCTCACTAGTTGTAAGAAAGCTTCAGATGATGAAACATTCAAAATCATATCCAAAAAGAGGTGGGAAAGACCATACAGAGTTGCGTGTCACCAGAACTGCCAAAGGGAAAACTTTTTTCAGATTGACAGCTCTGGCATCAGGAAGGAGCTAGCAATGGACCATATCCCAGAAAAATACGCATTATACACTGAAGGAATCAAGCACATTCAAGCCCCAATCGGCTCAAAATGAATGGCTGCAGGCAGCCATGAACATTACAGACTGTAAATCCCATATTGAAATTCAGTTGGTGGTTTTAAGAAAAGGATTTTTATCTTTAAAAAGTCTCTTTTCTTCATTCAGAATGCAGAAAATATCTGGATAAAAGAACAAAAATACCAAGACAGTCTTCTTACCTACCCCAAACTTTACCAAAAAGGTATAACTTGTGTTTAAGCTGTCATAATATTTTAAATATGAACTTCATTTAGCTGATTTAGAAACAAATGTTGATGTTAATGACTATGGGCAACTAACCTCTGCCACCTAAAAAAAATAAGAAATTGACCTATAAGCAGTTAATTGCTTAAAATATGTAGACTGCTGTTCAGGAGCAGCTTGAATTTTTTCCATCTGTACTGAAAACCATCTGTTCTGCATGGTAGATTTCATGACTTTTCAGGTCCATTTCTAAATTGAAATGGATGTTTTAATGATGAAAAATGGGGAGAAGTGATGAATACTTCATTAAAGCACATTATTTCCCTGTCAAAATTCTATTCTCCTGACTGTAAGCAAAAATAATGTCTGAACAGAGTTAACATCTTGGGTTACCAGGACTGCAGATGCCTCTTGGCAATTGGTTGAACAAATGAGCTATTTCATAATCTGCAAACAAAAACTATTCAATAAATTGGAAAGACTTTCCCTTCTAATGAAAACCAGAGTTTCCAAACTCTTTAAATTACCTACATGTAATGCAAAAGACACTAAAGAGACAGTATTTCTACCTGTTTACTTTCAATGTACCATTGTTATGACCAGCAAGGCACATTAAAAACATTAACAGGTACACAGTATAGGCTCAACCAGTGGTTCCCTTTGCAAACTGTATTTAATTATTTTAATAAGATGAGAGGATATTATTACCTAACAACACAAGCACATGATGAGGAACCAGCAAACTGTTGAAAACATATCTATCACGCAAGCCCTCTTTCTGTAACATTTCTCACTATATTTGCCAATTACCACATACTTTTTGGACTGAAGCAAGTGTTTGCTCAAGCATAGAGAAATGATAACATAAATATCCAAACAGGGCTGTCTTTTGTGCTTAGGCAATTTATTAAACCAACAAGACATTTCAGCGTGGTATGAAATTGAAAAAGAACCAGCAGCTAGAAGAGACTGACTGTATTAAAATTCTGAATAAAATACCAAAAGCCTTCAAAATCATCAAGCATCAAGAAGCCATGCAAGTCCCAATGTACTCCCACTATCTCACTGGACTGGGTTAACGATGGCTACTTCCTGCCAAAAGGAGAGCAAGACTTTACAAATTGACATATGACTTTCAATATGTCACCTTCTGAAAACACCCAGGAGGAGAATTCTTAAAAACTTCTGGTATTCAAAGGATTGCTATGGCATCTTTAATAGTCAATTTCCTTTTCAGACACGTAAAAGATCAATAGATATTTATGAAAAACCGAGCCTTTGTTACATAGCTTTAAGTTTCTTAGTAAAATCATTGTTTATAGAGATTCCCAATGAAATAAAAGCCAAATCCAAAATGCAAGCAGCTATCTCAACCTCTGAACATAACACGCCAGAATGTTTTTCCTTTACTTGAAGACTTCCAGGCAACAAGTGAAGTCTATACAACCTCCTACCTGAATGGTATCAGTTCCCCTATGCTCAGCTAGGCTTCAACAGAAGTACAGTTATACATGCTTAACTGTTCCTCTTGTCAAAGTACCCAACAGAGTCCTGTGGGCCCTTCAGGAAAATCAAAGCAAATTAACATAAGACATCCAGATGTGGGACACAAAACACTTCTGCTGAGCCATCTTTCCACCAGGTTTATGGGAACAGCAATTTAAGCTCCTTAGTAGCTTAAGAGGTATCATAAAACTGGCCTTGTTCTTCTCTTCAAAATGCATGCCAAAAAGACCACCATGGCCACACCATCACCACCTGCATGGTTGCACTTTCTGCATTGCAGGCCATGAAGAAGAGATGCTGGCTGGCAATATCAGGGGAGGAAAATGTAACCTACTACCCAGCTCATCCACAGCCCAAAATTCAGTATTGTTTACAAGTAAGATAACCTCTTGTTTAGCTGACAACATACAAAGAGCTACATAAAGGTGTAATGCTGCTTTGGTTATTTAACCAAACAAGGGGAAATACACAATAATAATCACTTGAAAATCATGTATAATGTAGTACTAAATATGATACTGGATTTAATCTAGCAAATTTCAGCTTGTTGACAGAAACAGAGTGATTAGATGGAAGGAATCTCCACATTCATATGAACAGGGTATCAGGAAGAAAATTATGACAGTGGAGACTTTGTGCAATCACTACATAATGAAATAGCTTTAAAGGAATAATGTTTTGCTTGCTCAGTGCCTGTTTCTTTTCTTCATAATTGATTTTGCACTGAAGTTTTAAGATTGCATTAGCAGCCTCAAAAATCATTGCTACGAAAACAGCTATTTTATACCTCTTGTATCTTCTCCCAGCAAGTTAATTCCAGGTTGAAGACTTTCCACTGATGGTTCTGCTTATGTGGTGAATTGGAATTTTAATTAGTCAGTACATTTTTTCCTCTGTTTGTTTCTACAGTGGAAGACACAGTGGCTTTACAAACAAGCCAGTTCTCTTTCTCTCTATTCATACTCTTAGCTCAAGTTTGAAAAAGCCTGACAATGTCGTCTGTACCACTGGTGAACACATTTCATGCAGCCATAAGGGGAGGTTATGAATGGATTACATAAAAAATATTGAAAATTCTGTCATCACACTCAAAAACTTTATGGCAAGTCTATAAGTCCTTGCCAAAGGCAATGTATAATATGCTATCTGATTTCTGCAAGTTGAGCTGACTGGCGCCTTTGAAACCAGTTTTGGCACCAATAAAAAGAACACAGTTCTGTTGGTTCAAGGGACTGGAAAAAAAACAATGTAAATTTAGCTTTTGAACAGATATAAAAGTACTTTGGGTAAAACATCTGTTTGTTATTAATTTTCCTCCGCAGACGCAAACCGAAAGATAGTACTCCAGATGACCCCAGGATGTGTATATTATTCACAGTATAGCGTTTCATAGAGTAACTGCTGTGTTTGACTTGGATCCAGACCTGAAAATTTTCTAGCACAGTTTAAAAGTATGATTTGGAGCCAAACAGGATACAACTATTTTCATTTTAGGTTTATTTTACTTTTGGTAAGTACATTCCATATATAGTCCTCCTTCTAAACTAAGAATTCTTGCATATGTAATATAAGAAGGAAGTCAAGATTTAGAAATACATGGCCTACCAAAAGCTTTAAAAACTAAGACCAAAAGACCAAAAGTTTTCAACAGGATAAACATGAAAGCACAAGTACAGTCCTACTCTTTAACAAAAAAAAAAAAGTGAGATCAAGAATGAAATACTGTCTACAAAACAAAAGCAAGAGCTGTATTTTTTTAAAGCCAAGAAATTTGCAAGTTAAGGTTTTTATTCAACCCATTCTATCACTTTAAATAGCTGCATACTTAAAGATTTCCAGTGTGTCATTTTAAAGTGCCCTTTTCATAAAGATGCCTTCCAAATTTTTTCTCGATTCACACTGCGAAGTATTCTACCACTTGACAAGCAAGAAAAAAATTATATATAAAATCAGAGGACGGAAGGATACCTGAGACACCCTTCTTGAAATCCTCTTTAAATAACACTAAATTACAGTAATCAGATCAATCATATTTCCTATGACACCACGCAGTGAAAGGAGGGCCTAAGGTAACCAACCTCCATTTACAAGTTTCTAAAACAAGCCTGGTATCTTGAACGTAAAAGTTATGGGCACTTCCAGAAATCACTGACTCAGAGTCATGTGCTTCCTTAATTCTTTAATTCATAATTATACTCAATTTGGGTGTCATATTTTGGTGTGGATCTTCTCCACTGCTGTCACTTCTGGAATATGCAGACATATCTTTATTACCAGTGAAAAGGCCATCATGAGTTTTCTCTCTACTAGGAATAATAATTAATGAAAAGAATATAGCAAATGGAGAGAAATAACAGGGGAGAAGCAATGCTTACTCTCAGTCAGCTCCCACTGGAGAAGTCTTCAATCATCAAAAAAGAGAAGATGAACCATTGCTTCCCAGACTGCAAAGTCAGGGGCACACTTTTCAGATACACATGGAGAAAAGCAACACCAGAAGTCCCCAGTTATATTACAGTCAATGGGGTTTGTAACCCAGTTCTACACTTGTTCCTTTTTTTGCATAAGCAAGAAACCTGAGAAGTTCAATTCTGGTTCAGCATGTGTTTCTGCTAAGGATACCTTTCTGGAAAGGAGGGGTTTAATCTTCTTTGTGTGATTTCTGTTATTCTCTGTTTCTGTTGGATGGTAGCAATGCTATGCAACTTTGTTCTGATTTTTTTCCAGTATTCTTTAGAGTGGAGTTCCTGGGGACCGGTCTATCTAAGGATGAGGCTTTTTGGTTACCAAACAAGGGGAGTAAAGGGGATCTTTTCTATTAGCAATTATGTTCTAACTGCATAGTCTGAGAAGTTTTTCCCTATCAGTGAAAAAAAAAAAAAGTTTCAGGCAGTGTTCAGCAAAGCTTTTTATTAAGGTAATTATTTTTAAATCCTAGTCTCCGAGGTTTGCGCAAAAGCACTCATTTTGCTGTGAAATTAATGCTTACAGGAAGATCAACAGGAAATATTCATAAATGCCTTCCTCCAAGACTGACACAAAATTAGCATCAAAATTCATAACCTTTAGGTAAATAGGGACATGGCATGCACAAAACCCTACTAGATTCTCTAGGTGCACTGGATATATCTGTTCAGGATTTTGAGACCCTGAATCTCTGTAGACTTCCATAGTGAGGCAATTTTAGTGCAATTCACAGCAGGCCAGGCACGCTTTCCAAAAATACCAAATTGAGATTACATAAAATGAGTGGAAGGACTGCAAAGGAAGAAGGGTTTTGATCAAACAATTTATGGTATTTCTGACTGTGAATGTAAATGAAATAATATCAGTGACCTTAAAAACGAACTGAAGCAAGGGGTCCTTGGAGGCATGGAGTCAGAATAGAAGGGTTTTTTCTCCAAGAGTCAGATAATGCTTGGGCTAGAGCATTTTAATACATTGTGTTCAGTAAATCGAGTTCAGGGACAAAACTCTGCAGAATATTTGATTTCTGGCACAAAACCTACTATGTTGAATTAGTAAATCATTCTGCACTAAGTCAGGTTTTCAAGGCTTCTGAATGCCTATTTTCTGGAGATTTTTACTCAGTAGTCATTTTTATAGAGGTTATATAAAAAAATAAAGGAGGCTGTTCTGAAGAGTGCTTTATTTTTCTTTCTTATGTAACAGACATGTTTTGTTTCAATTTTTTCCCATAGGAAAGCACTGATATTAGCAGTACCCAAAGTTTTGAAGAGATGTTAACAGATGAGACATGGAAAGACCTTCCACCCTGCTAGAAGTAATTTTTTCCTGTATCACATAATACATTCTCAAAAACCTTGAGATCTCCATATTTACTTTTTGCAATGTTATCCGGTATCTATAGTGTTCCCCAGTGTGGTACTTTCCAGTGATAGCTTTACCCCAGTCCTCACGTGAATCACTGTACCTGGCTTGTAAAGAAGACCTTATGTGCAATATTTTGTGCAGGAATCAGACATTGTGGATCTTCTACTGCCAGGTGTTTCCCCGAGACAGCAGTCCATTGTTTTTTACTACCCCTGAAGATTGTTCACTTCTTCAAAACTCTCCTTTTACCAAGAGGTGATGCTTGACAAGGGCTTGCTTTTCTCAAGGGTGAATATCTTCTTTTGGGAACAGCTCTGCAAATTTATACTGCCGATTCTATGAAAATAATGGGTTTGGAAGCCAGACATTTATTTCCCTGTTCCTCTCAGACCAAGATAGCCTGGAAGTCTGCGCAGGAGGAGCACCAACTATGTTCTGAATCTGAACTGACATTAACAGAAAAAATTGAGATGGCTGGTTGTTGGGTCTCTTGGGAAAAGCCTCTTAAGAGTCTCTCCCAGGATAATTTAGTAAAAACAATTGCTCTGCAAGACCATTTCCATTCCTAAGAACTACCCAATTAAGACAGCTTTCTCAGTCTCTTTCACTCTAAGAAGAAACGTAAGATAACATCATTTTCTACAGCTTTTGAGAATGAAAAGCTAAAAAGAAGCTATAGATATGGGTTTCTAGATGGACCATACACTTGCAAAAGCCCATTAAGTCTCATTGGAAGACTTTTTAGAGTGACCCTCTCCACAGGACACTGGTACCAGATGCACTAATGACCACTGCCACAGCATCATTGGCATGATCATGCATCTTGGCTTGTTCCTGGTCCAAGCTCTCTTTGGTTGGCCACAAGCAGCCAAATCCTGGAAAAATCCAAGTATGGAGAGAGTCTACAACCTTTCCAATCATCAGTACTTTGGTTGCACCTAGAGCAAGAGCTCAAGAAGCAGGGCCCAGAAGTGCATTGCAGCAGGTTACCTTGCTTCTACTTGGCTAATACTCATTTTGCTTTCAATCAACGTGGTCACCATGAATGCACTAAGATAAGTGCTACAGATGGAAGAATGGTTGTTGTGGTTTAAGCCCAGCCATAACTCAGAACCATGCAGCCACTCCCTCACTCCCCCACCCCCCACCCCCCCCCCCGGCTCCTGGAGGGATGGGGAGGAAAATCAAAAGAATGTAACTCCTACGAGTTGAGATAAGAACAGCCCAGTAACTAAGGTATAACACAAATCACTGCTGCTACCACCCATAATAATAATGATAAGGGAAATAACAAGGGAAGAGAATACAACCGCTCACCACCTGGTGACTGATACCCAGCCCAACCAAGCAGTGATCTAACCCTTCCGGGTAACTGCCCCCAGTTTATATACTGGGCATGACGTGCTGTGGTATGGAATACCCCTTTGGCTAGTTTGGGACAGGTGTCCTGTCTTTGCTTCCTCCTGGCTTCCCCTCCTCCCTGGCAGAGCATGAGGCTCAGAAAGTCCTTGGTCAGAGTTAACATTACTTAGCAACAAGTAAAAATATCAGTGTTATCAGCGCTGTTCCCAGGCCAAAAGTCAAAAAACACAGCGCTGCACCAGCTACTAAGAAGGAGAAAAATGACTGCTGCTGCTGAACCCAGGACAAAGGAAGTATTTTCTTCTGTCCAGAACGGGTAGATGGTGGCAGTAGAAGAGTCATAGCGAGTAGTTTTGAACAACAAACATCTCAGATAGCATGGAGGTGGGGGGGAGGTGAGAATCCATTATTGTTTATTGTCTGTCTAAAGCTTAATTCAGCCTAAACTCACCAGTTATTCTGAATCGTTCTTAGTTCCATCATGTGACACACACCAAAAAAAAAAAAATCAAAAGAAATATATCCACAGAATCTAAAATTAAAGGAAAAATCTCTACATCACTGTGGATTTTATTCTGCAAGCTGAGCTCAGCAGGCACTTTATCATTACCCCAGACTGCTGTTTATTTCCACTCCTGTATCCTCCAAAGCAGCAGCATTTGCACCGAAGACAGGGACTGATCAAAGATTCCCCTGGATTGTCTCTACCCTTTCTCCAGTGTTAAAAAACATCATTATGAAAGAACAAACCATGTGTCACATTCAGCACATCCAACATAACACCTGCATTCATCCCACAGTATTTCCAACAGTGATATTAGACATGTAGTATACAGCTGTCTCATACATGGTTATTTCTATTTCTCTCTTAAAATGGGAGACTTTCTCACAACAGTTCTCTGCTGCGTTATCTATGAATATGCAACTATGACAACTTACAGAAGCATGTGTCAGTTTTGCTCATAAAACCAATTACTCATACAAAATGTGGGTTTGGGGTTTTTTTTACACTGTAAACCCTGTTGGTTTTTTACCTTCCAAAGACTGCTCATTGGACACAGCTTTCCTTTCATGCATCTGGCTGCTACGTACACCTCTCCCTGGAAATGTTCCTGTGCTTTTAAGGCTTCAGTCATTGCCCTATTTCTCTATCAGTTCAGATGCCAAATAAATAGCATTCAGTTGAAATTACTAGTCAGGGTTTGGCAGCCAGCACAGCAGTTCACAAAAGCATTTAGGTGTATAACTAGTTGACAGCTACACAGTTGGTTTCCACTACAGAAGCAGCAAAATAACATGCATGCAGCAGGTAACAGTCAGCAGGCTGTTAGTGCCAGCTACACAAAATTTTGCCAGTTAAGGCAATCATTTAATTTTCTTGCAGAGAGGGAGACAATCGATTTTTCATTCAAAGCAGCCTTGAGAAGGTCAGCAGAAAAATATAATGTAAGTATCCAAGCCAAGATGGATTTCAATGTGCTGGAAGGCCCATATTCACAAACACGGGCTATGCAGATTATCATCACCAAAATCTAAATAAAGTGCCTTTGTCTGGGCACTGCAGAGGAGCTTTGCGGAGCAGTAATAAACTCCATCACGAATGGCTGGACATAGGCAATGCCTCACCCGTACAAGTACCTGAGAAGTCCTGTTCACGAATTACCAGTTTATTCCTTTACTTAGGTTTTAAAACTGAACTTCTTACATAAAAGGGCTCTGTGACCCCACTGTTAAGCACACTGGAACATGAAGCTCCATCAGCTTCCTCTCAACCACCTTCCCAATTTCTACTGACAAGAGACTTTGGACAACTGTTACTGAAATTATGGTCATGTAAAATTTACACACAAGCTCAGACAATGTCAGCAATTACGAGAATGACCTCAAGGCTTAGACAGGAATCAAGATTAGAGTGAAGCTTGTTTTTCTGAAGTAATTTAGCAGTAGATGGTGACTCTTGTTTAGACCTTCTGACAAAAAGTAGCCTTGAAACAGGCCCTTTGCCAGGTTTATTAACATAATCTCGAGAGGAATATTAAATGTCTAAAGCACGACCAATTCCCAGAGCCTCACACAATCTTTAACAAATCAAAACTCTACTGCAGAAATTTGGTGCCTTTTTTGGGACGTGAATCTCAAACATCTGATGCTTCATTCTCTGTGCTTTCCAATTTTATCATGCAGTGAAACTAGATCAGCTCAGCTTCTTGATTAAGGCCTTTGCTTGTAAAATGCCAAATATTTTACAGCTCTCAGAAGAAGCTGGCACCACTCAGCATTTCACCTGCATTTTGTTTGCCTGTAGATAAAAGAAATAACCAGAAGCACAGAAGTTCTGTACCCAGAACATTTTGAATTTTCTTTCACAATGTGAGTCTCTTCATAAACCAGAGATTCCAAAAGTGTAAAATAGGCATAAGGGAAGAAATGAAATGGGCCAAGGTTTAAAAAACCAACAAAAGCAGCAATCAAATATCAAGCACTTAGCAATGGGTCACAGGTCAATAGCATCACATTCAGAAGGACACGTGGGTCAATTTGTTGCTGTCCAGTCAAGATAAACCAGACCTGCCTACAAATCACAGAAAATACTGCCATACGTTTTTGAATATTCTGGGTTGAAAACACTACTCTCTCTGAATAATTTTGACTGTTAAAAGAATACCACAGTTTCCCCTTGCCTAAAGAAAACACTTACGTCATCAGTTCTTCTGTGTAAGGATCAGAACAATGTGTTTACGCTAGGGTGACATTTCACAAACTGTGTCTCCATTACCCTCCCACTTACTGCTTGACAAAGGCAGCATCGAGCCCGCACTGATGCACACTAACATGAATAAAACCACTCTATTTCAACTAATAAATGAAGATAGAAAGAAATTCAATTACAGACAGAAAATACACATTTCTAACCTGTATATTAAAGGTAAATTTGACTCTTTTATATAGACTGAGATATAGCTGAGATTTCTGCAAAGCTTTTTTTTACTACTAAAATAAAGCACATTAAATGTTGGCTTCCATCATCACATATGGTATGCCAGGAAACACATGAAATAATCATGTGAACAAGCAGCTATACGTACATAAATGAAGGCCAAAAATCAATTGCTGCTGCACTTACTACTGAATGAAAATCATCCAGAAACATAGGGGAAAAATTTGCCCTAAAAACTGAAATGGAAATTGAAGAATTGAATTTGCTTCTATAACTTAAATTATATATTTCTTTTACTGCAGTGGTTTGGTTGTTGTGGTTTTTTTTTTTTAATTCCATTGATACATTCTCTTTTCATGTACTCTTTTATATGGATATACCAACATCATATTTGGCTTAATGACTCAGAGCAATGCATCTTCTGGAAGACTCAGCACAACAGCACTACTGTAAATCACTGTGTTTAAAACTGAATGTTTTAAAAGAGCACCTAGATCTCTCTGAGTACCTGAGTAAACATCACCAGGTTATTTGTATTCACAGTGCTCCCTCACCAATTCTGTGGGCCCACCGCTTCTTAAATGTATTACCTTGGTTTTATTTATTCTGCAGTACTATAAATAAAAATGCTTAAGTTAAATCTCCCTGATCATAAATTCAAAAAGGAAACCTACGACTGAAGGAGTTAGCTACTTTAAGTGTTTTCAACTACCAAAACGTGTATAAAATATCTCAGCGAAACTTGAACTGCATCAGATCTATAACAAAAAGAAAAAAATAAATACTAATTCCTGTCAGAAGCTGCCAACCCTCGTTAATTGTGTCCTGATGAATGTAACCCTTTTCCTTGCCCTGAACATACATTAACTCTGAAATGGTAAAAATGTTGCAGGTTGATCTTTTTGACAAAGTAATCAATTCAGTGAAATAATTTTCTCCATATCGCCTGGTTCCTCAACTAGTATAAATTTGAGAGGCTCAGCTGGAGCCAATGAAGTTATGCTGATTTATATCAGCTGTGGCCTCAGCCAAGAATTTCTCTCTGTTTCAGTGAAAATACATTAGTGAAAATCCTCAGGGAACTTTGGGACATATTGTCACATGTTAAGTCGATGATCTGCTTGGAGAAGCTTCCAAATTTATTTTAGAAGACAAGCTGAAAAATGCATCGTCATGTTATCCTTTAAAATGGTGCTGTGAGGGGCTAAACTGACCTTTGCTTAACCATATTTTAAGAATGGGAGTCACTTGGGGAATACTTAATATTTTGGAATAAACATATTTAGCTGGAAATGAGACCTGAACAACATATAAAAAAACTGGCTGTGTGCTTTAGCATACTGTACTTACAGTATCTATTCTTTAGAAAATAGGACACCAGTCATGAAAATGAGAGTTTTGGTTCTGAAGTTTTGTTTGATCCTCTTATAATTGAGCACGTGAAATACAGCTTCACAGCACCAGAGCTCATCATGTTTAATGAGCACTGTTGTCTGACCTGATAGGAAAACCTATTCCTTATTTCAACAGGCTCCAAAATCAATTTTAACATTCCTTAGAACTAAACTGTTAACTGCACAAAGAAAAACATGCATACATTGATCCTGAGTTAAGCTTTTTCCACCATTTTCAAAATACTGCACGATAATTATTAAGGTTTGGGGTTTTTTCTTAACCAATAGTTTATCACTGAGAACATGATGTTTAGCAACACATATCTAAGAAAAATTTCTTTGCAGTTCTTTAAACTAGCCTGGGACAACCCAAAGCAGAGGCACTGCAAGTATACCACTTGCACGAGGACTGCAAAGCAGTGGGTTTATATGCATCTCCTTCTGAAAGTGAAAGCCAGAGCAGAGGCCGTATATTTTATCAGCTTTTAGATTTTAAGATCATTTTTTGCTGTTAAAAAAATCTGATCATCTGATTTTCAGAATGGTAATATATAGAATTCTTCCTGGAAGGGAACACTTGAAAAAGAAAATTCAAATTACAGACTTATTTGCCATGGAAGTAGAAAGCAAAGTACAAGGAAAGTCAGGATATATCAGCTATGCTGAACATGCAGGGGTAGGACTGGGCTTGTGGCCTGCTGCTGGCTGAAGGTCACTGCACAGGCTTAGCTTTTAAGTATCAGAAAAAAACAACAGGGATCAACAGCAACAGTAATGAGTCGAAGGTGACACATATTAGTGAGACAGAGGATTTTGGTGGGTGGAATGGGAGGTCTGTCTCCCTCCTACTAAGCATTCACAAATATTTATACAAACTGGAACAGATTTAGGACATGCTGAGCCAGACCATCCAAACAGAAGGCAAAGACAGGCTCACTCTTGAACAACCCAGAGTTTGATATTTTATGTATTCTCTGCAGATTCAGGCCTGTCTTAGACTAAGTCGGGTCAATAAAAATGAAGTCAAGCTCCTAACATCCAGTAATAACTCAGTAATTTAAACCATTAAAAAGATGAGGTTAATAATGGGGCTAAAACTAGAAGTAGGGTGACCGTGCTGAGCCCAAACCAGAAAAACCCCAAAACAAACAACATTACCACTTCAATTTCACATGAACTCAGAGGCAAACGGGCTGCATCGATTCATGCATGTGATGAGAGATAAATTATTTGTACTTAGAAAAGCCCAAGCCTACCCTCGCTGATGGACAGACACATGCCATACACTTAAAGTGAGGTGCAGCATTTACCCCATGGAGCCACTGCCATGCACACTGCAGCACCATTACAGTTTGAAGTATCGCCTCTAACAGACAACCCTAATGCTGCAGAAAAAGTCTGTCCCACCTTAGCCTGGAAACAGTAAGAGATCTTGCAGGTGGTTATCATAGAATCATAGAAATACTCCGTCTTTTTAGCATTTGGATTCTTAACATCTGTGCTCATAGCCCTTGCACCTTTCAACTAGATGTGTCACATCCATCCCCCACTGCCTGCGAACTGTACATAGTGATGACACAGTAAGGTGGATTCTGCGACTGCAAAATATGCTGCTGGGTAAGTGGTCCCATGGCTTAATTTGGAAAAGACAGTCATCTCTCAAAATATCAGTGTTATTCCCACGGTGTGATTTAGGGCAATTAAAAATACCCTGATAGTTTCTTCATTATATTAGCAGCAGCCCCCCTTTTTTATACCACAAAATCCATTTATTTTCAAGATAATTATAAACAGACATAGACTCATTAAGTTGCCTTTATAATCACTCTTATGCTAACACAGGCTGCAAACATGCAGCTACAAAAAGAAGCTACTCTCACACAGGAAGATAGAAGCTATAAAGCCCAGAGAAGGATCCATTTCTTCCCCAAAAGCAACATCTTAGCAGCCTTGTATTATAACTACAGATTAGCTTAATCCAGAAGATGACACTAAAACAGTCATTTAATGAATTTCATAGTACAACAGTGCAGGGGGGAAGGGTGGGGAGAAAACAATTTACTATTTATTCCTGTAAGTGCTGCACAAACCAAGAGCAAACAACTCTACCAACTACAAGGGTGATCTTTTATTCTGATGGCACAATAAAATCCTCCTTATGGGGGGCGGGGGGAGAATGGGCAAGGGGAGAAGGCACTGTACAATGCTGACATCTTCTTGCCTATAGCCAGAAAGCACACACAAATTCCAGGCCTTGCATTCAAAGCTTTGCCCCTGCAAAAAAAACAAGTATTAACGAACCTCCAAGACAGAAAAAACATGAAGGAAAGTGTAAAGTAAATCACCACTTGCGAGCCTCATAATTCTCGTGCAATTTAGTACGCAGAGGTAAGTAGATATCAAATAAAATTTAAACCTCCATTTGGTGCAGTACAGCCACAATCATAACCTTAACTGCCATAATTATTCAGTACATTTCAAACTCCTCTAACATTTCTTCAAGCAGTAACTAGATCAAACCCTGTGATTTTTTAATAGAAGAGCTGACTCATTTTTTCCCAGTATTATTTTACCTGTTAGCAATTTATCAGTCAGATTAATAGGAGAGTAATAAGAAGCTGTGCTGCAAAAATTACTCCTGGGCTCTGGAGCAGAGTTGCCATGTGGAGAATGGGAGCAGCCTGCTTTTCACCAGGTGGTCCTCCTCGGTTTTCCCATATAAACTAATACATGGACTGCAGATCTGCAACCAGGGCACTCATTGCTGCCTGAGCACTCCCAGATCAATCCCTTAATAAATACATCTTGCATGTTCAAACAAGTTTCAGGGGACTGGGAAATAGCAGTCTGGCAAGGCCTGTGTGGCTTTAGTCTACCAGAATTGCAGAGCACCTGCCCAAGTTAGAAGTGCCTGCGCAAAAGACATCTCATCATCATTGACCTCTCGTTTGTGGGCTGCAGCAATCTCTCCTGCACACTCTTTCAGATGCTGGACAATGAGAAGCTCAACATAACCTGGCTATGTGCACTTGTAGCCCAGAAAGACAACTATATCCTGGGCTGCCTCAAAAGTGCAACAAGCTGATCAGGGGAGGTGATTTTCCCCTGTGCTCCACTCTGATGAGACCCCACCTGCAGCACTGCGTTCAGCTCTGGGGCCTCCAGTGCAGGGAGTATATGGATTTGCTCAAGAGTCCAGAGGAGGCCACAAAGAAGTCTGAGGGCTGGACCACCTCTCCTATGGAAACAGGCTGAGAGAGCTGGGCTTGTTAAGCCTGGAAAAGAGAAGGCTCTGGGAACACCTTAGAGCAGCTTCCAGTGCCTAAAGGGTCTGACAAGAAATCTGGAGAGGAGGTTTTTACAAGGATCTGTAGGGATACGACAAGGGGGAACGGCTTTTAACTGACAGAGGGGAGATTTAGATGAGGTATTAGGAAGAAATTCTTTACTGTGAGACACTGGCACAGGTTGCCCAGAGAAGCTGTGGCTGCCCCATCCCTGTCAGTGTTCAAGGCCAGGCTGGACGGCGCTTTGAGCAACCTGGTGTAATGGAAAGTGCCTCTGTCTGTGGCAGGGGGTTGGAACTGGATGAGCTTTAAGGGCCTGTATAATATATATAATATGTAAAACCCCAAAGTCTGCTGGTATTTTCTTCCCCTTCTCCCTAGTTTAACCTCTGAAAAAGATGGGGCTGAAATCACATTTGACTATCACTTCTACTTTAGATGCCTCTCCAGATCAGGAATGCCAGCACTTTCCACATGGCAACACCGCACCACTGTTGCAAGATTACTGATTGTGTACTTCTACGTATAATGTAGTATTAGAATAAACAAAGCCATCCCACTTGTAAATCTTAAGCAGTTGTTTCTGCTTAAGAAGCAGAACGGTACCATAAGCGGTTGGTAGATCTTTCATAAAGACGTAAAAAAACAAGCACCTCCCTGCTACATCTGCACATCCCACACATGCTCGGAGGATTCTGAGGTCTGTGGTTGCTGCCCGCATATCACAGTAAGCTGTATTCACTCACATGCAATTTACTTAGCTCAGCAGTCAGAAGGCATGGCATCAGACATCCTAAGGAGAATCAAATTAGTCCACTCAAAGTTCAGGGCAAGGAAGTGTTTTTTTAAAAAGACTTGTCTCAACGAGGTGACAAGAAGAGGAGAGACTGATAACCTCAGGCATTTGCACATATACCCCTGGGTGAGCAAGAGAGGAAAACAACTTTTCCTTTAGTGCTTGGAAACGGAGGACAGTTTGTGCTCAATATAAAGAAGCAAATAAATTGAGAAAGTCCCCCTGCAAGAAAGATGCTGAAAAATTTGATTTCAGGATTATTCAGTAACACTTTTTTTTTTCCCCTATTGTTCTGATGAATGAGAATTTGAGTTAATTTGCTGGAGTTAATTGTTTATTGTTATGAAACATTATGGCTCCCAGATGGTCACTGTTATTGTAATAACTTCCAAGGAACCTGCAGTGCCTTGCAGGGGCCTCTTCTGTTTCATTCAGTTCAAGAAGAAAATAGAAGTATCTGCCAATTCCCCAAAAACTTCACCCTCTTCATATTATCACTGCAACCGTAGTGCTTTCCACTACTGGCTTCTCTCCTTTTTCCAATAAAAGGCATCAAGTGCAGTCTGATTTCTAAGAGAGAGAATTAAGCAGTTCTTTCTGTGCAGATTACCATGAAAATGAAGTCTCAGCAAGAAAACCCTGGTGTAACCAATATTGCTGAAGTAGTTCAAGTACAGGCATGCTGATTGTCCTTGCATCCCTCAAGAACAACAACCCCCATTCCCAAGGACAGAGCACACGGCACACATTAATAAATAAATCTAAGATAATATATGTGTAATGATGTGCCTCAGCATCCCACCCCAAATCTAACAGAGCCATTGAGCTCCCTGCCTCCATCTACCTCTGAGAAAACACTGAAAGCCTGTTTGCAGATGTAGGCTTGAGATGCTGGTGGTGTTTTGACAAAAGGCTCTTCTGAGTTGAAAACAAGAAGGAAGAGGAATGCAGCAAACATTCAAGGTCTGTGAACTCTTCTGTGCTGCTCCCCAGCCAAACAAAAATATAAACTGCAGGAGACCAGTGTGTCTCTGGGTTTTACCCTGCCAGAGGCCAAGCTGTTGCACTTCCTGCTCCAGGAAGGGGAAAAAAAGAATAAAATAAATAAAATAGAAAAGTGAATTATCAGAGTTCCCTTGCAAAGTTTCATAGCATTAACCCCAGTAAGCCAACTTCTGTGCCTCAGCTTCTCTCAGACTGCAAACACTCAAAACTGGCTGCATTTCAGCAAAAGTGGGAATCATTAGGCTGTCAAAACACACAGTGAGACAGTATCATAATAAGAAAGCAGGTTCTCACAAGCTCTTATTACTAACACAACCTTTTCCCTGTCACTTCTTGACCCTGGGCTCAAACTTGGAAGGACAGAAAGCAGAAAACAAAGTTGGAGTAAGCATTTTTTTTGTAAAACATCCTGTTTCTTTGAACAGACAAATCTGATTATCAGCTACTTCAGCACCAAAAGAGCAATTAGATTTGGAAAAGTGTAGCCACCACTGAATATGCATACACAGTAACTCTGGAGTGTAAACAAAGCTGGTTTAAACCATTTCACTTTCTTCTTTTTCATTAGTTTGCAGAGATTATATACAACTATTTGCTTTTTAATCACATCTGAAAACATTAATTCCATATAAACAGTCCTGATTTCAAGTGCAAACACTGCTTAATTGGAAGTAGTGGGGAAGCGATTTTAGGTCCTGTGGAAAATGAGCCTGCTCTGATTTCAGACAGAAAACTATTCACAGCGCAAAGGGCATTCATTTTATTCCCGGGGAACATAAAAATCCCAAATATGAAAACCAAAAATGCAACTACCATTTGATGTGGATCACAGCCCTCCAATTCTTGAGGACAAGGTAAATGGAGAGGTAAAAAGGGAGGAAATCTGTGCTTTTAAAGTGAAATGCTCCCCCCCCAGAGCAATAACCCCATGTCTCCATCTACACTGGGAAGCCACCCTGTGGAAAGGGTCCTGGGGTGATGCTGGTACCTGGCAGCTGAGTGCTATGAATAAATACAACATGAAGAGAATACGTCCCATCTATATTGCACACAAGCATACCTTTCAAAAAGTCCAGAGCCTAGAAAAAAAGTAATCCTTTGGGGAAATAAACAAAACCTGCTCATATCAAACCAATTTTAAAGAAAGAAAAAGAAAAAATAGCAACAACAAAGGAAAAACCAGAACCTGAGGATCTAAAAGCATTTTTTAAAATCCCAGCCTCTGTTCGTTGCTGTGCTTTCACCTGTGCAACAAATCTATCCTATATAACTTAAATGAAGAAAACTGAGAGAAAGGAGAAGAGGCGGTATTACCTCCAGTGTCACTCTGTTAGAAGCTGTTACTATTAGACATTCATGCCTCCTGTTAAATTAGCAGGGCTGCTGTGAATTATTAAGCCTTGCCTGGGCAGAACAAAAGGGTGGGAGAAGACGCAGCTTCTGAAAAGGTTAACTTAAAAGTATAAGACTCTAACAGGTACATTGATAATCTCAGTTTGCACAAAAGATGGACTTAGATAGGAGGTTATTGAATCAATGCACACATTTACTTAAGGAAGTCAAATGCAAGTTATTTTGAATGAATGAAAACAATACATGAGGTAATGACAGCATTTAGCGAGACATATCAATAAAGCTAACTTGCCAAACAGCCACTCAGGTCATTTGAGACCACATTACCATTACTTAACCAGCCAGAATTACCGACTGCTGTGCTGAATTTTCACTGATGCAATGAATTTGCATTCCTGTAAATTCCCAGTGCTATGCAGCTGGCAAAGGCTGGGCAGAAACACAATATATATGGGTGGCAACAGAGAGTCCCTTTTTTTCACTGTGGCTTTCTAATTAGAGGAAACAAGACTACTGGACATCACATAAAACAAACACGTCTCCTATAGTTTACTAAAATGCCTACCAAATGAAGCTCTAAAGATTGGAGCAGTCTGTAGCACATGCCTGTACTCAGCACTGCCAAAATCTCCTCCTTCCTTTCTTCCTCCCAAGTTTGACAGCATCACTATTGAATGAAACAGAAAGGTTTGTGCCCTTCAAACCCTCTAAAATATGCTAGAGAAACAGAGGCTGTGTGACTTGAAACTTTATGCAACACAACACCCCAGCCTCAGCACAACTTCAGGCAGATATCCAGTCCCAAGAGTGATCTTTGCCCCAAAATTCATAATCTTTCTTAAGTACACCCAATTGTCCTCAGTATTGGCCATTACCTTCTGCCTTGTACTGTCATTTCTGGACTCTCAGTTATTTGAAGAGCACAAATAAAGGTGCACAAACACAGCTAACCTTTCTTCTGAAAGTTTTCAGAAATGTGATATCCTTATGAATATTAAAAAACAGAGGCAGTAAATTTTTCATCTTTTATTCATTTGACTATCTCTAACTGCAGAAGAGTTGTGAAATTGAAAATTAAAATTTGGACAGACCCCAATAAATAAAGCAATTCAAATACAAATACCAGGAGCTTGGTGCAGAGACAATGAAATTCAACACATGGACATCAAATTACAACAACAAAAAAAAAAAATCATTACAAGAGGTGTCAGAACAGACGAATAACTGCAACCTGCCAGAAATTTCAATAAATCTGCTTTACAAAATAATCAGGAACTTAGTAAAAAGTTTCATCAGACACCTGTCATGAAGGTGAAACATAAGACTTAGGTCATGTGTTCCTGGGGTTTATCCGAGTTACAAAACTGTTCCTGTGCAATTCTACATGAGCCCTCTCTCACTGTGAACAGTTTAGACATTTAGCAAGGCAAGCTATCATTTTTCTCAAATAAAACAAGTCTGGACTAGTGAGATTTACATCACCATAATGCCTGTGCATTGCAGGAGTTCTCCATCTAGTTGGCTTTCTGCTATCCCACGCTTCAGGGTTGTCAGTACATTGCCAAGCATCCTTTGGGAGTGAAGATGCAATTTTGGACCAGCAGCTCCGTCCCTCTTCACAATGCCTTGTTCATCCTCCTGAAGCTTGATGAGGTCATTGTCTTGAGTGCTCCAAGAAGCAAAGAACATATCAGTTTCCAGCCATGACTGCTGCACTTGCATACTAACCTCAGCCAATGGCTGTCTGGTCTCAGAGATGCATTAGCTTGTGTCTGAAAGAGCCACTGGGGATGGGAGGCACAAAGGCTCCTTATACATCTTGTCCTCAAAGTTTGGGAGCTTGAGGTTTCACAAATACAGCGAGAAATAAAACATGACTTAACACAGGTGATGTTATTCACAGTAGTGTGAAGATGATCTAAAATCCATACTTGCCCTTCAGTTCACTAAAACCACTTGGCATGAGCATCCCAGAACGATTTCAGATGACAAAGTAATGCCTGGCTCAATCAAGACTTCTGGCAACTCAGAGAAGTAGGAGGGAGGTTGAAATAAAAGTTTGTGTAATCAAGAAGATGTCAGAGCTTCCTGCTTCACTCTCGTACAAAGACTTGAATTTCATTCATAGCAAAGCAAGCATTTTTCAGCTGACCAACACTCTTGATGAACCAAATATATCCTCTCTGATGACTTTGGACTGTACTCACTTTGTTTTCCTCTAAATACACTCCTGCCATTCCTCCTTCCAAATACCATGAATTCCCTACCAATACAGTAAAAAATGATACAATCCATCACAATATAAACATCCTGAAGCACAACCAGGAAAGAATGTGAGTCACGAGTTGTGACACGTTTAACTATGCTGATACATAGACCTTTCTTAGAGGTCAGAGATGCTCAGCGATGCTGTGGAGCACACCACGCAGTATGAACCCCATAAAGGGACATGCATCAAAGTGATTTAGGATCCCTTTTGGGGGATGCTGGGAGGCTCCGTTTGGCAGGCATATTGACCTTGTTTCCTCATGTCATATTCAGTAGACAAGTACTTATCAAAAAATTATGTTTTGAAAATCATGACTATTTAAGAGCAAAACAGAAGAAAGGGGAAAACTATTTCACTATGCAAACATTACCGCAGCTTCCTCCATCCCTCCTCCTTACGGGGCTACAACTGAAAGTGACCTTCAAGATGATTTACAGCCATTTGCCATCACTACCCCCCAGACCTGAGAACAGTTCACCAGCCTCTCTCCTTGCAAGAAAAAAGCAATAAACTTCAGTTAATACGCAAGAGAAGCCCATGTTTTCTGAAAAACTGAAAATTAGCATCTTCCAGAAAAACAAAAGCTATAATAAACAGCCTAATAATGCTTGCACACTTTATCTCCCTCACACATAAGCAAAGCACAGATTTTCTGCTAGATCGTATTCAATACGTAAATCCATTTAAAAAAATCCACTTAAAAACATATGGTTACAGCTTTGGCTACAAGTTTTGGGGGGTTGAGTTTGTTTGGTTAGTTGGGTTTTGGTTTTGGTTTGTGCTTTTTTGTTGGTTGCTTTGTTGGTTTGGTTTTGTTTGTTTGGGTTTGTTTTTGGGGGGGAGAGGGGTGTTGTTTTTCCTGAAAGGGCACAAACCAAGCAATTCTGAACATCATCTGAAAGAATGGAATTGCTACCAACTCAAATCTGAATCAGCTATTAAACACCTCTACAAATTACCTTAATGTCTGAAGAAAACAAACTGTCCAAGGCTAGCCAGAAATGCTGGAGAATGTGGGATGAATCACAGCAGTGACATTGCTGTTGTGGTCGCAAAGGCACAGGCGTGATTAGGTGACGTTATCACACAGAACAATCACTCACCAATACATGTATTTTTGGTAGCTGCTTTTGAGAGCCTTTCAGGTGTCTGATATGTAGTAAGATTTATTTTTGGCTGATAAAGCAACATTCTCACTTCATCAGCTACTTCATCTACCCGCTAAGGAGCAAATGCTTTTTAAATCTTGGTTTTTCTTTAAAGCACCCTCAAAAAAGTAAACAAAAGTACTTAAAAGGTCAGAGACAGATTTTCTTTCTTACACATTAAGGGCAGAAATATTTTTAAGCCTACCAATGGTTTCAAAGAGAGCCTGCTGTATCACCTTCAAAGAGCTGAAAGAAATTGCCTTTCGGCACCCGTTTTTTAGCCCCTCTAAATGAAATGGTTGTTTTCTGACCCACTGAAAAATACAAAGTGAATAATGAATGACAGAAACAAAAGTGTTTTCAGACAAAGACACCATATGTAATTGATGTGACATGGGGATGGAAGACTGGATCAGAAATAAATGGGATGCTAAGTGATCTCACCAGTTCTTGAAATAGCAATTATGATACATACTAGTATACCCAAAAATGAAACAGACTTTGTCATCTTAGGAATGTTATCATCTTAGATGTTGTCATCTGCTTGTTTTCTGTAGAACACTGGGATCTGCATCTCCTCTGGAGTTACTCCCCCACTGAGATGCAGCAGGTAGAAACCCACGCTCATGAGACAGGGATGAAACAGGAAGGAAGGATGAATAAAAATGCATAATGCACTCAAGCACACACACTGTCCTTTACACAAGAGGAGAGGAGCTTGCTGATCATGACCACTATTCAGCCAAGTTTCCAATTTACAGATGCACAGGAGGTGCCCTTGAGGTCCCCTTAGCAACACCTGCACAACCCAGGGTGGTCTGCCATTATGATGCTACACAGCAGGCCTGGTGGAAGGCTGAACTGAAGATAAGAATAAAAGAGATTTCATGCAAAGGGATGGTGTGAGGAATAGGATAGAGAAAGGTTTCACAGTCCGAACAGGTCTTGCCAGCCACATCATCCTTAGTCCGGTTCGCTTGAAGATTGACCACTGAGAGCTGCAACAGCCCTACAGCCACAACAGATTAGACTAAGAAATAAAAAGAGGTGAGCAAAGGTGAACGACAAGCCCGAGGCTTATTTCTGTACATGGCTTTCATGCAACTCCTGCAGAGCACAGGCATACTGATACAGACCTCACTGTTTCAGGGCAGCCATTCCCTGTGACGTTTGTTCTAAAGAAGAGCTGATTTACACTGTCAGATGGGTGTACCGGCACCCAGATGTACTATAAACAAGACTTGGCATATGGACTGTCATGGATAAAAGGAAGCCAAGATAATGGAGTGCAAGTCCACAGGAGAAAAATTTTCCCAAGCAAAGAAACTTTAAAATATAGTAAAATCTTCAGCCATGCAGTCCTTCCATAAGGTTCAGTCAATAACACGTATGAACAAAGAATGCATTCTTTTTACCTGGATTATTGATTGTGAAATTGCCTAATATGCATTCACTCAGGATTATTCAAAAAGTTTATTCATTAATTCTTGGCCTGCAGATCACTCAGATGCTTTCAATACCTATAACCTGACACATTAATTCAACTGTTTGCTTCTACAAATAAATGCCTTCCAACCAAGATGATTGGGTTTTGGTTTGTTCCTTTTAAGATTATATTCAGTCTCTTTGGCTCTTCAGGAAAGTGCTGTGCTTTCTGGATACACCAGTCTGTGGGTGCTGGTGGGACCTTACATTTATATAAATCATCAGGTTGACAGCACTGTCATCATTCTGCTGAAACACGTTGGACTTGGCCGTGGAGATTTAGTTTCAACTTGCTTGCCAAAGCAGCATTGGCTTTCTCATGCCATGGAGCCCTAGTCCTTCATCTTGCTTACTACTTACCCACTTGTATGGTTTTGTGCATGTTTATTGTATTTCCTGTTCATCCCACTGCTGGGCATCTACTCAGCCCAAAGACTCCATACCCCAAGTGCCTCTTTCAGACTGTATCAACAGATCTAACAAGCCTCGCCTTCCTTTGAGACTAAAACAGGACTAAAAACAATACCACGCTGCCAATTACAGTATTCAGTAAGACCCTTTCTGACCATCTTTGCCAGTTTTCCTCAACTGCTTTATCTGTTTACTGGTCTTGGTTTTCCCCATTCATTCAGAAGACACATCCTACATGGTATTACACCATTCTCAATGCTCTCACAGTGCAAGAATCAGTATCTTTTGAAAGACAAACTGCTTTTTTCTGAAGCCAGCACTACCTTCCCCTTCCCTCCCCTAAAGCCTTAGTTGTGTCACAATCATTAACCTGTACTGGATAGATGATGGAAGAATTTTGCACATCTTATAAAATGGATTCCTAAGGTTGGCATCGCAGCTGAAATAGTGTTCATTGATACATTGAATGTACTGGCAATTGTTTCAGCTCTGCTCCTCTTTTAGGTTTTGGAATTGCTTTTGCTGAGGTTGCTCTTTAAAGTAAAGACAGTTTCAGATTGCCTTGAAATGCAAATCCTTTGGGCAGCTTAGCAACAACAGCTAAGGGGGGAACTATCACAATTACAGAAGGAAGAAAATAGGAAGGATTTAAAAAAATCTCCAGCGAGATCTTTGTTAAAACTTGTCAACACCATTATGTGGCTGCTCTCTTGTGCTGTAAGAATTAGGTTTTACTTTGGTAAATACCACTGGGTAAGGGCAGGAAAACTGGTTTGGACTCAGAAGTGCCAGATGTCGTTTTAGTGGCGTGTCAGGGATCCTGAAGTCCCTTTCCTCTCTCTCTCCAGCTGGCTTCAAAATAACAGTAGTTTAGGACACACTGTGGTTTTGAGGCTCTGAGTACAGAGGGAGATATGTATTGCCAAGATTATAAGAAGAGGTGATGCAGGGAGTCCTTGCTGTAAGCTGGGTAGCAGGGCTAGCAGTAGGGAGTAAGGCTGGAAAGATGCATTGGGAACTCTGCAATGCTTTATGCAGGTATTCAAGCACGTCAGTTCAGATTTGAAAACTGTGGGCCAGAGTTTACTACAAAGTAAATGAAAAAGATTATTATTGCTACAAAATACCTACCTGTTGTGGTTTAACCCCAACCAGCAACTAAGTGCCATGCAGCTGCGTGCTCGCTGTCCCTCTCTGTAGCAGGATGGGGAGGAGACTCAGAAAAAGGCAAAACCCACAGACTGAGATTAGGCCGTTTAATAGAAAATAATAATCATCATCATTATCATCATCAGAAAAAGAGAGGAATAAAACTCCGGACAGACAAGAGATGAACAATGCAATTGCTCACCACCCACTGACTGATGATGTCAGTCCCCGAGCAGCAGTCGACCCCTCCTGGGCAACTCCCCACAGTTCATATACCAAGCATGACGTTCAGTGGTGTGGAATATCCCTTCAGCTAGTTTGTAGCAGCTGTCCTGCCTGTGCTCCCTCCCAACTTCTTGTGTACCTGCTCACTAGCAGACCATGGGAAACTGGAAAGTCCTTGATTTAGAATAAGCACTACTTAGCAACAACTAAAACATCAGTGTGTTACCAGTATTATTCTCAGACTAAATCTGAAACAGCACTGTACCAGCCGCTAGGAAGAAAATTAACTCTATTGCAGCCAAAACCAAGACACTGCCTCTTGGTAGTAAAAGAAGCCTTATGGCTGCATCAGTAGTATAAACACTACTCACTGAAAGCAGTATTACATACAGCAGGTCCATTTCATAGGCAAGGTATCCTGCCTAAAAGCCTAGGTTAATTTTGCAGAAAAGCACAGGCAAAGCAAGGGTTGGAGTCCAAGTTTTAGCTCACTACAAACACAATTGCCTGGGGATCCATGGGTGCTTCAGACTGCTCCCCAAGATACCTGGCCAAGTTTAACACCTGCAGCACAGGCACTGGGGGAAGGAGCCTGGAGAATCTGACCCTTACAGTGGCATTAATACACTTTTTAATATGAAGAACACTAATAAACCACCAAGTCATACATCAAGTTGAACACTGATACTGCTTGGCATATGAATCATATCTTTCACAAAATAATTTTCATTAAAAAAATTTTACAAGCTTAAAAACCATTTCATTTCTCCATGCAATGCTTTGTTTATTGCACGAGAAGGGTCTTTTACAAGCTCCTGCCAGAAATCTCCGTCACACCTAGAAATTCAGAACATAGACCAAGAAAAATCACACAGCAAGGACAACGTGGCAAACCTACAGCTACCTATGATCAGGAAATCATTCAGAAAGGCCAGAAAAAATCTTCAAAGATAGACATCAATTAGCCAAAGAGTAAAAAGCATTAGTCCTGCTCCAGACCAGACAGATGTTTGGCACATTGAAGTGGCCTGGAGGTTGTCACTTTTTTTTAAGATCAAAAGTTGATGAACTGCAGTGAAGCTCTAAACTGCTCTGTTCTGACCACACAAGAAGATAGCCAAGTGTCACTGTCCAAATAGTAATGCCTGTCCTCCCAGAAGGGAGTGACTTGGCTTGGGACAGCAGGTTGGCACATTTCACAGGTACTGTGCAAGTCAAACGAAAATCCTAGTTTACTTAGCATGTGGCCTTGATAATGACTCCTTGACAATGATAAATGTTGATAAATATCAGTATTTTTAATTTGCAGAGTCCCTTCAGCTGAATTTACCAAATTAATAATTCCTGTTTCCTGGGAATTATGTAGAAGACAAGATTGAAGCACTCTTTCAGTAAGCAGCATTAAAATTCAGAAAGAGCAGTTTTAATCCCAAGTCCTACATCATGTACTGATGGATGAAACTTCTGAAAAAAAGAATGCCTTATGTTTCTGTCCAGTGGCCTATAAGAAGCACACTGTCTATATTCTGATATACCTGGAAGATCCCGTGTTTCACAGTTGCACAGCTGTTTGGGTCTTTTTGTTTTTCATATGTCATAAGCCACTCACAGGGGTGTAGGGCTAATGTTCCTCAAACCATCATGCTCTTTCATTAACAACCCAGCAGTCAAAGTTTAAGCTCTTCACCAAGTAAGTTTAGAAGGTGTTCACTCCCCACCAGAAAACACTGGTTTTGTGATGTAAGCCTTAAAGAGGACCTAGGTTGTCCATTCCTCCAGACAGCACCAATATACGCTGGGCAAAGTCAGCTTCATAGCAAAACTTTGTGCAAAACTCACCATCTGGAACAGAGAAGGTGCAATTCACAGAGATGACACATGTTAAGCACTCAAAGAATTCTTCAAAGCAGATAAAAGTCATGGTCTGCTGGCAGGCAACACTCCCTTCACCAGGGTGAGACAACTGCCAATTAACTACTGAAGCTGTGACACATGGTAGCAACAAGTGATTTTAGAAAAATTGGCTCAGTCCTTTTTCTTCATTCTCGTCTGTTTGACTTGCATGACATGGAAACCTTCAACATCACTTAGGGGCATTTTCATAGCTTTCAGCCCTGACTATGACAGAATGATGGTAGAACTCAAAACAGCCTGGAGAGATCAGCAGTAATTTTTCAGCACATTAGCAATCATCTGCCATTAGGAAAGGCTAATTTTTGTTCTCATTATACCCTTATATGAAGCTATGATGTTGAACAGGTAAGTTTGCACCTGCTCCTAACCTGTGTTGGTTAAGTTCATATGGTAATCATTAGGCTTCACCAGAGGAGGAAATGTAGGGAGGAAATGTTGGTAAAATACCTATTTCAAAAGAAACACAGTAGTGGTTAAACCACACCAAAATCACAGCCAATGTATTACCCTGCTGGTTCTTAAAACACCACAGAAGCCTACACTTCAAAATTTTCAAGGGACCAGAAAGGACATCCAGTGATGAGCAATGATACAATCTCAGAAGCCATCATATTCTAAATACCCTGCACATAGTAAAAACAGTAAAACAAATGCCATATAAGGAAGTAACTGTCAAATTACTAAAAATACTGTTTTCCAGAATGAATATTCCCTCAGGAATAAATTCATACTTTAAATTGTAAAGTGTTTCTACACTTTGCAAGGAATTAGGTGAAATTTGTGTATGGAGTTTGACTGATTTTTCTTTCCTAAAGCATAAACCACCCAGAATTGATATGACTTCTACGGCAAATTTCCATGTCTCTTGTATTACTAGGTTTGAACAGCAGGTAGTGTTTCTATTGCATGCCTGGCATCAAACACTTTCTGCCTGAACTGCACATCCAGGTCCTGTCTTAGCTGTTCCATTACTGCACCCAAAGGAATTTTGTTCCAGTACAAAACAAAGGCAATGGATTGCAAGGGAAGAGTTGCAACAACTGCCCTGCTTAGTTATACTTAATCTCCTTTTCAATCTGTTTACGTTTCTAGCTTTATATATCATGTTAGCATGAATTTCACCACTAAAAATAAAACAGCATTTTTGCTGTTGAAGGTTGTTGTCTGTTCAGGTCTGTTGGTGCCTCCTGATTCCTGAATGATGGAGCCCTCCTTCTACTCTGATGTGTTTTCAGTCGCTGTTCAGCTTCTCCACAGTATTTGCAATGTTTATAATTTCCTTGTTCTTTCACTGCCTCTTTCCTAGCATTTTCTGAAGTTATTCCATACCTCCCAACATCCTTTTCTCTACATCTTGAACCTTCACTGTGCACACTTTTGATGTGATCAGCACTGCATGAAGTCCTTAATGTAGGGACAAACCAAAATCCTGAGGCATGTTGTACTGATGTGATTTGGTTTAATTTCAGCTCCTTTCTCAGTAAAGCCAAATACGCTATTTATTTCAGGGCGCTTTTTTTGCTCACCACTGGATACAAGGAGGTATAGCCACAGCATACAGAAATAACAACTCCAGCCTTTCTATCCTGGGTACAATAGCTAATTTAAAACCAATCACTGCGTGCGTTCACTAGAACTGCTGCTTTGAATTTACTGACATCAAGCCTCACCTCTTCAATCATCCAGTTACTTCCTATATATGTGTTTTGTGTAGGACATTCCTTGTACGTATAAAAGCATAAGTTATACAAACAGGTACTCAGGAAAACAAACAGCCCATTTTGCCTAGGGCACACTTTAAAGGTTTTATACCATGAAGCACAAGCATTCCCAGATTTACTGCTGAGGACTCCTACACAGTAAATGTGTTCAGTTTACACATCCCAAAGCTACTTCATTTAATGACAAATTCAGTTTTAAGATCCCAGACCAAGCTTTACTAATGAACAAACATACAAAACAAACAAAAACAACCAACCAACAAGGAAAAGAAAACAAACAAACAAAAAAATCCAGACTGCATTTTCCCCAGCTTTGATTTCATCACTTGTAATAGTCAGTTATAAGTGGGCATCAGGTGATGGCTTTGCTGAGGCTGCAGAAAACAGGGTGGAACTGAGCTTCTCTGCTCACAAAACTTTGGTGAGCAAACAGGCAAAGCTTCTTGTTGGTAAAGCAAGCAGTTGCCCTAAAAAACATACTTAGGTAAACACTGCTGTCCTATCCCAAAGCTCACTGCTCATAGCCAGTTAACACAAAACTCTTCCACCAGAAAGCAATGTACAAAGTTAACACATTCAGCATTCTCACAGCTCAGAAAGCCAACCGTATCCTGGGCTGCAGCAAGAGGAGCGTGACCAGCAGATCAAAGGAGGTGATCCTGCCCCTCTACTCTGCTCTTGTGAGACCTCACCTGGAGTATTGTGTGCAGTTCTGGTGTCCTCAACATAAAAAGGACATGGAGCTGTTGGAACAAGCCCAGAGGAGGGCCACGAGGATGATCAGGGGACTGGAGCACCTCCTGTATGAAGGCAGGCTGAGAAAGTTGGGGCTGTTCAGCCTGGAGAAGAGAAGGCTGCGTGGAGACCTCATAGCAGCCTTCCAGTATCTGAAGAGGGGCTGTAGGGATGCTGGAGATGGACTCTTCATTAGGGACTGTAGTGACAGGACAAGGGGCAATGGGCTAAAACTTAAACAGAGGAAGTTTAGATTGGGTATAAGGAGGAAATTCTTTCCTGTTAGGGTGGTGAGGCACGGGAATGGGTTGCCCAGGGAAGTTGTGAATGCTCCACCGCTGGCGGTGTTCAAGGCCAGGTTGGGCACAGCCTTGGGTGAGATGGTTTAGTGTGAAGTGTCCCTGCCCATGGCAGGGGGGTTGGAACTAGACGACCTTAAGGTCCTTTCCAACCCTAACTATTCTATGATTCTATGATTCACCTGCATTAGTTCGAAATTTTAGAAGTGACGAGTTCAAGGTGTGCCTTTTTTAGCCTGCCCTGGTTTATGTAATGAAATTTTCTCTTCTGTGATCATTTTTAAGTCACTGTCATAGCTTTACATAGATGTTTTCTTTTCCTTCTTGAATTTAATTGCACAAGTGAAGGGTTTCTGGTAAAAATCATTAATCGTAATCTACAAAGCTCTTCATCAATTGACAGCAGAACGGACATATGCTCCACTTACCACTTTCTAATAGTAAAATTTGAAGAATGATGACCCACTACTGAAACCCAGCTGCAAGCCCCGCCCCCCCTTCCCTCTCCCCCCCCCCCCCCCCCCCCCCAAGCATATCTGAGAAGGAACTACGAACTGAATAGCCAGCACTGGCAAGCAGACTTCATTCTTCCTCTGCCATTCCAGAGGAGATAACACCTCTCTACGCACTGACATTCACTGTTGTAGATGATGCTGCTTCCAAGAGGGAAAGGAAGATAATTTAGAAGTCATTTACTAATCAAATAATAGCGCAGGTTTAATTCAATTCACTGCAACACACCTTGGAACAGTTCTGTTCTCAGACTGCCAGATTACATTTATTTGCACATTTTTCCTAGAGGTGACTTCATATTAGAAATGTAAATTCTACATGCTTTTTTGATTATTTAGATATCCTTTGTACTAATGAGATTATTTTGATAGATTTACAATGGCACATTCGTAATTTTTTCCTTTGTACTGAACAGTCTTTCAATCTTTATAAACAACTTCAGGAATTTATTCTTGGGACACATTTCCTGCCCTTGCCCACCCCTACAGGTACATATGGACATGCATTTTGAAAATCCCAGTTACCCCACCATAAGCTGTCCAAATGGGCCAGCAAGACAAAGTCCCCTACCTAAGGATGGAAGTGGAACTGTTTTCTACATACTTTAAAGGAGGCTTTCTTTAGGTTTAGGAAACTATGCAAGGTTTATGAGAAAGCTCCACAACTGAAACACATCACACATACTGAGAATCAAATTTTCAAGGCCTCTTGCTGGTCACCAGTGGGACCCCCTCGCACTAATAGCTCTGTGAAACAAGGCTATGGGGAATAACATCCTGGATAAAAATACAGGACGATCTAAATAGGTCTCTGATGACAGCTATCACCACCTGCAAAGGAAAGAAAGCCCTCATCCTCCCAAACCCTTGTGTTATCATGGTAGGAGCTTTAGTTACCGAAGGGGCTGTGAACCATCACCTGCTCTGTCGCTCACACTGATCTGGCACACACAACAGGAAAGATAGATGCTATGGCCTCCCAATATCAGGAATACATGCTACCAAGTATGCACTTTGAGGTCCCAAATTTCCAGACTTAAGAAAAAAACCAGAAGCGACCGAGGATACGTACTTGGCTTTTCAATTCTCCAACCTCGCCCCCAGCAGGTTTCACTGAGAAAACATAGCCCTCCTTATTTTGACAGTTAAATATGACACATTTATTTTGCAAAAGTAAGACGGAAAACTGAGATGACCGTTAACATTTAAGGGGACAAAGCAGCACAGGAAGCTGCTGGGATATCTTAGCACTGCCTAGTGCTTCAGTCTTCCCAGCCACCACCAAAAATACCGAAGGAAACCCAAATGCTTCAATTCCCTGATGTTCACCATCTGCCAACAGAGCACAAGACTAGAAAATACGTTCTCCTCCAAGCAGCAGTTATGAGCAAGATTAGTTCTGCAGTGTAAATTATTTTCAAGTAAGTGGGGTCTGAGAAAAAGGCTTGTTTTTTCCAAGAAGGAAAACAACGTATTGGAGATAGCTGACAAATGATAACAACCGGGAGCTGCCGGTTGAAAAACAGATAAAAAAAAGAAAATAAACTTGCTTTCTTTTCATTCATCATGCATGAGGTCCAGTTGTTCCCTCCAAATGAAGGATACCTCCTTTGCTTCTTATCTCATACCAACTGGGAACACACACATTCCTTGGTTAAAAATTAATAAATATATCTTTCATGGATTTAGTTTAGGACAAATTTTAACAAGAGTATTTTAAAAGAGTATTTAAAGGAGATCTCTGGAGATAATCGTCATTTTAGGGCATGTTGACCACTTGGCTCCAATAAAAGTCTATACTGAGACCTAACAGTTTCTCAGTCACTGTGGAGCATCTACCCATGGATTACTACAAACCTCAAAGTATGACTGGAAAACTACCTGATTTAGGGGAAAAAGAATCACCCCATGGTCCTTAGGAATATATTTCCAGGGATGTCTGCACTAAAATTCACGAGTTATTCCCCATTTTGCACATCTTTGCCACAGATATTTCTTTATTTCCCACTGAAGATCTATCAATATCATCGACTTCACTTGTACTAGTGGAAACTACTGCCACCAGAGAACATAGGAAAATAACACAGTGCTTGGAGCTGAAAAGCTTTAAGTAACATTTCAGCCTGTTATGAGCAAAGTTCTTTCACAAGCTCCTGCACCTCTCCATTGTCTCCCAAAAGCAATGGCAGAAAAGTGGTGGAAGCAGATGAAGAACAGGTAACACAAAATGTAATTAACTTTAATAAACCTGTGAAGTTATATGTCATTACTAGGAAAAAAAACACCTCACAATCCATCCAGAAAAATAACTTCAAGTTTCCTCCTACCTCAAGATAAGAGTTTGTATCATTTCAGCAGTGATAAACAGTCCCTTGTAGAGCTCTACTGGAAGGATGTGACTGCATAACTACAATGGGATGATTGCTTTTCAAGATCTCATAATCTGAAACCTCAGCTCCTGCTTTTATTTAGAATATGAGAAAGCCTACCTAGTGTTATTTCATGTTCTAGCCTATTTCACAAAATAGCTGTTTCCAGACAGAACCAAGAGGTTATAAAAATACTTAGCACAAGGATAGCAAGCTTATTTTTATTAGTTTTTCAATCTTAAATTCCCATGAATTCAGATTGCATTTAATTATCATCTGCCTGGATGTGCTAGGAATAGCTGCTGCCAGGATAAATTGTAATTTTTATTATTTTAGAAGAATGCAGTGCAAACATTGATCTGACATTTTGATATCTTAAAGACTTGTTTCATAAGAGGAAAATACTATTTTTTCCCCAGAACTCATCTGCCAGAGCTACATAGAGGTTTGAGATCAAGACCAACATATTAAAGTCAAAGATAAGAAAACTTTGCCAAAAAGTGCAATCAAAAGATCTCCCCACCTCTCTAGCTGTATTCCCTTTCTTTTAATTTATTCTCAGATTTCTTCCTGCCAAACTTCTGGTCTGCAAAAAGTCTTGCCCATAGAAATCCATGGGAGTTCTTCCCCACTGATAAGAGGAGAGAATGAAATCTAACCTGAATTTCTCAAGGCCAGAAGCTGTTCAACCAAGGTGAAGCATTTAAGAGACATGGTTATATATATAAATGTTTCTTTCGTGTCTTACAAAGAGGAACTGCTGTTGGATTTCTCCATTTCACTCACTGGTGCATGAAATAGCTATGACTATATCACCACTCAAATAAAACCAAGAACTGGCATCACTGGAAATCTTAACAGCTGGGGTGTTTGCAGTGCTTTACCCTGTTGAGAAGCAGTCTTGAGCACCCAGTGATCATATTGTACTTGCCAAATATAAACCAGAGATTGGGTTCAAGAGGCTATATCAGCAGCCTATCAAGCAGGGGGGTAACCCAGGTGGCTTAAAATAACTTGTCTCCCTTTCAACTGGTTTGTATAGTGCACTTTCCAAACAGTACTGGAGACTTTGATGTTTATGGACTAGAAGTCCCTTGCTTTCTCCATTTTCTTGTTTTCTTCTCTTATTTTCCGCTACAGATAACGGGGGAGCGGGGAATCTTACAAGGTAGAAATGACCTGACATTCCAGTTTAAACAAGAAGCAGGAAGCCTTTGTCTCCTTCCCATTCCTCAAACTGTTTATTCTGAGCTCTCTTTGTACAACCTAGAGCAGTAAGAAAGGTCAGGAGACTTGCATGTTTTGATTTTTTATCTGTAGATCGGCTTTCAAAATAAACAAGCAATCCAAAGCAAATCAAGCCAAACGAAATGATCATCTGCCTCTAATAATGATCCTTTAATAATAGTTCAGATTGCTAACACTAGAGTCTTTGTACCTGCATGCACAGATTAAATTATATAGCCATGCATTTTAATGGACAGAAACAAAGGTCAAAATCCAGGCACTTTCATGTGTACTATTATGATGAAAAGTCCTTTTATTTTAAATTTCAGTTGTAGGAGTTTCAATTAAAGGGAGTCATGGGACAGGGTGGGAGACAAGACAGACATTTGTGCCGCCCTTTTCTGTTGCTATTAATAAAGTGAATGAGGCTTTATTTCACCAATGTATTTTATAAATAAAACCCCCTTAACAACAAAGCAGTCTTTGCATAACTGCTCGAAAACACAAAAATAAATAGTGCATATCTATGATCTTATGTGGGCGAAAAAAAATATATACATATTCATTACGTCTCCCATACAGCTGGAATCTTTTAAAGATGTTACGCCTATGCATTTTCTTCCCTGAAGAGTGGAAAAATGAGTATTTGGCTGCTTGCAGAAGAAACAGGTTGTATGAATGCATTTACAGAACAATATATCTACTTGATAAACTCTGAATACTCCTACCTAGCAATGAAGACTAGAGCTTTTACCACATCTGCTCCACCCTTGTTCAAAACTACAATGCAAAGAGACTGGGAAATTTAGATTCAGAGGAGCTAAGATAATGAACAAAGTGGCAAGAGTAGTACATCACTGTGAGTAGGGGCAAAACCCAAAGCAAGCTGAACCCTGATTCTGGAAAATAAAAATTTTTGCAGTCATCTTGACACTAAAACTTTTACAGTATTCCTTAAGAACCTTCCAGGCTTTGGACTTGAATGAGTACAGAGATATGAGACTCAGCTACTCAGGTCTTGGCAGCTTTCATATAAAGGCATTATATACTGTACAGTCCCACCTCTCCATTCATCAGTTTGGCAATACCTTGAGAAATATGAAGTTGGTTGATGATGATTTCTTTAAATCTCTACAAGAAATTATATCTGATAGGTCTCAATTCATCAGCTCCCAGGTTTGATTGCATTTCTTCTGCACCCCCACCCCCACCCCAAATATTTGCTTAGACTAACCAGAGGTTAATGGATTTTTTTCAGTAACAATAACCCATTTAATCATATATCCTTAGAATATACACACATCCTCTTGCCATTCCTTAATGTAAATTACAAAGGGTTCGGGGCTTTGTTTATTGATTTGTTCTTAAGAAAAGATCAGTGTATAAGGCCAGCACAGGTGAACTAAGGGTTATTTGCTCACCCCACACAGTATCTCAGCCAAACAGAGGGGCAGGTCACAGGACAGTGGTCACAGACAGCACTGCATTACTCCTCTCTGAATACCACTTGACTCAATTTATGCTTCACAATCTCATATCTTAATACCTGTAAGATTTATACAGACTTTCTTTCCCAAATCCCAGCTTAGGTGACAATGAATGTTCCCACTGCCAATATAAAACCCTATTATCTTCCCTTTCTGTTTTGCTTCAATTCAGCAATCTTGCTAATAAAATCTGTTACATTCATATGAGTTATTACAGAAATATATACCAACCTGCAGTTTAGTTTGTGTTATTTTTAGGAGAAAGGGTAAGAATAGCTCCCATAATATGTTGCAACAGTATTACTGTACTATGGTTATATACCTCTACTGCTCTTATTCCATTTAAAGTGCTAAGATTTAGTTCTACATCTTTAAAAAGATATATAGAACAAATAGTAAACTATATCATGAGCAGTCACTGTCACTACCTATAAAACACTGCTACTATGATCATGATGTGTGATTTCAGACCCTATTTCAGCTCATGAACATTTTTTGAAAGTACAAGAAATACTTACTTCTACATCGCTAGTATGAGTAAATAACTACTCTTAGAAGAGCTAATTATTAAGAAACTAAAATTAAAATAACTAGACGATAGCAGTGGAGGATGTGCAGTCAGTTGTCCTGCATATGAAAACAACCATATGCAACTCAATTCCGCTAAGAGACAGGCCATACACAAGGCTCTCGTAGCACCAACACAGTTAAATGAACACAACATCTGAACATTCAATTTATCACATACTGGAAGACTGCTATAAACAGGTTTTAAGTTGATAAAAATTTGGAAAGATACAGAAACAAACACCTGTAACGGTGCTTAAACAGGCTGGGCCTCAATATTTAATGCCCTCGATATTGCAAACCCAAGCCTTCTCAAGACTGCAGCCTCACAGAGACGTCCACACTTTACCTATTTATGTAAAAATAGTTGGTGAGAAATACTTGTGGATTTTTAAAGCCAGTTTTGACTTTAAGAACTAAAAAAAAAAAGGGGGGGGGGGGAGAAGGGGAGGTAGAAAAAATCAAATTTTAGTGCGAATCATATAACTCCAAAAGGAATTAGTTAGAATAGTGTCCAAGTTCTGTAAGCAATAGTTAAGAAACTCACAAAAGATTAACAAAAAGTTTTCTGCTCCAGCTTTGTACTGACAGATTTTACAACTTTTACAGTTCACAAAAGCCTATGAAGATGCATGAAAACATTCAGTTAAATGCTTAAGTAGATTCAGATGAAGGCACAGAGTGCTGCAGCGAATGTACAGCTGCTTCTTTGATCCAGTGCCTAACTTTTTGGTGATTTTTTGAGAGGACCAACTTTTCAACCTGCACCATAAAAAGCATGGGACCACCAAGTCATGGAAGTCTTTTCACTGTTCTCATGCTGCCAGTTCCTAGGTACACTCACAGGGTGTTAATTCCACTTAAACTACAGCAGGAGGTTCTGAGTATTTCCAAGTAGATCAAGATAAGCCGATATAAACATATGCATTCAATTGTCTTTTTCCACCCCATGTCTAGTCAGGTGCATGACTGGAATTATGCACAGCTGATACAAAAGCACAAAGCAATGCCTACAGCAATAGAATTGTTACCTTAAGATAAGCAGGTCTCATAGTAACATAACCATGTTTCTTGCAAATATTCAGGCTAGACATAAACCAGTCTCAAAGCATCAGCTAAGGGTTACAAACAAACCTGACTGTCTCCAAAGCAGGTAGACTGAACGCCATGGAAGGTGAGTGTGTAATGAAAGAGAAGCAGCCATAAATGTTTGGAACCCTCAAGCCTTCACTCATCTGTATGACTCTTCCCCAGGATTTGCGATAAAGGGAACACAGTGCCAGATGTGAAAACATTTATTGACGCCGCATTTCAAGGAACCTGGTTGATAACATCCCTTGCTCCTTTGGCCTATATGCACATTTGCATAAGAAGCTCCAGGAGCTGTATTTTAATGCCACTACATTGCCCAAGGGATGGTCTTCAAGCCCTACAAAAACACTGGCTCCATGAGAGACCAGTTTTCCTACAGGCAGCTACTGAGATATCATGCACACCTGGAATGACGCCTGATATTTCTGCCCTTCCCTTCTCCAGCATGTCTTAACAAAATCTGCTCTGCAGTAGTAATATCTAGAATTAAGACATCATAGAGAATCCCTTAAGCTCAGAGAGCCTTACAAAATGGTCCTGCCCTGTTATGTAAAGGTCTCAGCACTGGACATGGGAGATGTGTAAAAGGATTATTGATGAGTGATTAAAAAATTTCCCAGAGGAGCAATGACTACTAAACTACTTATCCCTATGGGAAAACAAAGACTCAAATGGGAAACCCATGAAGGCTGCAGGATTCCAGCGAGAAGCAGTATCTCTGACCACAGGAAAAAACCCTGATCCAACTCCTTTTGCTGGTTTTGGCTGGGTTAGAGTTAATTTTCTATTGCTGGCTGGGACTATGTTTTGGATTTGTGCTGAAAACAGTGTTGATAATACAGAGATGATGTTTCCTTGTTGCCGAGCAGAGCTTACACACAGTCAAGGCCTTTTCTGCTTCTCACCGCACCCTATCAGCAAGTAGTTGGGAAGCTGGGTGGGGGGGGAAACCGCCAGGACAGCTGACCCCAACTGACCAAAGGGATATTCCATACCATATTGCATCATGCTCAGCATATAAGCTAGGGGAGGAAAAAGGAAGGGAAGGACATTTGAAGTTACGGCAGTTGTCTTCCCAAGTAAGTTACACATGATGAAGCCCTGCTGTTCTGGAGATAGCTGAATGCCTGCCTGCCCATGGGAAAGTGCATGAATTCTTGTTTTGCTTTGCTTGTTGTGCACGGCTCTTGCTTTCCCTATTAAACTGTCTTAATATCAGCCCATAGGTTCTCATTTTCACTCTTCTGATTCTTTCCCCCATGCCAACACAGGGGGAGTGACTGAGCGGCTGTATGGGGCCTTAGTTGCTGACTACACTCCTGCACAACTCTACATTAACCAGGATGAAGCAGAAAACAAACTGAAAAGACAGCTGAAGATATTAAACAGAGGAGTGCAAAGAAGAAACTGCTGCCACAGTACAAAACTAATTTTCACAAAACTAATGGAAAGTCCTGTAAAAGGCAAATTCTTCAGAGGCTAGTGATTTGTTGGCATGCTGTGCAGAAAATCCCACTTTGCCATAAATGCCTAATTGATGCCTTCCTACACAGTGCTCCTTTTGAACACTTGAGTAAATGCTCTCCAATCTCAAGAGCCATCTAATGCCTCTGCAATTAGATGGTATTTTTTAATGTTTGCTTGGCAAGGCAGATCCAACCCCTTCGAGAAGAGGTTTGGAGACTCAGGTAAGGCCCAAAACACTCGTATCAAAAGGCAGAACACATCTTAGAAGCAGAACTGCTCCAGTTGCGTTAGAAAAGCCCTGACTGCAATGGATATAGTTCTCATTTACCTTCCCAAGTGTCCTTGGGAGATGCAGGGAAGGTGGGAGCATATATCAAGACCTAGCTACATTTTTAAGGCTATATTGGAAAGAGCACTCAAAGCTCTCTGGTTCTACACCAAGAAATTCGGAAATTCATGGATGTCCAAAGAACCAACAAGCTGCAGAAAGTCTAGCACAGATACTACTTGGTCACACATGACAAACGCATTATGCAGCCAAGCAAATCCCTACCTGCAAAGGCTCATCTCCATTTCTCCAACTATAATCTTAGAGCATGAGACTGACCCAAATCACCCTGGCAGGTGTGGAGTTCAGCCAACATCTCTGCATTTGACTGAACCAGAAAATGCAAATTCACTCTTAGCCCCAGAGACTAAACAAATAAAAACAGCTTAAAGAGTTTATAAAGTTTATTCCAGCAAGCATCCTTTCACCAAAGCTGGGGAAAAACAAATTAACAAACAACAAACCCCTCAATGTGGTTTTCTTTGAGGTGAATGATCACCACCATCAGTGCTGGTGAATACCAACAAGGAGAAGCTCAGCATTAGGACTTCGCAATGACAATAGTAGCAGGCTGTAATAAAGTAAGGGACCTCTTGTAAGTACAGTGAATAGCAATATAAAAATAAATGTGGTGCAGGTCAAGAGACGTGGTGCATTGTATCCACTGAGGTGGCAGCACTACTGCTCCCATTTTGCTATTCTGGAGTTGCACTTGGGAACAAAGTCATTTAGCCTACTTAAATCTAAAATGGGTCTGTTCTCCATTTCTCTTTCATTTACAAGAATCAGTCCTACCAAATCCTTTCTCTGACAAGAGAGGGAACTGACTCAAAAGACCCTAAGGCTAGAAGAGCAATTACATCCTATTAAATCAGACCCTTATGAGAGTAGTCCATAAAGAGAGACAAAAGAGGGGTCAGAGGGAGAGTGACACAAAGACAGACTGAATGCAGCATTTGTGGATGATTGCACATAGCTTCAAAGAGTATGCAATGGTTGTTGTCCAGTTGGGGAGAAACATGTAACCGCAAAGTCAGGAAAAATCAAACCAGAAAGAAAGGGTGATGCACTCCAGCACACCTTACAAGTGAGAACAAGTGTGTTCTGGCCAGCAGATTGATGATGAAAATTTCAGAGTGGAACAAAACTTGGGCAAGGCTGTGATAACCCACAGGAGGCAGCAATATAGAGGCAGTATCTATATGCTTGTTTTGGTTTTGACTCAACAGCAAAAATCCCCAGAGACTGAGAAGTCGCTACAAGTATTTCACCCATCTGAGACCAGACAGCTCTACTGCCTCCGAAGGGAGGTCTTCTACAGCCTCTTGCATTTCAATCTGTAGTTCAAACAGCTACAGAGACTCTGTTTGTCTTCCCTTATCAAACCGAGCTTGATGTCCTGGCAAATCCCGCAGTTTCTAGGAATACATTCCTTCCCAAGAGATCTCTGACACACACACAAAAAAGCCCCCAACACATTACCGTGAAAAGTCATGCTTCATTGCTTTGGAGAAGCTACAAAGAATGAAGCACGAAACAAAGTCTCCTTTTAAAATAAAATGCAAATCTCCATGACTGAACACAGTCAAAAATTTGAGAGGAAAGCTACTAGAACAAGGGGTGGGGAAATGTAAGCAGTTTCTCAACATGGGTTCTTAAAAAGCTGTTTTTCGTGTCAACAGAAGTATGAGCCCACAGGATATTGGTAGAGCTATTTCTCTTTACTTGGGTACTCAAGCTATAGAGCAGAGGTGCAACCTCAATATTAATTTGCAGAAGGACAGACAGGGAAGATGTTATAGCACCCACTGCCAAAAATCATGAGCGACAAACCAAGTATTTTAACCTATGTTTTCACCCAGGCTCATTGTATTATTTCTTCCATATTTTATGGGAACAGCGACAGAATAAAATGAAGACTCTTCACACTTATTAATATAGCTTCAAAAAAAATAAGAACATCCATTTATAACGACATGACTGTTATTCACATGAGTGCCTGAAACTTGTACCTTGTCACCTATGTATCTATAGTTCTGCTGATATATTTTCCTTTCATCATTCAGCCATCAAATTTGACATACTGCGGTTGACAGGTTCAGACAGAGAGGGAGCGCAAGAGGAAACATTTGGTTTCAAATGTGGGGTATCACATTTATCCTCATTAATGTGAGGTAACACCCACACATAACTCAAACCTGTCAACACAGTACAGATATTGATGTACCTCTATAAAAGAGACCTTTCCAGGTTTTCACATTTTTAAGTGCTTTCAGAAAATTTAAGTAATATTATGCCCAAAGAAGGAATAACAACAAAGAAGTCAATAAATGCTAACCTCCAAAACTAGAACTTTGAAAATGTTTAGGTTTTTTCTTTAAAGAAAACTGGAGGTGGTGGGCTAATTTTAGAGGCGGAGTATAATTAACCAGCAAGAACCCTTTCTGGCTCTAAAAGAAACTTCAGTTTTAAGACAAACAATCTGTTGAAACACTCAGAGTAATACACTTTTCATGTAAGAAAGGGAATATTTCTGATAAGTTCATTTTATTCTCAAAATTGCTTTACTGCAGAGTGCCAGTATAGACTAGTTCAGATGTATAAGCCACTGCATCTCTCATCCCCCCTTTTCACTACTAGTCTCATCAGTCTGGAGGAATACTGTTGCTGTAGATGGTCAGAGCATGTATGTTTAATGCTTCCAGCAATTACAGCCCCTAATTAATACTTGTTTATATCACAAATAAGTTAATTTCAACCTTCAAAGCACAGCTATAGGAGAAGTTTTCTGGTGCTAGAGATTAAGGGCATCTCTTTACCAAATTTAGTTAATGTGCAAAAGTTGTTGGGTTTCCTCACTACTTAGTGAACATTAGAACTAGATATCTTAAGGTCCTTTCCAACCCTAACTATTCTATGGGGAAATTAAGGGGTGTTCTCTGCACTTATTTCAGAGCCTGCTGAAATACCAGTTCCTAACTTGCTACTTCATATAAATCCTTCTTCCATAAGTCATGAGAGCTACCCAAGAAAAATGGACACATATCATTTGCCTCAAGAGTCCATTATAACCACCTTCTCTCCTGTAGGGCTTAAGGGAAAACTTTGGAAGGAAGAGAAACACTCAACTTGTACAAAACACTACTCAAGAAACAGTTTGCTATTACCACCCAAATCCAATGGCTCCTCAACATCCTGATCAAGGTCTCTGTCCTGAGAAGTCTTTCACAGGCAAAGGACCTAGTTTGTATTACTATTTCATGATTACACAGATACCTGATAACAGCACTGCTGCTAAGGAACAGACAATTACTAAAAATGCAAAGAACAGTCTGTAAAAAAACCTATCTGAGGTTAGGTATAATAGGAAACAGTAAGATCTCTCTTCATTAAATTCCAACTGAGATGCCACCTTCCCTCACACCCTGGCACCTATCTAATAGTGCCTTTTATGCTTTTATGGAGCTCTTCAGCTTGTTGTGTCTCACTGTGGGTACCTCCTATTAAGGTTCCCCCTTCTCCTGGAAGAAATACATTGGCATCAACCTGCTTAACTTTGGTAAGCAAACAAATGTAACCTTGGTTATCTGCATTTAACAAATAAGGCATTTTTTAAGGTTGTCTGTGCCACAAATCATATCATGGAATAGTTGGGATTGGAAAGGACCTTAAGATCATCTAGTTCCAATCCCCTGCTATGAGCAGGGATGACTCACACTAGACCATGCTGCCCAAGGCACTGTCCAACCTGGCCTTGAACACTGCCAGGGAAGGGACAACCACAATCCATCAGATCCAGCTACCCTAGGGGACTAAACTAAGTAACAGCAGAAAAAGGATGAAGCTAGAGAAAAGGTGTTTTAAAGACTGGTATATGGTGGATCCAGCAGTAGCCCTGAAAGTCCAAAGCAGGTGAACCAGGAGCCATTTTCTTCCTAGAGGTGGAAATCTGGCAAGCAAGACACAGACTATGGCTAGAGTTAGGCCAGAACAAAAACTAAAGTTACTAAGAGCAAAGCAGTCCTACATTTGGGATTCTGCTTGTTGCAAAATTTAAGTTTCAGCTCCTGACTTAGGGCTTTGTTTTCTCACTACCTACCCAAACAGGAACAAGAGCCCAAGTTCAGCCCAAACCAGTATTTCCTGGTAAAAACAGCACAAAAAAAAAAAAACCCAAACCAAACAACAACAACAAAAATACCCTCTTTGCATAAAACTTTTCAGATTTCAGATTCCAGAAATGCAGAGCCAGTCAAAAAGTAAAAAGTCCAGATGCTCACTCAGGAGGGAATTCTACCAGGACTGGAGCAGCCTCCTCTTTCAGATGCAATTGAGCATATCAGCAGTTGCTGGGTTTAGAGGATGAGACTAACCACACATCTCCCTCACCTTTGCATAATTTAAGAGTGATGCTAACAGCATTAAAAGTGACCTCTCAAATCAGTACAATTTCAGGCCAGAGGCTATTTAGATTGAGAGGTCCTCAATCTGATGGGTATTTCCCTCCTGTTGAGACTGATGAACAAAATCCAATCCAGCTGAAGTATGGCACATAACAGAGACACACTTTTACTTCTCAAACTCAACATTTGCTTCTGTCCTGGGTGCTGGATACAGAGAGAACATCTTCGTCATTCTGATTTCCTTCAGAAAGCACCTTACCATTTCTACTCCAAAAACATTTCCCTCAGCTTTCTCCTCTACCCATCTAAATCACAATTTACAGTATCCTCCTCTTTTCCTGTACTGTTTCACTTCTCCCTGCCCAGCTTTGCAGACTGACACATAATAGGCTGAATAACAGAATGTATGAGAGATTTTCTTCTTGCATTTTCAGTAACCTCAGTGTTTTCTTAAGCTTCACTGTATTAAACAACTTTTTGTCTCTGGAGTCCAACCTGTTTGTACCACTGCCGCTCTCATTCCTGATAAGAAAAAAAGTGTGGGGGAAGGAAAGGAGGGGCAGAAAGTCTAATGTATGACACAGAATAATATGACCAAGAATACAAAGGTTTTAGTCATCGCATGCATGGGAGCACAAGACCGAAAAGGAAAAAGTCAAGCCTACTAGTGTGAGTAGGGTTGGGCAAGTACACAAATAAAAATGACTGACCATATAAACCCAGGAAGCTCAGCAAGTGTCACATACATATGAATTTTAACATCCATGGTAAAGAAACCAAATATTCAAGAACCACAGTTAAAAAGGTCTCACCAGGACTGGTACAGCCTTGTGTCTATGGGGCAGGCACTACCACTGCTTCACCATGATAAACAAGAACGCAGAGAGTAACAGTGAAAATGATGGATGTTTTTAAATCTTTCTCAAATTGTTATTCCAAATTGGTCTAAAGAAATGTCACCAATATATAACTCAAACTTCTGGTAAGAGGTTTTATCTAAATGCTAAATCATAAATTAAAGCAAGTATGAGTATTGGTGATCAAATCAAATGCTCTACATAAGTAATTTTCATTCATACTAAACAGAGCTGTAAGTTCAAGCAAGGAAAGAAAGAGGAATTAATGGAAGAAACACTTCCAGCATTTATTTGACTTTTGAGGAAAGAAAATACCTCTTAGTAACACTCAAAGATGGATTTCTCCAGTAGAGTTTCGTAAAAAATAAAACTTATAGCTGAGGAGTGGTGAAGGGTGTTAGCAACTGAGAGGACACAGAATGATAAGCCAAAATGAGCTAGTGAGTCTGTTTTCATAACCATAATCCAACCCATTTGATAACGTCTTCTTCCATTTCCATTACTTCATCATCACTCATTGCATTATGTCTGAACATAAGACTACAAACTCTTCATAATTTTGTTTGAAAAGCATTATGCGTATTTATGGAGCTTATATGAAGTTACAAGACAAAACAAAGACTGGGGGAGAGCCAAGTCATGCTTACATAGAGGGCTTCCAGAAGAGCAAGGATAAGCCAAAGCGCTCAAAAGACACAAGAGTTGCCTTTGACACACATTTGCTTTAGAAGACAAGAATCAAGAATTCAGGGATAGAGTCTGGACCAACAATTAAAAATATCTGGTAAATTCAAGGAAGTAACAGGACGCTGTCATCAGATGTATCAAATAAGCAGACGTTTGTTCCAATGATCTCAGTGCAAGGTTAACAGCTTTCACCCTTTCTTTATATAGGGAGGCACACAAACGTAGTCGGAAATTTTTCCACGCAAGACGCCACACAATTTTCAACAACCATATTTAGACAATAGCTTCTTGCTTTAAAACTGTTTTTCCCATGAAATACAGTTTTTATCTATGTGTTGAAAAAAATGAAATAAATATCATCTTTTTAAACCATACCTTCCATGACATACACCAGGGAACCCACATCTCCTTCCTTGATGATGCAGCTATCTTTGCCATACTCCACAGGATACATACAATCCACAATCTCTTGGATCTGAGACAGTTCCAGATTCTTCATGAAGTCATTGTCAAGGATTGCTTCCTTTATTAGCTCCTTGGACCTGTATATAACAAAAAAAAAAGACAAGATCTATCCCTGTACCCATCAGCCAAGATCATTAATACCAGGTGAACTTTAGTACAATTGCATGGTGCCCCAAATAAGTATTTTCGGGGGGGGGGGGGGGGGGGGGGGGGCAGGGAGCAGGGGGTGGAAGGGGGAAATCAGTATTTTCCCTAAAATTCTGATAAAGTCCATCTGCAGAGAAAGAAAAAAAAAAAAATCAACACAGGAATGTTCACTTCTAATTATTTTTGCAAGTTTTAGATACATCAAGTATTGAAATAAAAATAAGATTTCATGTGATTGCAAGATCCTCTTTTAGGTACAGGTTTCACATCTATAACACCACCAAAGACTAGCATAACTACTGGAAATATCTTCCATATACAAAACTGAAAGGAAATAAACACAAACAAGAAGTTAATGCATTTGTGACTTAGTTTATCATATTTTTCTATTAAATTACACAAACTGTAGCACACAAAAGCACAATACTTCACTGATTTTTCAAGTATTAATCAAATACCAAATGTTATTAGATTCACTAGAGGAGTCACCACTGTTACAGGAGTGATACCACTATTAACTGATTTCTTTGATGATTAAACAGAAAATTGCAAAGTTACCTTAGAGTTCAGAGAACTACACATGCAGTTTTGGGTTGGCATGCAATTAGGTTGGAAGCCTGGAGTTCTTAAGTAACCACTTTGCAAAGCTGAAGAAGGAATGAGTTGTTTCTGAAGATTTCAGAACTCAAAAGTTCACAGATTCTCTGAGAGATGACCCAAATGGGTATGCAATATAACCTGCTCTCTCGCTAGAAGTGCTCTGCCGGTGCCATGACAGAAGATGTGCAACAAAACCACATGTAGTTTTGCCGAGATTCTTTCAATTCCTACAGCTAAAGTGCTCGCTACACAGCGAGTCACACTCAGGTGCTAATGCAGCATAACCAGCATGTTACAACATTTGCAAAAACCTCCTAAAGTAACTTGTGCAAATGAACAACTGAGAGGTTAAATCTAGATCTAAACAAAAACTAAAGCTCCTAAAACACCTACAGGCTGGACACCAGGTGCTAGGCCCTTCATTTCTATTATGCAGCTCCTTTTCTACATACTAATTTCTATTTTCTGTTTGCTAATGTGAACAGACAGAGCTACCTGCAGAGCTTATGCATCAAGAGTTTTATTTTTTTCAGATATGAATATGAAACAAGGTTTTCAAAGATAAATATATTAATGCATCATGTCTTCTTGAAAGAGAACCAAATTGGAAATTTAGAAGTCCAAAACCAGCCAGCCAGCCTTGCAAATATTACGGCTTTCCCACAGTCCTTTCAAAGTACACATCAGGGTTAAATACAGCACAGATTCAATTCATTAATATTTAAGATACTTTTCGTGCTTTTGATAGTTTTGAAGTTTTTTTAACACAACATGTTACTTTACAGCGTCCATCGCTACTGACCCAGCTGAAGCACAAGATGGGAAGCAGACCAGACTTTTCAAGTACTGTCTGCACGACGACACTGCTACAAAACCATTTTGCTCTTGAGAAATTTAATTTGACTTCATATACTGTCACTCCAGTTCCTCGTGCACGCAAATAAAAACCACCGGAAAAACCTGCATCTGTGTTACTTCTTGCTTTCAGTAATGCAAGAACTGAGTAAATAGTAAGGTTCACCAGATGACAGATAACCCTATTCCTTATTCCCTCCTCCTGTGCTAGAGCAACACTACACTTTCTGTGCTATACCTTGACTCAGTGCTGCTCTTTCGGTCTCAGCCATCCCCACAGGTCCCAAAAATCCTCATAACAAAGGCACTAATTATAAGAATTACTCAAACTGCCTGCTGAAGAAGAAAGCATAATAAAAGCTTTTGCATTAGTCATATCAACTAGCATTACAATTTCAGCCATTTATTTCATTCCAAGGCTCAAAATGAGGCTTTCTCCTTGATAAAGTCAGCCTTTCAAATGGAGCATTTGTAAAAATACCCACAAGAGACTGGAGGGAATTCAGACATGCTCAAATCAGACCACCCTTGTTAATTTAGAGGCCCTCAGTAAAAGACAATGCTGCTCTTGTCAGAATCAAGTACAGCAAAGGATTTTAAAAGAATCACAGAAACTTGGTCTAAATAACAGAGAAGGAGCAGCACAGGGGCTAGGAAAATCCACTAAAAGTCTATTTTGGGGAGAAACAGCAAAACATACACAACATGAACAACCTTTGGGAATTTATGAGCTTAATATTACAGTGTAGGAGCCCATCTGAACCAACTGAATCACAGCCTCTCCCCTTCAACATGGAAATATCAGAGCATTAAGGCTCAGAGGCCCACCACGCCATTCAAACCCCTTACCGTCAATACAAGATACACCTCTTAAGAGGAAAAACACACTGGCTGGGATATCAATAACAGTTTAATCTCTGCCACATCTAAGCATCTTAAAATTAAAGCTCTCCATGGAACAGTCTGGATAATAACTCAGTCACGCTTCAATGTAGCCAAAATAGATATTAGTTAAAGATAATTAGTTCAAATGAGACTTCAAATACAAAGAGCAAAGCATGAGAAAAAAAGCACCTCCAGCTGCCCATAAACAGTGCTAGCTGTAGGAGCAGGCACCTTGCAACCCAACTGTGTATTTATGATTTAATTTGCATCAGACTAAAACACACTTTATAGTGTGTAAGCAATGAACATTTTCATCATGAAATATTCCATCCATCTTTAAGAAATAAATTAAAACCCTTGTCTGGCACATTTGAAAATTAGATGATACTAAAAATACATTGTCATAGCTACAGTAAGAGTTACCCTATTGGTCCCTGCAAAAGAATATTCGCCACTCTGATAATTCAAAAAAAAAATTATTCATGCAATGTAGATTACCATTTCCGCACACTTGCACATACCAGGCCTTCAGCAACTCCTGCGTTATTTTATCATGCAATTTTCTTTCAATATAATTCACAGGTCAATTCCAGGTAAATATATTTTTTCTTTTATATTTATTTTTATAGGAAATCAAACTCAAAGCATAAAAAAAAATTAACTTGTAGTTCCTAATTATTCCATAACAAATGCTTTTCTAAACCACAGCATTCCTTAATCATCATCATCAGTATTTTAAAACAACATGTATATCCCAGATACGTGAACACACAAATCTCTCTCATAATATTAAAAAAGGTATTTAAAATGGTCAAAACCACACTCCTATCATTGCAAGTAAGTGGCTTAAACAAGATACAGCTGTTTCATTACCTCTTATTTTCAAATAGTATTTGTTCTTTATTTTCTGAAGTTTCTAATAGAAACAATCTTCAAACAAAATCAGCTACAATATTTGTAAAGGAACATGACTATTTCCAAATGACCCCATTTTAAGAAGGAGGCATTTTCATGAATATTTACTAACGGCTGAGTTGAAGGGCTCCTAATGCAGGCAGGCAGGCAGAGTAGAAAGCAGTAGTTATCTTTACTCTCCACAGGTGGGAACGTGGCACTAAGCCATCACTATTTTTCTGAAAGATTAATGACCAAATGTGATGGAGACTGGATGAAGAGTTTGAGAAAAAGAAGATAAAAACAGAAGAAATCGTGAAGGGCACAATCCTCTGCAAGGCATCCTATCCCAAATCAGTTTAGGACCATCATAGTAATTAATAAGGCAACAGTAGGAAAAAGCCAATTGCATTCTGATTTGCAGGGGTCATGTGAAAAGCAACTTACAAAGTTTTATAAAAATATATTGAAGTAAAAAACCTGTATGCCTGGGTTGCAAATGCCTCTCAAAAGAAAAGCATATAAACATGCATTAATTCACACACCTCCTAATCCTGCACTGGGAGTCACTACGGTCCTCTAGCCAGATCAGAGCCAGCCCCCCCCCACACCATTCCCCCCCACCCCCCCCCCCTCCCCGGCAACAAACCAGCATGACAGCTTGGGAGCATAAAAATGCCTGGAAAAAAAATTGGCCACATTTTCTGTCTCAGTAGTCAGGGGCTGTGCACAGAAGCTGTTTCAGCTATGCTGGAAAAGGCTTGTATTAAAGGCTTGCCTTACTTCAGTGGCCAGAAAATGCAGAATTTCAAAACCTGCTGCTAACATCTGCTGGCTACTCATCAAACATGACATCAGAAGATAAAAATTATGGCTTGCAGCAGATGCAAAAAAACAACCTGAGATGTTAGGCAGCCCTAGATAAGAAGCTAAGTTAATGTTACAGTGGTATGCAATGTACACAGTAAAATACCAAACCCTGTATTATAGCCTGTTGTTATCCTGACAGTAATTAACATTTTACAAAGAGCAGAACGAACAGTCATCTTAGGCTCTTCACCCACGGATAAAAACAAAACACATTCTCTATGCTAGATTTGTACCTTCCAGCACACACAATACATATTAGAACAAAAAGTTAATCTTCATCCCCAAAAGTCTTATTTCAACATCAGTAATGATGCTTGCCAAGTTTAAGGAAGGGAAGAATTTATATGCAGATGGAAAGACTACCTCTATACACATCCAGGGACACTTAAAGAAATGCAAAGCCCTCTTTATACATAGTGTGCTGGTATAGCATCAGTTTGCAGTGGAGTTTGCAGGAATCTGAGCTTCAAATGAAGCAGCAGGTATTCTGCTCCAGGTAATCTACTGCTGGCACGAATTAATAAAACATAGGTGGATCCAGTGGAATAAAAGAAACCAAGAGGTCAATTTAGACAACACTGATAGAGAGCAGTTGGAAGCAGATCTGAATTTTACAGTGTTCACAAGTATACCACCATAGCTATGTATCAAAACCATTTTGAACTACCAGCAAAAGAAAAAAAGTAATGTACTATGCAGACAGCCCGGAAGATAACTCAGGAAAGGGAAAGAAAAAGTACATTTTGTATTAATAGTCAACAGACGAAAAGTACAATTACCTTTTCTTTACCTGTTCCTCTCTCCAAAATTTAAATAAGACTTTTCAATATGAGCTTTTGTGCCAATAATAATCAGGGGAAGGAGTATTTTTTCTAAAGACTCCCCCATCAAAAGTCTGCCAACTGCTACCAATGACCTAAAGCTCTGTATTTAGGAAGGAAACATCTACAGGAATTTGACTAAGCAGAGAGACTGAGCTCACCGTCAGGGATGAAGTTTAAAGCAGCAAAAGTACAGCTCCCTGGGAGGTGCAGACTCTTTATTTACTCAACAATAAACCTCGCTTAAAGCTACCACAACCAGTGGCATCTTTTTTGTGCTGTTTCCTCATTGCTGTAAAAATAGAAGTTAAATACACACGTATATCCTTTACATCTATCCATCAACATATCAAGCATATTTGTGGAAACTCACATCCAAGCACTCCTTTTCTGGGAGTATCCATATGCCTTCACAAGGAATTAAGCTCATTTCAGTAGATAAGAAACATGGGGGAAAAAAAAAAAACTATGTGGCCTCTGACCCAGAATATGGCATGCAAATCGGAGTCCAGACAACCCCTACAACAACCGTGTGTTTAAAATGCACACTGTGAAAGGTTTAAAAGTGTTTACTTCTACAGAATGGGGCAGGGGAGAGAAAACATGGCCAAGTATTGTGCCTGCTCCAGACTTCCAGAAACTAGGATACAAATACATTCAGCAGGACACAAATACAATGCAAAATTTGTTGAACAGCTTTTTGGGGTTTTTTAAAATATGCGTATTTTAGATGTATCTCCATATCATAATGGGGTATCCATTCCAAGCAACACAAAAAGCAAAAGCTGTAAGTTTCTAGCAGGTTTGGGGAAGCTTTTTGCTCAAAGCCCACTTCACAGAGTTTTTAACTACCTTTTTAAGCCCTTGTGTACTTAAAAGAGTATGTAAGATTCGAACACATATTCACACGCTGTTCCCGAAACGGATCTCGGCATTTCAGTTCCCAGTCTAGTTAATACCAAATCACTGGAGTTACCAATTATGAACCTCCGTTTCTTTAACCAACAAAACTAGAGAAAATTCTGACAGAAGGATGTGTGCTTAATTACTAAGGACAGGAACATCAGGAACAGACAAGTTGAATAATCTGAATAGTGATTTAAAAGTTCTCTATAGAGATGCTCCCTCCCATACAGAAAAGGACCCACCTTTTAAGAAGTAGTAAATATAGAAGCCTTACTAAAAACTTGTTATTGCTTACTATAAAATTATTCAATCCACCAAGTGGCCCATGGATCCTACATGTTTTCATCTACATACTTTATATTCCTGTATCTCTTTATGAATGCTGTGGCCTGGCCAAGCATGCAGAGGTTCAAAAACAACAGCTGAAAAGTCTTAAGTGATTATCAAAATTACTGTCAGCAAGAGACCGCAGTCAAAATCTCTTCCTTGCACTCATCCCTTCTGAACAGGTTGTGTCACACACTGTAGTTCTCTCTTAGGCTTCTACATAAGAAATAGAGGCACAAAGTAGAACTTTCCAAGATGATTATTTGATCCCTCTACCACCAAGTCCATAGCCCTCAGGCAAGCTGGCGTTGCGAACAAAGTGTTTATGTTGTTAGAAATTTTTTTGTGCCAAGTCAATCACAGAAAGCTGGAGGGTCCTCCCCAAATGCTCTAGGAAGCTTTGCACTGAAGGCAGTAACAAATATCTGCTGCACAGGGCAGTATGCACTTTTTGCACAACAGCACAACTGCAATGCAATAGAAACTGTCGCTTTCTAGAGTCTGTAATACTGGATAGTGTCTTTAAAGCCTGCAAGTAAACAAATGAGTTTCCTTTCACAACTCATTACTAGGATCCAAACAGTACAGAAAAGCCTAGACCTTTTGGTAAAATCATGGTCTTGTTTGGACTGTAATGCCATTAATAGTTAATAACTTTATATTTGCTGTTTCTTTTGGCTATGGATAAAGAAGCTTTGAATGTTTCTTAAATGGGAATTTTAAATATAACTCTAGCGAGCTATTCTTGTCTTATTAACTGGGAATAAGAGTAGGATTGCAGTCCTGGACTAAATAACGTGAAGGCCCTTAAATATACTTGTGGATTTTCTTTACGTTGCTTGCCTTTCGCACAATGTGCAACCCCCAGCATATCTTCAAGCTGCAAGCGGGAATTTCTGAGTAGTACCTTAAGCATCTGCAGAAGAGACTGTTACTGCATAGTTGGATAGAAAAGTATGTTCTTCAGAAGAGCACACTGAAATTTTTTTGAACTGACATTTTGATTACAGTGACAAGCAACAGGGAAAGTAACTGTGCCTTGATGTAAACCTGCAAAAAAAGAAAACCACACAACCCCCCATTTTTGTTTTTCTTGTACTTAAATACAACTTCGAGTTGCAAAAACAAGTTGCTCTGCAGAGAATGTGTTGATCTGACAGCTTCACTTAGGATTTCTAAATATATCGGTAAAACATGCAGTTCACTTACACTGCTGTTCATTATATCACACTTTGGCATTCGACATTCAAAAAAGCAAAATAATTTCAAAAAAATAATTTTAGAATCCTTTTTCACCTACTCTGAAAATTGTTGTTAGTCTAAAAATACCATAGGCAAGAGTTGGTTAATTCTTGCATTTTAATGTGTCTCACCCCACAGATCTTAATTTACCACCCTTTTCTAGGCTAGCATTTTGCATCCTACAAAAACCCAGGTTTAGATACTGAAAACGTTGGCAAGCTCAGTTAAAAAAAGTCAATTCTTGCTGACACAATTTGCCGAATTCTGAAATTTCCACCACCTCCAACGAACTCCCACATGAGATTCATTTTGAGAAAACACTACCAATACCTTCAGACAAGATCAAGCAGCTACTTGATTACCTGAAGCAAACAGCAGACCTTTGAGCAGCTAATTGTAGGTGAAAACATGCAGCAAGGTTGTGGTGAAGGAGAATGGGGTGTCTGTCAGAGCCTCCTACCCGCAAAAAAAAATAGATCTTTTGAGGGCTGTTATCCCAGTGCATCTCACAGTTTTGGTGCTCACATCCAGCGCGACTGAGATGGAGACTTTTTGCACTAGCAAAAACAACAGAGAAAACATATGTACCCGTATGTCACAGCACCAAGGGAACCAGAAACAATCCAGACTCCTCCAGGAGTTCAGTTTGCAAGATTCAGTCACCTTTAAAGGCAACAGCTATCTATGATTTACAATTATCTATGGACACCTCCACCCTTGACAGCTCCAAGCAATTAACTCGGGCTGGAGGCAGGTATGAGGGGTCTAGCTAAACAGCAACTAAAACAGTTCTCCCAAGTCTATTAGCATATTTTGAGGTCTGCATGACTTCACATTGATAAATGAACAAGTGGACAGAGAACTGCATTCAGATGCCCTGAAGAAGTTACTGATAGCCACTACGGAGATGGCCTTCGCCCTGGTGGAATAAGCAGGAAATCTGCCAAGTGGATGATAACCTAATTTAAATAGATGCAGAAATCCAATTAGAGATCCTCTGAGCAGAGACAGCTCATTCTCATCTCTTGGATTAGAGGCTACTAACACGTCACAAGCTTTTCCAAAATGCACTGTTGTCCAGGAGAAATGAATGCGCTCTGCAAAACCACTTTGTTCCTCCTTGGCATAAGAGCATCAAAAGTGAACACTGTCACAACAGCGTAAATATATAGCTGCTTCCAGTGTGAGTATAGGATTGGTTTTCACAGCAAATGTGAGGTATGGGGGGAGGGGGAAGAGTGACAGAGATTTGAGGTCATTGATTCACCTAACACTTCTGATGGATGTTACTGTCACTAGGAATGTTGCTTCAGCTCTTTTGCTTTTTAGCTGCCTGGAGAAGTCCCTGGCTTAAATGCCATGGGTGTATGACAGCAGAATGCAGACAAGCACTTAGAGCCTGTCTTTCAATAAATATTTGTAGGGATTTCAGGGAGAGAGATTTCTTCCTGCTTTACAAGTCAGAAAAAAAAGCACTGGCACTAGCAGCCATGCTTTGAGACATTATCTATATAACATACCCCCCTGCCAAGAGTCAAGAAGCAGCCTGCAGGGATTTAAAGGCAAGCACCACCACTGTTCTTGGTCACTTCGGGATACAGCAATCCCGAGTGGAGTTGCAGGGGCACCATCATCCAGGCTCTGTCTAGTCTGCTAACAAACCAGATTACGGCCCGGCAAGCACCTTTTGGCAGACAATACGAACTCTAAACAACCACACAACTTGATAACGTTTAAATGGACCAGTAAGCTCATAAAGGTGTCTGTGCAAAAGCAGGGAGGCTGGGGCTCATATCAGGGCAGTACCACTGACAGTTTCTTTCCCTTTAAAGTCAGACTGGGGAGAGATCATCACATTCAAATTATCTTCCAATTCCTATTTGCACTGCATGAGCATTGACTGTCACCATCCTGCTGAGCTTTGAAGAATACCCTGAGAGCAACTGCCTCATATAAGATGCTTTTTTGTTCAGAAATGCTCTTGCTAATCTTGTTTTAGGAAGTCTACTAAGAATCCCAGGCTTGTGATGCTGCCTTTGGCTGTAACCAAAAAAAGATATAGACACTCTGAAGCAGAAGATGCAGGCTTTGGCACTGTCCTCACTGAGGGGTGCTCCAAGTGGGACTGCAATCCAACAGCCACAGCAAGGATGCCCAGCTCCAAAGCAGGTACAAGAGCAGCACAAGGCAACCACCTCCAGAGAAGCAGACTTCTCACAAACAAGCCAATATGAGCCCAAGCTTGGAAAGTTGCAGTCTCAGGGCAAACAGTTCATAAAATTCCTAGGCTACCTAGTAAAGAATAATCTACAGGAGGCAAGAGGAGATGCGCTGGGGATTCAGAGAAATTTCTCCAATTCTCATGAGCTATGAGGCCAACTCCAGGGATACCAGAAACCTATTCCATCCCATACAGCCACATATAAATACAAGCCAGAAAGAACTTAAAAGAACTGTTTTGAATAATAATAGTTACAAATATGACATCAGGAGAAAGGCACCAAATTCATATGGAAGGCAAAGAAAAGATGAAGAGCTCTTGCAGTCTTTGCAAAATGACCCTTCTTTGATCAAAAATAGCTGTCCACCAGAGGAGCTGAATGCTCTCAGGAATCTCAGCCTGAAAGGATATTGAAGGGGAAACATATTTCTTGCAAAAGGGGGCATATTTTTCCACAGTCAGCATACTAGTAACCTCACATTTCATGACATCACTTGTCTTCAGGGAATGCTAATGAGAATGGACATACAAAGGTAAAAGAAGGATGCAGCAACACAAACACATCTTACCCAGGGAAAGCTGAGCAACCACATGCTCACTGGGGAAATGATCCCGCTGAGCAATTTTTGGAGATCAGAAGGGCAACCTGCCCCTGTGACCAGTTGTAACCTACTGGTGTTACAGCCTAGCAAGCCATAATCCCAGCATGGGAGATGTTGAGGTATTCCCAAGTGAAAGCTCTCCTCTTTACAAACAGGACCACTTCAATGAGAAACAAGAGCACTGCTTATTTCTTGAGGATAGAAAACAACATGCATTAAGCAGATTGCTATTCTAACTCCTTCGGCAAGCCAAAAAAGCCATTCCTTTAATAAGACAGGAATACTCAAGATGCATTCTGTTAAAATGTGAGTGATGGGAAGCATACACATTTACCATCATAGGACAGGCTTTGCAGACAACAAACAAGGCTCCATTCTCAGAGACATGATGCGCAAAATGTACCTGCAGCTTGTTGCATCAAGGGATGGGGGGAATTCCTTTTCAACCACAGCAAATGAAAAGGCTATGGGAGAACATGGGATGGGATTATTCAAGTATAATGGAAACAGAGACAGACACATACTGATTTGCCAGTATGTAAATCCATGAACACAGACAGCAATAAGGATTTGAAAGTGCAAAGGATCATACATTAGAGAAAAGATCAAGACTGATCAAATTTCACTGAGAAAGAAATACAAGGCAGTTTCAAAAGCCTTAGGAAGGTTTGTATTTTTAATCCTCAAGCCTCTGGGATGGCCATCTTACAGAACCTCACCTGGAAAACCACCCCACCATTACAAATGTTGCCCTGGATCTAGGATTTGTTGTGTCAGGTGAAATAAAAATGAAGACACCACTTAGCCATCAGCATCCCTGATACATCAGCATCAGGGATATAATATATGTAATATATATATACACATATAATATAAACATATAATATATGTATAATACATCAACATCACTGCAAGAGTGCTAACAAGAAATCAGTCATTTATGTTTCTCCCAACACATCTGTATGACACGACAGATCAAACTTTGCTATGTACCGATTTAAAAGCGCCTACTACAACATATGTTATAGTTATATGCAGTTATCAATGCCTCTGCTCTCCCCATAATTTGAAATTTAAAAGTGCTGCCAGTCTGCTGTCCAGGATCCTTAACAAAACCCCTTTTTTTGTTGTTGTTGTTTAGGAAGACTCTAAACAGGGGCATTGGAGAAAAGAAATGGGTATCAGGGCTGAGAACCGTGGCAGAAAAGCCAGAAAGAGGGCACAAAATTAAGTTACCTTCATCTGCATCATAACAGCAGAAAAGTAGGTTTGCTCACATGCCTAATGTACTTTTATGATTATTTTCTTTTTCTTGCATTACTAACCTGCACTTACTCTCCAAATTCCCACCACCCTCACATCTCATTAACCTTCCCACGTCATCTTTAAACTCAGATACATTTGCTTCCATTAAAACATTTTTTGTCTGAGCACCTTCCTTGAAATTCCTAGTGCATAGTAATATTGTTTCCTTTTCTCTTTCCTTCCACCACCTGCCCAAACAGTTTCTCCCCTCCTGCTCTCCTGCAAGTCCCTGCTCCTTAACTATTTCACTGCTTCCACCAGGCAGTTAAGCAAGCAAACAGCAGCCAAAGCAAACCAGAAAGCAGAACCTTCAATATGAGAGGCACAGAAAGCTGAGCCCCAGGCCAGGAGGCAAAAGTCTGAAGGAAGACATGACCAACTTGGAAACGGGCAATAAGGAGCTAGAAGGACCCTGAGGGTTTAATGTGGAAGAACAGAAAAGGAAGTAGCAGAGGTATTTGCATCAGATTTGGTGGAAAAGGGGGAGCAGAAGAGGGGGGTGAAAACAACCACATACAAAAAGCAGCCAAGTAAATCAGTGTATCCTTATGAGACAGAAACAGCAGTCCTTTTGATACAGCACACATGGCTCTCTAGGGAAACAATTCATTTCCTCTGTCATAAATATTTTACAGGACTAGGAATGCAGTTTCGTTCACTTTCTGAAAAGCACTGATACAACTCTCCCACATTTTGAGTTTGTTCCACGTTCCACAGGCTGCATTTAGGAAATATTTACATGAAGCAATACACAGAAAGAGTCAACGAGATTGAGAAGCTGTGCATGCCAAGGAGCAGAGTTATTTTGGTATAGGAGACAGGAACTACTGGAGTGAGCTGAAACAATTTCAGATCCAATTTCACCCCCACAGAACTAGAGTGTTACCTGAATGACATTTAAGTCCACTTAAAAGATGCTCAGGCAGTTCTGATTCAAAGTCAAAAGCAGACACAAGCTCTTTGCCTATATGCTAATATACTGCATGTTCACAAGCAGAACATGGTTAGAAAGATCAGCTCAAGCATGTGTTAAACCAATAAGCAATGAAACTAAGGGACAATGAAACTCCTGAAAAAACACCTCCCTTTAGTGAATTTATGGAACAAAAACATACAAACTTTTGAAGTCAGTGAGCAATTAGCAAATCTTTCAGTATTTTTTTTTTGTTTTATTTAAATGCAGCCTTTGACCTTGTCTCAGCTAGCAAACACCAACAGCAGTCAGAGCTAAAAGAGAACTCCATGACAATAGCAGAAACAGCAGCTGATCTCTATACACTTTGTCTAGGGACATGCACTTTCATGTCTGCCTTTACAGCAAGTTTGAAACTGAAACATCCTCTATTTCCAACAGACTTCAGTTTATTTACCCTTATGCACACACTGTGCAGGTCACCAACTGAGTCATATAGATTCACCTATCTTAAATGAAATACCTTTACTCACCCAACAGAACATTTTTAGCTAGCTATGATGCATAGACAGATCTTTGGAAATGTGCTTAAAGTTAACTGTGTCCTTATGAGACTGATTCACTCTAGAAATGAAAACTTCCCAAGTTTCTCCATTATGAAACACTAAGAACTAGCATCCATTAGTTTTTCTTGGTCATGCCAATCTTCCCCCTATTGTCACCTATTTACTCATATTTAACCCTGGTGTCCCTTAGCTGTCTAAAATATTAGGTGCAGCGTTCCTAAACAGATGCTAAAAGCAACATCAATATTTTTGTTTCTCTACAGCATATGATTTCAGCAGTTGGTGGCATTAACTTCACAAGGCGCTCAACAAATCAGAGGGGCTATAGGGATGCTGGGGAGGGACTCTTCATTACGGACTGGAGTGACAGGACAAGGGGTAATGGGTTAAAACTTAAGCAGGGGAAGTTTAGATTGGATATAAGGAAGAAGTTCTTTACTGTTAGGGTGGTGAGGCACTGGAATGGGTTGCCCAGGGAGGTTGTGAGTGCTCCATCCCTGGGGGTGTTCAAGGCCAGGCTGGATGAAGCCTTGGGTGGCATGGTTTAGTGTGAGGTGTCCCTGCCCATGGCAGGGGGGTTGGAACAAGATGATCTTAAGGTTCTTTCCAACACTAACTATTCTATGATTCTCTGATTCTTGCTCAAATCCAAAGGAAGATATTTAGGAATACAACAGTCAGTTTTCATCTGCAGGTTTTATGTATATTATCTGCACTTGTTCAGCAGTGGTATGAGAGAGCTGGTATATATAGTGCTAATCTGTCCAAATCCTACTTGGACAATTTGTCTTTCTGCTCAAGGAATAAAATCTAGCAATTCCTATGTATGATAGTTAATAAATACGTATACTACTTTCAGGCAGGTTTTTTTTTTTTTGCAATAGAGATACAATGGTGTTCTATTTATAAAGGTCAAGTAAATTGTATGCAGTGTGTGGAGCCCTAACATCTCTGTATTATTAAAACAAAGTGTTTTATTTAGACAGCTCATTTCAGGGAGAGGAAAAAAAAAAAAGTATTCTCAGAATGTCTTTCCCCCTCCAATTTGAGTTAAGGTATGTATGCAATTTTGTGTACACTGAGGAGAACAGGAATCCAAGTGTTTGTTCTTCACTTGAATTACAACAACTATTATTTTTTTCTAAACACTATAGCCTTTTACCAGTTGCAGGATAAGGCACAGCTATAAATCCTGCTAGGCTGTCAAGCAAGGAGAAGGCCTTGCTTCTTGTGGGCAAGGAAATAAACTGCCAAGAACAGCAAAGGAGATGGGGAGTGAGAAAGGAGTTAAATCGTTTAACATGCTTAACCTGGGTCCTCACAACAAAATCGTCAGCCACGCCTCTGCCATCTTCCCATATTGGAATGATGCCCCTGTGATCAACACTTCTACAAGTGTTCAAGGCCAGGCTGGATGAAGCCTTGGGTGGGACAGTTTAGTGTGAGGTGTCCCTGCCCATGGCAGGGGGGTTGGAACTAGATGATCTTGAGGTCCTTTCCAACCCTAACTATTCTATGATTCTAAGAATTACTGAGGAGGTCAGACAAGCATTCAACAATATACAAAACTGACAATGCTCAACTATTTCATAGTTTTGTTAGAACCAGCTAGACATTTTTTAATCGTTATCCAGTGCACAACAATTTCAGAATAAGCAGGCTTCATGATCATTCTGATGATTATGCCACAGTAAAATGCAGAGAGGCCCATGCATAAGACAACTTAACTTACTCAGCTAATAGTAATGCAGGAGGTGCTAGCTCTGCAAAAAGCCCATCCAGGAGTCTGAAGAAGACAGCAAATGAACATGCAAACATAGAAATCCCATCTAAACCAATTCAAATGGCAGCATTTACAGTTAAAATGTGTGATTTGCGTTGAAACCACAATACATAAGAAATTCCTCAACTGAACCTGGTTAGGAAATTTAATTCCTGATGACATTTCATCTTTGAAATTCTCCTACCAAAGCCTCTAAGGTACAGTGAATGCCTGAGAGCTGAGGGCTGTCCTGTGCCATCAAGCCAACATCAAAGAGCATGAGTGCAATCAAAAATGCACCTGAGGAAGATAACTCCCTGAGTTTCAGCTTTATAGTTGTCATATTTCTCCCCCAAGCAGTTCAGAGAAGTCTGTAGAGACAAGAGAGGTCAAGGAGAACAAAGAAGTACCAGGCAGAATTACTACTTGCAGGTGCTCTAATTTCATTTTTTTTGGACAGATATGCCCAGCACACGCAGCTGAAGTTAAGTAGCAGAAATCCCAAATGATCGGCTATACCTGCCAAGAATCAAGCTGGGGCCCACACAGCCTTTAGACTAGACAAAAATGAAGAAAAAAGTACAGAAAGTTCCTCGCCTGAATTTTAACTATTCAAAATTGTCAGCTGTTCACACTCTTGACATCTCTATAACAGACAAACCCAATTCTAAAGATTGTTGTGTGAGTTACTCTCAGGTTAATTGGAAAAGAAAACCTTAAATAAATCTGTTATTAACCTATATCTGTATGAAGTTTTGTTATTTAGGTGGAAACTTGGGGAAAACTACTCTGCGTGTGAAAAATCAATTGCTCCTTAAGCAACAGCACTGGAATTTTAAGTGTCCCTTTTTTGTTAAAGACTATGCCTTGTAGTTTGCTATTTAATTAGGAATGAAACCTAACTTCTAATCACCAAATGCTCATGCTTACAAAGGAATTACAGTTAACATATTCTCTGGGATTAAAAAATTAAGGCTATAAATGCTGGTTAATCAGCACTGAAAGCCAGAGAAATCAAAGACTGGAACGATGGGGGCAGACCAAAGCTCATGCTGACCACAATTCTCAGGTTTTATGTACACCAGCTGCCCCAAACTGCCCAACATCTTGTAAATTATGTGGCAAAAAACAAATGAAAAACACAAGTATGTCTTTAAAAGGAAAAATAAAGGAATAAGTTTCATACTGCACTCTGGCCATTCTTGAAGTTCCAAGAAGCACTTAATGTGGGCAGATGAAATCCTCCTTGTCAAAAGCAGAAAATGATTGTTGCAGATCTGCAGACTCCCTCTCCTAATCTGTTCTGGCAAGACGATTATGCTATTTGCTTCCTTAAAAAAAAAAAATACAAAGAAAATGCATACACTAACAAAGGGCTAACCATGCAATCAATACCAACAGCAGTAGCAGGAAGAGAACCTACTGCAAGATAAAAATGTGATTTTCCATATAAAGGAAGATGCTTATTTTTTAGCTCATACTTTTTATAGAGATCAGTAAGACTTTGGTCACAGAGAAGAGTTTGTGGGTTTTGGCTCCTGAAAGCATTACTGTTTTGTACCTAAAAGAGCCTATGGATGTAGTGCTAACAAAGGGCCAAGGAGAGAGAACAAAACTCAACACAGTGACTGTGTGCCTAAGAGCTTGCTTTTTCTGATTTTTTCAGATGTGACAGATGTCCTTTCCCCGCCACTCAGAATCACTGTTTTTGCAAAGAACAGAATCCACAAACAGACAAGACATTTACAGACAGTATAAAAAGCGGTTTGGAGGGTGTGAGGGGGAGGGTCAAAAGCAGAAATCTTTGTTTGGCACCTAAATATAGACCAGTTAACTCAGCAAACATTTTTTCTCTACTACATGCTATTTTGTCTATATTTAGAGGCTGCAAGGAACCAGCTGTAGCATCACCATTTTATTACATTCTCTGATTGAGAATTTGCTTTGTTCCCCAGAACTAATCTCTGCTGGTAAATGACCATAACCATGACTTACCTGAGTCTTGCATATAAAAAAAATAAGATTTCCACTCAAGTACCAGTAGTAAGGATAAGCTCTTAACCTTAGCCTTACACAAAAAAACTCTGCTTAACTATGCTTGGCTGTGAACCAAGCCTTTACCAATCAAAGGGAACACATCAGCAGGCTGTTAATCAGCCACGGGTTGATTAGTTATTTTATTCAACATGACACAGCTGCTGGTAAAAGACAGGTTTCAACAAATTGCATTCAGAAGGAGGCTGCTTTTAAGGAAAGCCTTTTCAGATAGTAAACATGAAAAAAGTTTCAGCACTTTCAGATTCTTGTTTTAAAATCATTATAAACTTTCAGAGTATTTTTGCCCACACCCCCCCCCCTTTTTTTTCATAAATAAGATTGCATATTTGGACACCTATAGCACGTGAAAGAAAACTTTGTGATGAAAATTACTGTACATTAGGATTAGGGCTAGAATGATTGTGGTTTCTTTTCTATAATCATTTAAATCAAACCTTGCCTGCTGAAGTTTTATCATAAAGAGAGATCTCTGTCAGTGCGGCATCTGTTTTACCTTTTTAGATAAGCTCACAACTGGACAACTGATTTGACTTCTCAGAATCCCTTCCTGCACAACAAATACTTTTTAAAGAGATCAGGCCATGGGCCACAAAGGGATAGCATCTCACTCAGAAAAAAAAAAAAAAGCCCAAAAAAAAAAAAAAAAAAAAAAAAACAACCATATTCTACTTCTTTTTTTCTCCAATGCTTTCATGGTAATTTGCTGGGGTACCTGACTCTTATTCTCAGTATATGCACTGCAAGAAAGTGCACTCAAGTTTACAAAGCAATCCAGAGAAAATGGTATCAAGGCACTGAATGGCTGCATTTGAGCCATTTCAGGATTACCAAGACAAATAGATAAAGAGAAATTTCTAGGTCTTCTGAAAATGTGCAGAGCACAAGAAAGGTTTAAAACAAGCAGATCATGTTCTGCTTCATGCTCATGGAAGGAAGAAAACAGCAGTGTGAGAGAGGTGTAGCACTGCTTGTCTTCAAGAGGTGGATCTGAACCATCAATGGGTGATGATCAGGCTCCATGCCCAGGACCTCACATCATTCAGTTCTGCCTTCTCTGTCTCTTGGTGACCTGTAGGATTTGATCAGGCTGCAAATACTTGCAATTTAGGGTGTGATGGCCCCTCTCACGTTTTGTACTGTAAAGTCAAATGGAATGCCGAGGCAACTCTGAAGAAGATACAGAGAAAGCAACCTGACATCAAGTTAGCTTTTTTGTGTATTGTACTGTTCAATTGAACTGATGAAAATTCCATTAAGAAGCTTAGAAGAAGAATAGAATATTATCTCTCCATGATGTATCATTTCTTCAGTATGAACAAAGTAAAAAAATATTTCAAGGGCTGACCAACAGAATCAGTATAGGTAAAGGAGCTGAAGGCTTCCAACTATGCAAGCACAATATGTAAATTTTTCAAGCTTCAGGTACTACTCAAGAACTAGCATCTAAGACTTGCAAGGCTCCTCCAGCATATATTAAAACTTAAAATACCTGCAAAGATTATACTTTCTTGGTACATTATACAAGGATCCACATTTTACACAGTTGTCTTGACCATCCTTAATCTGATCTGATTTAATTTAACATCTGATTTAATTCAGTACATTAAGTCAGGTTATCCTAACTTACACTGCCAGATCCTATACCATGCAATCAGGGTACAGGTTCATGAAGCCTTACATTTTGTTTGCTACATGATCATAAATTTTGCATTGATTTAACACCTCTGCCCCCATGCTCTGGAAGATTGTTTGGCTCTATTTAAACAGTAGCCTTCTTCAGTACTAGCCTTGCAGCCAAAATTTTTGTGGCCACTAAATCCAGTGAGCTTAATCAAATAACATAGTTCCAATCTACAAGAGTTGCCCATCACAGACTGTACCAAGAATCTTTGTGGTGGAAAAGTTTGCAAAAAACAAGTTGGAACAGGTTCATTTTGATTAAACCTGCAACTGAAGGTCCTCTCTAGCTCACAGTTAGAATTTCCAGTTGAAACAAGAAGAGAGAAAAAAGCCACTGTGCTCCAAGGGTGAAATGCGAGTGACACAAACTGATGTCCCTGGTTCTGCCTAATTTCACTCAGCTCCCCCATGTGTTTGCCCTCACTATGCTGATGGAGCAGCTGCATTCTCTGTGCAAACTTTTCCGTCTGTACCTGCAAATACTGGGATAATGCCTTAACATGGGTTTATATATGCTAAGTAAGGCTAGTGGTTTCCTATTTGAGCTCTTTCAGGCTTTCAAATAAAAATAAAATAAAAACCTGTTTCGTCCATGCAAGAGTAATAGCATCAGATCAAAAAGCTGAGATTTCCTTGACGATGTCCCTTTTGGACTTGCTTTGCCTATCTAAATATCAGCAACAGTTATCCTTCTACAAAGTCCACAGGGAAAAAAAATGTTGTGGATTTAAAAGTGAAGTGATAATTTGCTCCCAGTCACAGACAACACATGCTCTTGAAGTACCTGCTATGATGGTCAATGAGAAAATAACAACACTTGCAAAGCAGAAGGTAGAACAGCTGCTTTCTGAGCAACAGGAGCAGAGGTCAGGTCTGCCACCATACAGAACCAAACATCATTTTCCCCAGTGCCTAAGCCCTAACAAACAGCAGCTGCACACATAACATACCTGTGTTTGCAATTACTAGCTAATGTACTCTGGTATTCATGCTTGCCATGCCTGCAGAAAACACTCCTTGACGGTGTGTGCTCTCCTGCAGGCACATTAATAAATCTTGCAAATGAATGGAGGGAAATAAGGCCGTTAGCATTCCCTTGGGACTCCTCTAATGAAAGACTGCTGGGCCACAATACAATACCCACCCGCAACAGATAACTGTACCACTGCCAAAAAAAGACCATGTGAGCTTTTCCTGCCAAAGCAAGCTGTGGCTCTGAGATACCCTGTCAGAGTCAGTTAAAAAGGAACAAAATGAGATAGTTGCACCCACCTGTGTCCCTTCTCCAAGCAGAAGAGTTATGAAACTTCAATTACCTTCCCGCAGCAACAAATCTAACTTCAAACAGCAAGTAGTCAGAGGCTGCACCTCCCTTTCAGCAACCTGAACCAAAGTAATGCCAAATAAAACCAGGGTATTTGCCTTACTTAAGCTGTCCCAACATACTCATTATCACAGTATCTGAATACATCTGTGTTTTGGTATACTGCTAATAGAGAAAAGCCATTGCCTCGCCATGCTTCATTTCTCTTGTGTGCCTCTCAGAGCTAGGCTTCTACTGGGAAAACAAAAAGCAATCAAGTGTCTGATGAGTGGGAGATGTGTTCTCTTGTTTGTGCAATTGCTGTGTTAACAGGATTTAAATATGCAAATAAGGAAAAAAAAGTATATTTATACATTTATATATATACACTACAACTTTTTTTAAATATCTAGCAAGTTTAGATAAATAGCACCATTTGAACACTCAGACACAAGTTGTGCATGAAGGTATATACACACGTATTTCTAACAGATTTAGATTGCTTTTCTGTCCATACACTCTGCACCGCTGAGACATTTCTGTTACTTGGTCCATCAGCAGGACTACAATAAGGACAAGTAATAATAAATACTAAAATACAACCTCATGGAGCTGGAGCAGCACTTCATCAAGCAGCACAAAAGACATCGAGTCACTGCAGGATAACAGCCATCGCATGGTATGCATCATGAAGTTTTGTCAATACAGCTCAAAAGCATTACCACTAAAGAGTTTATCACTGCAACAAACTCCCCTTGTTCCTAGCCCAGGTAGCAACAAGGTGTTCCTGCTATAGTAGTTACCATAACATACAACTCAAATCCCAGGTTACAACAATTTAAAGCTATTTCCATTACAATCTCCATTCCTCATCCTTTTGAAGCAAGCCACAGGGTTTAGCACTGCAGTGAACTCCTTCCCTTGCTCTTGCTCTGGCTATGACTTATCCATAGACTGCAGTCCCTTAGGGGTGTACCTGCTCCAAGAAGAGCCTTATCTATGAAGCACAGTCTCTCCAGGGGTATACTTGCTGCAGCAGACTTATCCATAGCCACAGATGATTTGAGGTGCACCTGTTTCAGCTTGGCCTTCTCCATGGGCCACAATGCCTTCGGAGATACCTGCTCCAGCATGGCCTTACCCGCAGCCACAGTCCCTTTGAAAGTAAACCTGCTCCAACATGGCCTTATCCATGACTGTAGTCCCTCCAAGGGTGGACCTGCTCTATCTTGGGCTTATCCATGGCCATACACTGTGAGGTGCTCCAGCATGACCTCATGTACAGCCACTGATGTTTTAAGGTGTACCTGCTCCAGCATGGACTCATTCTTGGCCCACAATCCCTTCAAAGATACACCTGCTGCAGCACAGGCATAACCATGGCCACAGATGCTTCAAGATGTAACTGCTCTAGCGTGGACTTATCTATGGCCATAGATGCTTCAGGGTGTCCTGCTCCCACAGGGACTCATCCACAGTATAGTCCCTCCAACTCGAGTTCACACTGGAATTCCAGCCTATGCAGTACAGCAGCACAAAACCAACAGCGATGCCCTGGTCATCTGCCAGCCCAGTCGCACAGCCATTGCTGTTCCCAGGCAAAGCACAGTAAGGTGATAAGCAGTAGAGCAGTACATCAAGCAACAAAAGCAAAAATCAGCTGCTAATGAGCATTAGACTCTAATATACAGTGAGGCAAGTGAGCCCTAGGGCAAACACAAAAACTTGTCAATTAATACCTAAACAGCAATAACAGTTGTAAATTTGATCTAGCACATGCCAATCAAATCTGTTGTTATTTTGAGCTCTTCAAGCCCCACATTGGTTGCCAAAACGTATTGTCATGGTTTAACCCTAGCTAGCAACTAAGCCCCACACAGCTGCTCACTCACTTCAACACCCTCCCCCCTCTCAGTGGGATGGGAAAAGAATTAGAAAAGTGAGAAAATTTGTGGGTTGAGATAAAGACAGTTTAATATGGAATGCAAACGTTGCACACACAAACAAAGCAAAACAAGGCATTCATTCACTCTTTCCCATCAGCAGGTATACATTCAGCAATGTCCAGGAATGTGTAATGGTTACTTGGGAAGACAAACACCATCACTCCAAACATGTCCACCCATTTCCTCCGTCTTCCTCCAGCTTTATATGTTGAGCATTGTCGTGGTTTAAACCCTGCCATCAAGTTAGCCATGCAGTCCACTCCCCGCCCTGCCCTTCCCCCCACCCTCGCCCCCCACACCCCCCCAACTCCCAGAGGGACGGGGAGGAGAATGGAAAGAATGTAACTCCCACAGGTTGAGATAAGGACAGCCCAGTAACTAAGGTATAACACAAACCACTACTGCTACCACTAATAATAATAATGATAAGGGAAATAACAAGGGAAGAGAATACGATACCACCCATCGAAAACCAGCCCAACCAAGCAGTGAGTGCCCTTCCAGGTAACTCTCCGTTACATCCTGCGCATGACGTGCTGTGGTATGGAATACCTCTTTGGCTAGTTTGGGTCAGGTGTCCTGTCTCTGCTTCCTCCTGGCTTCCCCTCCTCCCTGGCAGAGCATGAGGATCAGAAGGTCCTTGGTCAGACTAAATATCTGAGCAGTAACTAAAAACATCAGTGTTATCAGCGCTGTTCCCAGGCCGAAAATCAAAACCACAGCACTGCACCAGCTACTAAGAAGGAGAAAAATGACTGCTACTGCTGAACCCAGGACAAGCATAACATCATAATACATGGAATCTCAGTTGGGGTCAGCTGTCCTGGTTGGGTCCCCTCTGAAGTCCTTGTGCACCCCCAGCCTACTTGCTGTTAGGGCAGCATGAGAAGCAGAAATTACTGTTTGCCCATAACAACAGGCCCACAGGAAGTCACATCTGATCAGTTCTGAATCAACTGATTTTGTACAAACTGGCACACTAGAAAAACTGGAGTGTCACAAAAATCAAGCCTCCTGCAGTATCTTGTGCTACAGCCACTGGAGGCTTTCTGCCTCCTGATGCATAGAGGAAACAAGGCAGGTTTTTAGGGAGATGTGAAGTCTAGACTCTATCGGATCTGACAGCTTTGCAGAAGGAAGAGCTTTGGGGTTGAGAGGGAAAAGAAGATCAAGCATCCATAGGATGAGAAAAAAAAAATCTTGGGCTGAAGAAGAAGGAGCAGGAACAAGACACCCAGGGAAGTAACTGAGGGCTCAGAAGAGAAGGAAGAAGACAGTCAGGCCTTTCCTGGGAAGAGCAGTCTGCCCAGCCATGGTGGGCAGAATGACAGCAGCATGAAGGCAGAGGCCTCTGGGAACATAATGCCAGAGCACATGCCACAAACAGGACAGAGAAGACATGCAGGGATCCCAGTGGGAACCTGGAAGCAGAGGTGAAGGGAACAGATGCAAAGGAATTCAGTCCACAGAAACTGCAAATCACTATAATCTCAGATTGTACAATCTCACCCTGCAGATTCATATCCAGCTTCAGGTAACTGCAGAAAACTGGAAAGGAAGTATAATTTCTTTTGCCCCTTCCACAGCCCCCTCTTCCACAATGCTTAAATGCTCAGTTTTTCCTCCCTCACTTCTTAAAAGCAGGGAGAGAAAAGAAACCCTAGTGCCTCATTTGCTTCTTCCAGCCTCTTCCCTGAGTCTTGCTGCCATTCACTCCACACCTCTTTCTGCATCCTCCAACACAGGGAAGCCAGCTGCCTAGCCAAAGACAGAAGTGAGCTGCAACAGTTGCAGCTGTGGTCTTGGTGACAGCTATGTTGAACAGCCCTGCTGAAGACCACATGTAATTTATCAGGTATCAAAGTCATTTATCTGTTTTGTCTATTAAATATATGTATCAAACTACAAAAGACAGCAGCTGCTAAAAGATGTGTATCTCCTCTATGTGACCAAGTTTAGCCACTGTTAAACATCACATGTAACCTCTTATAAGACTTTCAATAATTTAAGCAATAGTGAAACTTCAAGGCAAAGACATGGATGCTAACTCCATTGCGTATGTATTTCCAACTCAGAAAGGCAGATGCCTGATCTCCCATTTTACCTAAAGGAACTTCTAGGGTTTTTAAGAGTCATGATTTTCAAAGCATCTCTATAGCTACTAAGATAGCTATTGTTTCCAACAAGCATAAATGTATAGCTGAATGGCATTATTTGCATCACATTTGTTTTATTTACCCCTTTGTTAAGTGCTTGGCTATTGCCTTGGCCATGCTGTTGCCTGATTCATATAGAAATTGATTTCTTCTATTCATCAGAAATGTAACCCACCAAGAAAGTTATTTTCCTCATTTAGCCTGTAGACTACAAGAGCACTAATGAATTCCTCTCAGCCAGTGGATCAACTGACATCAAATAGGCAGTTTAAATAGTAACAAGCACTGACAGATCCCAGGGACCCACTTACACTGGGGGCAGGGAGCACTAACTTTAGATTTTCATCACATCCATGTCACCAGTTATTTACTCCTTCACTCCTGAATCTGAATGATACTCTGTGGCTGTGAAGCCACAGAAGCCAGCAGCATTTTGACATTCCTATCTGATATTGGGAAAAAATCCATATCCTCCACCAGTATGAAACTGTGATTGTTTTCTATCCTAATAAAAGTCCATCTCATAGTGTATTTGTATTAATGCAACTCTCCCACACATGTGAATAAATACATACATGCACATACACAATTATCACTGTTTGTATTTCTCTTGAACCTAGGATATCACATTTAACACAAAGTATACGTATATCTACAAGACTCCAGTTTCACTTTTGGTCAACCCAGCCAGCTACATTATGATTTCTACTATTTGTTCAAATCACCCATGATCACACATGATCACACAATATTAAATAAGTGAACAAAATAAGCTGGCCTGGATGGGTAGTTTTCTTATCCACTTCAAGCCCACATTGCAGAGCCAGTTCACAGCTTTCCTGACAGGGTTTGTGTGTTTAACAGGATACACCTCCAATAAATATGCTCACAAACCAAATTTAAGGAAAAAAAAAAAAAAGGCATTTTGGAGAAAGAAACACAGCTTCGGGGAGCAAAGGCATTGCAGTATGATGATGGGATTTTTTTCAGTGATATCCTAGTTCAAGATTGTTCCTAACAAGCCCCTAACAAGCTCCTAAACAAGCATGAAGTACAGTCCAAATATGCCAATCCTACTTTTTAAAGTCTGTGAGCCCATTTTCTACTTTGAAACCAGGCACCCGTGTTCAAGTTTGGCTATACATGCTCAGGCACTAGTTTCCAAGGAAACCAGTGACTGCAGGAGCATTGCAAAATGCAAGTCCTGGCTGTTTCACAAATACACTGTGGCTACATCCATGACACAAACACTTCCAGGTAGGTGCTTTACCATTGTTTCTAAAAGACCTTAATGAAATTTCAGACATTCAGGGTGTCTGTATGTATCCAAGCAACGTGCAAACTTGTAACCAAACCACTCTCTGTAGATGTTGAGAGAAAAATAAAGGAATTATTTGTGTTGGTTTAGAGTTCAATGTAGGAATACTTTTAGCTTTCCCTGTTCTGTCAGCAGTTCAAAACTAAAACACTAACCATGAATGTCAGGGACTCCTCTGCCTGTATGTACCCCCTCGAAATGGCAAAACAGCAGATGGAAAACATTTATACAAGTATTTATCCTTTAGCCTACTATAAATGCAAGTATTATGGCATCATGAGAAAGAGAAGAAATACCAGCAGCACAGACATTTATGAAAGTAAGTGGCATTTAAGCCACCATCACCGGTTCAAAAAGTACAGCCTTCCAGTACCACTTCCCTCAAGGTAAGGTTCATACTCAATGACTTCTGAAATCTTAGCATCCCGCAATATCTGTGCCAAGCAGGATGATAACCAAATAAAGAGGTACATATCAAGACAATGTGGGGGGTTTAACTCTCTGAAGGGGTAATTTTTTCCTCTTGGCTCATGTTTTGCACCTGGCATTCAGTAAGACAACATTTAGTAAAGTCATGGAGTTCACTTGCCTTCCCAGTGAGTCTGTATGCTGCACACAGCTGGCTAGCCTGAATTTTGTGCTACTACGTACATTTTTGCTCAGTATGGGCACTCTGATCTGGTGCCATGGGGGGTTATTCATTTCAGACAAGTAAGACACATATTGTGTTTAGGAACACAGGATGCTACAGCTCAGAACTATTTTCACAGAAAGTCTGGAGTGAAGGCATCTGTGTCCGTGATCTGGGACTTCATTTTCTGCTGACGTACTTAAAAACTATCTACCTACAGCATTCACTCAATAATACAGATAAGAGGGCAAAAGGTTAACTATGTAGAAAATTAATTTATGGAGATGTATTACAATAAAAAAAAGTTTCTATGTTAACAACAGCCTTCATTTATGTGGTACTAGCTCATTTAAAACTACTGTACTTGCTGAATAGCTTTGTTTTGCATATAACCACCACAAAGACTTCAATATTGTTTCTGAACAGAACTAGTTTGCTTTAAAACATAGTGTATTTATGCTATTCTGCTAAAACAAATATCAAAAAGCAGCAAAAAAAATCAGAAGTATGTGTTGCTTATTGCTACTGAGCAGAACTAAAAATAACTGAAATTGCAACAAAGTTTAATCTTGCCATCACTCATCAAAGTAAGAATCAGACAGAAAATGATAAAACAAATATGTGGCTTTAACAGCTTTGTCCACTGAATTGTTTTTTTACCTTCCTTTGAATAAAATGCCTCTGGTCCTTTGAGTTACATTCAGCATAAACATTACCTGATTAAACAAGCATACTTCACAGATGACCCAAAACACTACATGCCAGTAGAGAAAAGCCTTCTGCATAATAACTAAATACTATATAGTTATTCCTTACCACAACTAGTAACCGAAACCTCTGAAGGCTGAATTATACAAAAAACTAAGCTATCAGCAGTCTCACGCTTGCCACTTCACAAGGCAGTAAGCAGCACTGACTCCGAGGTGTGAGTCACACGTGTGCCTCTTGCATAGAGGAAAGCCCCATCCAGCACCACCTCCACTGCCTAGCCAGACCTGTCAAAACAGTATTAAATAACATTTGACTGACTTGCATTCACCACTATGCTTGAAACACTGCATGTTAAAACTTCTGTCAGGAAGCGTACCATTCTTCACAATAAAACCTCATCCCCGTACAGCACAAGGAGGCTCTGCTCTCAGCCCTGCTGTGCGAACAGAAGCAGAGCAAGTTGGGTATTTGGGGAGTCAAAAGAAGAGACGGCTCACCAAGGCAACTCTGCCAAGCTGCCTTGCCCAGCCTTCAAGATAAGTTCAGGACTGGGCTGACAGCTAAGCAACAAGTCCCACATACATAGATTCAACAGCACTTGCTACAGGAGCAGGCTGTCCTTCACAGCACTCAAGAGCTTGTCCATGCAAATCAGGCATCTGAAGCCAAACACGAAAACCACAATAGGGTTTTATAGCATCACACTGCTAGAAAGGCAGGAGAAAAGTCAATCTGTCCCCTTGACAGCCTCCAAGATGAGTGGAAAGCTATTCAGCAAGGGCCTAAGGGAGATTGTTCCCCAAGGCGATGCTCTTGGCCACATCTCATATTGGTAGGCATGTCCCATCACCACTCAACACATACCAGTAAAGTCCTAACCCAAAAGTCCTAACCCAAAACCCCCTAGATCCTGCATACTGGAAAAAAAAAAACACTGACATTAATAGATGTCAGCATTTAATCAAGCATTAGCAGATTTTTCCAGGCACACAAATTCTTTCTCAGAACAATGTTAAACTACATTCAGATGGATCAAAGCTTTATCTCATAGCACATAAAAGCAACCACAGTAGTTAATTACTCTCAAACAAATGATAAATACATTTTAATTGGTCACTGGACACATCATACCAAATTACATCTTGATACTGAAAAAAAAAATAAAGGTTTCACAACTACATCCATTGCTGCTGACTGCTTTTCGTATTATGTTTTCTGCAGTACAACACCAAAACCAGAAAGTAACAGGATTAAAGAGGCCACCATCCTTCATCTGATTTCACAGCTCCTGTCCCACACCGCAGGAAGCAATCACTGCAGGCGTGTCTCAGTTCCTGATCACAGGTCCCTCAATCACCTCGACCAACTGTTTCTAGTGGTTAAATTATGTTGCAAGCATCCTCCAAAGTATTTCAGAAAGAGGAAAGCATGGGGTTTAAGAAAGAGGTTGGTTTTTTGGTTGTTTGGGGTTTTTTAGAACTATAGTTTGAGAGTTTTAATTAATGAATGGATCCTGGGTACTACAGCATTCATACCACTTATAGATACCAGCAGATAATTTTATGCAGACACTCTAAATATGAAATGCTTTTCAAATATTTCTGGGGATTTTATTACTATTACAATTACTTAAAAATATGTCCTTAGTCCACAGAAGACATGCACATTTGCCTTCAAAGAACCAATTTGGCCATTGAAAGGATTTTGTTAAATCTCTTCTATGCATGTTGTACTTTCCCTAAGGCTGCACAACCAAGTGTTTGTTGGGGTTTTTGAATTCTTTTAAACAGAACTCCTAAATACAACTCCTAGGCAGCTCCTCCCCCCGAAACCAAATCTCTGGGATTTTGGCAGATTCCCCAGCTTTACATTCAATTCATCCTAAGTCTGTTAACTCACAAAAACAAGTCATTCTTCATCTTACTCAATATTTTCTACAAATGACACAGCATTTTGCCCTTATCTCAGTTAATGACAAGGCGTACACAACCTCTGACAAGAGAAGATCAGGCCCTATACGTTTCCTAAGGCTCACAAGCTCTCGCTTTGTTTTACATTCTGCTTCTACATTTTTTTCTTTTACCCTTCTGGAAAACAGAATATGCTGATTACATAGTCTTCAGAAAAAGCATACAGCTGTTGCCAATCACCAAATGAAACAGCCTTTTAAAATTTAAGTCCTGGGTATTTTCCCATGGCAAGTACAAAACAACGAAAGCAAAGCAACAAGAGTTACAGCTTCCTAGTTAAAAAGGCTACTCTTTAGTTTGCAGCTCTGTAAAATCTTAACTGGAACAACAGTTGGTACGAATCTGGTCCCACAGTATTCTTTTCATGCTGACAGGCTGTTAGCAGCCAGGATATACTCTGTGAGAGGTCAAAGGTGTGGAAAAACAAATAGAGCAGCAATTTTAGAAGATGAAGAGGAGATAAGGATTTGTCACTGCATTTTTCTACCATGGAAAACCACCCAGCTTTCTTCAATTTGTGCTCACTTATTCCAGTTACTTCTTGCAAGTTATTTGCTTTGAGGAGAGAAAGAAAAAGCCACTTATTCTGGGGCAACTGGCTTCTAGTTACTTGAATACGAAGAGTGATAAAGTCTGACTTCTCTCACTGGTCTTGTGACTAGGAAGAAAATGGCAGGATGTGTCCCTCCATGGATTTTAGCTATTAATTCCCCATGTGAACCCACAAAGCCCATTTCACATTAAAAAAAAAAAAAAAGAGAGAGAGAGGCAAAATAAGCCCAACCCTGCAACAGTAGCTAAAATTCTTTAATACCCTGAAACAGGTATTTTTAAAACTATACACATGTTAAAAGGTGTGGGCTGTTTGCAAGGTAAGATCTTGCAGGACATTTAATGGTATTTTCCTATATGAGGCAATTAAATTTACTTTCATGTTAGAAAGCCATTCAGAGTTTAACCATTTTATAACCCAGAATCTGCTAGCTGGTATCACCGCAGCTTCCATAGACACTTCCCCACAGAGTCAGACCCACAGGTATCACAACTGTACAATGACTATCATGATCACTGCTCCTCATTTCTAACAAACTTCTACTACTACTGATCCCACCAATATCCAGCCACTTTAGGTGGTCCACCAGATCAGGAGGACAGACCTAGCACCACCTAACTGCAAAAAAAACACAGGATACCAAACAACTGAAGATTTCCTGTGCATCCTCTTGGTGCTCCTGTTCTGGTTAGAATGCTGGAAATGTTGGATGCCATAACCTCAAGAGTCACTGAGGCTTGAACACAGCAAAAAAAAGTCAACCTTCTTTGCATATTTGATAGTTTCTGTTTGCTTCCAGGTCCTTCCCACAAATATTATCTTGAACATCAAAATGGCATCAAGATTGTGTCACATTCATTTAATCAAGACAAGGACCCTCCCTCAACCACTCACAAGCATTGTGTAAGCAATGTTTGCAGCCACACGTAGGAAAGTGTAAGAAAAATCAAAATTTGTGTATTAATGATCCCAAATAAACTAGACCACTTGTGCTTCCTCACCCAGTCTCCCAGCTACATCCACGACTAACAGAACAGTTCATGTGGATTATCTTTTAAACATGAGAACTAGAGGTAAGCAAAATACACAGCTCACATTTTCCTTTATTTATGTAGAATCATAGAATCATAGAATAGTTAGGCTTGGAAAGGACCTCAAGATCATCTAGTTCCAACCCCCCTGCCACGGGCAGGGACACCTCACACTAAACCATCCCACACAAGGCTTCATCCAACCTGGCCTTGAACACCGCCAGGCATGGAGCACTCACAACCTCCCTGGGTTGTGAGACACTGGATTCCAGTGTCTCACCACCCTAACAGGAAAAAATTTCCTCCTTATATCCAATCTAAACTTCCCCTGTTTAAGTTTTAACCCGTTACCCCTTGTCCTGTCACTACAGTCCCTGACAAAGAGTCCCTCCCCAGCATCCCTATAGGCCCCCTTCAGGTACAGGAAGGCTGCTATGAGGTCTCCACGCAGCCTTCTCTTCTCCCTTCCTTTCCACCGAGATGCTCAAATTACAACTGCTTATCAGTGCAGTTACAGATTTAGGCAAGCACCTGAGATGACCATCTATCTCCAGAGGACATCGCATCACCTCAGCAGGTGTCCACCCGTGAGCTTCTAGTCACCATAACATGATGGCTGAAGCAGAACCGCGAATGCTTCCCAAAGCAACGTGCACTCCTGAAGCCATTAACAAATACCTTTTCCACCTCACTGATCAAGATCTGATCTTGATACTCTGCAAAGAGTATTGGAGTATTAACCATGATCAATATGAAATACCCCCTCAGGGGGGTGCTGTGTTACACCCCACATGAGACTACAGCAGGGCATTTTACGCAATGAGCCATTAAAGTTCAAGTTAGAAAACGTTACTTCAAGGTTTTGTCAGGCTTCCCACATGTTTCACCATACACATCAGAGGCTCCACGCTTGTTCCGCTGAAACCTCAAGTGCTTCCCTGAGCTCTGGGGAGCTCAAGTCACACACTTTGAGGGCACCAAAGGGCAAACACCTGTGTGTCCCTGACAGTATTTTTGGTAGCGATACTCTGTGCTACACCTCAGCTAAAGAAATGATGCTTCTGGGCTGCCCCATCCAACCTTAGATGTTTAAAAGAGACACCATGGCTTTCACACACCTGCTCTCCTGCCCGCGCCGCAGACCCACAGCCCGTACGTGGGTGAGCCGTGCCTCGCAAGGCCCGACAGAGCCTGGCCTGCACGCCTTGCGGTGGTTTCCGTTAGCTCTGGGGCTTGGTAAGGGGTGGGTTTTTAACCACCCGTGTCTCCCCACTGCCCTGTTGAGTTCGCAGCTGCGGCCGTTCGCCTTAAAAGGGCAAAACATCTGTGGATGAACGGCGGCAGGAACTGGGGGCCGGGCGGGCAGGCAGGAGAGCGGGCACCCGCCGCCCGCCCGCCCGAGGGTCCCGAGGCGGTGGCAGGGCCGTCCCGGCGCGGCGGTTGCCAGGAGACGGCGGTGCCCCGCCATGGCGGCGGGAAGAGCCGAAGCTACACGGGAAGGGCCGGGCCGGGCCAGCGGTACCGCTCGACCCCAGCCCGTAACCAGCCGGGGAAGCAGACAGCTCCTGCTCCGACATCCCCAGTGGGCAGTACCTGGGCATCACCCCTCGCTGCTGCCCCACCGCGTCTGCAGCACCCGCGCCACCCCCGCCTCAGCCCGGGCGTACACCCGGACCCATGTGGGACTGGTGAAGTTCCCCATGGGGCTCCAGAGGGGCCTCACTGAAGAGCCGCAGAATCGGGACACCGAGTGCCCCGTCTACCATGTGCCTTAACAAGTGGCTGGGGGTGACTTGCACCCGAAAGCCCACCCAAAACAAGAACAACCCCAACTACTAGGATGCCTCCAGCCATCCTCCTCGACCCCACCGCTCCCTTTTAATTCAGCGAAGAAGATGTCAGCTGCAAAGGGGAGGTGGATTTGCCCACCGACTGGCAGCGGCGATGGGGAGGCCGGGCCCCGATTGCCGCCAGCCGGGGGGCACGGCACGGCACGGCACGGCACGGCACAGCAGGGCAGGCAGGGGAAGGGAACGCTGGGCCGCCCTCCACTGTGCTTGCACATGAAGCCTGGCGCTTTAGCGGCAGATAATCTCTTTCTTTTTTTTTCTCCCCTTAAGGAGCGCTGAACCAAATACATTGCGATTTACTGGATAGAAAAGGATACGCGGGGGGGAGGGAGGGGAGAAGTGTGTGATCCCGCTCCTGCGAGGTCTCCGTTTTCTCTATTAAATCGCTATAATTTGCCTAATCTGCAGCAAGTGTGAAACGAGGGCAGAGCATCTCCCAGGCGTGCTGTGAGCTCAGGTTGCCCGTAACTTTCCCTTCCCGCCGCCTCTCTCCACCACCACCCCCCACACACACACTTTCCCCCGCCGGCACACGCTCCACCGGACCAGGACGTTGCAACGAGCCCCTGTCACTTGCCTGCCTTTCCCCCCCCCAAAACACCGACACCCACGGAACAAGGCACGCTAGACAGGACGGTGGGAAGGCTACTGGGGACCCGGGCAGCGCACCCCGCCGGGTTCCAAGTTTCCCTGCCCGCTCCGCTGTGACTCGCTGCCGGCAGGACGCCGCTCTTTCCCGGAGGGGAGAGACCTCCGGGGTTCCCCCGCTCCCTCCAGCAGCGGTAAAGCCCCCGAGACCACGATGCGCGCCGGTTCGAACGCCGGCAGCAGGAACTACCCCGACCACCGACTGCCCCTGCCCAAACTGGCCGCCGTGCCTCCCCCGGCGGGACGGGGGGGTGGCCGAGTCCGACAAGAGCGCGGTTCCCCCCGCACCTTCGGGTTCGCTCCTGTAGCACATCACCCCAAGCCCAGAGCCCTCAACTTTCCCACCCCGAAGGGTGCGGGGACAACCGGCATCCAGGGCGGCTGCGCTTCGGCGCTCTGCACCTCCCCCTCCCTCCCTCCCTCCCCCCACCCCCTCATCTCTTCCCGGCGGGCGGCGGCAGCGAGGACCGGGGTATCCGCCGGCTGCCCCGCAGGCGGCTAGGGGAGAAGGCAGTGAGGGGAGCTGAGCGCGGCGGGTGGCGAGGCGAAGAACGGAGGGCTCCGCTCCCCGCGGGTGATGGGTACCCCGGGTAACCCCCCTGCTTACTGTGGGCTCTTGGGGTAGAAAGGGAGGGTGACGTGGCTGAGATCCTGGATGTCAAAGGCGGTGGGCTCGGCCGAGATCGCCTGCCGCTTGGTCCTCTGTTCCCCCTGCAAGGTGCCGGCGCTCTGCTGCTGCGCCTGTTGGGTGGCGGGCCGGATCACAGAGCGGTACTTGTCCAGCTCGTTCTGCAGCTTCTGGATCAGTTCGTCCTTCTGATCTAACTCCAGCTCCAGCTCGTCGATGAGCGCATCCCGCTGCCGCAGCTCCTCGATCTTTTCCTGCAGCGCGTACTGTAAATCCCGCAAAGTGCCCATGGTCCTGCCGCCTCGCTCGCCCTTCGCCTCTCCCGGCAACTTTCCCCTCCGGGCCGCCCGCCGCCTCCCTGCACTTGGGCCAACTTCACCTCCGCCGCCCCCTCCGGCCCGGCCCGGCCCGGCGCGGCCCCGCTGCCCGCCGGGGCCCCGCCGCAGCCGGACCCCCTCCGCCGGCACCGCGCTCCGGAGCCGGGTTGTTAGGGGCGATTTCGATCCGCCTGCGTCAGGCTAGGCTGGAGAGGGAGCGGGAGACACACACTCACGGAGGGGGAGGGAAGGAGGGAAGGCGGCGGGGAGAGAGGCAGGGGCGCCTGCGAGGATGCACATGCACTCCCCGCTCCCTCCTTCCCGGCCCCGCCGCCCCCCCCGCGCCGCCCACAACCCCTCGCCGCCGGCCCGCGGGGTCGCCTGGCGGGGGATGCGGGAGGGGGCTGGCCGAGAACAGCTCCGCCGCCGGGAGCCTGTGCCGAGCCCTGCCCTCCCGTCCTTCTGCAGGAAGAGGCCATCAGACAGGTCCAAACCTTGGGAAATGGCTGCACAAACCTGCCCTCTCCGTCCCGCTTTAGGGGTGTCCCCTGGTTCTCTCCCTTCCCATCCTCTGCTCCAATCAAAGGTGCTACTTTTTACCTACAGAACTTGGTCGGCTTATCTCCAGTTTACTTTGTTTTTCTTAAGTAGCCAATTTGTGTGGTCGTCTCTGAGTGAAAGCACAAGCCAATGCCTGGCATGGTTCCTCCTCAGTCTCAGCAAGCTTTGGGCTCCAAAAACCCAGATTTTGATGTGAATATCGGTCAAGTATGCCTACCCTGGAAAAGCCTGGAGGCAGGGCGTATGGGTCTTAGAGCACTAAACCCACCCTAACTGAAAATGTGGGAAACAGACTGACTTTCTGTGTAGCCCATATACCCACATGAAAGCATAAGCTAGTTTCTGCCGTACCAAACACAACAGGATTTTCCCAGTGCGACGCTTCATGCACTAGGATTTTCTGCGAGCCAACAAACCACTGCACACCAGTTCTACCTATGTGATACAGCCCATGGGTCTGCAGCAGAAAAATAACAAAATAAAATAAATGAGCTGCATCGGCTGAGCCCTCGGTGCCAAATGGCTCTGTTTTTTTCTTTGTCTTGCCTGCATTTGCCAGGCGCAGAAGGGACAGCGATGTACGCTGTGACAATGCAGCTCCTGGGCTTGGCCCTCAAGGGCGGAAGAGGGATCTGTGGGCAAGGAAATAGCTCGTTTGGGGGTTTCCTGATAAGCTTGCACAGTCGGAGGAGTCAGGGGTAACTCCCCCTTCTCCCCCAAAGCCCAGCCAGGCACTTGGATGTTTTCAGGGCAGCAGAAGCAGCTGCTTCAGTTCCCTCTCTAGGAGTTTGATTTGGAGATAAGAGAGGTAGGATGCAGCCATGGATACATTCTTTGGAGGTGGGTGGTACCTATGTGTTTGTATCTGCTGTTAGGAGCGTGACTAGATCACGCATTCGGGCACTAGCTGGAAATGAGAGAAATCCAGACAGAGACCTTGTCTGTAGGATTGAGCTTTTTTGGTTGGGTTGCTGGGGTTTTTCAATTGTTACATGCTGGTGCTTGGCTGAGTCCAAAGTTCCAGCTTTCAACCTGCAGCTGGTCTTTATAAAATGAATTTAAAAAAAAACCCAAAACTGTGGATGAGGAATTACAACTGCTCCCTTCTCAACACTGTTGTTTGAAAGGACCTGGCCTGTGTTCATACGCATGAGGCTTTGCAGGTTCTTCCAAGGCATTTGATACTTCCTGTGTTTGTTGAGATGCGTGTGAAAAAAAAAAAAAAAATCAGGTTATGCAAAGTGCTTCAGTTTTCAGTCCCTTGATACAGATGTGCCAGGCACAAAAGCAAAGTCTCCTGATTGTTTTCACAGGTTGCCAACGCACTTTAAGTTCAGACAGCATTTTTTACTGTGTATTCCCTCCATTTCAATCTTGCATAACTTGCTAGGAACAGAAGTACCAAATATCTTCTGAACATTTCCATTTTAAAGACAACTGGCATTAAATAGATGCAATCCTGCTACCTACAAACTAGAAATCAATCATAAATACTTCAATAGCATTCGGCCAACATGCTTTAAGTTTTATTGTTTTCCTCCCTGCAGCAGTGATACCAACTCTGGATGAGGGAGACAGTGATACAGCTGACTGAAGCCCACCATGCTTCAAAAAAGTAACAGCCCTGGAGCAGAACTTGTGCATAATTTCTCAATGACAGGCAGTAAAGTTCACATTACTTGTTTTTAATTAGAGGTGCACAGCCTGGCACTGAGACAACAGTACCTAGAAAAGAAAGGATCCAGAGAAAACCATGAGAAATTATGGGAAATAAAACTGGCAAGGGATTTACCAGCTAATATCTAAAGAAAATATTCATTTACAGGTGGGAAGAAGATTCTCGTAAGACCTATGAGGTCTAAAGAGAGATTTTTATGGCTCAGTTTCAGATTTGGGACTGTAACCAGCAGCCATCAAGTGTAAGGCTGGTCTTCCCTGATGTAAGGATGAGGCCAAAGCAGCGCAAAGGTCTTACACAACCTGAAAGCCAAATTCTGTCGCAGGAAGACAGCCAGCAGTTGCCTATTTTCGGCTGTTCACTGCTCTCCCAAAGCAACCATTGGGCGAGTGCAGATCTCCTCCCTGTGGTTCATACCTAAGGATTTCCTAGTACCGGCTGCTACTAGGATCCCAGCCTGGACCCCAGGCTACTGCCCCACTCTGATAAAAGTAAATCCTCTCATCTCATTCCTTTCAACTTAGAGTTTCCAATAAAAACATCTCAGACTCTCTGAGCAGCTGCTTTGTCTTCTTGATCCAGCGAATGGAAAGAAGCAGCTTTAGGGTGAAGAATGGCAGGAATGCACCAACTGGCTTGGTTTTGGGAGGTTGGGACGAAGCTGCTTGCAGTTTCTTAAGAGAGCTCTTGGCTACAGTAGTTCTAAAACTTTTTTCTGACCTGGCCCCTGTAATACTCTGCCTGGATGTCAAGTAGGCAGGAAGCATCTGCAGACAGGATCCTCTGTCTCCCACAAAACGTGCACTGTGGCTGCTGATGGTAATCATACCAAACCAGGATGTTCCTTCTTTTCGAACAGGCTCTGATGTACTCACAATATTTCCTCTCTGCCACAGCTCCTAGGTTTTAATATCTTTTGCTTCTAAACCTTTCAAGGATCATCTGTCACCAAATGCACCCACTCAATACCATCTTCCAAGCTAAAAACATATTTGAAAGCTCTCTATTCTGCAAACATTTCCCTGGTCTCACCAGTCAAAGCTCAGGTAGCAAGTGGGATTACTGACAGGCAAATGTCACCTTACTACAGCCAACCATGACAGCATGGTTAGAGAAGCTGGAGTTTCATCACCAAGTACATACATAAACATTTTCTTCTTCTAGATAGCACTTTTTTTTGCCCCTGCCTAATCCATTCCAATCTACTTCTTTCCCAAAATATCTACAGGAGCAGATGAGCCTGGGATAGAAACTTGAACTGCTTGGATTTTGCAACATATTTCTCTGCTTATCAGGGCTTTGTGCAGATTTTGAAGGGTATGTGACCTATGGGACTTTACCCACCACTGGCACACAGCCATTTGCACAGCCAAATGTGTTCTCTATGTGCATAGTCATATGTAAAGAAGGAAAGACTAAAAATACAGAAAGATCTAGAGGAAAGCAGCATATACATGAGCTGAACTCTTGCAAAAAGCACGTTATAAACAACTCGAGTTGCAGTTCACCCCTGCGAGTCACCACATCTCGTCTGTGGGATACTACCTGCTATTCCACCATCCACAAAATTCATGCCAGTCCCTGAGGCAACGGAAGAAGTGCCACCTACTGATACACAAACACACCTGGTTCCTTCCTAGGGCACATCTGGCCATTCTTTTTGCCTTTTGTCCCAAACAGAGTGCCTCTGGGAGCTCCTTCTGGGGCCATGGTGCCCTACAGATTTGTACAGTGCAGCTGGAAAAATAATTTAGCACCCAAGGACTGGGAATGATATTGGAACTCCTGTGTCAAAGCAGCCCTGCCAAGACCAAGGATCAGGAATTGGCAATATCTAGGAAGTGCTTCAGCCCTATTTCTCATGACATTGGATGTTCTTCCTTATTTTGGTCCTTTCTGGACCAAAATGAGAGGTGAAACCTATTTGTTCTTCCCCACTGAAAGGATGGGAATATCTAGGGTTGAGCAGTCTTGCAGTGAGTGCTGTCTTTTAAACCCCATTGATTCCTGAGTGCTTAACTGGATTATCTTGAGGATTTTCCTGAAGCATGGAGAGTCTTTCCATTATCAATAAGAAATGTGGAGAAGGTCTTGTGAAGAGCATGCAGTCACTCCAGTCTGCGCCTTAGGAAATCCTCCCAGGATGAGGATCATTTAGAGAGAGTGCACTGAGGGGAAAAAAAATATAAATAGCCGAGGACATATTTACAGTACCAAAAAATGCTCACTGCAGAGACAAGAAAAAAATACCAGTGTGCTGTACTACAATTGGTAACATGCCTAACATTTTATATCACATTAGGGGCTTACGTAACACAAAATGAAATGTTTGCATCATGGAAGGCAAAACAATGAGTCTTTATGAGTACATAATAGCTCAGAATTATCCGTGTAATATGGTGATTTCAAGCCCTGGTCTCCCCGTGTGCAGATGCATGTGCCAGATTCAGATTTAAGATTCACATTCCTAGAATACAGAAGTTTCTGTAGTTTACAGAAATTACAGACCCTTTGCCGTCTGAAAAGCATCTGCCACACTTTAGCCAGGCTTTTTCTCCTGTGATCGCATGGAATGTTGGATTTTCAACAGCTCACCCCATAAGATGTTAGTATGTGGTAGCAGTGGGTCTCTGCATCCACTCACACAGTGCTAGTTCAGCTGCTCATGAGTACGCAAGGAGTAAAAGGGGATGCTACAGGCTTCCTGGTAGCATCTTCTCATATCCTCAGCCTACATGAAATCTCTGGTGTTGTGCTTCCTCCAGGAAAGAGCAAACACATTTTCTGTGTACACCCAGGTAAGAGCTGCAAATAGCAGCAGATCTTCAGGCATGGGAACCACAGTTCCTGATCCTGATCCCTCTTGTCCATACACAGCTCAAGTGACTAGTTGAATTTTACAGCCTTCCAGAAAGGGTTAGACTGCCCAGCAATGTCAGGCAGAGCTTAGACATGTCTTCCCATAGGCTGGATTAAGCCAGAAGCAGCTTCAAAATGATTCAGCTGCCTTAAGAAGTCTCTTTAGGCTCACGTTAAGCAGCAACTTGTTCTGAAAACTGCCAACATAAATTCTTACTGCTGTTTTGCAGTTACTACAATTAGACCCTGACTATACCCCTGCTTTTCTCAGCAGTCCCAGGGCACCAAATATGTAGAGTAAAAGCAGCATTTAGACAAGGAGAGCCCTGAAAATGCAGTTTGCTTCTGCTTTCAGCCTTAAGCTATCAGCAAATGAACTCAGGGACCAATTAAACTCAATGTAAGGAAGCAGATGTAGTCAAGAGATACAGGATATAAGGGAGGTGAAGTTTGTAGAAAACATCAACTCAGTTGACATAGTTGGAAAAACAGATTCATTCTAGCTCTCACACACATTTCTGTGACACTGGGGGAAGCTGAAAAGTTTGAAGAATGATGGGACCCACATGTTGGATCTGATTTTTGCAGAGCTGGCTGGGATAGCCAGGCTAGTTTCGTTGTACTTACCAACTAGAGTTTCACCGCTTGAAACAGCCCATGGTCAGTGACCCTTTTAACTTCACTATTAAATATACATTCCTCCTCCTGCTGTGTGACATCTCAGTGTTGCAGTGAAGGTGTGAGAGAGACAGGTAACTCATCCATCACTCAACCCATGCACCAAATGGTGTGGGGTTACTGTCTGAGGCCGAAACCATCCCTGTCTGACCACACGACAGAGATAACATCCTATTGCTAACCGAGCTTGGCAATGTCATTCAGTCATTGAATGACTAACACGCAATTTTATACCAAAAGTTCTCCACACCTCACTTTTCAGAGATAAGACCCTTACAAACCCATTGACACAAAAATAAACCCTACAGCTGCCTAACACATGCTGCGTATCACCTTTGTATTGTGTTGCTTAGGAAAGACACATGGGCAGAATGTAGATCTGACCTTACTGTGTTACACAGTCCAGCCCATCAGGAACTCAACGGGCTGTCAGGACATCTGGGGTGAAATCACAGCTTTCTGCCATTGTTTCTGAATTTGTCTGTTCCTACTAACCTTCTCCATGCTAGATCATTTCTTCAGTTGTCTTTGTGTGGGACTCCAGCAAACAACAATAGCTTCTAGAGGCACAATTTGGAGTAGTGATTCTTGCATCAGTATTGGAAGTATGCTGGTAAAAACTTGCATTGACCAAAAGTGAGGTTTGTCTTCTGAGCCAACCTGCAATTCTTCATGGTATACTTTTAAAACATAACCCAAACACAGCTAAATTCATCAGCTGTTACTATGCAGTTACTTCTTTTCCTTTCTCCAATCTCAATCACCTTCTGCAGTTTGCTGATTATTTTAGTCATGGTTCTCTGGTTGCAAGAGGTAGAAAGCAAAGTACTCAGGAAGGTACAAACAGTGAAAGACTTGTTTTCCCCTCAAATTATTTTGATTGATAACAGCATTGATGACATTGATTTCTGCAGCCTGATTTTGAAACTGCTCGATGCTATGCTTAACTTCACCACCTGGTTTAACAGTGACAAACCACTTGCTAGCCCTGAGTGCAGTTCCAGGTACTCCTATCTCATCGCCCTTTTGGACCCTGCAGTGCTTCTTATCTCTACTTGCCAGCAGTGTACCACTCACCTATCATAACTGCCTTGGCCTGTTGGGGTGATTTACCCAACCTTCAACACAATTCATATATATTTGAAATTTCATTAGAAATAAAAACATTTTCCGCTACCACTGATACAAAAGTAACCAGTGAGTTACCATTATCTTATGATGAATGCATTGAGAAGTGCACTGTCTCTTTGTGTAATCAAATTAATTCCCCTGCTTATTAAAAACATTATTTAAATGTTTCAGGGTTTTATAACAATAAGCATGAACCATAGATTTTACGCTTTGGTTTACATGCCTGGGAAACACTCTGGTGAGTCTTAAATAAGTGGCACTGAAAGCTGTCTTCCTTTTTAGGAACAGATCTGTGTTAGAATTTATTCCGAAGTCTTTGACATCTGCATGTCCCGAGCAGCTACAAATATTTCACTGAAGTGCCAAGCTTTCATTTAAGTATCAACAAGTGTTTACGTCCACAATTCTAGTAACACTAAACACTTCCTTGCAGAAAACATTTCCAGAAAAGGTTTGTACTCAAGAGTTGAGCCCCATCACGATTTAAGGCTCGGAATAAACGACTGCACCCCACAGAGGACCCAGCTCATCAAGGTACGAAGGAAATATCCGTGAATCATTCAAGCACAATCTGCAAACAGGGCTTCACATCAGGTTTCGCAAAGGTTTTACAATGCTCCACTGACTTCTACAGCTATTTCATATTCATGCTTGGGGAAAGTTCATCAACTTGGGCACTCTGAGTGTGTAAAAATATTTATGCTCACAGTTTGTTCTTTGTCGGTGTTTGCTTGAAACAATTGCTCTACTTATCAGGGCATTAGAGGCTGGTGTTCGCCTGATTTCCTAAGCATTGCCAACATCTTTCAACTGACTGCCCTGCTGTGCTGGGTGAATCAGGGAATGGTCAGCACTTTTATTCTCACCTTTCTGCACAATTTCTGCTTCAAATCAGCAGCTAAGCCACTGGGTAAGGTGCAGGGGTGCAACATGCACTTTGGATCTCTGTGCTCTAGAAAGAAAAATTTCTAGGTTGGTATTGACCTTTCATAGGCTAGTTCTCTGCAAGAACTGTTTCTGCTGAAGCTTTATCATCTATGCTTTTGCTTGAGCAGCTTGGCCCAGACGGGGGCAATTTCTTCATACCCTTGTTTATGCAATCCATATACACCAAGCTCATCTCGTACGAAGCTCATATCATGCAAACTCATCTTCAAAGCAGCTGATGTGCTGTGAAAGGCCCTCATGCTGTTAGAATAGGAAGAATCAATATTGGTACACAGCATAAAAACCTGCATTGTAGCAGACAGGAAGGCAATGTGTATTTTATACTTCTGCTCCCTGGAACAAAAGTGCAAATTCACAACCCGCTTCAAAAATCCCCCTGCTCCTTTACAGATACACAAAATTCAATTTGCTTGTTTGGCTGGGTGTTTAAACCCACTGTTTTCCTTTCTTGTTTTTGTTTAAAAGCCACGACTATCAGCAAAGCAACTGTTTTCAGCTCATGATTTGTGCATGACGTAGCATGAAGAACTGTGTGCCACCTCCCTACGCAGTGGGTGTTTGGCCCAGCTCTGTTCCCTTACATGGCCTGCAGCTCTGGCAGGCACAACATTCTCCACATTCTTTCTTTTTTCCCCTGCTTTTTAGTTTTCATTTCTTTTAGCAAGAGAAAACGCAAAACACAAGGAGTAATGCCGCCCTCTACTGTCCCGCTCTCCCAGTTGGAGCCGCTCAGCTGCAGATCTTCACACCAAACACTTGTTGAACCAGCATGCCACAACACAGCCACAACATTAAAAACGGAAAAACAAACCCAACCCAAACCGAACAAAACACTCAGCCAAAAGGCACTAAATAAACAAAAATATGCATTCACTTAAAAAAAGAGAAGATGCAACATGGGGTCAAGAGTATTGCTCAAGCTCAGTTTTGTTCCCACTCATATATTAATATAGCTTATTTCTCAGCAAAAGAGTAGGATTAATAAGTTTCTCTTCTTTCTTCTTAATAGTCAGTTTACTTTATAAATGAATTATTTCAGAGAACTAATAACTATACCCGCAAGTCCCAGCAGACTAGACATCACATTTAAGGTAGGTTTTCTTTACCACACCTGTATGTGTTCCTCCTAGAAAGACACAAAAGATAGATAGATTTGTTGAAAGTTTTCATCAATTATTTGATTCAGTAATAGACATTATATCATTGGTTCGCACCAGTTTCTTGCTCTTGGCTCAACACCCAGTACATGCTGCCACTATGATAACATGAAACAACTCCAAGCATGTACATAAAAGTCAGGATACAACAATTGAAAAGTCTGTTTCTTTTAGTACTAACGACAAATTGAATAACCAATCTGAAAAAGGAAGACACATCATTTTCTCTATATACCACAATTCTGCATTTATAGAATCATAGAATAGTTAGGGTTGGAAAGGACCCCAAGATCATCTAGTTCCAACCCCCCTGCCATTGGCAGGGACACCTCACACTAAACCATGTCACCCAAGTCTCTGTCCAACCTCGCCTTGAATACTGCCAGGGATGGAGCATTCACAGCTTCCTTGGGCAATCCATTCCAGCGCCTCACCACCCTTACAGTAAAGAAATTCCTCCTTATATCCAATCTAAACTTCTCTGTTTAAGTCTTAACCCATTACTCCTTGTTCTATCACTCCAGTCCCTAAAGAAGAGTCCCTCACCAGCAACCTTCAGGTACTGGAAGGCTGCTATGAGGTCTCCACGCAGCCTTCTCTTCTCCAGGCTGAACAGCCCCAACTTTCTCAGCCTGTCTTCATACAGGAGGTGCTCCAGTCCCCTGATCATCCTCGTGGCCCTCCTCTGGACTTGTTCCAGCAGTTCCATGTCCTAGAGAAAAGGATGTCATGTGGGACAGTGTTGAACGCTTTGCACAAGTCCAGGTTGATGACGTCAACTCCTCTACCCCTGTCCATCAGTTCTGTAGCCCCATCATAGAAGGCCACCAAATTGGTGAGGCAGGATTTCCCCTTAGTGAAGCTATGCTGGCTGTCACCAAGCACCTTCATAAAAGCATAGAATCATAGAATAGTTAGGGTTGGAAAGGACCTCAAGATCATCTAGTTCCAACCCCCCTGCCATGGGCAGGGACACTTCACACTAAACCATCCAACACAAGGCTTCATCCAACCTGGCCTTGAACACTGCCAGGGATGGAGCACTCACAACCTCCCTGGGCAACTGATTCCAGTGTCTCACCACCCTAACAGGAAAGAATTTCCTCCTTATATCCAATCTAAACTTCCCCTGTTTAAGTTTGAACCCGTTACCCCTTGTCCTGTCACTACAGTCCCTGACGAAGAGTCCCTCACCAGCATCCCTATAGGCCCCCTTCAGGTACTGGAAGGCTGCTATGAGGTCTCCACGCAGCCTTCTCTTCTCCAGGCTGAACAGCCCCAACTTTCTCAGCCTATCTTCATACGGGAGGTGCTCCAGTCCCCTGATCATCCTCGTGGCCCTCCTCTGGACTTGTTCCAACAGTTCCATGTCCTTTTTATGTTGAGGAAACCAGAAGTGCACACAATACTCCAGGTGAGGTCTCACAAGAGCAGAGTAGAGGGGCAGGATCACCTCCTTCGACCTGCTGGTCACGCTCCTTTTGATGCAGCCCAGGATACGGTTGGCTTTCTGGGCTGCGAGCGCACACTGAAGCCGGCTCATGTTCATTTTCTCATTGACCAGCACCCCCAAGTCCTTCTCTGCTTGTTGTTATTCATGTGCCTTAGCATGCCTTCCAGGAGAATGTGCTCCAAGATTTTGCCAGGCACAGAGGTGAGACTGACTGGTCTGTAATTCCCCGAGTCTTCCATTTTCCCCTTCTTGAAAATGGGGGTTATATTTCCCTTTTTCCAGTTGTCGGCAACTTCACCTGACTGATTCTAGTCTAACCTAGTCTAATTTCTTTAGATTTTAAACTATTCAATTTTCAGGAGACTGAATCTTTTTACTTTCCATTTATATTCCTACATAAATTCTCAGAAAAGTCAAATTAAAATAGCTCATGCTAATGCCACCATACATATAAACATATATCACTGCTATTGCAATTAATCCATCACCTCAAAAAAAAAACCCTAATTCTTTGCAGACTCCTCAGATACACATATAAAGTTAAACTTCGCAAGCAAACTCTTATTTAAAATACATTAATGTAATTTCTAGATGCAATTGTTATTGACTGGGCAGCAGAACAGCAAATGCTGAGTATGGAGGTCTAAATTATGGGCAAAGAATCAATACAGAAGACCTACTAGAATGGAAGATTTAAAAACTCCCCCCCCAGGCTTCTATATATCTTTGCAGGGGACACTCATGAGGCAAGATAAATAGTATTTTTAAAAGGCAAATCAAAGCCAAACATATGAGGAGATTCAGGGAAATAAATGTAACCTCAGGCTGAAATGGTACAGTACCCAATTCTTTGGTGGCAAAGCAAGGTCAGCCCAAGGTCTGAGAGTAAGTTAAAGCCTCTCCCAGCTTGTAGAGAGAGGTAAAACCTTTTATTAACCCAGATAATGAGGTTGGAAGCAAGATCAAAAATCAGAAATAGCTAAGAATTACCTTCAGAGTGAAAAGCAATGCTTATTAACAAGACAGGAGCAGAAGGAAAATGGGAATCCTCTAAGATATTTTCCTTTAGACCCAGACTTGCTGATATGTCCTTCAAGGAATAAGGATGGCAGATGCCTCTTCGTGTAAATAAGGGGTTATAGATGTTTTCAGCATGATGCTTTTAGGGAAAATATAAACCACACAAAAAGGGAACCAAATCTGCATATACCCACTTATAAGTAGGAAGAGCCAAGACAGTGTATATTTCCATATGAAGGCTTATAGTGAAAATCAATTATCTGTATACAACACAACCAGTTCCAAGTTTCTGGAAACAAGACCTGTTTCCCCGAGGCTAGGTGTTACTCATCCACCCAGGAGAGCAATACAGACAAAGCATTTGGGTAATGAGTACAATGAACATAAATCAGATTTAATTTGAATGCAGTTTTCTGTTGATCGTTCAAATCACACCTTTTAACCCATATTTTTTAACGGTAGCTTCAGTTTATTCGTATTTTAGTTCATTTTTGTTCCTAAAAACACAGAGCAGCCTAAAAAACTTTTTCTTTGCTTAACTAATTGCAGCTCCTGCTAGCTGCATGGGTTAATTAACATAATTACTTATTTGTATCCTGGTCAGCTTGCTAAATTCATGTACTGTATTTCCAGCTTGAATAATTTAACAGCTATTAATTATTTATATCCTACAGCACTTTCAAAGGAGTTGTTCAGAGCCAATGCCAGTTATTAGACTTGGCAGACAAAGCCAAGTGCTGCCCCACAAGGGCCAGCTCATCCCTGCTCTATCCTGGGGATTACAGAAGAGAAATGGGAAGGCTTGCATTTAGCCACCAAAAAGCATCATGCATTGAATCTCCCTATATCCAGCACTTGATTTATAGACAGTGCCAGTGAGTTCAAAGGAAACTGAAAAACACATCTCCCTGGTACACCTTTTTCTTTTGGCTTGTCAATATAAAACATTCTAAAGGGCAAGACTGCAAGTCAGCAGACATTCTTCCCTCATAGTCTTTCCAATAATTTTCTCTTCCTCTAATCACAGTGTTGGTTTCTAGCTAGGGAAAGACCATACAGGTGGATGACAAAATGGTCATCAGAACATCCAAAAAGACCGGGAGGAGGTATGCTGAACATCACCCACCCACGGCTTTATCTGTGCCCATCCCACTGGCTGCCTTCTACAAGAGGCCAAAAAAGCCAAGGTGATCTCCTGCTGGCCAGAACCTCTCCACCTCCATCCTGTGCTTCAGTGGGAGCCTCAATGAAGAGCTGCTTCCATCCAAACCCAGAGGGTGAAGTTATGGCCAATGAGTAAGTAGGAAACGAATAACTAAACGAAGAAGTAACAACCAGAGAACAGTAACAGCATGTACCTACTGGTGGCTGAGGCTGAGCTGCTTTTTCAGAGTGCTAATATCCCCTATGCTGGAAAGGATACTGCACAGCTGGAGAGGGTGTTGAAGAAGGCAAGCAAACACCACAGAGCAAGAAAAATATCAAGGACAGAAAGGACTTGATTTGTTTAGCTTATGGAAAATAAAATATTAAGGGAAATTTTAATTATATAGACACTATAATGTAGATGAAGTGCTCTGGGTTAAATGGCAATTTTAGCATAGCAGGGAAAGGTGTTACAAGAACTGGAAGTTATTTCCAAATGAAAAAAATGAGGCCCCTATTTTTAACATGAAGGGCAAATAACCGTAAGAACAAACTCCCTAGCAAAGTGATAGATCACATACATCTCAAGGTTAGCAGTACCACCTCAGGCCACCTTCTCCCCTGCTCCATCAGTGAGGTCTAAGGTGCCCACCACTACTGCAGCTGAGATTTAAGTTATAAAAGCCCCAAACCAGCCTTTTTTTTATTCTGCCTAAACATGTTTGCGTATATTTAGGCAAAGTATTTATATTTAATCTTCCCTCTTGCTCTCCATCTCAGGGTCACCCACTGCCGTTGCTGGTGTGGAGGATGTTACAGCTGCTGCAAAGAGCCATGCTGACAGGAAAATATTTTGCACAGCCGAGCCACGTGTGCCAGCATACAGGAGACACTTCTCCCCACCTAACAGTTGTTTTGGGGGGATTTGGCAGCTTTCACCCAGGAATCCTTCCCCAGGGTTTAACCGACAAAAATAACAGTGTCCGAACAGTGCAGCCTTTCAACCTCCCCTGGTCCCGCTGCGCCAGTGCAGCCTCCGGTTGTATCTTGTGAAGCTCCTCAGAGCGTTGTGCGGTTACCCAGATGTACCCAAGGGCACCACTGGCTATGTACTTTACCTTATTCAAACCATCTGTTTAAAGACTTCTGGTCTATGACTCCTTTTATGAGAGCAGAGGGTGGGGAAGCAGACCTGAAAGAGTTTTTTCATTCCAGGGAATGCCTGGGGTCTGTGCAGCCCTCCAGCTCTTCCCTCTGCAGTGGCGTCCCTCCATTCCTCAGCAGCTGAAGCATCATATCTTTTGATTTTGTTTTAACCACTCCCTAGCATTAAACTAAGGGTCATCCTCTGCCTTTTGCCTCTTTTACCACAGTCTTGACAGACACATAACCTTAAGTCAAAGCTGCGAGACGTGGGTCTGTCATTGCCTTAATCATCAAACTTTTCCCATCACATGGAAGATAACGCTGAAATAATCCTCCTGTTAAATCTCCAGCAATAAAAGACTGCCTCGTAACCTCAGCTGGTGCTTCAAAATGCTCCCATCTTGTTGCACTGTGGGGCAAGTACCCAAAGTCTTAAGCAGCCTCCATCCTGTGGTCATTCAGTCACCCCTTCTGCACATGCATGCAGAGAGCGGTTGATCACAGCACTCACATCATCAAACCCCTCTCCTCTGCTGTAAGGCAAGTGTCATCCCCTCCCCACTGGATTAAATAATCACAGCGGCAGGGGATGTGCTGGAAAACCAGGCGTTTTGGGACCACCATCAACTTTGTGATATGATTTATGATTAAAGGAAGATAACACATTATGGTTTTAATATTCTTTGTTACCATAGGCTGATCCTGTTCAGCAGTGTTACCCCAGTCTTAAATCTGATTTAAATGAATGGTCTGTCCAGACCAAATCCATCCCTGGTTCTCCCACACAGTGGTATCAAGCCCTTTAGTCCTTGCACTACCAACTATTCTACCTAACTCATATGAGCTAAAACACGATTCAAAATTAGCAAGAGATTGGCTATGCAAAAAAACCCAGGACAAATACCCAGTTTTACCAGTTCTTCCACTGTTTGGCCAGGTTTTTCAGACCTGAGACTCCATTTCAAGGTGAGTCCATGTGCACTCAGAAAGTTAACAATATGGAGATCACAGGGCCACCATTTTCTTCCCACTATTCCATCATTCAAGGCTCTCTGTTCATCTTTTGGCCCTCAGCGGTACCACAACTCAAACACAACTTCAGTTTCCTCATTTGCTTGCAAAGCCAGATCCTTATTACATTGGGGCATATTGCAGTTTGAATACGAAAGCTCCTGCTTAGCTACTACTTTCAGCTCAGACTTGGTATTTTACAACTAGGTATAAGCTTCTAAAGCTCTTCACAGTCTGAAATACTGTCCCTTTTCCACATACACTTCTGGTCACTGGGATTTTTTAAGTTAGGGATTTCGCACTCCTCTTTCTGTTTGTCAATTGTGGCCTTGCAGGAACTTTGAAGAGATGTTACAATTTCATGAGGCCAGTAGCTGCAAACCTCCAACCCTATAAATAACACCCACATGAATATATGCCATTTAATTACCTGTTACAAAAGCATGCATACTTTGCAGTCTGAAAACACCCTCTTCACTTAACATCTCCCATCAGTGATGGCCTGCGGGGCCCTTTCCTGTGGTGCCATACACCATCTTTCTCTAGCCAAACCGATAGCTTCACCTCCTCTCTATTGGGGAAGGCAATACAAGTCCATAGGAAACATGGCTGGAGTTCACCTCCACCAAACAGCATATCGTGTAATCTGTGCTGAATTTCTTCTTACCCTATCGCTTATCAAAATGCAAATCCATCAGAGCTGGAACTAGCAGTACATCCTCCACATGGTACTTATTTCAGAGATGCCAGTGATGCAAGTACCAAACCAACCTGCATCCTTTCTCATTTCAAGCCTGAATTTTCCTTCAGTGCTCTTAAATGAGAAGTACACTTAAAAATTAAAATCTGTGTTTAAGCTCCTGGATGCTTTTATTGGTCAAAGATCAGTAAACTGTCATTTACTTTAGCATGCCAAGACAGCTTTATCACACTGATAAATATAGTAACTACTTCATGCTGAATACGTCTTTGAACGTATATGAGTGGAAACTGTATTTGTAAAGGCAAAAATGAAAGATCACCTAAAGGTTTTAAAGATCAGCCAGTAACAGGATAACATTTCACTTCTTCAGAAACATTTGTCTGTAACAAAGGCAACGTCTAAGCACATGAAATTGGGTTGTAATTATCCCATTATCTTTGCGTGGGTCTAAGGACTAGAGCAAGATAATGTTAGAGGAAAATGTTTCCTCCACACTGGGAAATCATTACCTAGATTGTTTCATTAGTAGGGAATTAGGCTCAAGTAGCTTCTGCTGCCAACAGACACTCAGACAACCAGAAACAGACTGAAACAGCATCTCAGCTGTTTCCTCAAACCCTGTTACTTAAAACCACCTCTTACAATACAGGCTGGGGAGAGAAACACTTGTGATGGGATCACCAGAGAGAAGAGGAGTAGAAGAAATCTCACGAGCTCAAAGCCATCCTCATGTTCTCAACATGGCAGCTGCAAATAACATACCTGAAGACCTATATAGAATGTGCTAGTATTTGGGGCAGCTATATATATATTATGCATGCATATATATATGGGTTAGCATGTAGGCAGCTATACAGGGTATACCAGCAGCAGCCCCATCTCTACAGCAATGAAGTTATCTTCAGCCATCCCAAGTCCATCTGTTGCAAGAGAGCTGTGGCAATCCTGATAGTGTTCAGGTGAAAGACCACCTCTCGTTTTGAGAAAAGACACCTTAGACTAGGAGGAAAGGTGTTGAAATAACGGGAAAAAGAAAGAAGGACCTCCGTTTAGTAAAATTGAAGTGTTACAACAGCTTTGCCAAGACATCGTGGGCTGGAAAGAAAAGTCTCCTGCCCATCAACAGCACAGCCTGGCCATAAACATTAGAATTGCCCAAATTACACTTAATTCACAATAATTGAAGGGGGCAGGAAGTCATGTTATTGGGAGGGTAAACTCAATGGTCACAGTTGCCTTAGGGAGACAAAATATTATTATTGGGCAAGTCCCTGGATAAAAAAAATGTGATGTTAGGGGTCAGCATCTTAACAGCTAAAACACGGAGTGGGACATGTGTTATGGACAGCCAAAATATTGGCAGAGTGGATCAGGTCTTTATACACTGGCTTTTCAAACTAAAAACAAAAAGGAGGGACCAATGGGTCATCAAGTTTTCTCTACTGATGATCTTCAGTCGGTTTTGAAATACTGAGAAAAATATTTTGGAGGGCCAGAGAAAAGCAAGCAGCCCATGAAGACTTTCAGCAGGTAAACAGAATTGCACAGGTAATTGTGTCAGCTTGACACCTATCCTGGACATCCTTTGGGATGTGTGATTTTCAATTTAATTGCTGAAGAAATTAAGTCAATATAACCAATGCCAATCTATTTAGCTCTATGGAAAATAGATCTCACGAAATTAACTTAGCAAGTTTTATTAAGCTGCCTGCAAACTGGGTTGAAAAAGCATTCTCAGCAATGTAACGTAATTAAGCTGCTGTAAACTGTCTGACTTACAAACTTGAGCTCATTGAGCATGCCTCCAGCTCCAGGGCTTTTTATCTCAGCAAAGGGGAGGTCAGAAGTGATGAGTAACCATCGGAAAAGGACTTGGGAGAAGCGTGAGAACAGACAGCTAATCCAGCCAAAAGCAAGGGCAGAATTTAACAGCAGGACCATGAAGATAGACAAAATCGGGCTTGAAATGTGGAACAAATACTTAAGGCAGAGCAATTAGGGCAATTACTGTTTTCAACAGTTTGCAAGGGACCCTGGTGCTTTCTCAAAGTTTTAAACAATTACTGGACTTTTTTTTTTTCCAAAAACGAAAGAAACTCTAATTCGTTCTTCTGCCATTCAAGCACACTAAAACATCTCAAAAGTGGATATAAATGTAACTGCAGAGTCTCTTTCTCCAAATCAAGGTTATGAACTGAATTTACAAACGCTGTCAGCCCAACAGCCAACAGACTTTTCAGTCTAGAAACACGTGCAGAATGCAGATGTATGGAATTTATCAGCTCCATATTATGCCTCACAATGTGAAAATGATTGCATGACAAGTAAATCCAACACCCACGCAAATAACTGCTGCTTCCAGTTCCTAATGAATCACAGACCCAGAAAGGGGTCAGAAGAGTCATTGTGGGGAGAGGGAAAAAAAAAACAACAGAGAGAAGCCCAGCTCAAACAGACTGTTTCACATGGTTGCTTGGGGTAGAATGATCAAAGAAAGAAATAAATGACATAATTTCAGTGTACACCAATGCCAATGTATCCATGTGAATTTTTTCCCTGATGTTTTCACATTTTATTTAAAGCCTTTTAAAGAGTTAATTTTTAGCTACTTAATAGTTAGCAAGAGAATAAAAAAGACGCCTCTCCAATACAGAAGTCAAGCAGCCCAATGTGAAAGGATGGAAATCAGTTGTACCTGCTCTCTGGCATCATATTAGCAAGTCGAAGTTATGGGTCAACCCAGTCAAAAAAGTGCAAAAGCTGTTAATAAGCTGCAGTGGAAGGAGCTGGGTTGGCATGACACAGGTGGTTCAGCATCTTCTGGATGCAAATAGCCTCTTCGATGAGCTGGTTATCTTCACTGATGCCTTAGGATAGATTTAGCTGCACAGACTCAAAAGAGATTGATTGGGCACCAAAATTTCCATAAAACTGGCCTTCTTTTGACCTGTGACACCATTTCCACTTCCCTTTCCCACGCATTTTTTGCTCTTCTGCCCCCAAACATATGGCTTTATGGAGTAGGAAATTTCATATCTGTAATACTGACACTAGCTCAACCCATTTTTTTCTAGCATCTTTCCCCAGAGGAATGAGCTTATGACTGAAGCTGCCACAAGCAATCTCCCATCAAAAGATAAAACATGCACTTTGAATTTATTTTTATAAGTGGTTATTTTAATGCCATGGAGGGGAGGGTGCAAATTTCAATTTTGCTTCAACTCTCTCTGCTCCAGCAGTGCTGAGTTATGCAGGGAAGGGAAGACGCAAAACTCCGGGATTTCTACAAGGGAGACCAAATGTTCCAGTCTGTGTTTCCAAAATGGCAATCCAGTCCTTTCCCTGAATCAGGCGTCTGGTAATAAAACTGCGGATCAAAGCAAGAAAAGTGCTCCTGGCAGGGAGAGCTTGACTGCCAAAGCATCATGTTAAAGCCCCACCCATATATATTATGTGATGAAAGGGAGCATACTCATCCTTTACCCTGACATAGCTTTCGTAAAGTAGTGTCAAAAATCAATAGGGGTGGGGGGGAGAAGGATAGAGATGAACAAAGCCTTTCAGGCTGCTTTGATTTTTTTTTCTTTTTAATATTGAATAGCCCTTCTCTGAGCTACAGAGGCAGTTTAAGACAGAAATAAAGTCGCTGAGAAAGCAGCCGCTGTGTCATCTACCAGGAATTCACACAACCTGCTCCCCAAAGTGACTCCTTACTGCACCAGGATGTGAGCTGTGACAGAGTATGTATCTCACCTCTGCAGAGCCCAGACAGAAAGCTGCAGCCTTTCTTTTGGGCTTATATATTAATAGATGTTGCTTCATAGACACTCAAACCCAAGGAGAACAAGGCATCAGAAAGATTTGAAACAGATGGTGATTTGAAAGTTACCCTGCAATTCCACTCTGTGCAGAAGGGAACACAAAAAGGAGGCAAAATGGGGCAACTGCAGCCTTCCCAGCTGGGGAGAATGATCTATTTTTCAGCAATGGCCATATATGTGGTTTATAGTGTCACCTCCTGACCCTGCTACTAGTCAGTAGACTCATCCTGGGTAAGTTACTCATGTTCCCCATTAGCGAACAGGGGGCAAAAAGTCTTACTTCCACTTTCCAACCTACTGATAAAAAACATTCTAACACCTGCAGTGTTGTTCAATGAAAATTTTCCCTATAGAAGCTGATCATGAGATTCCCCGCAACCCCACCTCCATTCAGGCTGAAATGGCATCAGAACCACCCACGTGACTTCATGAAAAGGACAAACCTAAGCCTCACTGTGCCCTCAGCCAAATATCAGCCTCCACCTGAGTGCATATCCCCATCTCTCCATCATACTGCCAAGAAAAATGGAAGATTTAATCTGAAATGAAAATGGTGTCTTGCAATGGTGCATCAATGAACGGCCTTCATTTGTCCTTATTTACAGTCCTTGTTTCAATTTGTTGACAGTAACTCATTATTTTTTTAATAAGCAGATGCTTTCCCATTTACTGAAAGAAACAAATCATCTTGCCCACTTACTAAGTCATCAAGCCACTGCCCATACGTGTATACCATGATGGACACTAGCCGTAATTAATCCAATCATTGTACGCTGTATTCCATCACTAATGCTGCTTTTCCTTTGCACAAGCTCTACAGCTGTCCTTCCACTCATCCCCCTCGTGAGTCGTTTTTGTGGATTTGGAGATCTGCTGTATCCTAGCACTATTGCACTTACCTGAGTTTTTGCTGTTTGCAAAACTAAATTCAATGGTCTAAAAGCAGATGCATCAAAAGGGAATGATCAGTTTCTCCAAGACTGTAGCATCTTCCATCCTGCTCCTTGTTGTGATAGAAACATTCAGATAAATCATATCTGGTTACGCAAACATAATGTACCCCAGCATCAAAAGTGTGTTTTTTCTCCACTTTCACAGAGATTAATTATTCCTTGTTTCTTTGTTTCTACACCAAATCCAGTCCTGATTAGTTGCCATCTGCCATGCTCAGACCTCTCATTTCTTCAAGTGCTCAAGGTTTGTCCCTTGTCTCCAGAAGGACAAAATGTGCATTGCCATGAAAATTCCCTGCTTTAGCATCAAAACATTGATACTGTTATGCTGCATTAAATAATAATAATAATAATAATAATAATAATAGTAATAATAATAATAATAGAAAGTATTTTTCCACAATTTGCCCCCAATTACACAGCGAATACACAGCCTATGTGGAGAACCTCCCACTTGCTGGAAAATTGAATTTGATAACATGAAAGCCATTTAAGCTACATGGTGGGTAATGGGCCAAGTCAAACCCAGAACAAATATGGTTATTCCTGGGGGCTTTTTCAGGAGTTCCAATATGGACTTGGAATAAAATTTCTTAATTGCAGTTATAGTAGCTAGGATCAAATATCATGCTCAAAGAATACAACTCATCAAAGCAAACTCATGCCACTTGCCCATGTTTATCACCTTCCATATTTAACAAATCACCTCATTTTATTTTCATGGGGCTGGGCCACATGAGCCCTCTGGATGTCCAGGTAAGGAAACCAAGGCAGAGAGGTGTGCTCCAACCCATTCTCCATAGCATCGTTGATGTGGTCAGAACAGTGTTGCATAATGCTGCTGTGATGGGGACAGATACAACATACCAAACACCACCCAGATATGAGGTATGATTTTAAAGTAATGCAAGACAAAGAAATACCCTTAAATAATAAAATCCTCACTCTAATCCTCAATTACTTGTTTAATGTTTTAGGCATGTGTTGCATTCATTGCCCAAGAGCTATGCTATCTATATGCCTCATCTGTGGTTTCATTTTCCACTCATCTTCTCAGACACCACTGCCCTCCAGTGATAAGTGCTGGGAGATGAAAAACAAAAATGCCTCAGAGTACCCTTGGAGACGCAGCCCTGTTATCACCAACCTTTTCCCCTGTGTCTAGCAAACTAAAGCAACTTTCCAGTTATTTTACCAAAAATACTCTCTAGCATGCTGCAGTCTGTGTTTCCTTCTGCTCATGACTGCAGCAACAATCCCAGCCCAGGGACCTGGTTTGTTCCTGGGAGCCGCTTCCCTCCAAACACAAAATTAAAAGGTTTTCTTGCCACCAAGCCATATTATAGTCCATAGGAACGTATTCCCTCTGCTGTGTTCCTGGGCATAGTTCTTACAGACATGGGACAAAACAGCCCTCTAATAATTGCAGAGCAATTTTATAATGCAGTTACACACCCATGCCTCTCAAGAGCTGTTTGCTGCTTCAGAGCTTTTCACAGTGATGCCTTTCCAGATTACTCCAAATCGAACTTTTCTGTGCTTGCTAAATTTCCACAAGACTCTTCTCAGCACACAGATTTATTTTCTTTTGACTTTCAAGAAAATCATGGACTTCAGCATGAAGGAATATTTCGATGGATTTGCACCTTCTAGTTTTGGGGTTTTTTTTTAGATAAGTGTTTAAGTAAGTTTAGCAACTACTCATCAGCCCTATTCAAAGCATAATATCTCTCCTTGCATCTTTCTTTGCACCATATTTGCTTGTGACATGCCTTCAAACCATTAAAAACAACCCAGCTGGAAGCCATCCTTCAGGGTGCATTTTTTAAGGGAGCCCTTCCTGTTACACCCACCAAATCCAATTATTAAAGTTGCATTTAGGCTAAGTTACTATGCCAAAAGCATCTACCATACACCCAAATTTTGGCATGCATGTTAAGCCACTCAAGGGATTTGGACATATTTGTTTGAGATCTCATCACATTAGCTGCTGGAGAAACTATCCCCAGTTCTCCTCCCATTTTCATACACTGCAGGATAAATAATACAGAACATGGCTCTTGGGCCAATCCTCAGCATATGAAGCATTAAAGGGTTTAAAGAAATCAAACACTGAAAATATCACATGCAGATACATAAATACAAAGTGGAATTACAGTCAGGACCTGATCCTTTCTTACAAACAACTCAACAGAATATTGTTTTTTACTTTGTTGTTGTTGTTGTTCGGAATTTGTACACTCATTGGTCATTTAAAATCCCGGTGGTGTTTTTTATCTTGGAGGATTTTATAGGAACTTCTAAAAAAGAGCAAAATACAAATGAAAATCATTCAAAATTCCCTTCCTGTTGCACTTGATGGAATCAATCACAGCTTCACACTGTGCTCCATTACTGCAAACTGTATGCCAGAAAACCCAGCTATTAAATTGCTGATGTCCTGAACATGATTCCCACCTGCACAGTCACCTTCTGGGCCTTTCATGTAAATACTTTCTTTTCTACCAGGCGATTCTATGCCATTTGAATTTTAACAGTCACAGGACCAACTTGTAGTAATTTACTGTTACAAGGACACTGCAGGTGTATGTTTTTATCCCATTCTACATACCAATAGGCCTCAAAACCACAAACGCACCTAGAAAGCCAGTGTCAAAGGAGCACAAAATAAAACCAATTTAAGTGAAACAGGGGCAAAACTTTCCTTATGCTTAAATAACATCTTCAGCTTTAATTTTTCTGTTGTCTCTAACCCAAATCCTGCACCACTGCAGGTCAGGAAGACTTTAATATCACATTCACCTGCTGCTGTACCAGCATGCACTAGCCATAACGTGCCTCTATTAAAGCTCCAATTGATATATTCTCCCTGTAAAATATAGAAAGGCTTCCAAGCCCTAGAAAGGGCAGGCAGTCTTGCTCCAGTGTGTATAACAGTATACAACATCCCACACATCTTTAATGGATAATTTTAATGGATCCTCACTCGTTCAAAGATACACAGTGTCTCTTGGGAGAGGAAAAGTAACACATAGCTGCTTCGGCATGTCTTTCACAGCTCATAGCCTTTCAGGAAAGCCATCATCTGTGTTTTAGGACTGTATGTCATTTCCTGTTCTAATCGACATTCAAACTAAATGAAAAGCTATACCTGCTCCATTACACTGGAATCAAATGCACTGGAGTGCATTGCAAAAGAAGCCCCCCCCCTCCCCCCCAACTAACTATCATTATCAGCTAGGATCAAAAGCAGAGAAGGATACAAATGAGCTTTTTTTTTTTTTTTAGCCCAACATTGATTAAATCAGTTCATTTGTGCACCAGTGGAACATTTTCCTTTGACAAGTTCTTGGGGAGGTATTCAAATTTTTACATGAGAAGAGAGGAAGCCATCAGATAATGAAGCAGGTTTCATTAATCTGATCATTGAGCAGCAATCAAAACAGGAGCTGGTGGAGGCAGCAGAGTGAGAGGTTACTGGGGCACAGCAGACCTAGTCCTGGTCACAGGCTAATCAGGACACCATTTGAGCCTGCATCAAATCTAGGATAGTCCCTCTCTGGCTGCACAGTATCTCTCTTCTCCCAAATCATCAAAGCTTTGGTTGACCCTCTTGCCATGAGGTCTGGGTACAGCCACAACCACTTTGCTAGCAGATTTGACTTCAAAGAGCTCATCACTTTGGAGCACTAAGCCTCTGGTATCTCAGAAACTCCAGAAAGATTTAGTTTGAAGGGTCTCTGGTCCGCTCTCAGCACAGACAACTTTGCAACTACAGCTGGTTGCTCAAGGCCATGTCCAGGTGAGTAAGAGGAGTCCCTCAGGGTGAGGAGCCCACAAGCCATAGCATCAGCATGACAAATTTGGGTGCTGACTCAGAAATGCCCTTTCTGCATCAGGTACATGACCACCACCTGATATTCGCACCTGTCATGACCACAGTGGACACAGCCAAGAGATTTGATTGTACTGCTGGAGTTGTTTCCCCTCTCTTGCAGTAATTTCCACAAACCTTGGGCTTTGCCCCAAGTGTGAATTTGATCCAAAAATATAACCACCACCATTTGTGCTTGCAGATCCCTGAAGGTCAATATGGAGCATCCTAAGTCCTGCCAGCACATGCACAGTCCTGAGCTCAGCCTCCCTCTCTCAATCTTTTTCAGCATCTTCATGGGCACGTGCTTCATTTGTGACTGCAGGGTTTTTTTACTGATGGAACCAATATCCTGTAAGAACATCAAAATGTAGGAAAACAAAAAATAAGAAAAAAGCAGTCCTCATCTTTTCCAGCCAGGAGGTCGTGGCAAGGGGATAAAACTCTAAGAAGCCCCTTGCCAAGCTCTGTTAGATATTTTTCAGGACCTGCATCAACTCCACAGGCAGCTAAGTGGATATCTTGGGAAAGGTTTTACCTGAAGTTTCTCATTAGTAAAGCTGCAAAGAGAGACTCACAGTCTTATTTTAGTTCCTTCTATCTCCTTTTATTTCAACACACTTCACCACCCAGGGGATTTTTGCTAGAGAATTACCTTTTCCATGGTACAGTTCTGACCAAAATGACACTTGCTGTGACTAAAAAGAATCCAAATAAAGAGCAACTGTGGCCAAGCACTTTATAGTACTTTCATGTCTACATCTATGTGCTACCTTTAAAAAGGCAGCAGCAAGTGAGACACAGGACCTTTTTCTCCTCCAAACCAAGTGATGTCCACAAGCTGCTGCAGAAAAATAGCACATTTGTTAGATCACATCTCCCCGATATGTTTTTTTACATGAACTCACGTCAAAGATCCAAGAGAGAAAAGCAGTTTATTGTGACCTTGCCTGGGAGTGAAGCTGTAGGGTTAAAGCTTATATGTAATCACATTTTCAGGGATTCATAACCAAAGCCGGCAAAAGGTAGGTTATACAGTAATCTGGCAGCTGCCTGAAAATCTGTCTGCCTGTGGTTTATTCCCCAAGGGAGGCACTGAAAGCCTCATGACTTGAGTCATTTAAAAATAGGCAGAAGGAAGAATTTGCAATGACGCTGCTGGGAACAGCTCTGCGTCAGCCAGGGACAGGCCATGGCAGCTCATTCCCTGCCCATCCTGGGCCCTATCCTAGATAGGATAGTCACCCCCTTCACGGCATCATGTCAGTAGGAGGGTGCTGAGACCCAGCAGGCAAAGCGCAAACTGCTCGCCGTGATGGTGACAATTAGGTTTCTGATTTTGTGTTACAGCGTTGTAGGCTTTCCTCGGTACAAAACTGAGAAATTAATAGCAAAACCAAATATTTCAAGTTGTCATTAAAAACTACCTGGAAAATTCTTAATTCAGCCATCTTGTCCATCCTTTTCCACATAGGCCAGGGATCATATCAGATTACCTAAATTTGGTTTAATTTCATGTATTTATATATGAGTAAGTATACGTTTTAATTATTTTTGCAGGAGGTGGAAAGCAAAGCTCAGTTTAGCTGCTTTTGATGTGCAGCTGTAACAGTGATGCCATTCTGCCTGCAAAGAAGCACCAAATGGATATGATGGGAAAGACAGTACTGGTCGCCAGGATTGCTGGTGACAGACAGACAGACGCCTAACTGTACCCAGCAGAGAGGTGCCATCCGATGCCTTGGAGTGCAATTTCCCCACGTTGCGGCTTGCTTTTCAGGTCTCCCATGAGCCAAAGAAAGCAATGCCCAGGGAGGGGGGAGCAGTAACTTCAGCCCATTAAAAATTGAAAGAAGGGAAATGGTTTCAATTGATTAACCATAAATGTTTGCCTCTCTCTCTCTCCTTAAAATCCTTCCACTTATTTTACTGACCTCAGACCTCTCAAGGGACCCAATGACCTGCGCTGTACCTCTTCCTACAGCATGCAACAACCTTTTGTCTCCAAACTGCACTCAATATCCTTCACTGCTTCATGCCACAGACTAAGTTAAGTTGCTCTATCCAAATTATAGAAGGGAGATGGCCAAGCAAAGAGTTGGGTTCCCAATTAAATCGCTCTCTTCACAATATTTTGTGGCTCTCCCAGAAGTTAAATAACACCCAGTCAAACTGTCACCCTTCATCTCTTCATCTGTCTTTGGGCCAGCAACACGCTGCTGACACTACAAGCAATGAGAGCAGGATTAATTCTTCCTATGCTGATATAATCGAATCTAGCAGAATCTTTACGATCTTCAGTGTCAGTCACCCAGGGACAGGCAGCCTGAGAAGAATACAGTGACACTGTCCAGGAAGCTAGGGATCAGGTCAGGAAAGCTAAGGCCCAGTTAGAATTGAGTCTGGCCAGGGATGTCAAAGAGGATTTTATAGCTATGATTCTAACAAAAGTCAGACTTGGGATAATGTGAGCCCTTTGCAGAAGAAAATGGGAGAAGTGGCTACCCTCAATTTGGAGAAGGCTGAGGTTCTCAATGAATTCTTTGCCTCAGTCTTCACCGGCAAGTGCCACACCGCCCAAGACCTGGAAAGCAGAAGCAGACACTGTGAGAATGAAGACCCTGGGCCCACTGTAGGAGAGAATCAAGTTCAAGATCATCTTAAGAAACTGAACGTGCACAAGTCCATGGGACCTGATGAAACCCATCTGTGGGTCCTGAAAGAGCTGGCGAATGAAGTTGCTAAGCCACTGTCCGTCATATTTGAAAAATCATGGCAGTCAGGTGAGGATGTGAACAACTGGAAAAAGGGAAATATAACCCCCATTTTCAAGAAGGGGAAAATGGAAGACCCAGGGAATTACAGACCAGTCAGTCTCACCTCTGTGCCTGGCAAAATCTTGGAGCATATTCTCCGGGAAACAACAAGGTGCTTGGTGACAGCCAGCATGGCTTCACTAAGGGGAAATCCTGCCTCACCAATTTGGTGGCCTTCTATGATGGGGCTACAGAACTGATGGAAAGGGGTAAAGCAGTTGACGTCATCTACCTGGACTTGTGCAGAGCATTCGACACTGTCCCACACGACATCCTTCTCTCTAAATTGGAGAGACATCAATTTGATGGATAGGACCACTCAGTGGATAAAGAACTGGCTGGATGGCCGCACACAAAGAGCTGTGGTCAATGGTTCAGTGTCCGGCTGGAGACCAGTAGCGAGTGGTGTCCCTCAGGGATCGGTGTTGGAACTGGTCTCGTTCAACATCTTCATCGCTGACATGGACAGTGGGATTGAGTGCGCCCTCAGCAAGTTTGCCGATAACACCAAGCTGTGTGGTCTGGTTGATACGCTGGAGGGAAGGGATGCCATCCAGAGGGACCTTGACACGCTTGTGAGGTGGGCTGATGCCAACATCATGAAGTTCAACCATGACAAGTGCAAGGTCCTGCACCTGGGTTGGAGCAATCCCAGGCACAGCTACAGGTTGGGCAGAGAAGAGATTCAGAGCAGCCCTGGGGAGAAGGACTTGGGGGTGCTGGTCAATGAGAAAATGAACATGAGCCGGCTTCAGTGTGTGCTCACAGCCCAGAAAGCCAACCGTATCCTGGGCTGCATCAAAAGGAGCGTGACCAGCAGGTTGAAGGAGGTGATCCTGCCCCTCTGCTCTGCTCTTGTGAGACCTCAAAGGAGTATTGTGTGCAGTTCTGGTGTCCTCAACATAAAAAGGACATGGAGCTGTTGGAACAAGTCCAGAGGAGGGCCACGAGGATGATCAGGGGCTGGAGCACCTCCCGTATGAAGACAGGCTGAGAAAGTTGGGGCTGTTCAGCCTGGAGAAGAGAAGGCTGCGTGGAGACCTCATTGCAGCCTTCCAGTATCTGAAGGGGGCCTATAGGGATGCTGGGGAGAGACTCTTCATTAGGGAACATAGTGACAGGACAAGGGGTAACGGATTAAACTTAAACAGGGGAAGTTTATATTGGATATAAGGAAGAAGTTCTGAGGGTGGTGAGGCACTGGAATGGGTTGCCCAAGGAAGTGGAAAATGCTCAATACCTGATGGTATTCAAGGCCAGGTTGGACAGATCCTTGGGTGAGATGGTTTAGTGTGAGGTGTCCCTGCCCATGGCAAGGGGGTTGGAACTGAATGATCTGAAGGTCCTTTCCAACCCTAACCATTCTGTGATTCTATGAAGCATCCAAGGAGTGTGCTGTTACAGCACACCAGGAGCAGACGGAAGCAGATCAGTGACAGGTAAATGAGGGAAGAAAGGTATTTTTTAGGACAGCAATTAGTGTCAGAATTACTGCTGTCACCCATACCCTCCCTCTGAGTTTCGGAAAGTGATGCTGATTCTTACAGAGGTATTGCTGAAGACAAATAGCAGACACATGGAAGACTCAAAGACAGGAAAACCTGGCTGCTTAAACTATTTAAGGCACAGCTGCTTAGTGGTATCAAATACTAGACTGGCTATGGTGCCAGACTGTCCTTTTCTTAGATTGAAGACTGTCCCTGAATATCACGTATTTGCCCCACAATAGTGGAAAAAAAAAAAAAGGACAGAAAAGCAAATGATCCTTTTCCAGCCTTAAGGGATGGTGGTTACGGGTACCAGGGAAGCAGCTGGGCTGTTTTTCACATGGAGGCTGAATGCAAGATCGATATTGCTTTAGCGGCCGGCAGATGATGAGATCATGTCTAAATTAATGCAACTCAGCCACCCGGAGGGGAGCTGAGTTCCCAGAAAGAGGGCTGGGGGAGGAAGGGCACAGCCCCAGCTGCCCCAGGGAGGGATAAACTCTCTCTTGCCATGCTCAGGGTGATTGGAGGATGGGTGAAGCCATTAACAGACCAGCTCCAGGGGTAGTGGAGACAGCTATGGCAGGTGAGCTGTAAGCCAAAACTGTGTTACAGAGGAGGGAGAAGTGATGGAGAAACACAGGGTTGTGCAGGAGATCTCTTTGCTTTACTCTGGAGCAACACAAGCAGCTCTGTCCATGAGGGTAAATGACCTTTCCTTGAGTTTTGGCCCACAGACCTCCCTTTTCTTACCCTCTGTGTGGTCGGTCCTGGTCTGGGCGGTACACAAAGCCCAGCTTCAGCAGCTATGAGATGGGTTGATCCTGCCAGAGCTATCATCAAACAACAGTTTATCACGAGCATTGGAGGCAGGAACCTCCAACAGAAGTCAAGAGCATCAGCTCCAATCCTCCATCCACAGTACAGTATAGACCACCTGAAGCCACAAGTATTTAATACTGCGTTTAAACACATACTTTCAGCAAAGCATCCCACAACACCTCAGAGAAGGTGGAAGGGGGGAAAATGATAGATTCACACTGAGATTTCATCTGGAAAACCACTTGCAGAAGGACTGGGCCAGGGCTGTGAAGCTGAAACCACAATACCCCCCAATATCTCACCTTAAATGTTAGACCCCACTGCCATCTTGTGGCAAGCACTTCCCAAAAATAAAGTAAAAGAGGGGAAAACGCGTTAAAAAAAATAATGTTAACAAAGTTAGACGGTGCAGCAATGAAGGATGGGTAAGTTACTGGGAACAGGGTGGGGAAACCTGTCACTTCTCTCAAATGATGCTGACGTTGAGTCTACAGCACCCTACATGATACAAACTAATGTGGAAAAACACAGAGACAGGATGGCCCAAAAGTTGAGGATATAATAGCACACATAAAGCATAATTGCTTGTACAGCTCTGACTGTCTTTTAGTTGTGGCTCTGGCATATTAATACTAGCAAAGATTTAATTGTTATTTCAAAACATTTACATTTTAATTTAGCATCAACCTGGTTCAGATAAGGCTTTTGACCCCAATAAGCAGGATTAAGGTGGAACTGGATATTACACAGAATTGAAGAACGCAGTTGCTGGAATTCAGGGAGAAGATGATTTAAAAGATGGGAATAATGGCTCACACTGATGGTTCATGTGGCATGAAGCATCTCCGGATGCTGAAACCCCACAGATTAACACCCTTCAGGTTTTCAAAATGCACCTTGCCACAGGAATGAAGCAGTTTTGAAATTCCCCACGGTCCTTATCTGGTTGTTAGTCTCAGTTAACTGCTTTGAGTACACCTCAGCATTTACTTTTTGCATCATTTATCACTTGTAGTGCTCGCATCGTGGCAGAACCTTTGCTTAGCAACTGGGAATCACTTCCTAGGAACTGCTTTCTGAGACATTAGCAAAGTGCCTTGATTGCTGTATCATCCAGTCACACCGTGGATGGCTCTTACCATGCTAGAAAAACAGCAACAAACTGGTTTTCCTTCTTTATGGTGCAATAAGCTGCTGTCAATTGCTGTATCAGACAGCACTGAATCCATGTATGATCCAAAATGCTTATTGGGTTTAGGTACAGTGAATAAACACTCACTGAACAAACATAAATTAATGAATCATCTTCAAGAAGTGTGTCTTTTTCCTCAACACAAATATCCACAAGCAGGAACGGATCAAGAAAACAACAGGAAAGAATTATAATTTGAAAAGCAGACATGAAGTGGCAGTGTTTTGACTATTTTGAAAGAAAAACTGATTTATATCAGAATAGCTCTATACACCTGACTACCTACACAGCACTGCTTTCTTCCTTTACAATCCATACAACTCAGGTATCGGGAAGAATAATGGCATAAAAACATGCTTCCAGACAAAAGGTAACACATCTTCCAATACCTTTCTGTTTTCACAGCCTCTTTCTTTGGATCTTTGCAAGTCTTTACAAGTTTGACCCTGCTACACATTACAGGGATGGGTTACACTAGACACAACATATTGCCAGAGACAAACTCTATTTTCTGCTTTCAGTTGAGATTTAATTCCTTTACTAGTTTCAACTTCTCGAGATTCTTAAATGTCAGTGCAGATTACAGACAAGTTTGCCCTAAATAAAATCAATTATGTTGTGGACGCTACATCTTTATCTTCAGAGATGAAAAAGCATTTGAAGGTTGATCCCAGACCAGACCTGAATAAAAAGGTTTCTACTGTCATTAACTTGAAATCAAGACCATTGGCATTTTTATGGTATGGAAGTTGTCTCTAAGTTTTAGAAATTAGGCATTACCTGTCTCCAACCTCTCAGGCACCTGAAAACTTGCACGATGAACACTTTAGGTGATGCTGTCAGCTGCTGTTGCTAAAGCCCAGGCAGGAGACTATTGCAGGTATATAAGTTAGCCCCCTAAATAAATTAGCCAAAATGCTGTCAGCAGCTTTTAGACGCAAAAGCCAGGGAAAATCACAGAGACATTAAAAAGAGCTGGCACCAGACAGACCCACTTATACCTCTAGTCGGCATCAAAAACTGGGAAACATCGTCATTCTCTTGGCAGAGGTTGACTGCAGCAAAGCCCTTTACCCCCAGCACCCAGGATGCTGTAGCAGCAACCTGGAACCGATCAGCGGGTGAGATGCTGACCACAGAAACATACATTTGTTCAACCTACTGGTAGGTATAAATGTGGGGACAATAAAGGGGAAAAAAGGCAGTTTGTGGGCACAGCGTGCTCAATACACTGTGCAGCTGCCCATCACTCTTCCAGCAGTGAGATGGGAGAAGAATTAAGTGGACCTTAATTAAAATCTGAGAGCAATCCCAAGCTGGCTTGGTTACCATCGTCATGGCTACCACAAACAAGACCGAGGTATGGGAAAATGCCGGGGGATAAACTGCCAGGCTAGAGGGCAATGGGAAATGCCCACATGCTCCACCAAGAGTTTTTCCTGCACGCTGAAACAACATCTCTGGGTGATGGGAGCAATGCAGAATGAGGCAAACAACCTTCACAACATCACATGGACGCAGCATTTTCTGGTGCTGGCCTGCCAGCCCATGCTGCAAACAGCAGGGGAAAGACTCGGGTGAGGATTAGAACTCCCCAGGGCCATGAGCAGGTTTAATAGCTTCTAAATGAGTTATTACACACGGGTGAGCACCAGGGTCCCTGCCGTTACCCCAGGTGTTGAGTTGCTGTCACCTTCCCCTACGGTAGTTGAGGCTCAGGACGATCACAAGCCTTCAAAAAAAGAAATGGCAGAGGAAGAAGCTGGACCTGGGTTTCTTCTCCACCTGCAATACACAGCCTGTGCTTTGGGCCAGGCATGCAAAGGGATGTGCTAACCCAGGGGAGGACGGACTGACACGCTCTGCTTGCATGGCTGACAGTCACACACCTCCCTGTGCATAGCAGTTTGCTTTATGAAATCACCCATACAGTCAGGAGAAAAAATACCAACAAAAAGAAAAAAACCAAAACAAAACCCCAACAACAACAACAACAACAACAACAACAAAAAAAGCCCAGAGCCAAGCACTCCTCATTTATCTTCAAACGAGCAATAGTCTCGTTAACGAAGAGCAGAGGAAAGGGTAGGAGTTTGATCTGGGTACCGACAAGGTACATTTTGTGAGAAGATTGCGGAGAGCGGTGGGGATCCACACCCAGGTACACCCGGCTAGGAGGAATACTGTCAGGAACGATTGTGCTGACAGGAACGGTCACGCACGGAAGAAACGAGACCCTCTCTTAACTCGGTGAAAGCCGGAGGCAGCTTCTGCCGAAAGGAGGGTGATGCTTGGTCCCGCGCGCTGCGGTCGCACAGAACTTGCGCGGTCCCACGGCAACTTCCCCATCACACTCAAAATCCCCCGGGAGCCAGAGCAGCGCCGCGCTCCCCCGGTTTCACACGGTGTACCAAGGCAAGAATACTGCGCTCGAAACTGCCGGAGTACCCGGGCTGAGGGAGGCAGACCCACGCTCCCCCTCCCAAAAAGAAAACTCTCCCTGGGCGTCTGATGCCGGCGCAGGCTGGTAGCTGGAGGCAAAGCACCGCCGCAAAGCCCGCGGGTGGAGGAGCGTGAGCTTTAGTTCTTGAGGAACCCGTTGGGAGGATGGGGTCAGGACAGGATTAGGGGGGAGAAGCATCACCTGCCCGGGGTATGTGGCGGGCGGGTGCTGCCCGCCCAGGGCCTCGGGCAGCGGCCAAAGAACTTCCCGGCGCCGCGGCAAACTTTTCCCAGCTCCGGGAAGGCACCGCGGCCTCCCGCCCCGCCGGGTCCTCCCAGTCCCCCCGCCCCCGGCAGAGCGCACCCCGGGGAGCCGGAGCGGAGCCGAGGCGGGGAAGGCAAGGGAAGGGAAGGGAAGGGGGGCCGGGCCGCCGGTAATGGGTTATCCGATCCCCGCAAGGCTCCTTCCCGGCGGCTGAAAGCCCCTAATGCGCCCGGCGCTTCCTCTAACGCCCCGGGCACGATCGATGCCGCTTCTCCGGGGACCAGAGCCGGGAAGGCGGGGGGGAGGGGTTGCGATGTCCCGCCGCCTGCCTCTCTTCCTCCCTCCCGGCCACTCCACTCGGGAAGGGGTTTCTCGTGGGAGGGTGCCCGTCCCTACCTCTCGGCCTTGGTGAACTTGCGGAAAGCCTGGCGGAGGTCGTGGAAGGAGCGATAGGTCTGCGGCTCGGCCGAGATACCCTGCGCCCGGGTAGTGCGGGGCCCGATGTGCGGGCTGGGGGCCGGCAGCACCGACTGGCATTTGTGCAGCCGCCGGCGCAGCTCCTGGATCTCCTCGTCCTTCTCTCCCAAGCGCCGCTCCAGCTCCTTGATCCGCTCCTCCTTCAGCAGCAGCAGCTTAGTGAAGTCCCCTTCCAGCTCGGTCATTTTGGGGGTAACCCCCCCCGGCACTAGTGCCGAGCCGGTCCCGGGTCGGAGCGGGCAGCTCTCATCGAGAGCAGCGGCCAGATCCGCTCCCCGGGAGAGGGGCGGGGGGAAGGCGGCTCCTGCCCGCCCCGGGTCAGGGCAGCGGCCCCGGCATCCCCAAACGCAGCCCTGCGCTCCGTCGGCAGCCGGCGAGCGGGAAACCCGGGTGCGGAGGGCAAAAACAGAAAGGAAGAAAGAAGGGGAAAAAAGACAAGAAAAGAGGAAAGAGCTTTTGTGCCACTCTGCGAAGCCGGGATCCTGGAAATAGCAACAACTACCATGTGATCGGAGGGTGACGCAGCTCCTTGTAACTGGAGCCGAAGACTTGGGATTCAAACAAGAGCACTTCATAAATATTAAATTGCCTTCTGCTAATGAGCCATGTGGAGCCGCCCCGCTCCCCGCTCGGCCCTCCCTCCCGGGAGCTCAGCATCCCACACCCCGGGTCACTCCACATCCCACGCTGCTGTATTAGCCCTCATCAGTCTTCCTTCTCGGCACCCCAACCCCTCCCGGGTACCCTCATCCCTGGAGTACTCGACCTCTGTCCTTGCTTTAGCACCCTGTATCCCTCCCTGCCACGACGTTCTGCGTACTTCCCTCCTGGGGCACCCCTCATCCCACCCTTCTTGAGCACCTACATCGCTTCCCACGACGGTTCTCTGCTCCCCACCCTCCGCCAGGTCACCACACACACATGCTGGTCACCCCCATCATCCTAGGGGGCACCCAACTGCCTCCATATGGGGTACCCCTCATCCCAGCATGCACAGACGGTCTGCACCACATACCATGAGGGAGCAGAGCGTACAGACACTTGGGCCCTGGTGGCACCTGGTCTCCCAGGGGGATGATGGCTGGGGGCTGGAGAGGGCAGGCAGCCTGAGTGCTTGCCAGCAGCTCTGAGGAGGCAGAAACTCACCCTTCCTGGACTTATTTGGAAGAGCCCAGCATGCACATGAATTTTTAATGCTGGCTGGCAAAGGACACCATCAGCTCCCCTATCACATTTCCCTCCCAAACCATCCTCGCTTCCAGTAAGGAGGACAGGAGCCCCGTGCTGCAGGCATAAAGGGAGAACCTGGCCCAGCCCCACAGCCAGGCCTTGGGGGCAAAAGGTGCGCAGGAAGCCCTCAGGATCTGCACCCCAACCTGGGGCAGCCATGGAGTCTTATGTCCTGGGTTTGGGGCTTGCAGGCCTCCTGGGGTTGGGGGGACGACAGGACAAGGATGAGGCAAAGCATCTGAGCTGGGCTTGAAGGACAAGATTGTAGCAATGGAGTCTCAAATTAAGATGGAAAAATCAATTAGCAGCCTCTCTTCAATGAGTTGGAGGTGGTGGGGTGTTTTAGCACATTTCTATTTGTCCCCCAGCCTTTCATGTGTGGTTGGAAACTGCAGTCAGAGCTGCTCTCAGTTCCTATCCGTAGCTTAGAAGCAACCCTTGGGCCAAGGGGTCAGGCAGAACAGAGGGGAGGAAGAGCTGGGGGGTGAATAGTAATTAATAAAATTAATTGCCTTTAGTCTATTGCTAGGCGAAGAGCGCCATCTCGTGTAGGAAACCATCGTGTAGTACAGGACAAAGATTTAGCCGCACACACCCGCAACCCACTGCTCCGGGAAAGGGAAGGGGTGGTGCTGGGGAGAGGGAGCTCGGCCACGCACTGATGTTCAGCACCGTCATATGTTTCCTTGTTAAAATCTTGTTTCTTTAAAAGATGCTTCATTTAGGGAAAGGGGAGCGCTGTACCTGCAGTCATCAGGGCCTTCGTGAAAGTAGTTGCTGTGGGGAACTAGAGAAAGAAACACATCAGAAAATATATAATTTCCTCATAAAGCACATAATCAAGCAGTCATAGTTCACCAATATCAATCCAGGCTTTTCAGGGTTATGTTTTAAACTCACTGCTCTTTATTCAGATTCGAGGACCTCCTATAAGCTTTGGCCTCCATGCAGAAAACAGGAACTGGGTTAAGTACTCAAATAACAGTTTAAAGAGAGATGATAACCAAGCAACACACAAGTGCTTCATACCAGATTAGTATACAGTTATAATATGGTTTTAATTTGAAACGGAGGTAGCCCTCAGTCCCCAAGAACATCAAGATGACCTGCGTGCAATGGCAGGATGCAGGGCATTAGATGTTCTTCTTACAGTGCGAATGATTCCTCCCCATGGTCCCTGGGGCTCAAAGCCCCAGTCCCCAAGGTATGCGACTCCTGAAGAATTTCAGCATCCAATAACTTCAGCAGTAACTTTTCACTTCAATAATTGCCAAGACCAACCTGGAAGCATCACAAGAAAAACAGCAGAATACATGTAAGAAAACCAAACCCCAAATACCCTTGGGCTTGTATATACTTGTAGAGGAAGAAAAGGTGCTTGGCATTCATGCTGGCTGTGCTACTGGCATTCCTTAACCCTCTTTCTTTCCTGACCAAGGAAAGCAGAGGGAGGGCAAGAGACCAGCAGGGACCTCCAACAGGTATCAGTCACAAGATGGTTCCCAAATGTAATTGTTTCATTTTTGTCCCACAGTGGTAACACGTGCATCAGAAGAAGGATGTAGCTTTCCCCAGAGACGTTTTTAAAGCCCAGCTAAATGCTCTTTTTTTTCACTGGAACTTGCAATTTCATGTTTCTGCCCCAGTAGCAGCACTTTTGTATTGGAGTAGTTTTGCAGCCTTAGGTGCCAGAAGTGCAGAGAAAACTCAAAGCATACTGCAAATTAGGCATAATTACATATATACTATGAATTAAAACAATGGCTAAGATCTTATTATCACCACCATGTACTGACAGGCTCTCCAGTCTTCACCGATACATTACTAGATCCCAAGTACAGACACTGCCTATGACACTCGTTCTCTTTTGGCAGAGTTTTACTTAAAAGAAATGAAAGCTCTGGAGCAGAGGACAGCAGGATAGCAGCAGCAGGTCCCAACCTGCTTTCTCTTCCATGCAACCTTGGGTTTAAGTATATGAGCAGTCTCGCATGTGATTATTATTAATACCCCATCTGGCTTTGATTGCTTGGGAGTCATAGCAGAGGAAACATAATCATCAACTTTGGATTTGATTGAGGGCTATCTCTATATGTATAATATGTACATGCCACTAAGAACAGGTATTAAATTGAATCCATGAACTGACAGCCACAGCAAGTCACCAAGGAGAGTTGCCAATTTTACCTCCAACAAGGGCTGCAACTTCAAGGTCATCTGGAGAAGCCCAAATAAGAGTTACCTGCAGAGCAAGCACTTTGCAAAGCCTGTAAAATTGCAGCCTCCCCTTTGTCTCTGCAACAGCCAAAGTCCTCTTCATCATTCATTTTGAAGCCTTGGGTGGGATGGTTTAGTGTGAGGTGTCCCTGCCCATGGCAGGGGAGTTGGAACTAGATGATCTTGAGGTCCTTTCCAACCCTAACTATTCTATGATTCTGTGATTCATCAGCCCTTCCAGGAACACACCTGGTATGGTATCTGGGCTTAGCCTAAAGCAATTTTGGTTTCATCTAAAGATGAGCAACTTTCAAAAACCACAGAGATAAAACATAGCCTTGCAACAAAGCAACAGCAAGAAGAATTAAGGTGCTAAGTAGGACCAGACACCTTAATTGACTTTGACCCTCTTAAGTCTTCCAGGAATCCCATATATATAAAAAAAACAGGCAGGGAACAAGGCAGCTCCTAACTGGAAACCTTTCAGGGCAAGTGGGGTTGAACACATCCAGTGACCCTGTAGTAATGAGAGTATTCAGTGTTATCCCACCTTATTCCTAGGGAGAAAAGGTTATGCACCTGCTCCACCTTTCCTGCAAATTCACCAGGCAGCTGCAGAAAATAACAACACAGCCAGTCCAATTTATTCTTGGTAGTCCCATTTATGCTGGATAGCCCATTACTAATATTTTGCTTTTAAGATAAGGACAGTTGCAGCTATTTCCAGTGGTAAGAATGGGGGACTAGGGGAAACTGGTTGCTTCTACAAGAGCTGGTAAAGAGTTTTACAACCACCTTACTATTGGCTCCTTTTATTAGCACTCTTTTAAAAATGCAGCCAGCCAAATGAAATCCAACCAGTGATACCCCAAGGGATTACAGTTTATCTAAACAAAGAGCATGATAGCATCTAAGAAAGGGTAATGTTTGGCCAGATACGCCAGTCCCAGAGCATCTTGAAGGAGTGCACCCCTCCATTTCCAATTACTAATTCCCAGCTGTGGGTGAACATCCACAACAACTTTCCGTGTGCAAAGGAGGCAAAATGCAATATGCTACTGGAAGTCACTCCCTTGGCTTTGGCCAGCACTACCAGAGCATATTTTCTTGGCTCCCAGCAGCTTTTCTGTTATGAAGCACTACAGAAAACAGTTTAGAGAAAGTAGATATGTAAAATATGCCATCAAACCCAGGAAGGCTCAGCACCTTCATTTCTCACTAAAGCTCCTTCTAATAACGGCAGATAACTTCGCAAGCCTGAAGCACACAGACATTACTCAGACTGGGACTCTAATTATCCCACTGGAAGCCGTGCCAGCTATCCCTTAGTGTAACTTTAACAGAGTATCAAAGGTGGTGCTGGACTTATAAAAATCAGTACCCTGGCTTTTATTCTGCCTTTACAGCCCTCACCCATTTCTCTTTTAAGTTCACTTTTGCAAGCAAAGAGCCTCTCTAGGGTAGACTTGAGGTCACAGCACTGTGTTTTGGAGGAGCTGTATGAAGTCAGCAATTCCCCCATGTTAAAAAAAAAGGAGGGGGGGATTAAGAAAATAAAAAGCAGTATTTATAATCTATGTAAATAGTGACAAAGGTCTAAGATTTCTTCCCCCCTTGCCCTCAATATCGGCTAAGATTTTGTGGCAGCTTCCTATGAGATGCAGCTGTCTAATGGACCAGGTGACACAGATGGAGCACTAGGTAGGACTTCCCAACATTTAAAGGGGTTTACACTTGCACTTATAGAGGGATGGGATTAATAAAGGCAATAGCTAAGGAATGTATCAAAGGTATTTTTGTTTTAAAGGGCAGCAGATATTTCATATATGTTTATTTAGAGGGGGGATTTTTCAGACATATGGGTGCAGTGCAAGAGGAGATGTGGCAACATGTTCTACAGGTACAGGGCCCCAAGTCCCAGGTGTGGTGGCCCTCAATGGCTATCAGTCACATCATCTCCCCTCCCTTACTTGTTCACACGGCTGTGTTCTCCCTTCACCTTTATTTGGTAAATCATCCCTTGGGAATAGATATGATGCCAAAAGCAGGGTGGTACCAGATCAAGTGCTAATTGAATTCAGATGGAGTCCAGGCACTCTTTGTCTTCTTCCAGATTTTAATTGTTTTTCTCATCATGCACAAGATAATTTGTTATGGGAGGGCGTTTTAAGATTACAAAGAGGAAAGATTAATTTTGTGCTCTTTCCATCTTCAGTGAATGTCATTTCAGTCCCTATTTCACCAGGTAATTTAATAAACTGTGTCACCTCCTCAGTGTCTAATTTACTAACAGCTATGAGGCCTTTTCACCACACAGTAACTTCCCAAATGGGAAGCAGAAAGCATCCAAACAGTTGTGGGGCTTTTTGCACATAAAAATGCAAAAGATATTTATATTTAAACAAACCAACAAAAATACCCAGTCTTCCCAATCCCTCAGCAGCCGATGTTAGAGTGACCTGCATGCTGAGGTCTTCACAGAGCTTCTTAAGTTTTTCTTGCTGCCTGGCACCTTCAAAAAGTGCCTTTGATTTGGCTTTGGGCAAAGAGCAGTGTGTGAGGATGTATATGCTGCGTGTCTTAGAGCTGTAAACCCTGTATCTACCAAAGCATGCAGTAGCATACCTCCTTCGCATCACAGAAAGCATCTGTGCTGCTCAAGCATTTCAATAGACCTGGACTGGATTTACCCACCTTGCTGTTAATTACAGCCCATCAAAATATCCAGCAAAATGACTCTGCAGACACTGAGTTGAAGAAAACTATTCTGATTAGGATTTTGGCTTACAAAATTGCATTAGGTCACAGAAATACAGAGATGTCCTACGTTAAGTATTTTTCTTGCAGTGATAAGCTGGAAGAATTTCCTTGTATTCTTCTCTTCTTGCTTTTAGGCACTTTTTCTCATTATTGCTTATGACTTACTGCTCTGTATACAGACCCATAAATTTAATTTCTTCTGTATTATTATAAATTAAAATCATCAGCAGAATGACACGAGGAGGATGTCACTTTCATTAAGGAAAAATAGAAAGCAGAAAATATTTGAGTACATCAGTATCAACACATACATGTTCTTATCGCCGAGTTCTCACCATGACTGCTCAACAGCACCAGAGGTTAGCAGGGGAAAATTAAAAAGTCTCAAGCAACTCTAAGGATAGTGAGGATTTCATTCTACTTTTATCCAATGTGATCCCACAGGCCCTATGTGGGTTTTGCCATGTTATTAAATAAATAATACTAACTCGCCTCTCTGTAGGCATTTGCATGATTGCTGATGCTCTCAGACATGCTCCCTTTCATTCTTCAGGCAGCCGTGACATATGGCTGTCTCATCTCCCCGTCCTTCACCGTCCCACTGCAACCTAATACATTTCTGTCAGTGAATAGACTGTAAGGAGCACTTTTCTTCTTAATATTGAGAAGGGAAAAAAAAATAAATTAAACTTCACACGTGAGACCACTTTGGGCTACAGAAATAGAGCACTGAAATTTAGAGGATCTGAATGTCTATGCCTGAATTCCTGCTGGTTTGTTGGGATGTTTTTCCCCTCTATACTATCCCAAAAAAGTTTCTCCTCTCTGCATTTGTGGTCCTTAAGACTGTACCTTCACTCACATTCTGCATGTGGTAATTTCTGCAAGATGTTGAACACTCAAAAATTTGTCATAATTCAATTTAAAAAAGTAAATTTCTGCCAGATTTGTATCAATCCCTTTCCTTTTTTATCATCTTCCATCACTCGATCTTATTACAAATTTAGGTGCAGGCTTTTCTGAACTGAATTCTGAAAACTCATCCTCCAGAGCATTTTAGTTCTTCTGCAACCCTCACCTGGAATGGCAGTAGGTACATCTGAAACACTCCCCAATTTCTTCAAAGACAGAAGGAAGAAACCAGACCAGTATATCTTGGAAAACACTAAAAGACCATGCACAGGAGGAGGAATAGTGCCTGTTGATGAATATTGTCCAAGACACATGCAAAACAGCACATTTATAACTCAAATCTTGGCAAAGCCAGAGCCAGCACACACAAGGGGCTACCACATGGGAAGCAAAGGAGAACAACTTCAGGAGTTGCAGGAATTCAAGCTGAAGAATACACGTTTTTCAGCTATGAGACCTATCACATTTTTCTGCTGTGAGGCCCATCACAGCACTTTCTCATTCTTTCAAAACCACAGGAATGAAAGAGCCTTCACGATCACTTGCTTCTCTGAAAAAGAGAGTAATACTCCAAAAAAATGAGCTGCCATACTTGTTAGTTATATTTCCCCAGCATGAGCAACATAGACAGCCTACATATAGCACTGCTGCTGTGAAATGGGGTTCTGGCACATAGGAAATGTTTAATCCCAAATATTAAATCCCAATGATTCATTCTTCTGAAACAGAGGGGAAAAGATACACAGCAAGAAGAGTTAAGTTCCTGGTAAAATATCTGCTCCAAGGTTCCTAATGGGAAACGACACAACTGACCAAAGTCTTCCGGCTTCCTGCAGCATAGTACTATGTCAAGCAATGACTATGCCCTTCATTTCTCTTGAACCAGCTAGAGGGTTCCCAGAGGAGCACTGAGCCACTTCCATTTTTTGCAGAAAAACCACAGTTCCAGATCTCAAATATTTCCATCTTCTTTTGTTGCGCTGTGGTGCTCTCAAGATGAGCAAAATATTCCTATTTGCTTCTAGGCAAGAGCCTTTCATTGCCCAACCTTCACCATGAAAATATTGACTAGTTTTCATTTTATCTCTTTTCTGAAGGACTGTCAATTCAGACTAGAAAATATTTAAGTTCTGTATGCTTGGGACTTAAAGGTCAATTAAACAATAGGTCATAAATTACAGCAGTCAGAGGCTTCTCTGTTTGCCACCATGTGCATGACCAAACATTGTCTGAAGGTCCACCTAACACTCCTAAACCATTTTGTTACTCCCACTAGTATTTCACCCAAGAGACATGGACTCTCCTGAAGGTTTTATCAGCTTTCCAGGAAAGTTGTCACAGGCACCCAGCCTTACAACTACACCACGTTTACTGTCCCTGGCCCAAACCCACTCCCAGCATGGTCAACATTACAGGCACACCAGAATGCACGTGGCTGTGTCCTGGCAAGTCAGGGCATCTCTGTCTCAAGAATGGGTATACCTCACCACTTTTTGTGGGGAATAAAAACACCATCTTATTTATTTCCACATCAGACTGGGAGAAATTAGAGATCAGGACCTAAGAGCAGCCAATTGATGTGGGGAAGAGATTGGAGGTCTGGAAGAGGATGTCCCTTACATGGCCAAATCTGTTACTACCTAATGGCAGTGCTGATACTACTAACATTGCCTAGATTTGAGAAAAAGCAAAACAAGCAGCTTGTTGAGAAACTAGGGACTTTTCAGCACTGTATGGCATGAGGTGGACAAGACATGAGCTGCAATGCAAAAGGCACAGAAGAGGTTTCCACCCAAGCCCATAGGACACAGAGCAGAGCTCTGCTCCAAAGCCCATTCTTCTCCCTTGCGGTTGACAAGGTGTATCACAGTCCTTGCATTAACAGCTTCATTTTATAAAGCACTAAGACCAAATTTAACATTTCCCAGTATGCTGCAGTCACAGAACAGAGCACTTTCATCTTTTCTGCTCTGTGTTCTGTATCATACCTAATGGCATCAGTGCTAAAGGGCAGCATCCAGCAGCATAACACAGCTGCTGACAGCCACCTGGCCAACCACAGATACATTAAACCACTAACAGTCTATTTGGAGACTGAAACCATTTCTGTAAAACGCTCAGCATCTCATCTGCAACAAATCTAAAAAGCTTTCTGCTCCTTACAAGCATGTTCAAGTGCAAAAACAAGTGTGCTCAGCGTGACAACTGGTGGTTATCTTGGGAAGATGACACCAGGCCTGACTGCAAAAGGCTGCTCTTCCTGAGCTCCCTCCATGTTTATATTTGATCAGCTAGAAATACCAGGCTGCACTATGGCTGGGGGTATTTGTGGACGTCTGCTTCAAGGTATAATCCATCTTTTCCTTCCTGAGGCCTGCTAATCTCTTGCCTAGCACTGCAGATGATGACTCAAATGTAAACAGAGAAAAGAAACTTACTTGATATGTCAAAAAAAAAGCTTTTTAAAATTAGGAAGGTGACAAAGCAGTTGTAAAATGATCGTTTCCTGGTTTGCTGTAAAGAGAACACTCAGCAGCAGTAAAAACGAGTGTGAGCTGATGCTGTGCCAAGAAACAGGTCTATGGGTCCTTTACATAAATTGACCATGTTGGACGAGGTTTTGAGCTACCTACTTTAGGGGAAGGTGTCCCTGTCCACGGCAGGGGTGTGAAACCAGATGGTTTTAAGGTCCCTCCCAACCCAAACCATTCGGTGATTCTATGATTCAAGCAATGGCTGTAGGAGAAGCAATGACCTCAAAGCACAGCTTTGAAGTCCATGTTTATTTTCCTACAAATGACTCTTGCATTGTTCTATTCTGACTCAAAAAAAACCCATCAACAGTTGCTTTCATGAAGCAGCAACATGTGCAGTCACTCTGGCTTGGCATCACCCGCATTGCCAAGCAATCCCACCAAGCTCAAACTGGAGGCACGGGGGTGGAGGTTTTCAGCCTGACCATGCTTCCAGCAGAGCCAATGCCACAGCTACAGCAGGTTGCTCAGGGCAGGGTCTTGTTACATCAGGGCAGTCCCTGAGGGTGGGGATCCCCCACCCCACAGGGCCCCGTCCCAGGTATGCTCTTCCAGGAGACTTTTCATTAATGAGGCTATTTTTAGGGTCCAGAAACAGGTCTCATTCCTTATTTTGCTACTGCAGCTCAAACCCTGGACAATGCTGTCATTAACTCCATTACTTATTATTGTTACTATTCTCTTGAACCTGCTTTGTTAGGACACCATATAAAATTAAACTACTTGACAGACACACTGAGAATACTGACTTGGAGACTGGCTAGCACCCTATCACATCCCTGTCGTGCTGGCTTGTGAAGCCTTTTAACTTGTACATCTTTATATCAATACTCAGGGGTTGAGATTAACTGTTTAGTTTCTTTTCTTTCAGGAAAGCTCACATTCTCAGAGAACGCCCTGTCACTTCCTAGTCTTTGCCTGGATTTCCACAGCATTTGAACAATAATACTGTAATTTCCCAGCAGAGCTGTTAATGTCAATCTCTGCCTGTGAGAAATTAATACACTGAATATCAATGTTCCTTTCCGCTTCAGTTTTGCAGTTATTTTTACCTTGTTTCCCTTAAGGACCCCAGGATTTCTAAATAAACTTTCATTTTAAAATCCCAAGTAACTGTACACTCAGCTTCTATGCCCTTTGCTTTTGGAAGCTACTGACCACAGAAGCCATCAAGGAAGAAAGAGCCTTAGCTACCTGCAAAGTCTTTCAACACGAATTTTCTTCAGATCTTCCTCAGAAATGGGCTTTTCTTTCTTTGTGATTAAATATTCTTGGCTAAGAAATGACACCATGCACTGCTCACCACAAGTGTTCATACTGTTGGGGAGGGGAGAAATAATTAAAAGCCCCACAGATCTGCAAAGGCACGGTGAATTGCACAACCTACAGTTTGTCAACTCTGACTTTAGCAGCAAAGTGAAAAAACTCGGGTAGAGCTGGTCAAACAAATTAACGACGATTCATCTCACTGGGTACAAATGGCTCAGGGATACACTGCAACTGGGGAATTGGTTGGGTTTTGATTATTTTTTAATCTCAGACATTTGCAGCAGAAAAATGAGAAGAGTTATTGATGCTACTGAAATTACTACTGAAACTTCTTACCTATAGTGAGAGTAAATAGTTGTCATAAACTCTTCAGGAGAAAAGTTTGAGGGGTTATTTTGGGTTTTGTTTTGCTTGGTTTTTTGTTTGCTTGGAGTTTTGTTTGTTTGGTGGGTTGGATATTTCTAACCTGAAGTCCAATGCTGTATTTATTACCTTTTTATACTATCTGTTCAAGATGAAAACACAAGTTCAGCAACAGGTACCTAACACCAAGAGAGTATCTGTGGTATAGACCAGCTTAGTGCAGTGAGCAAAACCAACAAAACCAGATGCCTTTTTTTAAATCTAAATGAATATTTTTCCTCTGGTCAATTTGTTCTTCATTTGAGCATTTTATGCATCACCTGCTTCCCATATTAGAGCCTGAAAACAGCTAGATAAGCACGCTTTGCTCCCATGAACCAACGTATTCATCAGCTAAGAGGCAACTCTGTGTTTTTCAAAGTAAAAGGACAGGAGCGAATTGCTAGTCAGTTACTGTTTACCATCCAGATGAAGCTGTGTTTACGCATATGTTAAGATAAAAATACCAAGGTGATTGAATCAATTGTATTATTTTAGAAATCTTATTTTTCCCCTGTTTCCAAGCTCAGTCCCATAGGAAAAACAGCCTCTTGCCAGTACCAAAGCTTGGTGCACCCAGCTGAACCCAGCCCTGTAGGCACCAGAAAAGCTTGGGGCAAATCAGCTGGCAAAATATTTTACAGCCAGCCTTCAGTGACTGCTCAAGGATAGGTATAAAACCTCTTCATTCTCCTCTCAGCTGAAGTCAGGACCTGTTAAAAGCAATTTCCAAGATCCACAAAGCAGACTTCAAACTGCCTTCAGGTTTTTGGCAGACATTTATCCTATTGAAACTGGACTCATCACATGAAAAATTATTTGGTTTTCCTACATCATTGTAAGTTCTATCACATATCAGCTTGAGTCATGGGAAACAACGCTGAACCTACTCTTGAAGATACAAGATGCTGAGCTATACTCTGCATCTATCTTAAAAAACAAAATGAAATTCCTTTTCCCACTGAAACTTCCTTCTAGTCATAAAAGTGTTTGGCAGAAGAGACTTGTTGCCCACATGCAAGACTGCCATTACATTAATTCTGCTAACACTGCGGTCACACAAGGAAGGGATACGCCACTCTAAGTGGTACCTGCACTAAAGAAGTCCTTGGCTTAGTCAGGATTTTTGGGTTGATGTTCATTATACCTTTCTGCAGAGGAATTTCCAGATCTAAATCACATGAAGAGATGAATTTTAAATGTCTAGTACAGACTCATGTTATCCGGAAGTCATTTACATGCAGTTGAAAATCTTCCAACGCCTAAAATACCCTAATTTTAGTTAAAAATAGAAGTGTGTTTACATTGTGCCAAAGAGTTTACATGATCACAGTCTTACCAGCACCTCTACACTCACATTACTGACATTTAGTGTTTAACATGCTCTCTCTCTGCTGCATCTCCGGAAAACCATGATCTTTGCAGGATTTTGTTTTACAGCTGACTTGCGCTGTATGATGGACGTAGTGAATTCAACTCATGCAGTAATGGGTTTAGAGCAGGAGTGTAACTTTTGATCTGAGAAGAATGTGGCCATCAGCATCCCACATCCAAGCCATGAGGGTCCTGTTCACACGTCCATTTTGTTAATCCCCATCCAGCAGCAGGACACTGAGCACGCTTTCTGCCCCCTCAGAACTTATAAAACTTGAAAGACAAGGTTAGCTGACAAGAGAGAAAGATACACACAAATTGCTGAATACATCAGACAACAAAAAGTCAGTCAAATCACAGCATCCTGGGAGATTTGATGGTGCAGCCTGTAAGCTTTAAAAAACCAGCCACTGCTTCTGATGTCTAGCTTGTTTCAAAGCCAAGAGATGCTGCACAGCTCCTGGATGAAAAAGTAATAAGCACTGCTGACAGTGGACAAGATTGCTTGTCTCTAGCTTTTAATTTTTAACCCCAATCCTTCTCAAATAAAATCCTTCCAGAGAATAACTCCATCTAAGGCTAAGTGGAAAACATCCAGCCTAAGTCTGGAGAGTTTATACACAGCTAAAAGTGGGTCATTTCAGAAGAGTGAGCAGTAGCCTTACCTAGCACAGCCCATTACAGCCTGGTAACCACTAATGCTTTGTTGCGTGCATTTCCTATTTCCAAAATTAATATAAGGATTCCCCCCCCCCCCCCGGATTAAAGTCTCCATAAGACCTGATTGGAGCCAACATAGTGGTAAATGCAGCATGGCCTGACTATTCAGTCAGGGATAAGAACTGAAACAAAGCTTCAATACTGATAAATAACAGGTAGAGTTATTAAATACCTTGAATACTTTTCCAGTTTTATTATTTAGGACATTCCTAGAAGACCACTTTTAGAAACCCAGGGAACATTCTGCAATTTCAAGATAAACACATTTATTTTCTGTGCTCTCTTATATATACGCTTTGTATTCAACAGCATAAAAGTTTCATCCGATATAAAAGAAATGAGCCTGCTTACATATAAAAAAGAAAAAGTGTTATTCCTGGAATATAATTACTTGCTGATTCCAGAAAAGGTAATAAAAAAGGGTTTGTTGAACAAGAGGAATGAAGAGCCAGACCCAAAGGGAAATACATTCCCTTTGCAAAGCTTGAAGTGCCCAGAAGAAAAAAGAACACCAGTGCCAAAAAACAGAGGTCTAACTTGTGGCAATGCTGAACCCCAGAAAATTAGCAGTTTCTAAGGACTTTCAAGGAGCCATTATCCCAGTGACTCCACTAAATTCTTACAAGATTAATACTTCCTAAAAAACCTGAACTTTTAGACACATTAGACCGATCTCAGATTATGATAAATGTACACGATGTATTTCCATTTACACTGAAAAGGTCTTCAAAAGTTGTCAGGTGTGTTAGGAAAAAAATAAGATCCTACCCTTCCTCATCATTTTTACAATTACTAAATGAATAAAAATACAGAAATTTGTTCCCACAACTGTGTTAAATATGGTTTTAGAATAGCATTGTTTTCTAATATTCTGATAGGATTTCTGCACTAGCATCTTTCTCTAGAAAGTTTCAGTAACTGTGGGGTATTTACGAGGATGGTGCATTAGTGCCTGTAAAAAAGGTAATAGTAAAAACCAGATAGAATATCTTCAGTTCTTTCATGGATAGAAAGTGTGCTGCCTGCTCCTGCCTCTTACTGCCAGTGGTAGAAGTGCGAGTTAACTTGTCTAGGTGTTAAGAAGATATTCCATAGGAAAATGCAGGTGAATTTAATCACAAAACAGAAATTTAGGTCCGGCCATCTGTCCGTAACAAGGAGCACAAGCAGACGGTATTTACCCCTTTGCACTCACTTTCTCACCTGCCAGAAGTGACAGTGATATTAACAAGACAAAAAAAAAAACAACAAAAAACCCAAACTAAACTGATTCTGAGCACATGACAAAAATGAAACCATGGCACTTGAGCTCTGACTTCATGGCCATTATCAGCTCAGAGCTGATGGTCTCCTTCCAGATCCACAAGTCAGTCTGTTGTTCTTCCTCGACTGGTGATGGTGCAGTAACAGAGCAGTAAAATCTTTAAAGATAGCATTCATTTGCCAGAAATCAGGTTTTCCAGTCTTTCAAAACACCTCACTAAGGTTTCCTGCTTGACATACAGAAACATTCCATTAAAAATATTAAATTAGGCCATCACAACATGCCATAACGGGCTTGGAACTAGATGGCAGGGGGATTGGACCTAAATGGTCTTAAGGTCCTTTACAACCCTAACTCTTCTATGATTCTATGAAGACCTTCTTGACAAGGTGAAAAAAAGGAAAAAGGGGGGGGGGGACGGGACGGGGGAGAAAAATATGATCATCCAGTGTTGACTAAAACTTATTAACCCTTTTCAAAAAGATATTTTAAAGAAATGTTATGTTTGTATTTTGAAACAGTCCCAACAGTTAAGTCAACCCCAAAAGAATTTCAGGTTTCTTCGTTTCACAAGGCGGGGAAAGGTTGGAACAAAAAACAAAATAAAAGCCAAAACAAACAAACAAACAAACCCCCACAAAACCAAACCACAGACAAACAAAAAATAAACCACAACTATTCCAGTTGACCCAAAAGTACGCTTTTTTGCTTGCTGGCTGAACCAGAAAGCAGTTTTCCATACAGCTCTGTCCTCAAGGGCAAGGTATTGCAAGTGGAAGCAAGCTGAATTCTTTTGATGATGAGTAAAGCAGAAGAGTGGCTAGCACACTGCTGGCTGCCTTGGCTCTATGCTAATATCCTATAAAAACCTACATGCATCACCCAGAGCAGCAGCAAACCCTAGGACACTTCAGGATGAAATCAGTGGAGTTGGTCCCAACCACACTTTAAACATAAAGTTGTTCTGCTTATTGCAGCAAGTGGCCATAGAACTTGGGTGCTCAAGAACCTTTGAAGCAGAGATGTGCTGGAAAATAGTCAGAGCTAGGGTGAACTTTTCTTGCTGCTGATCCAGAAAGGGTCTAACAATTTATGGGCTAGTCCACGTCTATTTAGATTAATCAGCTTTTTTGGTAACTCCATAGGAAATCAAAATGTAGATCTAGAAGGCACCTCTGGAAGGGGTCTCCAGAGCTTCCCAACCTAGTTAAAGGCCCAGGTTTCACTCCATCTATTCATGAAAAGCCTCAGTATAGTCCAGACAGTCCCAGAGATGGTCCAGGTACCCTTGTCTTTACAGGGGCTCAGAGGCTGAGCCCCATGGCCCAATTCAGTATCTCAATGAAAACTGAGAACCATTTATTCCTAGACTACCCTGCGCGATATCAGAAGATGTCCACGGGAAGTGGCAGTGAGAGATTCCATGACTGCTTTCAGCAATCCACTGCGGTACTACGCAGGAGAAATTGTGTGATCTACAGCAGAGAGACTGAGATAAGACAACAATAAGAGACTTATTTTCCACATTTACCAGGGACAGGATATTTTGCTACTCTGTATGTATTGGAACATGTTGGGGATTTGGAGTCTTCAGCTACCTCCCATTTGTCCAGAAATTCTTATTCTCCCATCTCTTTTTATTTTTCTTTTGTTTCATAGAATAAAGTATATTTAAAAAAAATATCTCTTACAAGTATGTACTCCTAAACTTTAGGCTAATACTTATTTGTATGACTGCATCAGCTACTGTTGATATTTATGTTGAACAGAGCATCACCACACACATATCCACCTACACTCTGTTGAAAGAGCTGTGCAAGCAATCCTTCAGGTAACATGGTACCCATCATCCTCCCTGTGAAACACAGCACCCCTGCTCCAAACCCCAGTGCTTTAGCAGCAGGAAATCTCTAGCAAGGACAGAGAATCGGCCAATAGTCAGTGCTTTGATCCATTTGTGATTTTTTTACATCAGAATTGATTCATGAAGACCACAAATTGGACAAAACCTTGAGTTTGCTCTGAACAGCAGCTGGCTCCTGTCATCTCCAGAGGTCCCTTTGCGTGCTATTGCCTCTCAACTCAAAATCTTGGGTAGAGGTCTGCCCAGTTCCGGGTGGTGGCAGTGATGCCTCATCCCCTCCCAAAATATCAGGGATATTTTGGTTGCTTTCTAGAGCAGCTGATTTAAGCCTTTTTTATTATTATTTTTTTATTTTTTGTAAACTGCGAAAATGTATGGTCCCAGGGAGAATATTTGTTTACAACTCAGAATTTTTGCTTACATTGGTCAGTTCCATGGTATCTAAACGTTTTTTTCCCCAGACATACAAATTAGTACTTAAAATACCCAGAACACACCATTCCTAACCAATGCCCAGGGCTATATATTCTCTCAAATTTGTAATTTGTTACTGAACAATAGAAAGACTTCAGCAATTTCCAGCTGCAAAAAGTTTTGTGAGAAGTTTGGCTGCTTCTAAAGCAGAAAAAATAAAGGCAGCACATTACCTAAACGTTGTTAACAAAGTTTGCCAGGAAGGGTGGACATCTCCTTTTCAACAGCACTTTCCAACAGTGCAAAGCTATCTGGTGCTGCCTGATAAGCCAGTTTTCCATTGGAAAAATTATGGTTTGCCAAAGCTGCAACTTTCTCAAAGAAATGTCAAAAATTCATTTTTTTGAATGGCATTGACGTGCCATTTCTTGACTCCAGGGTGCTGTCTCTGCTCACAATGAGAACGGCCAGAAGTGAAGCGGCCAGGAAAGCTTATAAGGTGAATGTAATTTATTTTTTTTCTAGCAAGACCATACCTACCTTGGGGTCCTGCATTATTCCCCTCCACTGCATGCATCTGAAAGGATGGTAAGTGCGACAGTGGAGCAAGGAGCCTGCACTATCCAAAACCACTGCAAAAAGAAGGGTTCTCCAACGCTGCGTATGCCAGGGCTTCTCTCTGTTTTACTCCTGCATTGCTCTACCCTCTTTCTCCAGCTGAATGCTCCTGCTCATAGGAGCCTGCAACATTTATCACCAGCAGATGAATATTTGTCAGGGCCAGAAGTGTTATATGAAAAAAACATTGCTGAAAAGCACCTTCTGCTAGAGAGAAGCCAAGTTTTCTATTAACAAGTGCATTTAGGGTGTATGGGTCCAGACCTATACATTACACCTCACCAAATTCACCAGCCTCAGAGCCCTGCATGAAAAAAAACCCCAAACTGCAAAATATTTCTTGAATCCCCACAGTTTTGTCCCATTTGCTGATTGCAGCTCTTAAGATTAAACTGTTGTTTTCTATTTACAGTGAAGTTGAAGCAGAGCTAACCTTGATCCCTGTTTCTTGGTCACAGAATTGTAGACGCTGGAGCGATGTTGTCAGTTTTTACTTTAAAGAAACACCATTCCTCTAGGCATGGAAACATTTGACGGTTTAAGCTTGGCCACAGCTGAAAAGGATTTGTTTAAAACACCACTTCAAACTGAATACATTTCCCATACATTATTATGCAGGGCAGCTGTGGCAAGGATGCTGGCAAGCTATCAGCTGGTAGAGCTCATTTTAAATAGCAAAGCAAACTGCAACACCCCAAAAGCTAACAGGGTCATTTAAAGAAATAATAAAATTAAATAAATGCTTCAAAGGACAGAAAATACACCTATGTTGAAGTGACACAGGCCTGCTTAAGCTACTCAGATTAGTCTATTTTTCCATTCTATTATATTAAATATTTACTCTGTTAGTGGTTAGTAGTCACACATCCAAAAATAAACACCACTGCCTTGCATCACAGACCCTGTTTTGTTCAGCTTTGGCCTAACACGGACGACCAGGCCAGCCACCCACCTGAACACAGGGACAGCTTGGCAGCCTTGCTGAACAACGCTGCAATTTTGCTGGCTGGATCCAAACCCAGGCCCTCAGGGAAGTTCACATTTAGACCAGGTGGAGGGGCCAAGCCTCATGATTTGGACCTGAATTACTTTTTGTAAGCTCCAGAAGAAGAAACAACCTTTTCTGCTTCTGACCCAGGCTCCGAGGTCTCAACAAGCCGTGTCTATACCAGCCTCTGCCATGAGGACCCTATGCCTTCAGGCTCAAAACCATCCGTCATCAAAACCAATGTACCAGAAAACAGACCACCTGACAAACCATTAAGTGAAAAAAAAGAAAGGGGAAAAATAAAAGAACAAGACTTTGAGAAATATTTTAAGAAATACGTATCTTGACCAGCACTAATTCTGGTTCTTGGCACTTTGAGGCTCTTGGACCACATGGAAGTATCTAAGTCTCCGCCATTGAGATGTCCATATTTACTGGGGCAATACGGTCAGAGTAACACTTAATAAACAGTTTGCCATCTCTCCAATTTGTATAGACAAGTAATTTTTTCCTGTACCTACAGAGCCTGAGAAACTGATGAGCAGTGTGCAGCTCCAGGCTTTGCTTTCACAGTAATACTCACCATCTACTTGTTATTTCTCATATCTTTCAGGTCACAGGAACCTTTTTTTTCCTTCATCTTACAGTTCTTCTCATAGCCATTTTTACCTCTTTCATCCCTAAGGGGATTCAGTACAGGCTGTTGACACGCAGCAAGGGACAGACCACACAGGCCTGATTTATTCCATTGGCACCTCTGCCTTAGCAAGAGCAGCTGACGTTAACCCTGATTCTTTTTTCCCTGCCACAAGAAAGGTCAGAAAGACAGAAGAGGGAAAGGTGGCAACAGGCTCTTCATGCAAGGAAGTTCATCCTATCTTGTCCCATGCAAGGCTGGCTGCAATCACACTGCAGAAACCCCACAATAAATTTGCCAAAGTATAGATGTGCGGTTTCAGCTGCTGGTTCTGCAGTTGGTTTTTTTCTTGTGCACCAGATGCACTTTTCAGGTAGTCCCAGAGAGGAAAAACCAAGCTAAAAGGCTGATCCCAAACACTTGCAAAACTGCAAACCAGCAGCACAATGGCAGTGCCAGTGCAAAGATGACTCAATTTCCCCATTTCACATTTACTTCCCTATCTCACTGGCTGCTTAATGGACCAGTGTCTACCTTGGTGTTTGGATTAGGCTTACCCCTAGTTTGACAGACGTTATCAAATACATACCCAATCAAATACTTTTGCCCTTTCTACAGAGAAATATCTGGGCCACACTCACCCATCCTGGTACAACGTGCTGTGAGGTTAAATGATGCTTCCCACTGTTTATTCTTCCCCTCACTCCATAATTTGAACAGGACATTTTTCTTTACTTATATTTCACAATGAATGAATAAACCAGTGACTTAAAAAGCCAAAGTCGTTACATCAAATCCTAGCGAAGCTGTGATTTCGTTCTTGAATTGCTGATAACAGTTCTGTACCTGGTTTATAAACTTTTTGTACTTCATGCCTTAATGATATCAGGATGTCCCAAGTGATTTTCTGCAATACCACAATGTAATAAGGCACACTTTACTTCAATGTACTACTGAAACACTTTACAGAAGAAAGTTTGCATATTAGAAAGGTACAATGAGTCATGGAAATATGACTATCACTTAAAGAGTGAATTGGGAAATATTCTGTATGCCTGCATTTGCCAGGCTGACACAGGAGTTATGAAATGGTCTTTGAAGAAAAACAGAAGTGGAAAAAAGCAAAAGTCACATGGAAGAAGACATGAACCCAAACTCTTTGCTCTTGATTCCCCAGGTGGCAAAAGCTCAGAAGCAGCAAAAGGCTCAACCTAGTGGTTAGGTCTGGCTCACAAGTGCCAACTTTGTTTGCATTATGAAAAATTACAGAATCACAGAATGGTTTGGAGTGCAAGGGGCCTTAAAGATCCCACACCCTGTCATGGGCAGGAACATCTTCCGATAGACCAGGTTTCTCAAAGCCCTGTCCAACCCGGTGTTGAACACTTTCAGGGATGGGGCATTCACTGAGCAACCTATGCCAGGGTCTCACTACTCTCATAGTGAAGAATTTCTTCCCAATATCAAATCAGAACCTGCCCTTTTTGAGTTTCAAGCCATAACTATTTTTTGCGTATCACTTCACAGCCTTGTAAAAAGTCCCTCTGCATCAATCTTGTAGGCTTCCTTTAGGCACTGAATGCTGTTTTAAGGTCTCCTGGAGCCTTCTCTTCTGCAAGCTGAACAAGCCCAGCTCCCTCAGCCTGGCTTTCCAGGAGAGGTCTCCAATGGTCTGATAATCTATTCCTCTGTATGTCACCCAAGATACCTGTCATTGCTTCTACCCTCTGTTGGCTTTCTTTTTCTGCTGGTGTTTGTCCAGGGGCTCTTTGTTCATTCACAGACCTCCTGGTATTCTTGCCTGACTTCATCTTTGTTGGGATGCACTGCTCCTGAGCTTAGAGGAGGTGATCCTTGACTATTAAATCAGCTTTCTTGGTCCCTTCATCTCATTTTACTCTACTAAGCAGATCTCTCAAGAAGCCAAAGCCTGCTCTCCTGAATTCCAGGGTAAAAAGCTTGCTGTAGACCCTTCTCACCAACCTAAGGATCTCAAACTCCACTATTTCATGGTCACTACAGCCAAGGCTGCCCTCAAGCTTCATGTTTCCCTCCAGCCCCTCCTCGCTGATGAGAAAAACGTCCAGCATAGCACCTATCCTCGTTGGCTTTTCTATCACTTGGAGAAGGAAGTTACCATCAACACATTCCAGGAACGTCCTGGATTGCCAGTGCACTACTTCGGTGTCCCTCCAACACATATCAGGGTGGTTGAAGTCCCCCATGAGGACCAGAGCTTGTGAACACGAGGCTGCACCTTTTTGTCTATAGAGGGCGTCATCCGCTCGATCTGCCTGGTCCGGTGACCTGTAGCAGACCCCCACTGTAATGTCGATTCTCCCTGCCCTTTTATCCTGACCCATGAACTATCAGTCGGCTCCTCATCCATCAGCAGGGCTCCATGCACTCCAGCTGGTCACTGTCACAGGGGGTGACACTGCCTCCTCACCCCTCCTGTCTGTCCATCCTGTATACTTCCATTCCAGTGCTCCAGTCATAAGCCATCCCACCACATATCCCTGATGCCAATAAGATCATAACCCTGCAGGAGGCTCATTTTCCTCCTTGGTCTCCCAGCAGAAGAAAAGTCTCCAAGGTCCACCAATGCCTTTTTAAAGTTGTACTTATATATAAAAGCAGAGTAGCTCCAAGCCTCATTCCCCCACATCTCTCCTACCTAGACTTGCCTAGTATTTTGTGCAAATTATTACCATTTCTCTTACCAATGCCCTTATATCCTAAGATCAATACCACTTTTCTGACCTCCTCTATTTTATGTGCATAGTTCAATATTTGCTCCCTCCAAAAAAACAGAACAGTGCCATTGTTCCCATCTTCTTCACGTGTGCCACAGGGAGATTTTCCTTTCACCACCAGCTTTCCCTTATCAGGTTGGATTTTTTGATTGATGTCAATACTGCCAAACCATCAGCTCCCAGCTAATTCCTGACAGTTTGTGCATGAAGGAGATGTACTCCACATTTACATGCAGGCTCACAGGAGGACCAGGAGATAGCTGCAATGTTTAATGACAAGTCTCTCACTCCAAACAGGACAAAACCCTAATTCAATAACATATTATTTGTCCCTAGAAATGTCTTTTTCCTTAGGATGGTTTATAATCACATGGATAAAATTTTGCTTTCTGTTCTCCTCTCTTGGGCACACCAACAAACCACATTTATTTGCTTTGTAACATTTGGCAATGGCTGTTTCAAGGTACGCTGTATCACTTGGGTGGTTTCCCCTTGTTTGAACCTACAGCCCATGAGGAAGCTACCAGGTTCCTGAAGTTACACCTGTATTAGAGCCCAAGCACCACAGTCCATGTGCTGTTGAATAGCTTTATTTCCACCACTGCTTCAGGATCTGTATAGAGCTGCAAAAAGCCCTTTTTTCCTGTAATAAAAATAGGTTATGTTCTGTAGGTATCCATGCAGGCTGCAGCATGTTAAGTTCATGCAACCTTGTGCAGAGTGTCCTTCCAAAACAAATAGACAAATAACTGTGAGTCCTGTCTTTTCCATCTCACTTACTTGTCCTGAAACAAAACAAAAAACCAAACACAACAACCAAAAAGAGAAAGGAAACTTTTCTCCTGCACACACATAAACCACAAAAAGGTGCTGCAAAATAAGCACATCTGGCCTTTGAGTTTGCTTGTTTGTTTTGTAAGATTTGGTTTCAGATGTGACACAGTTTTAAGTATGTTATTTTAATGATTAGTAAAAGCATTAGAAGGCTTCCTGTCAGTGATTTATACAGTAAATCCAATTATTACTTTTCATTTATATTTAATGTAAATCATTACTATTGGAACATCCTATTACTTTAGAACGTACTTAAAGATGTAATAAGAAACTGGTTGGGAAGGCAGAGCTTAGAGAAAGCCATTTCCACAACAGATAATTTTAATGTCTGCTTACTGTGGGAGGAAGAAGGGAAATATTACCAAAAATTAAAACCCAAATTTTAACCATATTCGCACTCCCATGCTATGAAAATATTCGCCCAGGTATTAATATTCATTGTCCCAGCTCTTATTTTCCCTGTGAAGCACATATTCAGAAGTCTTATTTTCAAATTAATCTCCTTTCCTTCCATTTTTTGACAGCCATGACCACTGAGAATGACAAACTGGGCACCTGCTATGCTTTCGTACGAAGGACAACTTACCCATGACATTTTGCAGAAATTGCTTTTTTAACCTCTATTACATAAACCTGAAAACCTGCAGCATCAGGGTTTGCCTTCATTGCCTCCTACTTAAGACGGACATTTTATGGAAAGAAATTAATAGCTACTTTTTACTACCTAACATATTAGGCCCATGATAACCTGTCTTTTTCCAAACCTCGAGTAAAGCTCATAGTATCAAGAAACTGAATGAAGAGAAAAAGAGGGATGAGGGGGAGGAAGTCATGGAGCAGGTTGGGAAATTTTCAGTATAAGGTGTAATCTAACTTTTAATTAACATCCCAAGCACTTGGGTCTAAGGACCTCTTTTGAAGAATTATATGCCAAAGGGAAAGACACGCCAGCAGGTTACAGAATTAAAACATGCTTCTCGTAACAAGGAGACAAAAACATTTTCACAAGTGGCATTGCCACCAGCTCCTGGTTTAAAACGCTTTTTGGCAATTCCTTCATGACACAAATTTCAGAAACCTGTATTGGCAGACAAATTAGGAATGAGCACATGTCACGGGCTTGATGGAACACAGTTACCTGCGCTCACATACAGGACTCAGCTCCTGTATGTGCATTATGATTATTCAGACTGACATTATACCAGGGAACAAGGGTGGTATTACAAAACTACTTTTGTACTTTTCCCCTTGTGATCCCGATCGGTAGCACTTGCAGAAAACCCATGAGACTGCAGATGTCATAAACACAGCAGGCTCAAGCACCACGCTACAGAAGACATTAGATTTGCAAGCAGGGGAATAAGAAAACATTTATGGACAAGCATAGTGTCAATATTTGATCAATATCCAAACATTAGCCTTACACAAACACATCATATCAAACTATTATAAGCCAAAGGAGTATTTATGACCACAGACACAGAAAATGTTTATAATTTATTTTATTTTCTTTGGCAGTGTCAGGACATGTGCCAGTGTCAAATCACTGCTGCTTCTCTGTGGCATGATCAAATGCTAAACATCTCAGCCACAATAAGGGACAAGTGGCAACACGAGAGGCTAGAGACTTCCCAGCCAGAGGAATGGGGAGTGCAGAAACTCCATTACTAAAAACGTTTTAAAAGAGTTTGATTTGCACCTGATGTCAGTTTGGAATTGGGACCAAACGGTTTATATATAAATATACATATACACAGACTATTTGCTCTAATATGGGTCCTTCGCAGCCTAGAAGCAATTCTTTCACAGGGTATGCTGCAGGCTGCTGAACCATAGGGTTGTTTTTTGAAACCCTTAGGACTTGATTTGTTTGCAGTAATAGACCACAGTAACATTACAGTATGCAGATTTATTCTGGGGAAAGGGACCAAAGGTTTCTACAGCTATGACAAGCTTTAATGGTGTTCAACACAACCTGTAACTCATGGCTCTCAGTATACACTCACATACATAACCTTCCCTAATAATACCTATGTGTCCTACTGGATCTACAGCCCACTTGAGAAAATTCAAAGTCCTTTTGACAACAGCACATTTCTTCCCCCATTTCCAGCTGACCATCCCCCTGCAGTGGGCATACTACTAACCAGGGGCTACTGTACTCAGGTGTCTCTGGAGCACAGCACGATCAGTCTAACCCAGGTGTCCCCATCAAGCAGAGCAAACAGAGCACTTGAGAGATGCTTTCAACACTACCAAGCAAGGGAAGGGTGTTGGTAGCACAGACACATCTACATTACAGCTGAGCTATTAACATTGAATCTCATCACTATTTTAATGTTTTTTCAGGGTTTGAGAAGGCAGATCTTCTTATATCACAGATCACAGCTCCACCCAACAAAAGCTGAGGCCTTATGTTTCTTAAAGCCCAGCCTCCCAGCAAAGGTCTGCACACAGTTTACTGGGTTATGTGAAAAATAAAGGAAACAAGGACCTGACAAAGCAGCCTCCAACACCATCCACATCTCCAAATGCGGGGATGCACAAAGGCTCCTTCACCACTCCAGCACTCAAAGCCACATCAGTCTTTTGGTAAGCACATCTGTATCCATAGATCTCCACCCTCCCCCCCAAAATTCCTGATCACATCTTACCTTGGCAGAGCCTCTGCTTTCCTTCCCACTGCATGGCAGACATCCCCATACGAGTGCCTCCATGTCAAAGCAGATGTGTCCTTATGCTGGGTCCAGCCTTTTATCTTCTCACCACTTGGCAGCCAGTTCTCCCACACCTGCTGCAGTTTTCTCTCCAGTGAGGGCTTGCTTGGTCTTACCTGTAGCTCAGCTCCTATGGGCCCAGTTCCACTGACCCCAGGGCTTCCTGCAGATCCAGCCCAGCTGCATAGCCTTGGTTAAAACACCTGAGAAAACCATCATGGAGAGTCACATGAGCTAAGGAAGATACAGAGATGGTTGGGATGGATGGTGGCTGAGATGGATCCACTCCCAGCTCGAGGATTCAGAGAAAGAAGCTCCAGTAAAGAAAGCTAAGGGGACTGGAAGCATGATTGAGGTTCCCTTCCCAGGCATGATGGAGGTCAACCCTCTCCACCTGGCTAACGACAGGCCAGGAGGTGAACTCTGCTCAGGTGTCCACTGGGGGGTGGTGAACACTGCTTGGCATAGAAGCTCCCAAGTCTCAGCTAACCAGCACATGCATTAACTAGTAAATACTTGCTCTGTACTTTTTAACCTATTTCTATCTTTCTTGCTAGGTCTCTTTTTGCACCATATAAGCTGCCCAAGTCAAGTAACCCACTCATGTGACTTTGGGGCAACATGGATTCTAGCAACATCTACCTACTGTAGCATGTCAAGCCATTTCTAATGGATGTGAACAATGTCCCTACCACTGGTGGTTTCTGAAATCATGTCCTCCTGAGTTCCCATCTCCTTTCTCTCCTGAGCTTCCTCAGCAAAACTCAAAGAAAGCCCAATGCTAAATTAAAATCTTCCCTACTTCAAAACCTGAGGAAGCAGAGACCAAGAGGTGACCCCTGAACAGGGCACCCTACTCCTACTGAAATCAAAGATGTTTAAATGGCTTCATTACTATGCTAATGAGCAGCTACTGATCCCCAGCCACAGCCAGCAGGATTTGTCACAGCTGAACTGGAGATATGCCATTAAAGCCTCACTGGACAGCCTAGGAAATTTCCTGCAGCACTTCCAGGGGAAGCTGGAGGACTGGGGCCACCTTAGGGGTTTTGTTGCAATCAATAATTAATACAAAGGGGTGACATCCATTTAAGTGTCATTTTTCTTGAGCTGGATGTTCTTTTCTCTAATCCCACCTGGCAAGCTGAGGGAAACTGCTGAACAGGCAACCCACTGCTGGTGTGATTGTGGAAAAGGAAACAATTATGTCTTGCTGCTCTTGGGGCTTCTCAACTCTACCTCTCAAGAGGCTTTCAAGCAAACATAAACACAGATCACAGCTCCTCTTTTGATCAGTTTTCCTCTTCTGAGTAAAAGCTGTCCCAGAGAGAGGAAGGCAGAGAAGAAAAGCAGAACGGCTGCCTTTTCTGCACAACCCTGAGGGCCTTCATAAAGTTATGCTAAAATAACAACTCCTTTGGTATCTGAATGGCTTTCCATGGGCCACCGTGTCCAAATGTGTTTTCATGCTTCCCGTGTGTCTGTGGGTCAATCCAGTGGAAGCACAGCCAGTTTCTACACCACGATAGGCCTTGATGACTGGCTTTCAATCCCAAATTCTTCTATTTACATATCTAACGCTACTCACCCCCTGCATTTCATCTAATGAACAGATGGCTTTTCCTCCCCAGCAAGACTTTCCAGTCTTGCCTCATGCATCATCAGACTCCTCTGTTACCCACACTGAAGTAACATCTCCCATTGCTGTCTTTCCCCCCAAAGAGACTTTTTCATTCCTTCTTTTGATGATGATCACATGAAGATGCATGACACTTCATTTTTTGGGGCTGATTCACCCCCCTCCCCCCCATGGTACAATTCCAGGCAGAACCATTTATCTGATCACTGAATTATTTCAAATAATTTCCCTGTGGAGTCCAAAGTGCTTGGTGGCACAGTAGCATTGAGTCTGAAATTTAATGTCACCGATGACCAAATCTCACCAATTCCTTAAGACGGATGAAATAGGACGGCACATGAAAGACGGAAAAATCCCTTTCATAGGGAAAAAAATCTGATGTTATATCTGTCCGTCACTCCCAAGCTCTGTTCAGGAGGTCAGGAGAAGCAGCAGACCCCAAAACCTCCCTGGGTACTCCGCTCAGTGGTAGGCAGATATGACTGTGGGGGTTTGTTTGTTTGGTTTGGGGTTGGGGTTTCTTTGTTTGTTTGTTTTAAATGTGCTCCCAAATCTGCGTTTGAACCTTTGTATTCAGCAGAAAGGTGGATACTGGATGGCAAGCATTTACTTGGGAACAATCATGACTCTGGGCCAAGAAATGGGTGAGCACAACATTGCGTCAATGAGACAGTGGTTTGTGCTGAGCGAGGAGCAAGATGAAGCATGATGATGATGATGAAGCATGAAGATGAAGATGATCATGAAGCAAGATGCTGCTTGTGTTGAGGGAGCAAGGCCCCTGTTATCTACCCACCACACAGGAATACCTAACGCTTTTAAAGCTGAGCAAACACCAGTATGACACTTCCAAACATGAAGCGTCAGCAACACCTAATTGTAACCTATTTAACATGCTTCAAAACCAAGCCTGAGGCTCCCTTAAATGTAGATCAGCATCAGTATAGGCTAAGGCTGCTAGTAGGGGTCAGCTTTAGGACTGGCAAACCTACAGGCTGTAGTGTGATCATGGTCCGGTATTCAGGTGAGAAATAGCCACAGCAGGATGTAATTTCAGGGACAGATCCTTATGCTGGGATACTAAACTTGCACATCATATTAGAAATTACTCTGCCAAACCACTGTGACATCCATTTCATTGCTGTTAGGGTCCAGAAAGATTTTAGCCAAGGCAAACATTCAATTCCGCTCCTGTGTCAACAGATGCAACATGATAACCTGAGGACCACAGTATCGGATGCTCAGAGAGTGCCAAATCCAGAAGCCACCCATCACAGGATTCATGGCCACGGAATTTATTTGCAGCCTTTTCTAGGTGCAACAAATCATCCTCAAAACCTGCACTGACTTTCCTCCCTGCAAGTATATTCAGTCTTTGCTCAGACATGTTTTCATAGCAAATCCTGCAAATGTGCCATTTGCAGGCTACATGCATGAAGGCCACCAGTGAGAGGGTTTTCTCACTCCTGCCATTTTAATCCAGCAAGCCAAAACCTCCTGTTGAAGCCAGGATGGGCACAAGGCTGTGTCCCTTCTCCCAGCATCTCTGCTGGGGGCAGCAGCAGCAATTGGAATGGATCAGCTGGGAATGCCTTCGGCACAGAGCGAACAAACCAGTGCCATCGGAGCAGCAGTGACCCAGCTATCTGGTCAAAGGCCTGCAGGGAGCTGGGAGATAGAGCAGGTTAACGTTTAACCTGCAGGGACTGTAAACCAGCCCCACGGCTGCTGAACCTTTGGAGTTTGATATGATGATTAGGGAATAACCAGAGTGACACGTCGCAAACTCCCCATAATCAAGAAGACCTTTTTCCTGGGTGGTGATCTCCAAAACTGCTCAGGTACGTGCCTGCTCATCCTATCCCAAGGTCTGGGGCACAGGGACTGGGGCTTTTGGCTGGGATGGGAAAGGAGCAGCTTCATCATGTGCCCTCCCCCCTGATGGTGCCCCACCATCAAATTCATGCCTCAAGTGCTGCTGGGCACCGGTGAGGTCAGAAAGGGAAGGCCAGGACCCCCCTGCACCATGTAGCTGGACCCATGCACCAGCACAGCCCTGCACAACCTCGCTTTGGTTTTTGATGGGCAAAATGGGGAGAGAAGGGCTCACCGGGGGGCCTCAGAGTAATTTCTGCGAATTGCCAACAGCAAGGAGCTGTTTTTACTTCTTTCCCCGTGCTGATTGCCAGCAGTTGCCAGAAAAGCAAAGCCAGAAAAGGTGGAGGGGGGAGGAGGGGTTTTCCCTGTGATAATTCAATCTCGATTTGTTAAAGCACAACTTTCTACAGCTAATCATTGGAGATCTTTCCAGCCAACTTCTTACTTGCAACTTCTTCTCTTTGCAAAAGGTTGGTCTTCATTTCAAAGGCAGTCACTGCTCCAAAAAAACCCTCTCAATTTTCTGTAATCTATCCAAAATAGTAGGCTTTCTGCCCACTACATTATGCTTCTCTTAAGCTATTTTCCCTTTGCAAAATAAGAGGCTCGGGTGGGAACAGGCATGGGAGGAAGGTTGGCTTCAAAGCATCCAGCACGTGATGCAACAAATAAAAGGGGGAGGAGGGAGGCTGTGCTCAGCATCAGGTACCCTTCATCCTCACAGAGCGCTTTCAGGGGCATGTCGTGTGTATTTGATAACACAGCTGCAAAAGCCATGTGCGAGAGGAAAGGTATTTCAAAGAGAGAAGCAGCTTCCCGGGCAAAAGAGGCTGAGAAAAACGTTTGCCAGTTTATACGTGAACTGTTTTTCCAGGGTTCATGCGCTGCAAAGTGTGCAGCGCTTTTCCATTACCTTGAATTTATTTTGCTTTCCTGCAAATACCTGTGAGTTCCCACTTCGTGTGGGACCACCTGTGCTGGAAAAAACCCCCTATGCCCTGAAAAGCAAAGGGACTAAAGCATCGTGCTGCATCGTCCAATCGGACTCCATCCCACAGTATGTCTCACCCCAACAAAGAGCTGTGGCAGCTCATGAAGCTTCAAGTGTCTGTTTTTAGGAAGAATGTGAAGAGTGCTTCATGATGTATATGAACATATATTGTATAGAGCCTGAAGGGAGGAAAAAATTCCCAAACACCTAAAACCTTGAAAAGCAAGTAAATAACCTAAAGGAAAATAGTTTCTCCAATAACAACCTGTTTGGGTTACTAAGGGTAAAGAATGAATATACTTCTCCATTCTTTAAAAAGGCTGTTACTCTTTGCATGGAGCGGTTGCACAGGGTAAGGGGGTTTTAGCAGTGCAAAACAGCCTTCATGAAAAGTGTCCAAGTGTCTCAATGCATTCAAACACAAAGCTGTATTGACCTGCACAGGATAAACACGTTTTTGTTATCTCGTTCATGGAAACAGTAACCAGGTTTCCCTGAAAGGGCTGCAAAGGGGAAGGCTCAGGGTGCAAAAGCGGCGGAGGAAGAGAACAGGGTCCAGATGCAAATACCACCTTTCCTCCTTCAAACCTGGTATTCTGTGGTTCCATGATTCCTCTCAACAAAAATCCTGGCACAGATTCAAGGGAGACATTCCTTGAATGGGGAAAGAGATTCCCTCTTTTCCAAGCAAATAACCTAAAAGCAAATTAAAATCCACATTTTGGAGGTAAAAGGTTCTGGATTCATCTTGCTCCTGGATGGATGGAGCAAAGCTATATGATCTGTCTGCAGCAGCTGGCAAGGAAACCACGTGTAGAAGTAGTCATGGAGAGGTGAAGCAGTATTATCAGTTTGTTTCTTGTCAATATGGGGTTTCCTAGGCATAAAAGTACTTTTTCTTGCCTTGGTGTTTTAGAGTTTTAATAGACACCTATAATAAATGAGAGTTTTCAATTGAGAGAAAACAAATTAAGTGATGATATAAGATAAAAGCAGTACCTTCCTTTTCTAATGGCACAGGATTCTAGGTTCTGGGACCATGATAAGCTGGTGGTATTGTTTAAAGTTTAGTTGAAAATGAGCTAACATAGCTGGGCAGTTTGCACCTCTGAAAGTCCTAATCTCAATGTAAACATCTGAATAAAATGCAACCACCCCCTTTTTCATTTTCTTTTTAGCACAATGGTAATTTTTAAAAGCAAGCAATCTAAGGGTCAGACCCCTGAAACTCGTTGAATTGCAGAACAATTCTTTCTGTTAAGTGCGGCTGTTGGTTTGGGTTTTGGTTTTTCTTAAATTGTGCTAAAAATACTGCCTTAATTTGCCCCAGTCATTCCCGCTTTCAAAACGCAGCCATAGAAGGGGAGTTTTCCCCCTGTGAGGGTGGATTTGCTAATTGATTAATGGTCCAGGGAAGAAAGCAGGAGGGGAAATAATTGGGTTTCCCCAGGCTCTTCGACACCAGCTCTCCTCCCTTAACAATAAATAAAACCAGCCCGGCACACCAGCACCACTGCAAGGACTGAGGCTGATTGCTGCAATAAGGGTAAAAAGCTGAAATCCTGCCAGTTTCAGAAACAAGCCATCCCACTGTGACTTGTATGCTGGAAATAGTCTGTATGCACTGATGGATACGGACCCTTGGGTGGCAGAGATGGGCAAGCACCCTGTCCAAAAAGGACATGTCCTCAGGCCAAGGGAGGTAGAAGAGAAGAGGAAGGGAAGAATTGCTTGGAAAATTGGAGTCTAGGAAGCCTGTTTTACTGTGTTTGGGATTTCTTGTGTTGAGATTTAAACCTTTTTTTCTGCTTCCATCCTGACTGATGGAGGAGCTCTCTCTAGCAACAAGGCCTAGAAATTAGCTGTGAATGACTGAGCTTGTAATTAGCAGGAAGGCCCTAATTTCCGAGAGTGGCGCTACAAGCCAGATCCGGGTAGTGCATTGGGTCACACACATGTGTCCAAGCCCTGAGTGTGCAGCATTGTCCAGCCCTGGCTTCCGATGCTCCTCCTGAATCAGGAGCAGAGCCTTGCAGAGTAACTCAGGCTGGAGATTCCCTAGAGGAAAGGAGTAGGAGTCTCCAGCTGGACAAACACCACAGCTTCAGCAGCCTGCGGAGGGCCATGGTCCAGGCAAGCTGGGGCATCCCTTGGGGATAGGGAAACTCTTCCACTTGCACAGGGAAGAGCTGTTTCCTTGGGGACTTTCTTCAAAGTCAGCAGCATGTGGAAGCACTGCACAAAGATTAAGGCCAGATCATTATTAACACACACCCTGAGAGAATGGCGACCAATTTTTCTGGCTATTTCAAAAAATGCATGGAAGTCTCCAGCACTGGTGTTGCAGTGCCTGTGATTAATACCTTGTGCAACCCTGAATGGTCTTGAGCTCTTATTCCTAGCAGATTGCTCGCACATATCCTGGAGTACACCAGTGTCTAGACATTCTGGTCTGGAGCCTAGAAAGTTTACAGGATGCCTTACGAGAAGAGCTTGCCTGGTCTTATCTAATAAGGCAGAAGCCAAAGAGGAGTACTGTTCCTACTGTAAATGCATCAGCCAAGGAGATGCTCTACTCCATCCATCCCCCATCCCCACAGCTTGTGCTCATTCAGCATGAAACCATCACATGGAGTGAGATGTTACCGGAAATTACTTCTCCCTGGAGGAGAGGTACGGAGATTTTGACATTTAAGGGTCCACATGCAAGTACATTCAAAGCGGCAATGGCTGAGACACCCAGCCCCTAGGGAAGTGCAGCATGAAACCAAGCAGTTTTCAGAGGAGGAGAAGGGGGGGGGGGGGTGTGGAAAACTAGGGTTTTACACTACTCATCTAACTAGGTCATGGCTGGGGACAGACTGGAAACCTCAGCCATGACTGGAAAGCCACCGAGGTTTGCCTGGCTGCGGTCCAGCTGCTTTCCCAGCATGAAGAGGCGATGCTGCCGGCACAGGGCAATGTGCCTGCTGTCTGCAGGCAGCCCACTGCTTGCCTCTGCTCTGACACCTCAGGTAACGTCGCTGTTGGGAAGGTCACTGCAGCACTGATATACCTGACAGAAAAGAAAGATTATGAAATCTGAGGCAGTAAATATTAGAGATACCTGCACAGGGCAGCCATCCCCTTTCGTCCCACGTCTGTCCCAGCCTTCAGGTACATGAGGATAGGCTCAAATCCAGATATAAGGGCTAACAGAGACTTGCAGAGCATTGCACATCAAGTGCTGCAATTTGATTCCTCAAACCCCTGATGAAACCGGATGCAGCAAAAGCAAAATAAAAGAAGACAAATTGGCAGTATGACAGAGTTTTCCTCAATAGGGTGCATTTAGGTTGTTTCTGCCCAGGAAGGGAAGGATGCAAAACCAATTTGGATATTAATTGGGTTTTTTTTAACAACTGCTTTTTCCTTCTTAAGCAGCCTGGAAAATCATCCAACTAATTTTTGCACAGCAGTGTGTTAATCCTGCCCCAAGCTGTGCTGAGCCCCAGCTCTGGAGGAGTCAGCAGGCACTGAAACCACAAGCAACACCTGTGTTCTGCTGCCACCCTCAGCAAGGGCAAAATAAAACAACAATCGAGCTCCAGCTGCTGCAGAAAACACTCACTTTGTAATTAAACAGAAGAGAGCTATTGCATTGGACAGTCGATCTCCCAGCCCTTGCACGCTGGTAATAATTGAAACACTGGAGAACCTGGGGGCACAGGAAACAAACAAATAAATAAATAGGCAGATAAATGAATAACTAAATACACAGAAGGGTCTCACAAACCTCAGCAATAAATAGCTCAAAAATCTGGCATTACAGAGATGTCTCTATTTTCAGGTGTTTAAGTTGCAGTCTCTGGAGCTCAGTGCAGCAGAGCCCAAGTGACACACTGCACTTCTATATTGCACTTCTTTATCTGCATTCCTTTATTGGCAATGCTCATGTTATCTGCACCAAGAAACGTGCTATACAGGGAGATTGTTTAAAGTCCTCTCCCCCCCGGTTGGCACTAACTCTAGGTGCAGCCACAGCAACTCATCCTCCTTCCACCTTTTTGTCATGCTGTGCCTGCTCCTCCAGATTTCCATTCTCTCCTTGCCAGCATTGACACCACAATCCCATGCCCTTCCCAGTCCCTGTGTAATGAGGGGTCCTGGGTTGTGCTGTTCTCCCCATCCCCATTACACCCAACCTGTCCCCTTTTGGCCCTGTTTTCTCCCAAACGAATCCTGGGAGTTATTGCCTTCTGTTGCATTTAAGTTTGTACAACTGAAAGCAAGTTAAGGCAATAACAATCATTTTCAATTACATGATTTAGCAGTTTCCTACTATGAAGTTCTTGGTCCTATCATCCCACAGCACATGTGCTGGCTACAAGGATCCCGTGAGACTAAAATTGCCCTTACTTTTGTTCTGCATCTGCCCATCATCACAAGTCCTCAAGCTCAACGTTGCACCTGCAGACCCTCTTTCAGTCCCTGGCTCATATAAATGGGTTTTGGACAAGCTCAATGCTCAGCATGCAGGAAAAATAGGGCAGCTTGAAATTATAGGTAGCAAGTCTGTCTTATAAATGCCCCTTTGCCAGTATGTAACCCAATTCAGATTCGTATTTCAGCTTTATAGCATTTTCAATCCATAAAACAAAACGTAAAAAAACACATATCTTTATTTAGACATGACCTAAAACTACAGCTCTGAATCAAAACATCTGAACCCAAGGCTGTCCTAGCTCTGCTCCTAGATACAGATATGAAGCTGTCCCATGTTCCTGATTTTATAACATAGACCAAATCTGGACCTCAGTCTTGTTTCTTATGAAGTGCCAAACCTGTCCTGTACAAGGTTCCCTTCCCAGCTTCAGCAGAATGTAATGGCATAAAGGACTCATCATCATGTACTCAGCACAGAATTAGACATCTTACATGTTTCCCTCCTAAGACACACACGCACTGATACGTTACGATACCCCTCTGCATCTCACTGAAGTGCTGTCTAAAATCTGACTGCAGGTTTAAATGCTACTTATTTTCATGCAACATGAGGCAGATATTTTTGCTGTTTCCATGGTCTGTGATGTTTTGATTTGTTTTTATCTCAAAATAACTGATTCAGGAAGAATGATCCTGGTAACTTGCTCAGGAGGGTGGACTTTCTCCTCGTAGCTGTATTAATTTATTTAATTTATCTTAAATTTGATTGCAGTGAGCACCCCTAATTAACCTGATTTTTTGCTGATAATCATTCACAATGGAATCAAATCACAAATCCGGGGATGGATTGACCGGCACACAGAAAGAAGCCGCTCTCCGTGCGTTAATTCAGCGAACGGGATATAATTTGATCCAGGTAGGAACTTACTGTCGTGTCCTTTTGTGTGCAGTGTCTGGCTTCATCCTGAAGAGATGCATTGCATCAGGGGCTTGAGCACTGAATCTGTACATATGAAGTGCTCCTTGCTCATTCTTCTCTCTGTTTTTCTCTAACATATCTGCTGCACATAGCTACAAGAAGTAGATGCTATCTTCTACGAAGCAGGATCTTATTCCTCCAGGAATTCTTTGCCAGATGCCAAATTACGATAGGGGTAGTAAAAAACCACCCCTGAGCACTGTTAAGCATTGGGAAAGATTGAGATAGCCGTCTTACAGCCGTGGCTGCAGTGGTAGCAGAGCAGAGAAAACACAGAGAACAATGTTTCAGGAAAGAGTAGGTCCAGAGTTGCTTATAGAAGTCCAACACCTCATTACTAGATCTGCTTTCATGTACATGTGCATGTGAGGCAGGCAGGTGCCTCACCTGCCCAAACACCAAAGGTTTGCTCCCAGTTTAGTCTTCAAGGTCTCCAAGTGCAAAGCCTCCCCTGGTTAGGAAAGCAGAGAGTGGGCATGCCCTTCAAAAGCCATCTAAAGAAGTCTTTCTCACTTGGCATGACAAAAACAAACTAATTTTTTGAAAGTGTTGGACACTGGTATGACCAACTTTGCATCATGGAAGAAGTTACTGAAAACATTGAATATTAGGCAGGTGGCTGCCTCGAACTTTGTCTTGCTTTGCATAGCACTAGAGGGCACAACAGCCCAAAGCAAAAACTGAGACTCCTGGGAAAAAGCATTTTCCTATAGCCCTTAATTCTGTGTGCATCCCAGGACCAGGCCAGCAGCTGGGTTTGTTGTCCTTTAGGAGGTTTTCTGTTGTATCTGACTCAGAAGATAATCAGCTTCTCTGTATCTTGTATTTACTGTGGCTTTCTTTATCCTCAGTTTTTCATGCTTTCATTTCTGGCTATAACAGTTCACAACTTAACACACAGGACGCAGAGATTCACCTCCCATAGCCAAGAAAACCTACATTTCCTAAGGAGGTATTTGACTGTCTCTGCCTTGGACAAGTAACAATTGCAGAGCATACATTGATGCATATACCTTAACAAACCTCAGCTAGTACAAACCAGGCCTTTCTCTAGTACATCACCAACATACTAACTGGGTTAACATAGCCTTTCAGTACAGATATGGTGGTGGGGCACCAATGCACATTACTTTATCTCTGTTGAGTCTGTAAAATGTTGCTCCTTGAAGGGAAAGAGGACATCTGCCTCCAGCCCACCGGTAACAGAGCGTGCCTAAACCGTCATTCCCTGGGAAGAGGCTGCTTACATCTACATTTAAAAATCTGTATCTTAATCGTTTGGTTTTTTTTTCTTCATGGCAGGAAAATGGGCAGAGGAAATACGGAGGCCCACCTCCTGGCTGGGATGGCCCTCCACCAGAGAGGGGATGTGAGATCTTTATTGGGAAACTGCCCCGAGACCTCTTTGAGGATGAACTTATACCACTATGTGAAAAAGTAAGACTTCATGGCCAGTAACTGTATTGCAGCAGTTAGTAATGATCAAACCTGCATTTCAAGGCTGAACTGGAGATGATTTGCCCCAGACTACTAAGTGGAGCTTTGACACGATATAGCCAAGGAAGCACCCATTCTTATTTAAACATCTCCCCTCTTGCTAACAAAACTTTATCTTGCTGTTTACAGATCGGCAAAATCTATGAAATGAGAATGATGATGGACTTTAATGGCAACAACAGGGGCTATGCCTTTGTGACCTTCTCAAATAAACAGGAGGCAAAGAGTGCAATAAAGCAGCTCAATAATTACGAAATCAGGTAAGCATGAGAAAAACCTTCACATTGACTTTAAATCATACGCACTAATCTATTTTGCTATGTAAGGCATATTTTCCCTTGCAGCCCAGAGGAAGATTATTTAGATACCTAAGCTTTATGGAGAAACTTAAAAAAAAAAAAAAAAGGGAAATCTATCAGGACATTGGAAAAAATATTTTCCTTGGGATCAAATTAACTTTTGCCTAACCATTGCTGTTTGTTTCATGCTCCCTTTTGGGCTGTTTTTGTTGATTTTATTCCTATTCATAGTCTCCCTCACGACCTATACTGCAGATATGTTCTGGGAGACAGACTGATAACAAAAAATGGTGAAATAGGATGGAAACCAATTGGCAAAATAATGACATTTCCCAATAGATAGGAAAGAAAAAGCTCTCATATTTGTGACTAAAATTTGAGAACATAACACCCAGAAATCAACAACATATGGGCCCGTCAATATGTTTTGGTTTGATTTCAACCACATTTAATGTTTTTTTTTCCAGTTCAAAGTATGATTAGTAGATGCTTTTGCCTAAAAACATTTAGAGATAAACCATTCTGGCAATTTTATAGCTTTCACTTTGTTTTTATAAAGGAAAATGGGTTGTGAATTGCCTTACCAGCAACCCTAAGTATGAGCAGGTCACAAGGCACACAGTGGGGGTGAAAAAGTGATTTGTATCAGAGGTGGATGGTCTCAAAAAATAGGCTTCATCCACTTCCTCTACTTTCTTTCCTTGTTCCAAAGACTCCTCTAAAGAAGTTTTTAACTTCTTAAGATCTGCAAGAGGTGCTTGGACCATGGAAAGGTGAGCAAAGCGGATGTAAGGAAAGTTTTACTGTGCTGCCTTACTTCAAATTGATCACAGTGGCAGCTTCCACATTAGCTTTTGCACCGAGCAAGACCACTTGAATATCCCGAGCAGCATATGCCACAGAAGTAGGCGGCCTTCTGTTTGACCTTGTGTTTTGGGACAAGATGGGGGGTTATTTTCTTTTTTTTTCTTCTCTTTGAGAACTGATCCTGACTCCTGACAAACCAGCAATGTTGTTTATACTCAGGAACGGGCGTCTCCTCGGGGTCTGTGCCAGCGTGGACAACTGCCGCCTGTTTGTGGGAGGGATCCCCAAAACCAAGAAGAGGGAGGAAATTTTAGCAGAGATGAAGAAAGTGACAGATGGAGTCGTGGATGTCATTGTCTACCCTAGTGCGGCTGACAAAACCAAAAACCGGGGCTTTGCTTTTGTGGAATATGAAAGCCATCGCGCAGCAGCCATGGCCAGGAGGAAATTGCTGCCAGGTTAGTAGAGATGGTGAGCGGCTGGTTTCACATCAGGGATCACCTATGTATATATTGCACTGAAGTGAGACTGAAGTCTCCAGAAGACCCAGGTACCCAAGGAACTCTACTGGGTTTTTTCCTTTCAGCTGCTAGAGACAGAGCAAGCAGGGAGCCCAATACACCGCTGCTGTCTGATGGAGTCACCCTGGCTCTGGAGGGCAGTGTGAGCTATTCACTACAAATCCTGATGCAGCACCATGCTCGTTACCCATGCTCTTTATTTAGGAGCTTGAATTTATGAAAAATATAGTTGGATAGATTTAGCTGTGTGTATCCATACAGCTCTGTTGTAGAATGTGCTTTATCCTGTAGTTATCTTGGGTTATATACAAAATATAGCCTAAGTTATAGCCTCCTGGAGAGAACCACTGTGGAAAGCACCCAAAAACATATTCAGTCTTGAGGATATATTGAGGATATTCCTGAAAATGGATATTTTCATGTAGGAAGAAAATTTCAAATGAGAAATTGCTTTAGGATTTAAACAGTATAAAGAATAAGTATATGCAATTTAGAGCTGGGGAACATTCAAAGTGAAGCAGAGAAAGGTTTGGCAGGTGTTAGAAGAAGGAGACACTTAACCTTAAGTGCATTTGCAGTGATTTCACCAATTCTCTCATGCTTTCTTAAGCTTGGCAGCTCCTGCACTACTTTGTCAAACCCAGATCAGTTGTTGATGAAAAAAACCAATAAACCTCCTGTTTTCTGTTTTGAGACTTGCTCATAACCAGCCAACCTTATTTCATTCTTTCTATACAACAGCCAGTGAAACATCCTGAGTAATGTAAATCTTTTTTTTCTTATTGTAAGAAACTGAGCATGACTGTGAGCACTGAATACGCTTAGCTATTGTGGGATATCTCACACTGACTATTTTTCCTCTTACTCTGGGTTTTCTGCATCAGTTTAGCATCTCCTTGATTACAGAAAACACTCAGCTGGTTTGTGCTTCAACATAACTTTTACATAGTTTCTCTATTGAGAATGAAGGAATGCACAGGCACAGCCACAGCTGCTGATGACAGCCTTGAGGGAGCAGAGCACTTGAAATTCTGAGCAAAGACGGTGAGACAGATGGAACAAGCACGTAGCATTGAACAGAGATGTGCAATGTGCTAGTGATTTCCAATTTAGGGACATCTCAATAAACATTTTGGGGAATTTCAAAGGCCTGAGCAGGAGCCAGAGTCTTCTGATATTGCAAACATAGAAGAGGAACTTGAAAGAAGTTTCAAGCCAGAACCAAATGTGTTTCCAGCCGATGCACTGGATGATCGTGAGGTTGAATATCATTATCAAGATGCTTCTTTTTCTCTGAACTCATTGCTCTTTAAGGGCTCTTTGTAGAAGAGACAGAAATGCTCAAAAAGGAAGATGTTTTTGTTAGAAACTTTGTCCTGTCTCCTGGTTAAACAAGAGGGTGGAGGAAGACTGGGTTTTAGCAAGAGCCTAGTGCAAGCACTAGCTCATTGCTGCAAGTCAACCAGGTCATTATTTCCATTATTGAACAGAAAACGGCAGTTCAGAAAGCTGCACATGGCCTTTCATTTCACCTGGCTGCCATTAGCCGCTCGCTCTCTATTTCTGGTCATTAACAGCACAAGTCAGATTGAGCAGTGTTGAAAGCTGAACATCAGTTCAACTTGGTTCTACAAATTGCAGCTTGTTCATGAGCCTTCTTAGCAGGGAGCAGCCTCTCTCCGTTTAGTTTGATAATTTTCACTTCAAACATAGAAAAACAGGTCTCCAAATTCTATCCTCACCCTCTAATTTTCTTTATTTTGAGAAAAATCCCATCTCAAATGGGTTATCCAAGCAGAGATGCAAGATTGGATGACTTTTTACGTCTCTCAAGAAACACTTTGCAGGATTAGAATTTTCCCTCTACCAGCATAGGCATCCCCAGGTTTCTTCCAGGTTTTAGCATAAAAGATCAGAGAGAAAGAAAGAAAGAAAAAACCCACAGAAAGACCCACTTGCTCTTTGGGGCACATTTGCAGAACAGGCAGATTTACTTAATTATTTGGAAAGACTGCCTATCACTTACCATGCTGCTAAGACAGACCCACACCTTGTTTTCTGCCTTGCTGCTTTCTGAGTCTCTCCTTTATACTACTTCTGCCGCAGCTTCACCCAGCAGGGACCACATGACTTCAAATACTTGCACACAGAGACACCCTTGCTTTTCCAATGTCCTTTCACCCAGCTGAGACTACTGGATTCCTTTCCTGTTATCCAGGGAATTAAACTTTTGCAGACAAGAGGGATTTTTATAAGTTCATTCAAATATTTTCCTTTAGAGAGCACTCCAGGGAACACGGATGTTAGTGAATTATGCCATATTTTCACTTCTTTAATTCTGGCTGCTGCATTTCTGCAGGCATATAGTTATTAGTGGGAACGTGTTCAAAGTGTGACCATCTGCTTTTGGAAATGAGTTAACGAAGCAGCCGTGCTTTGAGCTAGAAAGGCTTCTTTTGGTCCTGTCTGCGAAACTGGCCTATTCTGCTGTTCATACTGCATGTTAAATTAGTCTCTGAGCAGAAGTAAAAGGAACCAAAGTCTGTTTGACACTGACCGTGTTAATTCCTTTAAAGGAAGGATCCAGTTGTGGGGACACCCTATCGCAGTTGACTGGGCGGAACCTGAAGTGGAGGTGGATGAAGACACCATGTCATCTGTAAAAATTCTATACGTGAGGAACCTCATGCTCTCAACTACTGAAGAGACCATAGAAAAGGAGTTCAACAACATCAAACCAGGTAGGAACCCACTGACATCAAATAAGTACTGCTACTGCAAGCGGAAATATATCTCCATTCATAAAATGTCAGAGATAAAAATGGCTCATTTTCTGCTATAAGGTGTTCATGTGTAATGCCACAAAAATAATCATTATGCTGAAGGCTCCCACCCAACATGCGCATTGTGTCATCCCATTAAGGGCTGCCTAATTTCCAGCTAACAACACTACTAACCTTTTTAGGATGATTGGTAACTGGAAGAGATCCAACATGCTGCATGGGGATGCTAGCATCACAAAAATGATTTTGAATCATTTCAGTCTTTCTTAGAGAGTTGGTGAAACAGCTTGGTGATTTCAGCATTCTTCTATGGCAAAGGATGATGACAGAAATACAAATGTGTTTAATCTGTATAAATTCTGAATTCTGTCATCTTCATACAAAACCCCACACATTCTTCTGTGATTTTTTTAATAACTGGTGCTTACCATTTAGTGCAGAATTTGACAATAACCCTTCATGGCATATATTACATACACTTACATGCACTTAGGGTGAGATTTTTCAAAGAGCAAGCAGATTTGCTGGGAATAAACATCCTGCTGCTTTCAAGGGAGATTCTATGTCTGAGTTGCTCCAGCTTTAGGAAATTCCACCCCAAAACAACAATGCAAAAATAACCCATTTCTGCATCTCTCCAGGCCACACAGTCCATTAGGCATTAGTAACTTATACTTGGCAATGTGAAATTGCCTTTCATCTCATTCCCATTAACTACTTTCTATTATTATTTTAAAATACACCACAGAGTTTCATTTTTCCTTCATTAACTGTTCATTTCTGCACTATACATTTCTTTTTCTGTACTAGGCTGCAATGCAAGAGACTTTATGGGGTTTCCTTATGTGTCTCTTCTGTCCTTCTAATGTTTCTGGCTAATACTTTTAATCACCATAGAATCACAGAATCATAGAATAGTTCGGGTTGGAAAGGACCTTAAGATCATCTAGTTCCAACCCCCCCGCCATGGGCAGGGACACCTCCTACTAGACCATGTCACCCACCATCAAGCTGTTTGAGATCCCATTTTACCCAGGAGTTAAATATGGATGCTGACACTATCTTAACTGTTTACTTCTTTTATTTGCCCAGTTTTGCTCCTGAACACTGAACTGCTCACACTCCCCAGAAAAACATTTTATGCCTCTTTGATGCTTCAGTAGCAGTCATCTGCTTTGCTCCTAAGACAAGTTTTCTAGTACAACAACAGAAGATCTGCATCATCTTTAATTTTCACTTTATTATTTCACTTCTCATGCTGGAAATTATTTTTGTTTTTTAGAGAACTTCATTGTGGATAAAATCAGGGATGCCTTTTTTAAAGCTGTGCTGTGCATTCAAACAAATGTGCATCAGAGCATCAAAACCTGAGTTTTGGAGAGAGAAATGCAATTTAAGTCACAATGAGATTACAATCAAACAAGTTAGCAAGGATCTGAAAAGATTCATTTCCGCATGCTGGTTATCTGCCTTATTCATTGTGCTACATTTCAGTAGCGCTTGCCTGAAGTGTGTGTTTGATCCAGGGCATTAAGAAGCTGTTCTGATAACAACACATTGCTTTGCCCCAGCAGAGGCAGAAGCAGGGAAGAGCAAGATTTTTGGCTCAGGAGAGGGTCGGTAACACAGGGCTCTCCCAAGGAGGCAAAAGGGGGATTTTCAAAACACAGAGAGTTCATTAAAGCCTTGCCTTGTAAACAAGGCATCAGCATATAATTCCCATAACTTCAGGCTTAGAAAATCACCATCCAATCCCAGAAGGAAATGAAGTGCTGCTTACTGTTCCGGTGTCGTTTCAAAGATGTGCAAGCTGCTCAGGTTATAGGCTGGAACAGGCTTCATTTAGCCCACTGGAGCTCCTAATGACTCCCCCTGAACTCCAAAGAAGTATATTTTCTCCTTCAGTTATTTAAGTAAGTGCTTTATGCAGCAATATGACATTTCCATGTGCACCTGTTCAGCTTTAAAGTGTAAGAAGACAACAGAAGAGTCATTCAGCATCCCTTAGCCATATATCCAAAGTATATGTTTGGGGTGTTATAGTTTTGGTGGCTGGGTTGGTTGACAGTGTGCTTCCCAACCAATAGGAGCAGGGAAGATGAACAATTAGAAAAAGCAGACATCTAAAGCTTGTGACCGTGGAGAACAGGACTAGCGTGGTTATTCTGAAGACAAACCTATTAGTGTTGTATATCTCAGTGATGAGAAGATCTTAGGAGCAGAGCAACTGACAATGGAAAGCTGTACAGGATGGATATAGAAGAGAATAAGAAACCATTTACAGCTGAATTAATTTGAATAATCACAGAAGTATAAGAAAGAATCATGCTGAAGACACCAGGGTGGGGGTCTCCAGCCCAATCCCACTCCCTGCAGGGCCACGTCACAGGTGCAGTAGGCTGATTTAGGCTGTGTCCAGGCCAAGACAACTCTTAGGAGGTGGATCCACCACCACCTGGGGCCCTGTCCAAGGAATGCCCCATTCACATAAGAAAGGCTGGTTTTTAGGGCCAGCCCTGGGGCTCCGTCGATCATAGCCAATCCACATGACTGGGGCTGCTCTTTCCCAGGTAGGACTGGGTGCTCATTCTTGCTGAACATCCTGAGCAGGTGATTAACAGCCTCCTTGTTTAATGGCAGAAGCATCAGCTTTCCTGAAGCTGCCTGTAACTACTATGCACAATGCACCAACAAAACCATGGAGATAGTGATAACATGGTGACATTACCTGTAGCTTACCAAATCCTGTGCTGTCGCCTGTCCTGCTCAGCCATCTGGTTTGTCACAGAAGGGGGACACAGGACCAAAATTAACATCCAATAGAGCATTTTGGAAAAAAAACACTCCATTATTTTTTGAAAAAAACATTCCATTTTAATTGGAAACTTATTGGTGTCTGACCCACACTACTTCTATTTTGCCTTGAAATAGTGTAACCATTATATACTTACTTTTACCATGGCAAATACAGCCTTAGAGGTAATAAGACACTGTCCTCTTGTTCTCTTACCCTTGGTCAGCCTTTGCTGAAGGACTCCTAACTCACCACAGTTGCTCTTCCAGATCTGTGTTTTCCACCTGATACCCATTTCCAGCTAATATTCTGACATTTTCTGCAGGTGCAGTAGAGAGAGTAAAGAAAATTAGAGACTACGCCTTTGTGCACTTTAACAAAAGAGAATATGCGGTGGAAGCTATGAAAGCCTTGAATGGGAAGGTAAAGCTGCTGTAAATGCTAATTTGTGGGGTTTATGTGCAGTTTATTATACACAGTTGAAATAAACCTGACTGGTTTATTAGCTACAAAAACATCCTGAAGATGTTAGCGCTATTTTCTCTTTGCAGGCTGCCTTTATACACTTGAATCCATTTTTCAGCAGCTCTGATGTACACAAACTCTTCGTTTTGGCTTCTTACGTCTTGCATTTGTGCTAAATGTTTGCCCAGCTCAGACTGTAGTTCACTGCTCACAAAAAAAAGAAAAACAAAAAGCAGAGCGAAGCTGAAACAAGGACTAGCAAACGAGGGGTTACGGGATCCTTTGGTGTGCACTCACATCCTTGTTCCCTGTCTGCCAACAAAAACACTCCCAGGACAGCGTGTGAATGGCAAAGTGGGACAAACAAGGTCAACTCAAAACATCTGCTCCAAATTCAGATGTGGATTTGCAAGGGGATTGCTGTATTTAGTACTTTTTGCGCTGCATGTAATTCGCGGCGCTCTAGTGCAAAAGCTGTTCCCAAAGAAGTGTTAACCCTGCTCCTATTTTTACTGCTACTGCTATTCTCCATAGGAGCACGCATACAATCTCAGTGACTGACATGCTCCTTTGCAGAGAAGTGAAGCCTTTTGAAAGGCTTCATAACTCTGCTAATTCAGTTAAAGAGCCTTTCCTGGCTGGAGTCAGGGCTGGGTGCTCTCAACACGTTAAGCTTACCCAGCCAGAGCCTTCTTCCAACCATGGGAGGGAGATTTTTGCTTTTTTGGGTCGTTTTCTCCATCTTGCAGTCCCATTAGCAAACCATGCAGGGAAACTGCCTCCCTAGGCAGGATAACCCCTGTGCACTTTGGAGACTTACACTTGTGCTTCTCCCGGCATGAAGGTGGTGGATGGGTCCCCAATTGAGGTGACATTAGCCAAACCTGTTGACAAAGACAGCTATGTCAGATACACCCGGGGCACAGGCGGCAGAGGCACCATGCTACAAGGAGAATACACCTACGCCTTCGGACACGTGTACGACCCTGCCACCGCATACCTGGGTGCCCCAGTTTTCTACGCACCCCAAGCCTATGCAGCTATCCCCAACCTTCACTTCCCCACGACCAAGGGGCTCAGCAACAGGAGCATCATCCGGCCCCCATCCATTCGAGGTAACTCCTGTACACTCAGCTCTGGCAAAATATATCCTCCGGGACTTGGGTGGCTGCTCCCTAGACTCCTGTTGAGGGTGTTGGCTTTGACCTGGATGCTGGACCCCTTTCAGCACACAGTTTTTGGGCTCTGTCCTTCCCAAAGGTGTGGTGATCTTCCAGTAGACTAAGCACGGATTGAAGAAATTAAACCTTTTCCTGGAGCAAGCCTGAAAAAGCCTCCAGGTTGCCCTCAATCCAGTGAAAATAAACTACAAATCCTCCTGGTTTTGCCCCAGCAGGGAAGACCAAACAAAATCATTTTCCTTTCTCCCCTTCAGAGCAGAGTCTGTAACCTGCCACCAACACAGCTCTCCACTGCTTCCTCTTTGCTTTGAAGGTCACAGGAAAGTTATACCAGTCCTGGTGTTTTCTGACCCAAAGCCCTTCCAAGGAGATCACATTGCCCTGATGCAGAGTAGGGAACCAGCACTGAAATCAAGAAAGCCATTCATCATGTGCTCTGGGAGACGGACTTCTTTTTAGGGCGATCATTAACCTACTAATAAGCAGTCTGTGGAAACAGAGTATTTCTGAAAGCTATCGGGGCTCTGCCTTGAGCAGAGCCTCTGCCTCTCTTGAGTAACAGCACCTGAGACCAAATCAAATCCTCACACCTTGGAACCCCCAAATCAAATGTAATTGTAGGAGTCATTTGGGAAGGGGAGAAGTAAGCTTGGGGCCTAGAATAAATAAATCTGCCCATTTGACCTTCCTGTCAGAGATGATGCCGGTGACAGTCAGCTTGTGTCCACAGGCCAACAGGCTGGTCTCATGGCAGCCTGGAGCCCTGCATGGCACTCCAGTAGGGTTGGCAAGGACTGTGCCAGCAGTTTTTCCTGCTTACAAAGGAAGGGGACAAGGCAGCATGCTGCCCCCCATGTTTTTGCCCACACAGGTGAAACCAGCTTCTGTGAAGGTTGCACTGGGAAAGGTGCAGATGCGATAACCAACCAGCTCTCTCTTAGAGTCTCCACACACTACCAAGTATAGCTCCCCTAGGAAAAACAGGAGTGTAATGACGGGATGGGGGGAAAGGATTTTGGTTAATACAAGCTAGGACTGTATAAACTCTGAATTCTTCAAGAAAGTGAAATTATACCGGGTGTAGCAAGTGATGAGAACTGTCCCCTCGCCGCCTTTCAACTACAAATCTGAATATAAAGGTGTCAGAAAATCAAAACTTACCAGAGAAGATGGAAATTGGGTCAGAAAGAATCAGGGCCCTCACTACAAAGAAACCCTAACTTGCCCAAGCAGACAAGCCCAAAAAGAAAGGGTGTAAATGTCAAGGCTGGGTTATTCCGTCAGCAGGCTATGGGGGTCTCCTGCCCATCACTTCCCAAACTTAGCAAGTGGGGCTAACTTTTCCATTTCAGCAAGAATCAGGGCAATTTTTCCTGCAATTTGATTCAGTTTAATGCCTTCTTACATTCCTAGAAATTTACATGAATGTACCTGTAGGGGCTGCGGGAGTTAGAGGACTGGGAGGTCGAGGCTACCTGGCGTACACGGGCCTGGGGCGCGGATACCAGCTCAAAGGAGAAAAGAGGGGAGAGGATAAACTCTACGACCTCTTGCCAGGAATGGAGCTCACGCCAATGAACCATGTCACGCTAAAGCCCCAAGGGATCAAACTCGCTCCTCAGGTATGTGCACAAAAAAGGGTGTCAATATCCCAGCCAGAGGTTGTCTTGGCCCAAAATGCTTTTGGGAAAATGTCTCCCTGCTTGAATCTGCACTGGGGACCAATAACTAAATCAATTCTTGCGTCATTGAAAAAGTAAAATACAACTAGATGTGTCTTGCAATACCCACCCACCTCACTGGAGAACAGTGTTCCCTCCTCCTCGGAGGAGAGTTTTCATTAATACCCGCAGGTGTAAGATGAAATGCAGCTATGGCTGTTGCTCCATAAAAGCACTGAGGGTAAAGAAACTCTTACACAAAATGGGTTTGATAAACAAGATGCACTTCTTGGAGCTTCACCAAAGAACAAATGTGCATATATAGAAAAATAATGTATGTCCTAAGATCACTTATGGGGAAAGAGGTGTTGACTTGCCTGCACAACCCAGACCAGGGAGAAATCTCTGCTTGCTCAAGGAGACTTTTGATGTGGTTGTGTGTGCAGGGCTGGCATCCAGATGGATGGATGAGGGCTGAAGAAAACAAACCCAGAGCAAAGTCCCCCTTACATCATCCAAAGCAACAAGAGAAACTAACCTCACCCTGAATTTTGAAGCATATCTTTGCCTATTAACACTTTAGTTGCCACAGCATTTGGTTTGTCAAAGTCAATGAAAACATCCTTTTCTCACCCAGAAAACTGGGAAGTGTTTCTCTCCACCCTGCAAAAATTTGGTTCCCTTACTCTGTCAGCATATGAGGGCTGAAAGAGCCTAAGTGGCGCTGCACTGCCTAAGGGCAGGTGAAATTCATTTTCATCTCTTCCTGTACATGAAAACTCCCACTGGGTGTATTTAAAATAGTGCAGTAACAGCAACAGACTCTCGCAACACTATTTTTTTGGGGCACATTTTCCCAGTTGCTGATCTATCTGATCCCCCACTGCTACTATTTCACAACAGCAGGTTTTATACAGCTACAGCTGGCTTCACAACAGCCTCGTTAATCGGACAGCCTCATTATTACCTGTCAGCTTGGTCAACCTCTCCCATCTGCTGCACTAAGACCATTTCAACAGCATCTTTGAATGATTGATAGGTTTTATTCCTGCTGCCTATATGAGATGCTTGGTGTTAATAAGTAGATTTGCCTTACTGATGATTTAAAGGTTGACATTACAGTATAATATGAAGGTGTTGGGACAGAAGGGAACAATCGTTGCCATAGTCAAGAAACGTAATGAACTAGTTTACTTACACTACAAAGCACTAAACTTCAGTTGGAGGTACAATTATGAAATTAAAAACAACAAAATTAAGTGTAATTTTTAAATAGGGCAGACCACAGAAAGACATGGGCTGGAGGCACCCGGGGTCTCTGGGCTGATTCAGCTGGCACCATGGCCAATGTCACAAAGCCCCAAACCCAACACCTTCTCAGCTAAGAGTCAGGTCTGGTGGAGCTGCTTGAAAAGAATAACTGGTTTGAACATCACTCACAGGAAAACACAAGAATACCATGCTGTGCTCAAACCCATTTGGGACAGCACGTGCCCGGAGGGTTAAAAAAGAAATACAAAGCCAAAGCAAGAGTGTTTCCGGGCAGTGATTCCCAATTACCATAGAATAAGCTGTGCTAAGGCTAAAGGCAACATGGTTCAGCATTTCTCTTTCAAACTCAAAGCAGAAATGAGTTACTGAAGCCGGTATAATTAATGGGATGAAAACACGGCCCTTTTAATTTTTTCTTTTTTTCTTTTTCCTTTATTCTTTTTCTTGTTGATTTTTTCTTTTCATTAAAAAAAAAAAAAAAGAACCGCAAAAAGCCCCCAGCTATTTGGGCTTTTCATGCACTGTAACCCACTAAGCCAGGGGGGCAACAGAGTAGTGAAGATGAATGTGATCCTGTTTTTTCAGCACTATTAAATAGAAGTACGCAGATAGAGTTAGTGTGGAGAATTCAAAGAAAACCAAACCAATGACAGAATAAACCAGCTAATCAGCAAAAGGACAAAAATGTATAAACATTTAGATGGATCTTATACTGCAAGATGAATGTAAAAATATCCCATCTGCATTTATTTTGTATTTTTTCCCTAAACCATTGAGGAAGTCACCACAACACCCCTGAAAACCCTTTGGAGGGAAGGAAGGTGACCAACGTAGGGGCTGAACCTCGGTGAGAAGGCTACTGCACAGCAGTTAACCTGAGAAAAAATCCCTTCTCTCCGTTCTAGATCCTGGAAGAAATCTGCCAGAAAAACAACTGGGGACAGCCTGTTTACCAGCTCCACTCTGCAATTGGCCAAGACCAAAGACAGCTCTTCCTATACAAAATCACCATCCCTGCCCTCGCCAGCCAGAACCCCACCATGTATGTAACTATCTGAGGTTTCCTGGGGTTTAGGATGTTTTTATAAATGGCATTTCATCTATAATCTCTCCTCAAAACACAATTGCACAGGTCTCCATTTCTTTTTTTTTATATATATGCATTAGGGAGGAAAGCATCCACAAACTAAATGGACTCACAGTGATGTATGCCAGGGTTGGTGTTCTCTATCTGATGGTGCAAAGATTACAGAAAGCCAGAAATAATAATAATAAGAAGAAGAAGAAGAAAAGGGCACTTTTTAGTACAAAAAAAACCAAGCATATAATAGCTCTTGTCGGAAAAAGAAAGCAGCTTGAAGGAACATGCTGATAATTGGGCTCCAAATATAATCCTAAACGTTTCTGACCTGTAACATTGTTTGCTGTGCATTTTAAAGAAAATCCCAGACCTCAACAGGCTTTCTTTCGGACTGAAAATGCACAACATGCTCTGAAAGGATGTCATATCCATAATGAGACCCAGGGCCAATAAACTCGGAAAAAAAACAGGACTACTACAAGCAGAGTACTTTTGTTAATGCATCATCACAGTAAAATGATGTTGCCATTTGATATGTGGGATGCCATGAGTGGATCAAAACATCTTGTGGGAAAGTCCTAGAGAAAAAAAAACAAGCTAACATTTTGCTGTACTCACAGACATCCCTTCACACCACCCAAGCTCAGCGCCTATGTTGATGAAGCCAAAACCTACGCAGCAGAATACACCCTTCAGACACTGGGGATTCCCATGGAGGGAGCAGAAGTGCCTTCTGCAGCACCACCTTTTCCAGGTATGGGAAGGTCTGTAAAGCAAAGGTCTCCTTTAATATTATTTTTCCTGCTGCTTCCTTATGGATGTCAAAAATGAACCTGGTTTGGGCCACTGAGGACAGACATCGTTGTGTTCCCCCACATGCCTCTGCCTTGACTCGTGTTTGTTACTTATGCATATGACATCTTTACTGCCTATATAGTCATTTATCTCAGGACTGCCCAAACTGCAGTGTACATACCATAGAGCAACTCAAGCTGGAGGCACTGGGGCGGGCATCTCTGGTCCACCAGTGACCATTCAGGTCAATGCCCCCAGATATTGCAGGTTGCTTGGTTGGAGCAGTGTCCAAGGACAGGAATACACCACCACTCGGGGCCCCATCCCATATATGCAGGTCCCTCACTCCTTTCAGTTTGTGGATGCCTCCCTTAAACTGAAAGCCCCAGACAGGATGCAGAAACCAGAACTGATGTCCCTGGTCCAACAACTGGGATGAGTCCCCACCGTGGACCTGCTGGTTTCAGTTTGGCCAATGCCACCCAGTATGGAGTAGATCTTCCTCCCTGTAAAGATGCACAGTTGATTGATTCATAGTCAATCCATCCTTCCCCAGCACTCATAGCTCCTTTTGAACCAACAGTTTTGATTTCATCAGCCAAAGGAATGATGCAACTGTGGAAGTTATGATCTGACTCTAGCTCTCACACCCCCACTGGAAGGATTATTTTCCATTTGGGGAATTCATACTCAACAGCTCTTGCAACTGAAAAAAACAGCTTGGGAAGTCATGGAAAACACAGGCTGGGAGCAGGAATACAGCTCACAGTCATTATATTTACTGTGCTTTCCAGCACAACAGTTTTTCTGATGTAGAAGGAGCAACTCATGCCAAACTGCACATGAGGAGCTTGTTAGCCAGTACTACTGAGTTGTTTGGAGTGTCTCAAGGATGGATAAAAAAAAGAAAACAACAAAAAAAACCAACTCTCCGGCTTCCTGCCACAGGAGTCCACAAAAGCCACAGAAAAATCAATTTGTCTGGGTTTGTTCAGGCTTCCGCAGAGTGGAAACCAAATGGGCTCTTCATTGAATACAGTCTCCACTTACTGCTTAATTATAATCTCTCCTTTTTCTTTCATCCACCCTAATTTATTTGTCTTGGAAACTCAACAAATTGACATACACTAAAGTTTCTGCTTGTAACACACACTGGTCCTTGACAAGGGCTTGCTGAAGCCCTGCTCAGCTCAGGCCATGCCAGGTAGCAGATCATTTCTCTTATGATGGTGACAGATACACGTTAAAACTAGTCTAGTGGAAGGTGTCCCTGCCCATGCATGATCCTTCAGGTCCCTTCCAACCCAAACCATTCTGTGATTCTATGAAATGACAGATTTCTCATTTCTCTGTCAAAATGTTACAGTGAGTTTTTCTGATGAAAAAAAAAAAAAAGATTGCAAGTGGCCACAACGCTCAAATTATAGTGACTTTCTCATGTTTTCCCCTAAAGTAACACTTCCACAAGGCAACAAGCTCTCAGTGCCACCCAAGGTCTGCATTCCCCCTACTGAGAGGACTTTGGCTCTGACTGACTTTGAGTTGATCCCATTGCCCAGCTGGTCAGTGGGAAATGCAGTTTGGCAGCAGCAGAGCCAACGGGTACCACAGCTCCTCTTCCCAAATTTGGGCTTCACCATAATTCTTGATATTTGCCCAAAAATCACACTGTAGCCTGGTCGACAAGCTGCTTCACCCTGCTTTCAGACAAACCAACCCCAAACAATGTTTGTTTTCCCAGTGATTCATTTTGAATCAGCAAAGCCAACATTTTCCCATGGAAAATTTTGAAGTGTTGAAACCACATTTTCCATTAGAAAAAAAAAGGCCAGTTTACTAAATATTTTCTCCCTGGTATTGCATAGAAGGAGTTTCCCTCCTTTCTAATGTGGCTGTTCTAAATTGCATGTATTTTGACTATGAATGGTATCAGAGCCATATTTTCACTATGAAAACTAGCCAGATTTCCCCTGTATTACTTCATTTTCTTGCCTTCCTCATGTCATGCATGGGAGGATGAGTATTTCTTAGCTCATAAATAACAGGATCCTATTGAAAGAATATTTAACAGAGAGGTGATTTTTTTAAGCAGCGTGTTTAGCAGAAAATAGGTGAGAAAATGCATTAACTTTCCATCTCTTTTATTACTGCTAACATAGAGAAAATCATGCCAGAAATGACCTATTTCAGTTAATTAGAATATTCTCATTAACAAACTCATTGCTCCCTAGGTCACTCCCATTGACAGCAAAATCTTCCCACCAAAAACTGTCAGGCAATGGTGAATTTTTAACGTCTTTTCCCCTCTTTTCCTCTACAGGATACACTATTGCTAACGCAGCCGCGACTGTCGCAGCCACTCAGCTCAAACAAGCAGTGACTATGGGACAAGATTTAGCAACATACGCAGCCTACGAAGCCTACCCCGCTTTTGCAGTTGCTGCGCGCAGTGATGGTTACGGAGCATTTTAATCCTGTCTTTAATCAAATTCCCTTAAATTAAGCACAGGCAGAAAACAAATCTCAGTCTGGTAATTCTTAAACCCTCATGATTTTAAACTAATCTGTTGCCTAAAGTTAGATTTTAGTCAGAATTTTGTTTCTGTAGTTCTTTAGTTTCATAACAGGATACTAGGGGGAAAAGGATAAAAAAAAAAAAAGAGAGAAAAATCATTCAAAATCAGATTTTCATGTTAGAAAGCAGAATCTCAGCCCAGAAAATGAATGGTTCTCAGATGTGTGCATATACATACATATATATATATATATATAGAAAGAGTCCATTGTGTATGTGTTTACAAGCAACAACCTGTGCTGAAAACAGTCCCATGGACATTGTGACATAAGACAGGGGAAGAATGGGGTGTCTGCAGGAAGCCCCTCTGTGCATCAGGAGTTCTCTGTTCACCCCATAATTTCTCAAGCCAGGCAGAGGAATGGGTAAAAGGAAAGGTTGCCCTTTGGCCATTTGGGGGTTTGCAGTTTGCCTCTCAGTGCCTATGAGCATCCCGTGCCACCAGTGCTGCAGTGATGTGTTCAGACATCTCAAGCACCTTTTAAACTCATTTTAGCATAGCCAAGGAAAAAAGACTATCATAAATGTGTTTGCCCACCTCTAACAGGGTAGTCTGCATGCTCTTGAATTCTAATTAGATTTTTAAATCAGGAGAAAAGCATTCAGCAGAGCTTTCCCTCTTAGTTTGCTACTTCCCAGCCATACCCACAAGTCACAAAACAGCAGATAACAGTGTATTTTTCCCACCTCTTATCAACTGGCACTTTCAGTGAAAGACAGGAAACCTTTCAGGACTATTAAGGTTGAGGACCAGAAAAATACTCATCACTGGGGCCAATTCTCTACTTAATTAGAGCACAAGGGGCCATAGCCCAGTAATAAAAGACACCTGTACAAGAATTAAATTATATACAGGGAACATTTTTGACAGGATGGAAAGAGGCCTGCCTGGCTGTAAGTGCTGCTTTACACATTAAAGCAAGGCTGCTGGTTGCTGCAATTCTTGCAAAACTTTATTTAGTGGAAGAGGGTTCATGTCAAGTAAAGGTACCTCTTGTACCTTTGTATGTAAGCATCCTTTAGGTTACAGCAGGAAGGCATCATCTGTTCATTTTTGCCATCAGATTGAGGCAGGAGTAATAATGTTCTAGAGATATAGGGGAAACCCAGTGTTAGGAAAGTACTGCAGACAGGTGGATCCTATCTAATATATCCTATAAAGTAATGCACACTAAGAAAACTTTAATCTGCTCACTTTAGGGCAAAGAATAACCCTTTCGGGGGGAGAATTTACAACAAGGTTGATGATGCCCATCGATTGCAACAGATGTGGCCTCACATTTTTCATCCACTCTAAAATGTGTAATGTATCACTGCACAAGCCATTTCAAGCAGAGCTTTTCCTGTGCACCCCCAAAGCTGTACAAAGCACAATGGTCCATGAAAAGGTGTTGACTACCAAGAGCTATGGTTTTTGTATTCTCATGCTTTGGCTGACTTGATTTCACTAGGAATGGAACAAATACACATAAGCTGTGTACTTTGCAGTCCTTTTAGATCCTTTCTATTTATAATGTAGCTCAATAAGGTGATCCTAAAGCACTCTGTGGTTGCTGTTCAGAATGCTTGCCACCAGAGAAAAAGACAAGCATGTCTTTTTCAGGGCAAAATAACTGAGAGTGTTATGAGTATGGCTTTATTTTCTCTTCTATGTCTTTTAAGTAGTGTTTGACTGCCAATGAGTTAACATACCCATGTGTCTTTCTCTCTCTAAAAGACTACCATTGGCAGAAAGTGTTTCTCACTTTCCATGTTCGGTAACTTTAGTCTGCTTTTTCAGCTATTTATGTAAGTTCAGAAAGATGTCAAAGAAAAGGCCAAGAAGCAGTATTAAAAAGTGTGTGCATGAAGCACTTATTTTTGTACACATAGTACAATATTTGTATAGAGTTTTAACACTATGAAGTGTAGTGAAAGATCACACTATCCATTTACTGGACAACAATCATGTATGTTTAAAAAGAATGAAGTGGAAATGGCATCTCAATCATCCTTTACAAGGAAATTATAACCCTAATTAAGTTCTGTGAAGCAAGTCTGTAATTCTGGAGTAATCCAAGGACATTAACTGGACTTTGAAATATCATTAAAACTTTTTAAACAAACATACATGCCTCAGTCCTTTCGTACCCCAAGTTTCACCTGAAAGGGCCATCCAACGCATGGTAAATAAGAGCATACTTTGCTCTCTAGGGATCGATTTGGGGTCAAACAGGCAAGTTCACAAGCTGCTCAACAATGCTGAGTGTTTTCAACATGCACTTTGGTGACACTTGGCATACATACACAGCAGAAAATTTGCAGCGTTAGACTTCTACAGTTTTAAGTAAAAATAAAGGGGTTAGGGTTTTTTCCACCACCTGTTTGGTCAATATTTGTTTATCTATTGATGCTGCAGGAATCACTTTTGCTATAAATTTATTTAAGTGGTAATACCTTTGCTCCTCATCTGATCCCAGTGAAGATGTCTTGAGGGCGATACCAACAGTGAGACAGCAATGTGCAAAACTAATGGTGTAGATGAGGCAATGCATGACTTAGGGCTATGAAGGACTGGTCTCACCTTGGTAAGAGCCTGTTGCCAGGTCATTGACAGGTAAGAGCGTCTACAGCCCTGGTCATTTTAAGAAGATGAGGACCTGCTACTCAAAGACAATCATAGCTAAATGTCTGAGCAACAGCAATTCCTGCTTCCACACCCAGTACAAAGGGTTCTGGTTTTAGAACTTTCCAGAGAAATCCTGAGCCCAAGAAATGGGGGAAAGACCTCATACCTTGCTACTGATAGAACACAGCTTTAAACCAAAGGCCTCCCTACCAAGCCAGAAGAGATTTCACCAAAATAGCTTGACATTGTTCTTACAGACTTAGAAAGAGGTCAGCTGTATTCTGGGCTTTAGCAGGAGCAGCAGCTCTGACAGTTTTGTTATTTTACCTCATTAGGTCTTCCTGATGTCCTGCTTTCATTTTCTTTGAAATTAGGGCAATGGCAGAATTTCCTTTTGTGCTTAAATATTTCCCCTCACAAAGAACTTCTTCCCTTTTGCTCAGCAGCAGCTATTTTGGAGCGCAAGAATTAGATTTCAAGAAATCTCAAACCCGCAACCCAACTTAGAAACCATAATTTCTCATTTGTAAAGAAGTGGGTTCCCAGTGGAGAGCAAGACAAAGCCAAAAACCACATCCATCCTCCACAAACAAGTCTATGACATGTTTGAGCCACAAGGGATTGGAAGATCAAGAGCCCAGAAAAATCAGCAGGTGGCCACATGTTTGGCTGCATGTAGGACAGGAGGTACAGAACCTGCATTTTCCTTCTTCCAGTCAACCTTTTCCTGGAGGCTTCTACAGCACAGAGCCTCACATCTGAGGTGCAAAGAAAGAATGAAATATGTCTGAGAAGTACACAACAACTCCACCTTTGGAGCTGGATAGACCCTGAAACATCCCACCTGGAAACCATCTCCCATGTCCCACTGAAACTCCCTCTAGAAGTCCATGGTAGAAGGTCTCCAGTGACTTTCAAGGGGAGCTGCTTTATCTTTGAGCTTGCATGGCTCCCTTTTCCCACTAGTTCAGCTAAATCTCCCATAGACAATCTCATCTCCCTATCCCATATCTACCTGGACTTCCCTTTTTGGGAGGTAAAAAAACCCCCCACAGTGCTTTGAAGGGTGACATTCCAGTCAGGTACCACAAATCACTGTTGTTCACTACCTGCGCTCTCATGGGATGCTCCTTTCTTTCAAAAGCTGGAAATTATTGTGTCACCCCAAAACCTTGGTCTCAGCTAAAATTGCAGTTCTCAGCTGCCCTTCGTTAAGTGACAGTGGGGGACTTAGACAGTCCCTACCCACTAGCCCCTCTCCTTCAAGGGGTGCTTGGTGTAGGCTCCCTCTCTATGGAGATGATCTGTTGTTCTGAACTCTTCTCCATGCCCAGAGACTTGTCCTGGCCTGGCTCCAGGTACCTACAGAAGATGGGAACTGTGCACATCCAGATTTGCGGAAGTACTGGGAAAAGTGACATTCCTTGGTCCCCAGCCTCACCTTGTGGGTATGCAGTCCCAGTTGTGAAGATGTTAAAAAGTAAACAGCTGCTGGTGTACCTCTAGATAGGTTGCACACAAACATTCACTGTGGGAGGTACCCAAACAACACCAGACAACTATAGGATCAGACAGATCCTAAAAGCCTGCATCAAATCCCAGAGGCAGCAGAGGGATTCTCCCCTTTCCCTCCAGCGCCTCAGGTCAGAGCCTAATTTAGCACCTGTTCTGCAGCTCCAAATACTGTTGGTAAATTGGGGATGTTGTGCAGGAGGAAAGGGTTTTGCAAAGGAGCTCTGCAAGGTGGCTCAGCCTGGGGACACAAACAAGCTTCTCAAATTCATCCTAGCTTACGTCCCACGATGAAAAAAAACAACAGTGGAGTTTTGCCTGTCTCCCGAGCGCGTACACAAGGCACAAATGGCCATACATTGAGGGAGAGCAGCCCGAGCGAGACAAGAGCAACTGCGATGGGTGATGCTATATTTAACCGCTGGCGAGCCGCCCGAATTCCGCGAAATTTTCCCTAGGCTTTGCTGTGCTCTCGTGTAAAGCGGCACTGGCACCTAGTGGCTGCTGGAGACAACCACAGCACCCCGCAGAGCGCGGCTGCCTACCCGTCTGCCAGCTGCAGGCGACAGCCATCACGCGGTTAAAGGGCAAATAAAACAGGGGATTTCTCTCAGCAGCCCCTCTGACCCTGAGGAGCTGCTGGGTACTCTAGACACAAAAAGATTACGAGAGGTTCCAAAAAAGACTCACCCAAAACTTCAAAAAGCCTGTGCACGCTGGTGAAAAACAAATAGCCAAGCCTGCTGCGAAGCGTTTCACAAGGGAAGCGGCTCTGGGGCACTGGTGAGACTCTCCAGATACCCTAATTCTGTTTCTCAACCCTTTCCTCCCACGAGAAACCCCAGCTCCCTGAAAACTCTCGTTTGGGGTCAGATGCTCTCATTTTAGAAGGTATGAGCATTTTAAGTGTGCGCCCAATTCTGCCTACAGAAGCATCGAGTTCCAGCACGGCTGAAAAAAAATCCAGGGTTAGTGTAATGCGACAATGCAACCAAAATTGTCTGAAACAATCAAATTAAACGCCTCTGTATTGCCTGAGATAAAATGAATCACTCTTTCTTTTTTTCCAATGTATTTCTTTTAGGAAAACAGAAGTACTCGTGTGCGACTTATTCTAGTTTACACAGTGTAAGAAAAATAGCAGAGAAAGAGTGATTGCTATACTGAGACTCATTAGGCAACACAATTTTCAGACCAGAAAGCAGTTCCTGTGTCTCATAAAGATGGTGTAACCCTGTTTTAAGGGGCTGTATCGTGTTTCACCTTGCCTGGTCCCCCATGAAAACATGCGCAAAGTGGGAAAAACCTTGCAAGAAACTTTCTGGATTCTTTTGCAGCTTGAGCATTGCTGCACTGACCAAGCCTGTCCTGTGGCAGAGTGGGGTGCTGGAGCAGCATCCTCTGCTGCTGCCACGTCCCGGAGATGCTACTGTTGCCATCAGAGCAATTTTGTCAGTGGTAGCAGGGCTGATGGGCCAACTGGTGTTCTTAGGAAAAGATGCTAAAAGCATCTTCAGGGATTTGATTCCAGGGTTGTTCTTACAAAGCTTCCTGACTCAATATTACGATTGCTTTGAGCTCTTCCGGATGGGGATCTCTGAGACTGATTGCAGCTGGCTTAAAATGAATAATTCATTCTCTTCTACTGATTTTAAAGAGAGGCAAAATTATCTGATTGATGATTCTCTGAAGAATTAAGAAGGTTGCATACAAAATTGGTACACACTGTTGGAGCTTATTAAATATTTATAATTATTTATCTGTAAAGCTTTACAAGAATCCCAGATCCAGATCTGAAAGGCATATGCTCTTCTCCCTTTGGTCCCCAGATCTACCACTTCCAGAGGCTGGAAGAGACTTCGGCACTGCTGAGCAACTCCTGCTTATGGTACCCCATGGCAGTTCCAGTGGGAGGCACCTCAGGAGGGACCTGCCACCAGCACTGCATCAAGGTGGTCATGCGTCTGTCCAGCCAGCTCCTGAAGGCCACAGGAGAAAATCATCTACCTTCCTGGGGAACTTTCTGTGTGAAAACTCTTTCACTGGGACTGTCCATCTACCCCTTCATTCTGCGCTTGGATTAAACCCTCCATTGGTGTTTTAGGTGGGAGGTGGGATGGAGGGCTGCAGCAGCATTAGCCCTAGCAGCAATAGAGGCCCTCAGGCCGCAGCTGTGCCACGCTGGCCCTGGTTATGGTGACTGTCCCTGTGCAGGTTGACCCCCATCATATTTGTACAGTGGCTGCTGTTTTGCAAGAGGTAAAGAAGCCCAGCCAGTGAGAGTTAATATAACCATATCTGACCACAGATCAGGTTCGACCAAGGATATAAATGGCAGGTTGTTTGAATTGGTCCTCCTTGGAGCAGCGGGACGGTAGTCAGGGACTCTCCCCTTGGGTAGGTATTTCACTCAGAGGAACTCCTTAAGGTTGAGATCCCTCACCTTATTGGTGAGCGATTGCACGGTTTGGGTTAATGCCTCTAAAACCTGTAGTACCAACTCATAGAATCATAAAATAGTTTGGGTTTGAAGGGACCTTCAAAGGTCATCTAGTCCAACCCCCTGCAATGATCAGGGGCATCTTGAACTAGATCATGTCACCCAGAACCACAACCAGCCTGGCCTTCCATTTGACATTCCAAATCTGTTATCCACCAAATGTCAACAGAGTTCTAATTGGTTCTATAAAATAAATTTTCTTTCTTTTATACCAATATTTATATTATATACCAATAAGTACATTACTACTCTCACTTAATTCGTAAACCTCTGCAACAAGGGACACCATGAGCTCTTCTGGTGACCAGCTTGTAAGTGATTCAGGCTTTGGCCGCTGGCTTTGCCAGCCCTTCATACAGCCAGAGCCTGCTCACCCTGCATCCTTTCTGATGCTAAAATGAAGCAGGCTGAGATCTGTCCAGAGCTGACCCACCCACGGCTTCAATTCATAAGTTCAGTTCCTACTGATTTCCCTCTGCAGTATCTGAAATACAAACCTGATGTGATAAAATCCAGCCCTGCTCTGACTGGACATCAGTCACCTTCTCCTAGCAGCTGCAGGCTCTCCTTCACCAGCTGGTCCCTCCCAAAATCCCTGTCTTGCATATGGCCCCTGGTGTAACCCCAGTGCCCACCCCATGACACCTCTGACACACATAAGTATCCTTATTTTGAATCTTTCTGATGTATCCCAAGGTTATATAGATAGGGTAAAATACCATTTTCTGCCCATTCTTGTGGTTAGAGCGTTGGGCAGGAGCTTAACACAAGGACAAGAGTGGATAAAGTCAGTACCAAAGTCCTCATCCTGCTTCCTGCCTCTGCACTGTGCCAGAGATGCATCATGTATTCAGGACATAAAACCAGAGCAAACAAATGTAGTCCTTCCAGGCACGTGATGGCCTTCAGCCCATCTGTAGTTTCTTGGGCCACTTGTAACTATTTGAGATTTTTAAGAGGGCTTCTTCTCTAAGACTTGCCTAGTGTCCCCTTGAAATGACACAAACCCACACAGGATGGGCAGTGCTGAAGCCACCTGGGGCACCGGTCAGTTCAAAAGTGACATTAGTGAAATCGATTAGCACAGTCTAGCAGGAGAAAACTGCTTCAGTATTTTACTTTGTGAGTGACTGACCTCCCTTTCTTTGTTAGAGACCTCTGAGGCAGGACCCTAGACAGCAATTCATCAGGCACCTGTGAAACAAGACCACTGATCTTTAGAGAACTATGTACAATTCACATCATATGACACTGTTAACCCACCACCCCCTGTAGTCTATGGTGACTTTTAGCTCAGAGAAGGAATCCTCCAAATGCCATAAACTAGGATGATTAAATGAAATAATACCCAAAACTTTTTTGATGAGTATCTATCCCGATTTATCCCATACTAGGAGGTCACCTTTGCACTTCAAGCACTATTGAGGAATCTTTTGATGGCTTGGGGATTCAGAAGCTCTTTCCAGTTTTATGGACTGGGGTCAATTTTATGGACTATTTTATGGTCTGGATTAGCTCCCAATATGCACTAATTCTCTCAGAGAGAGCCTATTCACAATCAATAAGCACTTCAATGACTGAAGAAAAACAGTTACATCTTTTATTACAATAAGAATCAACTGCAACAAGATCTAGCCAGGACGGGAACTGCTTAGATGAGAATATGTTGAACTAGTGAGACTGAATTGCAGGTAGAAGTCAAAACCTTGCAGGAAGTCAAGCTTTGCACAGCAAAGGATGACCAGCAGCACTTGAGGGACAGCAGTGATGTATAGTCATGTACGCCACAAAAAAAACTCATACACATGCACTGAGAACAATTCCTTCAATGAACAAGATTGCCTACAGAGTTGTGATTTCAAATGCTGAAGATGTTCCTTCAAATGGAAAAGAGACAGCGAGACTGTTAGACAATCTTTTCCTGTAGTGCCCAAAGTACCGTATCCTGTAGATTCCTGGTTCTGTGTCATGAGGGATGTGCCATTCAATAGTCACATTGCTCCGACCAAGTAATCCTTTGGTCCAGTAAATCCTAGCAGACAAAACAAAAGCTGCAGTCAGCAAGGAAATCCAGTTTTCATTTGTTTTAATATCCCAAGAGCTAAGTGGAATGAGGTGAATGCACTCCACTTAAGTATATTTTTAAAGCTTTTTTTAACTTTTCCTTAGATATTTAGGCTCTCAGAGCAGCAACCAATAGGCCAACACAAAACCTGACAGTGCTGAAAAATAACTGGAAACACAGAAAACCAAGTCAGTGGTCCTTTTTGCAGATGAAGAACATTTCTACCAATGTATTTGTACATTCCCAGCTCCATATCATAACCCATACAACGTTACCTCTGTAAGAAATATTCATCAGCTAAGTCTTCCTTGTGCAGAGGCAATGCTGAACTAAGAGAATGAGTATTGAAGGTCACAAGCAAAATCTATCATAATTGAGTTCAGGGCTTCTGGCACCCATTTCTACATCAGACTCCCATTTTCTTTTGCAGACTTCTTGTGCAAAATAATTACTGCTCAATCTCAAAACCCTACAGACAGCCACACATCTTGTGGGGGTAAGGAATTTTTTAGCCAGCCATGATAGAGCACTTCTTGGGGAGATGAAGATTAACCTGCTCTTCTTTGGTAATGCAAATTAGGGGCACTGGGAGATATGCTCCTATCTAGGCTCGACATAAAACTTATCAAGCCCTACTGAGACATCACCTCTATTTTAGGGCTTTAACTAAAGGAAGCTGAAGAACAAAATATGTTTATTCATTGGCAACAGTAATCAAAAGTTTCTTCATTCCATTGAAATACATATTTACAGACACCACTGGGTGAAAACCAGTGAACTACAGGGGAAATTTTATTTGATAAAGAGAGACCACAGGCCAACACAGGGCCCCAGTATCCACCTGGTTTCTGCTGTCCAGGGTTTTGGCTGTAGATTGCGCTGACTTGGGACAAAGACAGTGTTATCTCAGGAGATGACAATAAGGTGACAGCATAAGGCCTCAAGTGGTGAAGGATTTCCATCCTTGGGGACCACCCTGACTTGGCTGGACATGGACCCGAGCAACCTCCTATAGTTGTTACATTGGCCCTGTTGGGAGATGGGTTGGACCAGAGGCGTGCAGCCTGAGCCTGGCTGTAATGCTGTGACCTAAAAATGCTGCTGTGATAGATCTGTGCCATTACCTGGCCTCCTCCCCATCCTGCCATTCAGGCTCAGTGCACCAGGAGCACCTCTCTGGGACTCAGAAACTGGAACTTAACTCAGACCCCCCTCAGGAATAGGCTTCTCACAGATGAACTCATGGCGATTTCACTATGTCTTGATCTCTGTTGGCTGTTTGCTAAAGGCAGGACCGGGCAAATTCCTGCCTGTAGCTCAGTCCCTCCTCCTAAACAGTCCCAAGAAAGCAATTATTGCCCCCATGGCAGATGCAGGGTAGGGCCAGACACTTCTCTACTGGAAACACCAGGACAGCATCCAGCAAAAGGACAAGTCTGCGCTGAGTTTGTCCCTGCTGCAATGGCGGGCCCAGGTCAAAGGGCAGATAACAGCCATCTCCTTCCCCAAAAGCTGCACCTCCTGTAAGTAAACCTTCATATCTTTTGATCCCTGACAATATGCCTTTTACAAATGCAGTTATAAGTTATCTAACACTTTGCAACACTAAGCTAACAAATAACGTGTTCCCTTGTGCTACCCTCTTATTACAATATTTAGTAGTATCAAACATTAGTTTTTCCTGTACTATAAAAACAGCCTGACTCTATTAATATCCAGTAAAAGTGTTTGATTCTTCCTGCCCTCATCACCTTAATTACTAACATATCAAAGTTAACATACACTGACATTGTAAAAAGTGACTTGTTTTCATCTTAACAGAAACATTTCCTCTTACTTGTGTTTTTTTGGTGTTTTCCTGGGGCACCAGTAAAGGGGATACTACTGTCTGTATCGGTTTGCCTTCTGGCCAACCCCTTTAAGCAGGCCAAACAGCTCCTCTTCTTTATCAGCAGGAGTATTTAAGCACCGTTCAGAGATCCAAAGTCTGACCTTCTCAGGAGGGAAAGTAAGATGTCTAGATTCCTATCCTCCAGCATCATGGCACTACATTCTTCAAGTTCTGCACTTTTATGTTTTTTATTTTCTTGAGTGACATCTTACTAAACATTTTCAGTGTTCCTGTCCAAGATTTTGGGAAACCTGTTGGGTTTTTGGAAGAGGAGGGAAGAAGGCAGAGCTACAGATATGAGTGATAAAATGCCGTCATTTCCCTTGATCAAGTAAAGAACTTGACTGGAAAGGTTGACACCGATGAAAGTGACAAGGTAACATACTGCAAGTGTTAAACAGAGGGTAAGTACTTAAAAAAGCAGAGATCCAAGCGCAGGTAGGAATTTATCTCCTGTGCTGGTTCAGTCAGAGTCCTTGCTACCAGATTAGGTTCAGAAAACACGTGGTTGCTTGTGGGCAGAGAGAATTACACCCTGTAAATCCTCATCATAAATCCAGAGAAATACTTTCCTGATAAAACCAAGCTGTCAAGCATGTTGCTTCTCTGACCTTGGATGTTACATGTTTGCACCGGGACACTGCAAGGTCTGAAGACCCCCAAAGGGATGTTTTTCAGAGTCCTATTTCATAGAGATAGGTTGCAAAAGAAGGTGGGAAAACAACTGGTTTCATTCAAACAGGAGTAACTTGAAATCACATGCTTTGACAGAAAATGTCTTTGGTATTCCTATTCTGTGTGCTGACTTCTAGTGCAGCTCTGAAATGTGACAGCAGCTTTGTTGCTTAGTGGATCTTTTTCCTTAAGACTGACATCTCTAACCTTCAACTTTGCTTTCTTATGAACTTTTTTAATATTGTTGACTATTTCTGGTCAGGAAAGCTGGCCAGTTTTTCCCTATGAAAACCCTACTGTGGTGAACCGCTCGTATTTTTTATTTGGTATCTTATCAGCACGCTAATGCGGATCAATGGATATAGGCTATAAACCTTTTGTAATTCTTGATCTTCCTTCTACTTTCTGAAACTTATAAGCCTCCATTGCAGAACCTAGTCCCATGGGGAAGAATGATTGCTGGGGTCTTGACAAGTTAGCCACCCAGACACAGACCAATATGTCTCCAGAGAGCATCATCTGCAGGGACAAGACCAACCTACAGCTGGGAGCTCTGAAATGAAGCCTTTCAGGTTAAACTTGAATGACTCCATGAAGACTGTGGGGGTGTGAAATCTGGTCAGGGTACGCACCTGGTGTCCCAGGAGGCATCATTCTGTACCACATGCCAGCTGTCTGAAGTGCTGGTGTATCTCTCCACCGTCAGGAAGTTGTGTTCAGTCTTGAATAAAAATAACAGAGTTAGCCAGACACTGAAGATACAGGTGCCTTTATGTGTCACTTTAAACTGGAGAAGGGACTATGCTTCTGTGTGCTTTACTGGCAAATGCAGTAATTATTAGCAAAAAATGCTTTTATTTCACTACCAAACACAAATTTCAGCTAATAAATAACACAAAGAATGAGTAAAGAGCTTGATCATTAAAAAGAGAATGGGGAGGTGAGGTATCAATGTCTATGCAGGATGAGTGATAGGACAAATTAAGTACTTATCTATTTTTCTTCCTTTTATTAAAATAATGCGCTGGCCTGATAAGATGGAGACTAGAGACCATGCTTGCTATGACAGGATGGCACTGGATGCTAACTGAGAGTGTTTGCCTAACTTATGACATGAGTGCCTTCGACTTCATTAATATGAAGAGATCGTGAATAGTCCGTATCTGACCAAATTAAGGACTTTGCTCCAGAAGCATTTTGGTGGTGTGAATTCCCAAAGCACACTCTAAAGGAAGAAACTATCTTCTTCTGAAATCCCAGCAAGGAAAAAAAGAACCGGAAGCACATAGTTTTACCCTTTATGAAATCTGAACATCAAAGATTAGAATGCATCAGGCAGAGACAGTAACTAAACAGTCACTAATACCAGACATCCCCAGTTCCAGCACTGTGTTGTATTTACCGCGTTTTCTGCAGAGTTCCTGGGATTCGCACCTACAAAAGTTACTTCAGCAACTTCCATCTGTGGGGAAATTGAGATTTATATTAAAGACTGAGCAGCATATTGCACAACCTTTGAAGATGCCACATGAATTTTTCAGTGGTTTAGTTGGGTTTTTTTGGTTTTGTTTGAAATTATTTGTAATTTCACTTGTTGCGATAGCAAGGGACAATTGAACTGATGAACTGATATTCTGTGCCTTGCCATTCCACTTGTCCTTCTTGCTGGATAAACTCCACCATAGCACATAAGATTTGTGTGTAAAAGGAGCAGAGAAATAAGTAAGACTTTTAAGAGTGCCTCCTTGCCTTCTTCCTACCTTACTCCTGGAGACAGCAATGAGATGAAAGCTCTTGCTCTGAACACCTTATCTAAACTTTGAGCATTTAAAACCGAAGCTTTTCTGACATTTTTATTTCATTTACATTTCATACTAGAGACATCAAAGGTGACCTAATTTCTGCTTGTAACAAAATCATTGTACAACATTTTCCTATTTAATCGTCAACTGATATTTTATGCTGAAGCAGAAGGGGAAGTCTTATACATGTTGAATGAAGAGCTTTTATTTTCCCCTTAATTCACCCATTTTAATCACATCCAGTACAATGGCATTGGCATGAAAATGCCCTATGTCTGCCTTTTCAACTATGCTCACTAAGAACAAGACCCTTTTGGTCTGAGAGCACCACCGCCTTTTTGAAAGCACCACCTAGACTTTTTCAGATGAGGGATAAGACTTTAAAGTTGATTTCCTAAAGAGGTTTTAGCAAATCCTTGAAGCTCTCACCGGTTGATACTGTTGTCTCACTTCTTGTAGCACATCCCCAAATGTCTTATTCACTGGCACGAGATCAGGAATGAGAGAAGGCACCAAGGTAAGATTAGTTATATTGAAAAACGGGGGCTCTGGACCAGGTGGCAAATCCTGAACCGCATTCTGGAAGAGGGAAGATTTGCTCATTATACATAGATATATATGGCCAGTATTTCTCTGATGATTCGTATCACTGCTGTGCTCTTTATGCAAGTCCTTGCTTAGATAGATTTTAAAAACAAGGGCAACAAAGTGAGCATTAAAAAAAAGGGGGGGGGGGATTTTCATCTGTACTCTGCATGCAGGAGCAATCCCCACAGGACACCCACTGTCCTGTTGCTGAGGTTCCCCAAACCCACCCACCAGCATACCCCATGACTTAAAAAGGCAGTGCCCACCCACCAGTCCTGCATATTCACATGGTCACAGGTACAATGGTAACAAACATTGCCGTGTACAGCAGAAATAGAGCAGACTTTTTTTGCTCTTGGTAGAAAAGCGGGACCTTCAGGCCATGCAGAAAGGTTGGAGGTACCAATTTCCTCAACTTTGAACAGAAAAAACCCAAACAAATGAGAAATTCTCAAGTGGAATGAGACCCCCGCTACAGGAATTATTTTCATACCACATGAGAATTTCTCATAGCCGCTTATTATGAGAAAAGAGAGGATAGCAGTCGCTCAACCTCACTGAGAAACAAATATAGCCGTCCACATTTACACGATTTGTATGTCTCTAGCAGCATGTGGCATATAGGCAATTTTGATTACCATAGCAATAGACCTTGCAAGTCCTCTGTAGAGCTGAATATAAGCAGAAAGGGTGTGTGGTCCATAAATAGTCGATGCAGCCTCATATCGTTGAGCCTATCAATGGATAAATTTGAAACAGGAGGGTTTGAAGGACTGTTGAGCAGCTTATACAGCTCATCCCACTGTACCAAGATCAGATCAACATGATACCTGCAGGGCTTTATATACTCCCTTACTGCTAGGAAGACACCCCAACAATTTGTCTAAGTATTTCTGCTGCAATTTCAGGTTACTCTTCATTCTCTAATCCACTGCAGACAGGGAGGACCTGTTGTCGCTCTTCCCAGTTATTACAGGTTTTTTACTCTTTTAAAGGATTATGATGTAGGTTGTCTTTTTCCCAACTTTTTGGGTTGGAAAACCCCAGTTCTTCCAACCTCCCCTACCAGTTTAGGGTTTCTAAACCCAAGGAGTCCATTCAATGGTCCACATCTTCCTCAAAGCCCAGCATCTACCAAGTCTTGTGGAAAACCTTAAAACTGGGTCTTGCAAGCTGTATTGTGGTCTTTTCCACAGCAACTGCAATTCCATATACTTCTTTGGCACTACAACTCCATACAATTCCTTACAACCCTACAGCTCAAAATCTTTCTTCTGGCAATTTTGCCACATTAGGAAGACAACGTCTAACTTCCTCCAAGCCATCAGGAGATTACTAAACTAGACCTGAACTCACCAGAGCTCCGTTCAGCACGTCATAACATTTCCATGTTAAAAGCATCCATACATACTCTCTAGCTATGGTCAGGAAACCATATTGGTCCTCGGATCACATCATTTAGACCAGAATAAACAAGAGGTCTCGAGATTTCTGCTATAGATTCTTCAGCTTTTTGTGGCAAAGAAAAACTAAACGTACATAATTCCGCATGAATTGTCATCCCATATAGCTAAAGCTGAACTCAGTTAAACAGGTTTGATCTGCAATTTTGACATTTACCTGGTATTCTTCATAGGTGGTAATGTAATGGGTGTAGACATTGCACAGACCTGCAATTACGACATCCATTCCTGGTGCACCATGGGAATCAAATTCCTAAGAAAGGAAATAAATCACTTATCTTGAAACAACTGCTTAATGCACAATTATATTGTTATTGTAGTTGCTGTTGTTAATGTTATTCACCAGGACAGAACACAAAGTTATAGTGTGGGAGGGGCTGGATATTCAGGAATGTAACTCTAGAAGTGCAATTTGCCTTCATTAGCATCTCATGTTCACTTCCCAAAGAAAAAGAGGAGAAATAACCGAATAATCCAATAAATCTGATACATTTAGGGGTTTTCTTGAAGCTGATGTCCGTATACTTCCAAAAAAATGGTGATATAACTATGTGAAACGGGCTCAGTGGGTTGTGGAGATAGACAGCTTCTCAGATTAAGATGGGATTCAGGCTGGACCTGAGAATAGGATGTATCGATCAGGAAAATGGAAAAAAAAAAATACATTTGCTGATTTTCTCCGATTGTTCACATGTTGTAAAATCCTGGTAGGGATTAAGTGGCTGAGCCCTTCCCTACCAGAGAAACGACGCCTGCTAGCATCAGTTATGCCTGGATCCCAGTTGAATTAGCTTGTTTCGGCTTAATGGATTGAAACTCAATTGGTTCGCTTCATTAGAGGAGAATATTCATTTCTCCTGCACATCAGTAAGCACATGCAAAATGGGTCTGAGGCAACTGTGAGAAGGAAGCATCTGTGAGACATGACCCCAGCTGGAAGGAACCGGGGGAGAAAACAGAAGGATCAAGAAATGTGAAGTTCCAGATACGCTGCAGTCTGGAGAAACATCTTGCCGGCTACTTACTCTTTTAACAGCTTCCCGTAGCCTGCGTCCAGACATGGTCCTAGGGTCATTAAAGGAACAATGTCAGTCTCCGGAAATGCAGGGAGCTAAAACAGGCATTGCTGGTTGGACATGCAGCACAGCACAAGAAATTCACATAGCACCTGCAGTGCTGCTCAAGCACACCTTAAGGCTTCTTTGCAGTGAGTTCAACCAAAACACCTCAAAATGCTTCACATACGTCACCAAAGACAGGGTGAGGCTGAAGGCACCCAGGGCAGGGTGGGATATTAAAAAAAGGTGTTAGAAATAAATCATTATCTTACCCAGGTTTTCACCATTGTATCATCAACAGTCAGTGCTATTCATCATGTCAGTGTTTGTGGCATGAGTATCTCCAACCACCCCCCAAAAAAACCAGGAAAAACCAACAAAAAAAACCCCAAACAAAACAAACCAACAAAACCCCCCAGACCTAACAAGTTCCTTTGGTTTCATTAAAACTGTATTTTGCAATCAGCAGTGGAAATTATTTGGAAGCTTGTTTGCACCTTACTCATTTCCATGGCTAGTTTACACAAACAAAGAAACACATACGTGAATTCTCCGGGAACAGCAGTGATTGCCAGTGATCCAATGGCAACAATCTGGACATCCACAATGTCAGGGTGCCATGGGTGAGGCCGAGTCATCTGAGGTAAAATTAAAAAGGGATATTACTGTTGTAGGATAGTAGCAAAAACAGATAGTGGAAGTGTTTTCCTTCCTACAGTCATAAATCAGGCAAACGATTTATTTTGTAGACAGGCACATGAGAAAGTGTTTTACCTCCACATGTACAGCAAGTTGTCTGACCATAACAGACAGAGAAGGCACATGTGAGTACTATGCACAAGGCAGGAAAAAAAAGGTGTTGCCAGAGTGGCAGCTTAAAGCTAAGTGGATAAATAAGTCCAGAGTAGCACCTAGAAACCCCTCACCTGCATGTGAAAAAGAAAGTGTTAGGATCAATAAGGTTGGTCATCTGACCAGGAGAGCAACACTGAACGAGTGAAACCAGAGAGCCTGATGGCGATGGGAAATGAGAGATACTTTTTCATTAGCTGAGCAAATGCACTGTCAGTTGTGATACAGAGGGAGAGTTTCACCAGAGACCACACTATACTTGGACTCCGCAGCGTTGTGGCAGCCAAAACACACTACAGCAGCATTTCATCTTAAAAATAACTGCACAAATAAATAAATAACTACTACTAATAAAAGGATAAAAATTAAAAAGCCTTGCAAAAATAAACTAGGAACAAGAGCTTGAGGGTGGCATGGTTCCAGCAAGTGAAATACAAAATCCCACTCCAGAAAGCCAACACGATTTTTGAGGAGCAGTTTACTAGGGGAAACACCTGAATGAAAAACCTTGTGAAGCACATCAGAAGCAGGAGGCCTGCCAGAGCATCCATAAAAGGATGTTCAAAAGGTGATATAATTGTAAGAATAAAGTGTAATTTACTCTCAGTAGCACCATCCTGGACGAAGGTGGTGGGGTGGAAGGAGGCTTTGCACTGGGACCTCTTTTTATAAGACGTGAGGTGGAGAGCTGACAGAACACAAAGTGACATTAAGAAAGCTTTTAAAGAGACTGATGAAAGGAATAACAATGAATTGCTTCATCCAGATGCCATTCCCTAAGTGCCTTGGACATGATCCATCTGCACTACAGTGCATTTGCCTTAATGACAAGGGAGCAACAGGTAGAAAATGAAGCATCAATATTCTTTTGAAGCTGTAAGTAGGATTTTGGGAAAGTTCAGTAAGAACAAAAGCAAGACAGAACAGCCTCAAGAATGGGGATGGGCTGGGGCCAACAGCACAGCAGCTCTGCAGAGGTTGGTCCTAAGAAACAGCCCTTTCCCTGTGTCAGTGAAGCATTCTTGTGACGGGGGCCCAAGCAGTGGGGGATCTCCATCTTTCTTACTGACTGTCTCAACCCTTCTGGACACAGCCCTAAGCAACCTGAAGTGTTGGTCCTGCTGGGAGAGCGGTTGTGCTGAAAAACCTCACCCCATGGTACTTCCAGAGTGAGCATGGTATGATTTTACCCATGGATGAGTAAGTCTGGCATCATTTGATAGCTCACAGAACTATCAGACACTTGCTTAGACATGACGGAAAAGCAGAGAAGTCAACAGGACATTTGGAGAGGAAGTGAGAGCCTGGTAGCAAACTTTGAAGATAACACTGAAAATACAAGTTGATACAGTCCCCAGAGTTTCCAAAAGGCACCATGACAAAAAGGAAGGCTCTTTTGTGGATTAAGATAGGAAACCAGTGGTAGAATGGAAGAAATATCCACCCAGAGCTATTAAGATCTGAGCACCAGCAGAGGATGTCCTGAAGCCAGAATGCTAAGAGGCAATGCTGAGCTCCACCACTGTTGGTTCTCCCTGACATCAAGCATTTTCCCTGTGCATCCTGCTCAGGGATGTTTCATAGGCAGAGAATTAGGCCAGGGTGGATCTTCAGTTGCTTTTTTTGACCCTAACAAGAGCAGAGGGTCTAGTCCCTCCTCCTGGGATATGTGGAAAAAGTCCACAAGAGGAGAACTTCCACCTCTCTCACACTGATGCAAAGTAATGACAGCACTTATTCTTGCTTTAGATTTTCGTGCCTTCAGAGCCCATGCAGTGCTCTCTCCGTCCTTGTTCTTCACCATACTGGTTAGCACAGACATCATCTGTAGCACCCTACCAAAAGCTAGCCCAGAGCAGCAATCACTCCTTTTCAAAGGGCACACACCAGCATATCCTTACCTCTCCGGTGCTAAAGAGGATCGGCTTGGGTTTGTGGCAGGCTTTTGTTTCATCGGATGGCTCTCCCAGCAGCTGGTCCCGGATTTCATCCCAAAACGGGTCCCCTTCTACTGAGCCTTGAGGGGGAAACATCTTTCAAACTCTGTTCCTTCAGCTTACCCAGCAGCTATTGGACAGCAAACTCATTTATTACTCCCTTCCTGCTTATGTGAGACAGGATATTGCTCGGTGGATTCTGATTATCTCCATTTTCTGGGGTAGTTTTAACATCCAAGCTTTAGCCCAGCTGAGCTCCATCTTAACAGCCTTTGTGTAATGAGAACAAATGAGAAAGATTGCCCCAAAGCCAGGTCTTTCTTCTCCCAACTTTCATCAGAAGCTTTCTGATGAACGCAGACAAACTTGCAAAGGGTCTGTAAGATCACACCTTCCTAAATTCATCCTTTTGGAGACTGTGGCTCAGCCAGCGTTCATGCTCTTAAATGACTCTGGGGGTTTGAGTGTAACTGGGGGAGGGCCCTTCTCTTCCCCATTTGCACAAAACCATCTGCTGCCTGACTTACCTTGTGTGAAGTTGAAAGCACCCACTCCATCAATAGTCCCTGCGGCAAAGCTGTGTCCTAAGGCTGGCTTACATGTTTTAACCTTAATTGGAAAGCAAAAAGAAAAAAAGAAGAGATATTTTTAAACCAGTTTCCCTCAGTGTGTCCTGCCGTGAGGATATAACATTTGTTCCTTCCTTATGCCCGTGTCCCAGGAGCTTCTGCTCTTACCGTGTGCGTGGCATTGAGCTCCACCGAGACATCACTCATGTTCACCCACTGGTGAGCTGAGCTGAGGGGTCCTGTGATCTCCTGGGAAGCTTTTTCATACAGCTCCTAAGGGATGCACAGGTGGAAATCTTTTAGGAAGAAGAGCTCAGGAATCCAGCTCTTCTGAGATTCAGCTCTACGAATCTGTCATTCTGTTGACACCTTCCAGTGGCCTCTTCCAGGTGTTAGACTGTATTTCCCAACCTTCTCTGTTTCTACCACCCCTACATCCTGCACGCCCAAGTCCTGCAAGCTCTCCCTGCCCCAGGTAACACAGGTAAGACACTCTGTGCTCAGCAGTTTTCCGCGTGCCTTTATTTGACAGTGGAAACATGTACCTATTCTATGAGGATGGCAACTCCTTTTTCCTTTTGGCATTTATCACATCTTAGACCAACCAGAATAAATGTTTCCCATAAGAGAGATGCACCTTCTTGCATTCATTGCTTCGAAACACACAGACTTTAGCACACATTTACTATGCAGCTGACAGTTCAGTCATTCGGCTCTTTAGTGAATGGTTTTCTGGCACACATGCCTTGAGCTGGTACATAGAAAGTGTTGCCAGAAGTTATGCAGGTTTAATAACATTCCTGTCACAGCAGGAAGGAACAGAGGACACAGCCTTCAAAGGCCAAGAGTCTTCAGTGTTAAAAACAACAGCAGTGTTTTCCCTTGCCGTTTGATACACAGGCCACGCCACTCTGACCGGGACAATCTTTCACTTGCAAGTCACAATCAGCCTGGAATGACTTCAGGGCAAGCATCTGAGATGGCAGTTATAAGGAAACCGCCACCATCATGCCTTCTGCTCTTACTCCTCTGCTGGACCTGTTCCAGTTCCTACAAGCTGCTGTCCCTGAAAAGGTGCCCAGAAATGTCCTCTTGCTGACTGCTCTTAAATTACACAAAGCCACAGAACGTGAACTGGTAAATTCAGATGAGTTTTGAGCCCAAGGACACAAGGCAATGTCACAGAGCCCATAGGATGGAGGACACCACCTGAGTAATGCAAAGTCAAGCAGGGCAAGATGAGTATCTTTCATGGATGTTTAAGCTGGCACATTTTAACTCACATTTGCATGAATCTGGGAGTGTGATGGCAAAGTTGGCCAACAACTGGTATGTGGTGGTGCCTCTAAACCCTTCTAGCAATCTTCAACACCAGTGATTTTTCCCACGATGACACCTCCGAGGTGCATACATGGGAGGGGAAGATTGTAAGGGGCTACATCCACATTATATACCAATCAGGAACATAGAGATTAAAAGCCAAAACTGTTATTTTCAAATCTAAACACCTTCAATGATGTATCTAAAAAGAAGTATGTGCTTTCTGGGTAATCAGGAAACTTTTCTTTAAGCATGAAAATGTGAACTTTAGATTAATTTAAATCATAAAATAATTTGGGTTGGAAGGGGCCTTCAAAGATCACCTTGTCCACTCCTCTGCAATGGGCAGGGATATCTTCAACTACAGCCTGAATTTTCCCTATTTAGTTTAAAACCACTACCCGTCATCCTATCACAACAAGCCCTGTTAAAAAGTCTTTCTCCATCTTTCTTATAGGCCCCTTTTGAGTACTGAAAGGATGCAGTAAGGTGTCCCTGAAGCCTTCTCTTCTCCAGGCTGAATAACCCCAACTTTCTCAGCCTTTCCTCAGAGAGAGGTGCTCCATCCCTCTGATCAGTTTTGTGGCCCTCCTCTGGATCCTCACCAACAGCTCCATACCTTTTCTCTATCAAAATTCACAAAAAAAGGTGCAAGAAAGTTGCTTAAATGAACATGCATTCCTGCAATAACAGCATTCATGTACACTTGTAAAGTAAGATGTCACTTACCCTTGCTTTTGAGTAGATATTTTGCCCTATAATTCTTGTACTGTCAAACATGTCATTGCCAGGACCCATGGCCATGCACATCTTTGCCTGTTAAGAAATTTGTTTAAATGCTAGTGATCAGTTAACATGCAGAATTATGTGGCACTGCGAAGTAGATGAGTTCACAAGCGATCGCCATACTGTGGGCACTAACTGCTTCTTGCTAGGCATCTCAAATTTGGGCACTGGGTTACTACGCTAACCTTCGCAGGAAGATGAATTTACATTTGGGCTGAATGACCAGAAAACAGGGTGAATGAAGCCAAGACACAGTAAGTTCCTGAAAGAGGTGTCAAGTATAGTCCAAAAAAAAAAGGTGATTTTTTTTCTTATATCATCCTCATGCACAATAGTCCACCACATGGCTCTGTATTTGCTGTCCCATCCCAAGGTTTGTCTGTATCAGAAGGTAATGTAGATCAGGTAGGACATACTTACCCCCCCCACAGGACAGGTGCTCTCTGGGTTATTGCACGAATCCCCTGTGTTTATGCAGAGCGGGCCTTTGGTGTTGGGTGACACATCTCCCAAGTTGGAGGATGCAAAGGCAGCAACAAAAGAGCCCTGCCAAAAGCAGACATGGTCAGATGGATTTTAGTGCCTTACTGTGGTTGGAAATGTCTCCTGCAGCTTTCCCCAACAGTCAAGGCTGGCATTACAGCCCGTTGATTAGCATGGGATGCTGGTAAACATTTCTGAAGTGACTGGGAGAACTGGAATGGGAATTTAGAAGCGTCCTAAGAGCAAGGAAGAATAGGATACACAGGATGCCATTTCAGGGGGCACCCGCTTTGGTATCCAGACAGCATTTCTTCATCTACCTCTTCCATCTCAGTGGCAGCTTCCCCCAACTCCATGTCCCTGGTTGCCCATGTTACTGATCAGTCGTTAATGGGTCATTGTAGCATTTTGTGCAGGATTCTTTTTTCCTGCCAGGCTTCACCATGATTGATTACACAGTGAGAGCTATTGGATTTGACTGCAGGAGTTAACATCAGCAGTGCTCATTAGAAGCAAGGCTGGCTAAACATTGAGCGTCAACTGAATCCAGCTCTCAGATAATCTATTATTTTCCCCTAGTTATAGAGAGGAGATGCATCAACACAAGATATTTTGGTATTATGAACAGCTCGTAAGCCATTTTGCAGTGAGACTGCTGGGCACAGCTTGTTACTGTGAAGCAAATATTGAATCCTGCAAACACCTCTTAGCTTTGCACAAATGTGAACTTGCACTGACTTGCACCCATAACTATGCACTAGAGTCAAGTATTGTTTAAAATGTTCAGATAATCCACTATAAAAGGAAACATTTGCAAGGAGGAATTAGGTAGATTTCCTTTAGTTTCCATCTTGGGCATGAACTGCACATGTTCCTCTGCCCAGAGTATTAAAATAGGATTTGGGCACCAATTCCAAAGTTGGAGACACACACGTGACACCCTCTTAATCAACTCATACTCAAAGTACCTGTGAAATTGGTCCATGTCCATATTTACATTTCAGGGGAAATAATGCTTTTAAAGGAGCTGTGCTTGCACTCTAAGGATGACAAATCTTTCAGATAAGTGAAAATCAGAAGGCAGAACTGGCTGGAAGCCATAAGAAAGAAGTAGGGCTGACCACATACCTGATGCAATACCACAGCTGCAATACATGGATCTTTGAACCAAGTATCCCACACATCTTTCCAGCATTTCAAATAGTTAAATCAAAGTAAATTTACTTTATTCCTAAAGTCTAAATGAATGCCACTGATTACTAGTTTGGAAAGACAACAGCACACCTTGCAATTTATCTTCTCTGGAGGAAGTAAATACATAAATCAAACTGATCAACTTTTTCCTCATTCTCCTGTGTTTACCCAGCTGTCCTATTTCACTGTGTGAAAGAACCTGCTTTGGCCCATAGAAAGCACCAACCACCCCTTTCCTGTTGTGGCATTTTTGTCCCCATTATTTGCGGTAGTCTGAAAACACTCCCACCTCTCCTGGAAGCATCCCCTCATTCTTCTCCTGTTCGAACAAGTAAGACGCATAGCCCATGTTGTCGCTGTTCACAAGACGGTTTGTGTTGTTCATGCTGACCGGGTGTACAGCAAACCAGCTGAACAGGAGTCGGAAAACACACACAGGAAATGCATTGTTCAATCTACATGTAGGCAATTGACTTGTTCAACCTTTACATTTCCCATTGACTTATGGGAATTTTCTTTGGGTCAATACAAACATAGACTGTTGGTACCAAGGGATGGATTAACAAGGGCAGAGTTATTCCCATCCTCTCCCTTCCTGACAGGGAGGGTTCATGGATATGATGGTACTGGTCTTTAGGCCAGGAATTTGGCACTATATCTGGTAGGGCCACCAAGAGCAATTTCAGACCTGAAATGACTTTTTTCTGAGTCCAGAAAATTATATTTTGGGGGCATTTTTATTTTCTTGCTTCAAAGAAACAAGAAGAACTCAATGACGTAAAAAAAGGAAAAAAGGAACAGTCATTCTTACAAAAAAGAAAACCCTCCTCTTCCTCTTAGCATAATCAGATTTTTGCGTGTGACTTCTAACCGAAGAAAACACAATTATGACTTTGTTACTGCATATTACTTCATCTGCCTGGCCTTGAGGTCTGAACTTCATGCAGACAAACAGTGCCCTGCAGATCTGTTTAGAGGACAGGAACCATAAATGCTGCCTGTGGGAATGGCACGCTTCCCATAGAACAGGGGGTGTTAAAGACTATAACTAGAACAAGAGAATCTCAAAGGCTCCTGAAGATGATGGAGATGGGATCTGCTTGGAGGGCACAGCAAGACCCCCAGAGGGGGTATTTTTGCATTCCTACAAGGGAAGACCAGCTATGGTCATCTTCCCCAGATGCCTTAGGGTCATGCCAAGATACGCGCCCAAGCTGTAGGTAGACCAGATGCTGCTGTATCTTCCAGAGTAAATGAGGGACGGTGACCTGGTTTATGCACTTATGGACTCTCGCTTACTTTTCCCTCAGAGCTCTTCTGGTGACCAGATGGGAGCAATGCTCTATGGGCAGTGGACAGTGCTGGGAAACAGAGCTTGTGCAGGAAGACAGAGCTGCTACAGAACTGTGGTTTATGAGGATTTGCAGAAAAACATGTTACTTCAGAGGCCTGTACCTGATAAGGCCTAGCTCCTGTCCATTCTCATCTACCATCTTCAGCATCACCATTTCTTTATCTGTGTCGGATGAATACCTGGACGAAAATGAAGAGGGGAAATCTCATTAGCACCAGAGTTCTAGTCACACTCTGCATTGTTCAGTGCATTGTTGTGCATTGTTAAATCTGCACCAGGCTGAGCAAGGAAAAGAAGAGGTTATTACAGATATTATCAGAACACTGTGAGACTTTAGAGGAGTATCTGAAAATAGGTGTGAAGATAAAGGAAAAGTTAAGATTGTTGCTGACCTCAGGCACTGCTTCTCCAGGGAATGAAGAGGGGAGCCCTCCCTGGGTACAAATTTGTGCACCAAGGATGAGACTTTAATACCATCTGACCCAAGTGCCAACTTCTACTAAAGAATACTCTTTCATAAAAAAATAAAATAAAATACAACCACCACCACCACCAAAAAAAGAAACAAACAGCAAACCGACAACAAAGCATCAAAGTCACGAAAAAGTCACAACTTTGACCAATGCCTCACATGCCCGGATGGGGCGACCACAACTTTCAAGTCCAATCTTGCAACTAATTTTTGGGGACACAAACACCCAAGAGTCCAGGATGGCAACAGTGTCATTCTGCCACGGCCTTGGCTCCACATATTCAGCCACACCATAAATGACCAAAACCACCATCTGCGAGATGTCTGGGTCACAATCCCAATCAAAAGGTCCTCTTGAGGGCTCTGCTTCTCTCCCACTTGAGGGGAATTTACCTGCTTCGTTCAGACTCTGGATTCTCAAGATAGGAGAAAGGGCTTCGGTTGATCTGGCTGTTTTCTACAGTGCCTTTGTTTATAAAAAGCCTTCCTCTCTTCATGTTCTGATGTGCTATATCAATGCTCTGAAAAGCAAGAAGGCACGGAATATTAGCCAAGCATGTAAGGCGTATGTGAGCCCTGTCCTGCAACCCTTTCTTAGAAATTTGGGGCACCTTTTGTTAAGTAGTCTAAAATCCCAGAAAACTGGAAAACATTGTGAAGCCACCCACAAGTGACCTTTCCTAAAGAAAGACTTCAAAGCTTCTGGGTTTTGATCTGATTTCACTGGTAAGCATAAACCCACCTTGAACTGTGTTTTAAGACTGGACTATTCAGAGGTGCTACCATGAGCACCGCAGCAAGATCTCCAGTAGTCACAAACGTATCTCCTCCCACCTTTTCTGCGCTTATGGGCTCTCATGTCAACAGACTGGAAAACACTGACCTTTACGATGCCATTCACAACAGCATTGAGGGATGGCCTTATTAGTCCTTTGCTAGTGATCCAGAAGAGGGTGTACTGGAAGTAGCCACCAGGCCCTGAGTGCGTGTGGGTGCCACTGAGGATGACGTTGTCGTGTCGGTACAGCTCACCGTACTTGCTCTTCAACTGCCTGAGCACCTAAAAGGAAGGAGGTGGTCCTTAAAAAAAACATTTTCACACCCAAAGGCTATGGAGGTTTGTATCAGCCCTTGCAGAAAAAGCAGCCATTCATCTTCCTCCTTGTTCTTCTATAATCTGGTAGATGATAACTTGACTTGGCAAGAGACTTAAAATAATGAAATCTTGTAAGTGAAGACCTCTATGACCAACTTGCAATGAAGCCCAGATTACCCAAAGGGACCCTATTTCTCCAGCATCTTTCTCCCTCCTCTGTGATGCTGGAGATTCAGCATTACACAAGCAGCACGTCAATGTATTCATGATTCAGCTGTATTTGTGATATTATTTTCCTCTTAGGAAACCATTGTCAAAATTCATCTGATTCTTCAGCAAAGTCATTCGCTGAGGAATCAAAAGCTCTTCTTCAGCGGAGACATGACATTTCTTCAAGATCATACTGCAAAGCAAATGGCCAACATGCTGCCATGTGTGGCATTATTTAGTGATGACTACAACCCTAATGCTAACACCCGTGACAACCTAAACTGTGGCAGTCTTTTATTTCCAGCCACGTACCTCCAGCCTCACTCTCTGAGACACCATTCCTATGTCAGCGCTGACAAACACTACTCGTCTGGAGTCATCAGGTTCTGCCACGATGAAGGCTCGGCTGTAGAGGCGCATGAGAAGCCCACCACCCACCTGGTCCAGCTTGGCATATCCCATCTGGAAGGAAAGAGCTCCATCAAGACCACACAGCCAAAATATCGAGCAACGTATTCATTTGCATGTGTTTTTCTATGTAGATTTGCCAGAGGGTGAGAGGACTCATACAACATATGAGCACCCAGAGCTGCAAACATCTTGCCCTGTGATTGCAAGAATCATTGAATCATAGAATGGGTTGGGTTGGAAGGAATCTTAAAGCTCATCCAGTTCCAAGCCTCCCTGCCATGAGCAGGAACACCTTCCACTAGACCAGATTGGTCAAAGCCTCAAAGAAATTTCAGCTAATGTTTAAAGACAACAAAGTAGGCAAGGCAGAGCCTCTAAGCCAGAAGTCCTGCAAAAAATACTCCGAGATTATGAAAAACAGCATTTTGCCAACCCCATGTTCAGTTCCCCCAGCTTACCAGAGGAATTTCTGCCACAGGTCCCGTGCAGTCAGCTCTACCTACACCCAGTAAGTAGTTTGCTCTTACTTTGCTGGAATCTATTGCAAGAATAAATAGTAGATTAGTGGACACATGAGAAAGAAGAACTAGGGACAGAAGAGACAACCCAGCCTTTTTAAAGAGATTGCATGCCTGAAACCTGCTTGATATCCCCAGAGGCCTCAGCAGGCCTGTGGATAGGGGGATCCAGCTGATACTGTCTGCTTGGATTTCCAATAGTCTGTCAGTGTGGTCACAGCGTGATGAGGCTGGTGAGGCATTCAGGGTGGTAAGGGCAGGCATGAAGAACTGCAGAGGGATCTCACAAAACAGGGTCACTGGACTGCGTAAAATGGGTTGTGAGTCACAGGGCGGGGGGGGGGGGGAAAGCCCAGCTTCAGTGATTAAGCTCTCCAAGCCCCCCACCACCATGCAGGAAACAGATCTGAGCGTGTAAGAGCTGTCTTCACGCAAAAATATTCAGCACAAAAGCAGTGAGAAAAATAGGATGGAATGTCAAAGATACCGGGAAAGCATTAGAGAAGAAAGAGGGGCACATCCATGTGTCGCCCTGCTGCCTCCAATGTATCCCATGTCCAGCACTGGTGCTCTGGTCTCAAAAAAGTCACAGCAGAGCTAGCAGAAGTTTGAAGAAGGAAAAAGCAGCTCTGGGCAGTGACCTCCAGGCAAGTGGTGAGGAAAAGGACTCTTGAATGAGCTCGTATCCCATCCCAGCCACCACGAAGGTGCAGAAGTTCTTCTGCAGAGCAGACAAGGCACCTAGGCGAACTCACGGAAGAAAAGCCACTGAGGGCCATTGAATTAAAATTAAACATTAAAAAAATATCTGTGTCTCAGGAAATCCCAGAGCCACAGATCACTGGAGGCTGAGATAACGCTGTGGGAACGTATTTCTATGTGCTTGATCTATTCTCACAGCCTTCCCCAGCCAGCCGCTGCCGCTCAAGGCAAGGCATCAGGATAAGGGGACACGCGGTCTTTCCAATCTGGTCTTTTCCAACCGGTCACTTAGACCAGAGAAGCGAAACACACTGGACACAGACTGATGACAGGATGTTTGTTTCATTAAAAGGACATGAGTGAACTGGGCTACCCATCAAAACTACTGTTCCGCCTTCTCCAAGAGTTATGCTTCTGCTAAACGCTTAGGTGTTACAACCTAAAAGCATGAAGAAAACATGAACTACATCCAATTTGAGACAAAAGTCTAGAAACTGGGAGGTCGCACTGCTGACATGTTAGGTGATACCGCATCCAAGGCAGGGGAGAACGCTGGCTCTGGGAACAGGTTCCTGCCATCTGGAAACTCCTAAAGTTTTCCAGTTTTTTCTTTCCCCATGAGATTTTTTCCCTCCAGAAGACAAGCATGGGGTGCATTAGAAGTGAACTGAGAGTTAACCTCAGGCAGTTCCTGACACCAACCCGCCTCATGCCTGGTGATGGGCTTGGAGGTGTAAATGGGCTATGATGGGATTGCAAGAGCTGTGAAGCCCTTTGGTGCAGTGCCAGGAGCAACGAGCTCCTGGGAGAGGGGTTGTCTGGGTCCCTGGAGTCAGCCTCACCCACCAGCCCTGAGGCTGTGCATCTACGCCCTGAGGGATGCTTGCAGTGGTTTTGACCACAATGCTCTTGCTACAGAGGACAGTAACAGCACTGTGCTATAGCTGTGTGAGCAGACCATGTGCAAAGAAGATTATCGAAGCTTGGCGGTGGCCCAGTGACCCTCTACCTGTATCCCTTTAATTAAAATTACTGCACTGGACACACACTTGAGCAGGGTGCGATGGCAGGACTGAAATATCTCAACTTGCCGTTGCTCTCTTTGGTGAGAAAGTGGAGGACGAGAAGCACCACGGTCACCACTATCATCAGCACCAGGCAAACGATGAGGATCACCTCCAGGCGGGAGAAGCAGCACCTGGTCCTCTTCCAACACATGGCGGAGACACTGTGAAAGCAGGAAGCAGCTCGTGGAGAACGCGGACAGGACAGCCCAGATGCTGGGCACTTCCCGCTCAGAGCGGCACATTGCACCCTCAAAGAGCTGGTGACGGCTTGCGTCCCCCATCCCAGTGGCAGCAGCAGTGGTAAGGATGGGAAGTGGAAACTTATCTTTCAATCTGCTTAAGACTGCAAAACTGTACCTCCTGTGAGCAGTGATCGCTCCCTGCCATGGGGCCCGATGGGGCAGGGTGCGCGGCTGAGCTACCAATCCCACATTTCCCAGGACACTTTGCTCGCTCTTTGGAAGAAGTCTTTTAAATAACCCCCCCCCCCAGTCTTCCACCAATACATTAGCTGAGTGGACAAGGGAGGTGCTGCGGCCTGAAGACTCACAGCCTTTCTGTTGCTTGTGTGCTCAGAGCACATCAGAAAACAATATTGTCACCATGATAAAGGTCAATTTGGGAAACTCAGTGTGAAAAAAGCACACTCCATTGCATGCTCAGGTGCAGCTCTCTCCTGACTAGAAAAAGAAGTGGCTGTGACAGCTTTCCAAAATAAGACCCTGTGTATAGATGCCAGCTTTCTCCATCATATACAGAGAGCTCTTTGGCTTTGCTTTTTGAATATTGTTCTTCCTCCTAGAACGGAGGTTTATTTGGGGTTAAAGATTAACAAGAAACATTATTCAAAACATGGCTGTGGTAAAATACGCTATTTTCTCCTCTGACAAAAGCTCTGGTGACCTCTGATTTGTCCTGCTCTGGCAACCAAGGCTCACACCAAGGGCTTCAGTCTTGCCTGGTGGGAAGTGGCACTTGTAGCAAAGATGTGTCTTTTGCCCTTCTTGTAAGCATCTGTACAAGGTAGAAGTAAGCCTTTAAAATAACTTTGGACATTTCCAAGTGTTTTTAGAGGTGTCAGTAGATAAAACTTACTGCAGATCCCATTTCTCTGCCTGTGACTAACCACATATCATCTGCCCCAAAGGACTGGTTCCCTGCTTAGGGCAGGTCAGGGGTCTCCATCCTTGGGAATACCCCTGACTCACTTGGAAATGACCCCAATAAGTCTGCTGCAGCTGCGGCATTGGCCCTGCTGGAGCCAAGCTGTCATGGGAATAGAGATGGGAGAGGATGGACTTGTAATTAGAAAGGGAAGAGTGAGGCAGAGCCTGTAATCTTCTTGGAGGTAACATTTGCCTTATGGCGAGTCTGGCATGGGGCTTGCTAAAGCTCATGCCTGGACTATTCCCTGAAGGTGATTTGCCGTGGAAACAGATAACCTGCAGAAAACAACTGCTGAAATAAGCATTTATGGGTTTGGAAAGGCTGCGACATGGAACATCACAAGAGAGCTGAGTGGGCACCCAGGCTTGCTATAGGTGACCTTCCTTATTGACTGCTTTTGCCATGGTAACCTACAGCAGTCATGATCATTGCCGAATTTCCCCAATATATTCTAGTGGCTACAAATCTAACATTACAGGTTTCCTTCTTCCCCTTTCTACTCTCAAAGCATGGCGCTGGCAGCTGCAAAACACCGCATCCTGTCCAGAAAACTGACATTACAGCACCAGCCTTCAGCACACCTGCGCAACGCACTATTACAGCTTTGTTTTCCCAACTGACTAAAATGCCGAAGGAATACTAACAGAAGCGAACATGAGTCCTATGAAATTCGAGTGAAATCTCATGCAAACTTACCTGAGACCCCTCTTGCGTCCCGCTGTCGAGAGGAACTTCTTCAGCTCGAGACCTGTTTCAAGCTGAAAAGTGCAGCTTGAAAATTATTGCTGTTATAGCCCTGTGAGTCAAGCACTGCACAAGATAAGAAGAATCAATAATTTATACTGCACAAGGAGATGATAGGGGTTTTTTTCCCCAGTGTGTTTGCTTTAAGTTATGAACTGTGCCTACCTCTCTACAATAACCTTTTTGGGATCGCACTGATCAGCTCTGGAGCAGCTTGAGCAGCTCGTGTGACAGCTGCTGCTTCCTGTTGGGCCAAGACTCCTAATCCTCACAGGAGATTAGTCCCCAGCGTTGCCAAACTCTACTAGAGGAAGAACTTCAACACAAGATTGTATTTTGAGATGCAAAATATATCTTACTAATGTGTTTTTATTTGTTAAAACGTTTATTTATTGGAAAGCATCTTTTTCCATCTGATTCCCTTTGCGTTGCAACATCCATAAATTCAACAGCTGCTAAAGTATTCTTTATCTGAAGGGTTTTGACAGTTTGCTCTTCCCGAACAGGACAGGACCCATCACATTTCCTCAGAGAGAAACTGCTTGCCTTTGCTGGCAGGAGGGATGAAAGCCTCCACTAGCAATACACTAGCTTCCCCCACCAAACATATATTATGGTGGGATTTAAGGCTGGAAGCACCTCCAACATTTTCCCTCTCACTCAGCTTCCAAAGGCAAACACCTCAGAAGGTTCAGGCTTTGTCTTTCATCACTGTTTCTTTCATGCACCCTAATCCAAGGGTTAATATTCCAGGTAGTGCCAAGCACGTGCAATCTGAGTTATCGCTTCAAGGTCACATTCAGTATCGCCTTTTGACTCGGTGATTTTTGGACCGGCTTGTGGGGAGAAGCAAGATTTATCTCCTCACTGCAACACCGGAGGAACGCGCTTGCCCTTGCCGCTGGTGGAGAAACAACCTGTGGGTTGTCAGATACCAGTGGTCACCTCTATGCTGCTGGGAATACCCTGCCTCAGGCTGCAAGGTAGCCCCAAATTCTGCATTGGCCCTAGAGGTAACTGAAGAGCCTCATTTGACAAAGCCATGAGCAGTCAATTACACTGCTGTGAGGGGAGACCTCCCGGGACAGAAACGAGCCAGAAATAAGTTGTGCATTGGCAGGAAAAGCAAGGGCTCTTCCTGAAGGTGCTATATTTGCTGGATTGTCTTGAAAACTTAAGAAATTGAATTATAAGGAGTTGGTATAGTGATAGTGTGTCCTGCCAGTCTCACCCCATGAAATGCAAAGAACTGAGGAAAAGACCTCACGATGGCTCTGTAACTCAAGAAAGCACAAGCTAGCTGATGCTGGGGCTGGAAGAGGAAAAAGAAGCTTGGTAGCAGCTCAGAACAAGCTTTGGGGAATATCTGAAACATTTTTCCTTTAAAAAAGGCTGCTCGATGAGGTTATGGGGAGCTGCGGGTCGCCATCTGCCCTGGGTGGCATGACCGCATCCATCCGTCCTGGCTCAGGACTGCAGAAGCAACAAGATTTTTGGTACAGAAAAGGGACTTCCTGGACTGCAAAGACTTCAGCTGAAGCACTAAGGACTTGGTAAATCCCCCTGAACTTCTTCCTTCTTGTGGAAATACAGCTCAGCGTCTCCAGAGAAGGTGAATTACCAAGATGGTATCCAGGAGAGTGTTTATTGAGTACACAGAGGTCATCATATGGCAGTGCAACAGGTACCCTGGAACACCTCAGAGCCCCTGCCAATCTAGTGAGAAACAATTACCTGGCTCACAAAAGAAGTCCTGGCATGGTTTCCAGCACTTCTCAGGAGAAACCATCCCTACTGGTATCTGCACCCTCACGTCCACCTCCTCAGACAGGGTTACAGCACAGCCTCCACAAGGGAGGACTGTGGTCCCACTGGAGGCGTGATGCTTACCCCCAGTGCAGCCACACTGGAGCACCTCGCCTGGAAAACAAAACCCCCTGCAAAAGCTGTCCTGTCAGGGGTAGGATGCCCATGGACCTACTCATCAACCACTGATTGTTGAGATCAGCAACTCTGCAAGATGCAGGCTGGAAGGAAACCAGAGCCCAAGAAGCAAGAGTAGTCATGGTTGGAGGGGCCAGGACATCCCTGAAGTTATATTCTATGTTGGAGGTGGGAGAAAATGTGGGATTTGAAAGCAGGCATATGTGAAATGCACTCAGGCTCAGGAAATTTCCTTTGGGAGGTAATTTTCCAGCACTGTCTGGGTAGCCTGGGACTACGCATCAGTCTGGGCTGGTATCAAGTCATAAAACGTCACAAGGTGAAATTGCCATATATATATATATATGTATATATGTATATGAGAAAGATATATCTCAAAGACAATATTCTCATAAGAAAAGGTTTGCACAGATCATCATCTTCCCCAAGACCGCGAGTCTTCCAACTTCCTCCCCTTCTCATTTTGTGCTGAGACCAAAGAAAGTTGTATTTTATTTATAATATTTATCCTACTAAAAAAATGGCTTTTACGCATCATTGCTATCACTCAACAGCAATTTGTACCCTTCCAGATACACCCAGGAGCTGCAAACAGCACAGCATTTTCATTCTCAACATAACGCAAATGCTGCAGAGAACTATGGGACAAGCCAGCAAAGCCCTTGCAGGCCTATTTGGTTTCATGCTACCACCCGACCACTCCTGGAAACACTCAGCTGGTCTTGACCTTCATGCTGGATGCTCTTGATTTCTCACATGACACCAGGTACAAGGTTTTAATCACTTGATAATATTTGACAAGGAGCATTCAGGAGATTGTGGATCCTCTCCGTGGGATTAAACAATGCGGGTTTAGAACAACGTTGTGGGTAAACCATGTAAGGAGATCTCAGAGGATAAAACGATGCTATTTTTCCTGTCCTAAAAATCATTTCATACATTTGGAAAGGCAGAAAGATAAAATATTTTGTTAACGTACCCTTACATGAAAAAAGAACTTCTAAAGCCACTCATGAATAACGGATCCACTGACGCAGTAAGGCAAAGCTGAGAAGAGGAAACCCAGTAAACAGTTTGCAAGTGTGCATTTCCTTATACAGCAAAGGTTGTGCTTCCAAATAATTATGGAAGGGAATTCAAAGCACATCCATAAGTGAGCCTCTAGGGGAGAAATCAAAAAGAAAAAGGAAAAAAAAGGTAAATGTTCTTTAAAAATACAAACCAGGGATGCGTTTGCTTCCCCTGCTGCCCCTTATTTTGTAGTTTCTCACCACCCCAGATCATTTCAGAGAACTGACGCTTTCCCCCAGCATCCACATTTCACTTCAAAACCAGCCTGCATAAACCCCTCACTTCCTGGTCAAAGCCATCAAAGCCAAGACCATACAAAACAAAGTTTTTACCATATAAATGCATAGGAGACCACAACCTTCTCAGCAAACCTTCTGAAACTGGATTCCTCCATCCAGGTCTTCCAACATCAGTGTGCAGGAATGGCGATGGGGAAAATCACCAAAGAGATAAAGAGGGAAGGTACATGTGGGACACCAAGGACTTCCAACATGCCCTGGGTCTTCTAGGTGCTCTTCCCATGGAAAACTTACCTATAAGTAAGTTTCTGAAGTAAACAGAGTACTTATTCATCTGTTCTGTCCCTTTGCTTTCCTTCCTTTTCTTTCCATCATCATTGCAACCCTGAATTTATCAGAGCACTGGCTTTCCCACAGACTGTGAAGGGGAAGGATGTAACACTCCATCTGTGGTGCTTCACTGTTGCCCACCCCACTCAAGAGAAATAGCCTAAAGTCTGGCTGTTTATCTCTTCCTCCCCTCTCATTTTCATGGTCCTTCAAGTGGTCTTACAGCAGTTTGTTCCAGCCTTCATACTTGCTCTTGTCTGAGCTCCTTCCAAATGGAGGCTCAGAGTGGCTTCACTTAAATTTGGCCAGTGGTAGACATTCATTCAAAGCTGCAATGCTCCTTGGAACAAGCATTTTTGGATAACCCACAGAGGTGCATGAGGTTTCCATGGGCCAACTGGGAATGCAGGATGCAATCACAACAGGAGGCAATTTGTCCCTACCAGGAACAGGGATATTTGCCATATCCTATCTAAGCCAAACAAGAAGAAAATACTTCATCTGTAAAAATTGTAAATAAAAGTAATGCTTTAAGCAGTGAGGCTTAAAGGAACGGCTGCCTTTGCTACAGGAGGAGAACAAAACCTTCCTCTAAAGCATCTCTGCTTTTCTGACATGGCTTGTCATCACTGGGACAGCAACCCAACCATCCCATTTGCCCGCTGCCAGGTGAGTTTTGGTTGACAGACAAAACACATCTCATAATGGCCCGAAGTAAAAACTCACGCTCTCTTGCATTTTAACAGAAGCTTTATTTCCTACCTGTAAGTGCAGCCCCATGTCTGGGGTGAAGCACCCGCTGCCTCATACAACTATCTGCTGGATGAGGTGTGGGGTTCTTGAACATCTTCAAAAGGCCCTCCTGGAGATTCATACCAATTCTACTGCCTTTCTGTTGAACTCATTATAAAAGGAGTCCAGAAGAGACCTACCTGCTGGTATCACTCACCTCATACACGGAGCGGGGAAGAGGACAGATCTGCTGCATAATCTGGATGAAGCTTTGTTTGCCTCCGCTGGAGCACATCAACAAACAAAGAAAGAGCACTGTTTTGCCAGGCTTTTCTTTATTACACTGGAACATTCTGCACCACCTTCTACAGAACCAGAATTCCGGCAGGATATCTGCTGCCACTGCATTGACCCAGTGTGTTTCTAGGGTGCAAATCTTTTTTTGCCCTGGGAAGCCATTGCAAATACCCCATAACAGTGAGCAATTCTCCAGTGAGGTCAGACATGCTGCAGGCCTCGTCACTTGGAGGACAGAAACCTTGATTCAATCCTATTTGCTAAATACTCGCTTCCTAAGCAGAAAATTGAAACCACCATCATCTCAACACGGGCACGTTACTTGTACAGACCCACAATGTTCAGCAAAGCTGTGATCCTGGATGGGAGGACGGGAAAGCAATTATGCGGCCTCTTAGATAATGTTGTTTATTTTATAAAGAATGGCCAAAGTCCTTTTTACGTGGACACAGGAGGATACCGATGGCAGAAGATAACGTGTCTGCACAGAGCTGTCAGCAAAAAGCTGCTCAGGCTTTGGCAGGGACACAACAGGGGGTGATCAGGAAGCTATTCATGGATATTCTTCTCCACCTTTCCTGGTCAAAGCACTCACACACCTGCTCCAAGCAGCAGCAGATATCTCTGTTGGCTGAAGGGCTGAAGTCACAAACACGACATGAACACGGTGGCCATGCTTGAGTCCAACCCCACGACCAGGCTGGCACACAGACTGATCCAGAAGCACCAAGCAGTAGCACCAGATCTCTCTCTAACTCTCTGGTTGGCTGCCCAACACTTGGGTCAGCGATTTCCTTCTGGAACATCTCCTGCTTCCAGTGGCTAATGCAGAAATTGAGGAGTTTCACCAGGATCTCAGCTCTTCAAGTACTTGTTTTGTGAATGGCTTCAATGGCTTCATGAAACCTCTAGTTCTTCTGGTAAAGTCAAATCTGCCACCCCCACTGGGAGAGCTCATCCCATTGGGTTCAACAGGAGCTTCAGCCATGGACATGACTTTTGCCTGGTCACAGAAGCTGTCTGAGCTTGGGCTTGAGTGACACAAGGGAACATGGCTAAAGCCAGTTCTAAACACATCACTGAGGCTCAGAGCCCCTTTCTGTGGGTACAGGCAGCACCTAAAACTTCAGTGGAAAAGCAAGAGGAGGACAAAAGTGGTGCCAAAGAGAAAGGAAACCAGAAGAGCAGGCCCATAAAGATCTGCACAACAAAAACATGCTCCAGACCCAGCACTGGGCTCTCTGGCATCCCTTGAGGTCTGTCCTCAAGCACTAGCCTTGCACATGTGCTAAACAGTTGTTGGGGGCAGTGAAGGTATTTTCCAGGAAAGACACCAACAGCTCTGTGGGATGTGGCATACGGGTACTTGCAGCTTACTGGGAGAGAGCATCCCATGTTGCGGAAACACCATGGGTCCATGGCATGGCTGAAAGCTGCTCCTGGTAGCAGAATCAGACCTATTTGTGGTGATAAATGGTGATTTTCCTGCTGGACAACACGGCTGGGAGCATGCATGGGAAGTTTAGGAATGGCAGGCTGAATGGGGAGAAGGCCTTTTGCAAAGGTAGTAAAACTGGAACAATTACAGTTTCTGAACTCAAGTCAAGTGCACATCACACAGCAATAGCTGACCCAAAAGGGTTATCTACCAAACATTACTAAAATCCTGTCCTGGGATGTGGTATGAGTAAGGACCTTCTACCCTTCCGGACAACCAAGTCCTGGCAATGGTCTGCTGCTGTCTTACTGCTGATTAATGTTCAGACATGGGAACACCAAAAAGTTGCCCAGATCATATGCCTTAAATCTATTCACAGATTAAATCCAATGGGTTAAAGCTTCACCACAAATGAAAACCATTTTGCCATCAATCACCTGAAGCATCAGCTAAAGGCCAAACAGACATTCCTTGTCTCATACATAACGTTACTGCTTTCAAAGCTGAAGTGCCTCCCCTACTGCTCCCCTAGCCTGGCTGAGGTTTCCCCAGGCTAAAGAGCAGAATGACCTCGTGAAGAGGCCATGTGACAAAGCACGGGTCAGTCATTCCTTCCATGGGAAGAATATGGGGTAGAAATGGACAGATGTGGAAAAGCACCGCGTTTCCATTTCCCTGACCAGCAGTACAAACCAAATGACAAGGAGGGCACTGAAGCAAGTATCAGAGTCTCTGACAAAAAAAAAGGTAATCGTGGATTTACCAAAAAGTAAGCCGGCTGCCAGATGCAATGGGAAGGTATGTTTCAGTCACCCGGCAAAATGCAGGCAAAGCATGGAAGTACACTGATGGGCTAAAAATAATGAACCAGAGCATCTTTCACTGCTGGAAGGTAGAGCCCTGCATCTTCTAGCCAAGGGGGAGACAGCAGTGCAGGGAAACAGGTGATGTCCTGAGCTCTTTGCCTACTGCGCTCTCTTTAACACTATAAAACATTAAGTGGAAAAGGAACAAAAAAGCCACCATGTGGGCTCACTCACCCGGCAGAGGGCTGCCTCGGCCAACATTGCAAATGCAAATCCTCACTTTGCACTCAAGGCTTGCAGCTCAGACTCATCGCACCCAGCCTGCTCTGCCTACAAGAAGCTGAAATGAACCAAAAACCCCAGAGTGTTGCTCAAATAACTTGTCTGGCAGCATCTTTCTCCCAGGGAAAATGAAAATCAGCAGTTATGAAATTCTACACTGTGATGGGTGTGTGTTGCAGCTGCAGGCAACCAATGGAGAAGCCTGAGCAGAAGCAATTATTAGAGTCAGGGAGTATGCTGGCCAAAGTCACCCAGTGCATCATAAATGGATCTAAAGGACAGACCCTTTGTCACTGCAGATGCTCTGCAAAGCCTGGGGAGGGAGATGCATTAAAACATTACATGGGCAAAAGCAGAGCTTGAATGAATCACTTTGACCCTTCCAGGGGGTGAAGGTACCCTGCAGGAAAGCTCTTGCAGCAAGTTGTCCCCATCATGTTAAAGGGGATGGAACCAACTCTGAAGCAGCTGGACCCTATGGTAATACCTGGAGGATCATCCTCGTAACCAGTGAGGAGTGTTCAAGAGAGACATTGTTCTGACAGAGGTCTTTTGAGAGCAAAATTGTTTCAGAGATTTCTAAGTTTAAACTGGCAGCACTTTCAGTGCTCAGGACTGTAGGAGATATCAGAAGAAAGACTACAGCAGCCAACTTTGGCTTCAGACCACCATTTCCTGGCCCTGCACATTCCCCTAAGCTAACCCATTCCCCCTTTCCCCAACCTGCAACAAGATCAATTGGCAGCAGGACACATTTAGAAGTATTTGTTGGAAATGCTCTGGTTTCATTAACTTCATTCACATCCAAAGCTGCATTTATCACAGCCAGTCCCAGGATGGATGTTTTGCTCAAACACACACAGCATCAGCCCCACAGGCACAGCACTTACCTGGGATGTGGGAGAGCATGGGGAAAACATCGCTCAGAGGAAGAGCCGAGGAAGAGCCAAGCAGCATGTGCAAAGCAGAAGAGCTCTGGCACAAGATACAGAAAACCTTCTTACTCCCTGGGCCCAGAGACTGAAAAAGAGCAATGCAGAATTGGGCAGATCCTTTCCAAAGTAACTCCCACTGGCTTTTTCTGGGCAAAAATCAGGCATAAAATGAACAAGGTGGGCTGCTCTATGCCCACCTATGCCTACATGCCAACCGTCTGCCAGCAAGAGTAACTAGCAGGGCTGAGACACTGCTGCTGAAAACCACCTGCAGTCAAGCTGAGGGGTTCCCACCTCCTCCCAAACTTCGCTAGCAACATGCTTACTATTTAAACAAGGCTGCACATGGGATGAGCAGAGTGTCATGGCCAAATCTTGGTGCTCACCAGCATTCCCTGCCAAGCCTACGGCATACACAAATAACCAGTGACATAAATTACATTAAGATGCACCAGTGCTAGAAAATTCATGTTAATTTTCTACAGGGAAAATGTGTATTCCTGCCAGGTTACAGGAGATGCATGGGAACACTATGCTGCATATGACGCAAAGTGTTCATCTCTATTTCGGGCACACGGTTGTGGAAAGAGTCCTTATGAAATGGTCAAAACCAGCCATAAATCCTTCCAGAAAACGTCTGCTTCCAGTACCTGCTGAATTTGATAGTAGAAGTTGCCAAAACAGGAACCTGTGGTGGCTTCTCTTAGGGGAGCACTCTGATACTCCAGCACCAGAACAAGGATAAGCCAAAGGGCACTGAGCTGTCCCTGAATAAATGCAGGAGGGGGGAGGTTGATAGGGATAAATTAATCTTTTCAGAGTACAGAAAATCAAAGGGATCATTACCCTCGCTTAGCTTGCGCTCCTCAAAAACTTCCCACCCTTGTAGGTTAAGGGTCTTAAAACTTTCTCCATCTGGAAGGACTAAAAGCTAAACTGAGGTGGATCTCAGCAACATCAAAGTCCACCTTTCTTGCAAAAGTCTTCGTTTCTGTTTGTCCAGGACCCAAGACAGTTGCAAGGTCCTCCTCTATCTCAAGCTTTCATTTTCCATCATTCTCTGGTGGAGGTCCCTCTTTCAAACTTCAGCCTCCTGGAATCTGCACAGGACATGGTAAGGTTTATCCCTCCACACACAAAACAGGCTCCTATCATCCTACAAATGACCTCAAACGAAACAATTCGATGTTCAATTACAACATCAAGAGAAGGAGGCTTTTCTGGCACAATGTGGAAAAAGCCATTAGCTGTTTGCTTTGATCAAGGCAGCACACCACCAGACTTCAGCTCTTTTTATTGACTTCTTGCTCTACACTGGCCCAAATCTGCCACGCTCACTTCTCTGATGGGGATCAATAGCGAAGGTCCATGTGCGCCCAAACAGCACAAGCTTCACTTACCAAGGTAGATGCATGCTATGCACCCATGCACCAGTGCAGTGAATGATATATGTGGTGGTTCAGACTCTAACTGGAAATAGGATTACCCCTGGAAGTTGCCCAATGATCTCACTCCAGAAACACAAAGTTCAAAGGCAAGCATGGGTGTTCAAAGCCTCCAGAAGACCTCCACCACCCATGGCTACGCTCTTCCAGAAAGCAAAGGCTGAAGAATCACTGTACGTGTACCACACCTGAGTGGCTTGCACAAAATGCCGCTGAAGTGCTCAGCGGTGGGAAATTTGAGATCCCCAACCATTAGCACCATCCTAAACAATGAGCAGTTGCACTCCACACACCGATCCCTGCAGCATTGGTGCCATCACAAGCCATTACCCATCTTAAAAAGCTGGTGCTGGCGAGCAGATACTCACAGGGGACCAAATCAAGGCAGCACAAGCACCACGCAGTCTGGAGTTAACACTGATGCGCAACAGTTTTGTCTCATGTATTGCTTTGGTCCCCTCCTCCAGACCAGGCAGCACCCAGAGCAATGCCACACTGCTGAGCTCCATGTCCCTGCTTGCCCAGTTATTTCTCAAGATAGCATGCTTTACGAAAGCACAGCTCTGCTGTGGAAAAACATGAAACCACGTTTAGCAAGTAAGTCATGCAGTAAGTCAGACACTACAATGCAGAATTCAGCAGATTCCATTTAATATCATGTGCATATATCCATACATTTACTTATGTCAATGGTTTTGATGTGCGTGATGCCAGGTCTTGAAAAATCTACTAGCTCATTTACTTCTGGGAGCGTGAATTCTCTCTTGGGGGGGTTTGCTTTCTATTTTAAATCTATTTTCAACCATAGAGTTGCCAAGATAATACCATCAACTGAAGGTAAAGTGTGCAGAGCTGATCCCTGGAATTTGCAGGCAGCTCTGCAAATACTGCTGCAAAGGGTTTTGCCAAGAAGCATGGCCCCTCCCTCCCAGGGAGAAAGAGAACTGATAAGAAATTGGTTAGTCTTGTTCAGCATCCCAAGCAACAGCAAGACAAAGCAGCAGAACTAACACCCCATAAATTCTCTAAGGAAGTTTTTGGCCAAGACTGAGGAACAGTGCAAAGAAGTGGAGATAAAACCATCCCCCCTCCAAAAAACTGGCACTTTCACTTCTTTTTTTTCCTTTCTGTCATTTAAGTGACAGGACCAGTAGATCCTGCAGTCATGGATGTTTACCCTGCGATGTGCTCCGTCCCAGCAGTTTCACAGTAGATTTTTCAAGCCCTGGTGATGGCTCCCAGGAAGGCTTCTCCCATCTGCTCCCGGCTCCCACACGATCAGAATCTATTGCATAGCATTTATTTCAGATAAGGCACTGTTTTGCCCAACACGAACAGCAATTCAAAACCAATGCAGTTTCCATACAGTCCAAATTTGATGGCCTACAGTGCAATAACACATAAAATTAAAGGCAAGGTTTGGAAGAATAAACCCAGCTTTCAATTTAAACTTAATATTAAAAAGATAAAGGAAACTACATTTTTCAAAAGCCTCTTTATTTTCCTTCACCATTGTTGTTTTACAATACAAATATCACCTTGTGAATACACAAAAACCCTACAGAAGATAACTCTGCTTCACGTAAAATACAGAATGGATATATATATATTTATATATATATATTTTCTCTTCTTCATTCTTTAAAAAAAACTATTTTGCTCTGCACATTGGCAAGTTTAGGATAGAATTCTTCCCCAGACATACAGTATGTATGGTAGGAGTGAAACTTATAATTACATGCAGTTTCTGCACAAATATTTTAAAGAAATAGAGTATCTTTGTTGTTTTTCAACAACATTTCAATACGGGATGGAGAAACCATTTGTAGTTCACTCAGTGATCATTTGTAAAGTTCTTAAAAAAACGGAATTCATGGCTGTTTTTCTTTTTAAAATACAGCTACCAAGTAGACAATAAAGTGATACCTTTTAGCGTGACCTGCCCACAATGTGTGAGCAAGATCGGACCCTTTTCATTTGTTTTTTTCCCCTATACATGGCATTTTCAACATTATAAGCAAATTTCCAGTTTAATTTAGCTATAAATGCAAAAATTAGTAATTATACAGTATATATAATTCTGCTTTCATGGAATACTTTATATTAAATAAAAACATTTAAGACTGCCTACTGACCATACAATCAAGACAAGAAAGGCACTAGAAACATAGACAAATCTCTCTCTCCCAAGAAGCATTTTCTTTAAATTTTAACTCTCTATCCTCTGACATGTAAAAATCTTTTTAAATTTAATTTTCATACACATTTTGAAAAATAAAGTTAGGAAATACTTAGAAAACCACTTTACAACTTTTTTTTTTCTTTTTTTTTTTTTTTTTTTGCACTTTTTGACACAGTCACTGCAGATTCTACAAAATCAAGATTACCAAACCTTCCTGTGTCTATCACCTTATTCATAGCGTGGTGCAACAGGTAGAAAGATTTCTTGATTTTACCCAAGGCAGGTATTTAGAAACCTTCACATAGTCATTTGCTAGAAAATGGCTTACAGCCCAATCTTTGGGGCAAGAGATATGAAAAGTATGTTTTCCCAAGAAAATAATATGCTTTATTTCCAGATGTGACTGGAAAGACCAGAACTTATGATATAAAAGCTTTCATTTATGCCGTCGCATCATATACAAAGGAACATGGTGATGGGCAAATGTAAATCCCAAATCTATTAACAAGAAATGTGTAACAGTGCATGATAAGTTAAATTTTCTTTATTGTTGTCCAACGCAGATCCTTTGGAAAGAAAAAAAGATCACAGTGCTTACCAGGTAACTGAATAGGTTAAGTCAAGGGAACCGTTGAAAGAAAGGGTTAGGGAGCAGTTGATTTTTTTTTATGGCATCTTCTCATATGGAGTTCTTAGCACTTGGGACAGGTCCTTTCCCCCCCCCATTTTGTCTGTTGACATGCTGTTATGTGTCATTCACCAGGCGGCTGTATTTCACCTGCCTGCCCCGGTGCAGCACCGGCCAGGGGAAGGGCCAGTGGTAGGAGCGAGGTACAATTCCTTGGACATTCTTTTCAAAGTACTGGAAGGGCTTGTACCACCAGACCCTTGCAAGGAGGTTAGTTTGGGAAGCTTCTTTTAGCACCTGCACAAAGATAATCAGAAAAAAGAGAATTACAAAAAAGCACGACTTACTTGTACAATTTCACTGCACATCACTTGCAATCAGTTAATCAGTGGTGTCCTGCTTACAGCTGCTTCCAAAAATCTCTTAATATCTAGACACACACCTCAAACAGACCTGCATGGACAAAGACCAAGAGAAGCCAAGCTACTTTTTCATAGCCTCCCTGTGCTCACAAGGGAGGCTCACCCTTGTTTCCAAGACCTCAGCTGTTCAATAGTCCCATAAAAAAAGAATCAATAGCCCAAAGAATTGGGGTCTTCTTTCTTTTGGGAATGAAAAAACACCAACCCAACCCAACCCAAAGCACAGCTGTTTGCATAGGTATCTCTGAATTTATCTCTGAAATATGCTCAAGCATATCTTTGGAGCCCAGCCGTGTGCCTACAGAACTATGAGCAATGCATGCCTCAACCCATTTGGAGGAGGTAATGAACCCTGCCCTGCCCTCCACATACGCTCAAATGGTCCCAAATCCACCCTTTCATTTCTCCTAGCTATGCACAAGCCATAGCTGAAACACAAGGAGTGGGCAGGCACCAAGGGAGTTATCCAACTACCCAGCTGCACATATTCAAAGGGAATCATTGTATCAGCCCACCAGAAAGCACAAGCATGGGGCTTGTATACTAAGCTTTCTTTCCATGTCATGAACTCACATGTAAAATAAGTTAACTTTAGCCCTAGTGGGCTTCTAAGGTCAGACACAAGCCACAGCCACCTGCAAATGGAGCAGCACCAGGAAAAAAAATATCACACGTGCTCAGGTAAGGATCCAGGGTTCAGCATTTCCCAACATCTCAGCAGCTTAGGGAAGCAATGTTGAGCAATCTTCTAAGTCACACCATGCAGTAAAACAGGTACATTTCCATACAGTAAGGCAAAGGGCTTTTCTGAAGCAAGTCCTCATTAGCATTCAAGGCAATCCTGACTTCAATTGTTTCCAGCTTGGATGTACAGCCACTTAGCACCATTGTTTTGAAAGAGCCCAGAAGCAAATGCAAAGGGTAGAAGTCAGTCTGATGGTGATTACAAGAGTCTGGGCACAGACTGGTATCAAACACAGTGGTTCGCAAACTAACTGAGCATCAAAGGGCATTCCTTGCAATTAGGCATTTGGTGGTAAAAATGTACCACAGGGTCTGACTGTAGTGTACTGCTTCAAGTAGCATCAAAACCACTGGAATAATATGACATAGTAGCTAGAAGACCTTGATATGATCTAAAACTCTGCACCATCATATTATTAATTAATTTCCTACCATCATACTGCGTCTTTCTTAAACATAATTAACTGGAGGCATAGGCAACAGATAAGCAAAGCATCTTTTTCCAGAAAATATTTGGAAACCAATTTGCTGTTACAGACCTGAGTTTCTCTTATCTCATTAGGTCTTTCCCATGGATAATAGACTTGTGCATTTTCTCTCACATTCCTCAGCACTGTAACCTCATTTCTTACTGATCTAGTTCACTGGCAGGAAAGTAAGAACTGACATGAGACCTCATTTAGACTTCTTCATATGACCTCTGAATCATTTACCACTGCTCCCTGGTTGATTATTACAAATCAAGTGCTGCCTCCTCCTAAGCCGCTCCTCGCTCTCAGTATTTCCCTCATCACCCTGTTTTCCATGCCTTCCCAGACTTGGGCCTTAGGACAGGAACAGCCTGTTCTCTGCTGCAAAAGCAAAACATATCTCTTGGTCAAGGGATCTTACTGCCACTTGGAAACACTTTGGAAAACTGGTTTATTTGTAGTGAGGCCTCATAATATTCTTCAAGAGATGTGCCATCTAACTAAAGTATACAAACCACAGAATTCCAGGAAAACCCAGCTGGCTTCAACAAAACAAAACCAAAATAAACACCAAGGCACAAAAAAACCCCACTACATCTAAACGGTTTGTTCTGCTATCACAAAACTGGCCAACTGGCCCAGATTCAGAAGGACTTCAAAAACTGAGGTTACACAGCAGAAGCAGAGAGGCCTGCCTGTGGGAAGACCTTCAGATATTTTTGCAGGCATAACTCAAGATGAACCCAGCTGATGACGCCTTTTTATTTCCTGCAAACCCAACGTGAAGTGGGAAGAGAGGAATGTTCCACAAGACATGGGTGAGTCCACTCCTACTCCTGCAGAAAGTCTCAAAGTGCAGAAATTCATCCACCACCATGCTATGGCGAGTGGAGCCACGCAGGTCCAAAGACTGTGAGAAACTCACTTGCTGGTTGGCCATTGTGTGATACCACCAGAAAAGTCTTGTAGTGATGTAGTAAGCCACCACCACGTCCACAGTGTAGTGGTCATGAGCAAGGAGGATGCAGAACATCCCAACCATGCTGAGTGCCCAGCAAAGCCAGTGATACCACCAGAGTCGCCGTGGGGAATCTGGAAAGAAGCACAAGCAGTGATTATTTCAAAATGTGATGTTATTGACATGCAAGACTACTGCTGTAATTAGCAGAGGATGCAGACTGCAATCCTGGGTGCGTAGTGCAATGACTGCATTCAGATTAAAAGGAGGAATGCTGAGATCACAAAATAAGTATCATTCTCTTAAGGTGTAACTTAAAGTTGTGCTCAGGGGTAATCAGGTCCTTGGGAAATAGAAACATTATTAAATCTTTGAGAAACAAGCCCAATACATATACGATACACCTTAGCCAGTAAAAATTAACTTATTTCTATTTCAGCACTGATTCTACATAGACAGCAATCCTTTCCTTTTGCCTTTCATAAAAGATAAATGCATATCCTAAGGCTTGACTCTTGCAAAATGAGCAACCTTGCATTGAGCATAGCATTCATCTGGAGTCTTGAGACACTAGGAAACACATAGTTGAAACACCATTCATCAGGCAGGGTGAAATGAAGGTTTCAATTATATTCTAAATTATTTTTGTTCTGTTTTGGGGTTTTTTTGTTTGGTTTTTGTTGTTGTTGGTTTTGGTTTTTTTTTGTTTTTTTTTTTTAATAAGATGCTTAACTTAGTCATCTACATGGTATTTTGCTTCCAAGGTTTTCTTTTTCAGTAAGCCCTATGTCTTAGAAGTACTATTACTTTTATTTAATTGGAAAAGCATGCACTTTCACCTTAATTGTGTTTTCCAATCAGTACAACAATAATTTGTGAATTAGCAAAGACTTATACAACACGAAATTCTACACGAACATTAACAAACTTACACTCTTTGATAAATAAGTATGTAAGAGTTAATATGACGGTGTGACCGCTGTACAGATAGTCACCGCACATGTTGTGGGATCCTGTGATTGACAATCCACCGCCAGCAATCAATTTCATTATCCTTCGCAGATGAGATTCCCAGTCTCCAAAAAGCTGGTAGAAGAGTAAAACATAAAAGCACAGTCTGTCATTAATAAGTACTTATTGCTCACACTATGTAAAGGCATAACCTTGCTCCCAGGTCTTCTCAGCAGCCTTTGCTAATGTTCATGGCTGTGCAGGAAAAATATCTCTACCAGGAATCTCCAAGCACAGCTAACGGGTTCAGATCTGGTTTTATTTGTTATATTCTTCCACTGGGATATACAATGGGCATGCATATATATATATATATATATATATATATATATATATATGAAACTCACATATATACAGTGGGGTTTAGAATAATGACTCTTGGAAAACCTACAAATTCTGTAATACAGTCTCAAAAATCCAGCCTCACCAATAAAAAGGAATTAAAAAGTATTTCCAGCTACAGCTATAATTTTGTCATGTTCTCTAAACATCTGGTTTTCCTTCTGTTCAAGAGGCAATGCACTCCAAAATAAATCAAGCTTAATTTAATGAAACTTGTTCGTAACAGCACAGGCCCTAGAGATGATAATCCAACCGTAAAGAGGATGAACTGCCCAAGCTGTACAGCCAGCTGCCAAAACCTAGATCCAACACACAGAAGAAGTGAGTATCTCATTCCAGACTCTAAAGCCTCCCACCACTCTGCTTTGGAAAGTCTTCAAATTGTTTCCATCCACTTCACATTTCAAAAGAAACATATATAGTGTTTGTCAGAGGAGAGTGCCAAAATTTGGTGTACAAAACTTGGGAGTATTGTGTGCAGTTCTGGAGTCCTCAACATACAAAGGACATGGAACTGTTGGAACAAGTCCAGAGGAGGGCCACGAGGATGATCAGGGGACTGGAGCACCTCCCATATGAAGACAGGCTGAGAAAGTTGGGGCTGTTCAGCCTGGGGAAGAGAAGGCTGCGTGGAGACCTCATAGCAGCCTTCCAGTATCTGAAGGGGGCCTATAAGGATGCTGGGGAGGGACTCTTCATCAGGAACTGTAGTGATAGGACAAGGGGTAACGGGTTAAAACTTAAACAGGAGAAGTTTAGATTGGATATAAGGAGGAAGTTCTTTACTGTGATGGTGGTGAGGCACTGGAATGGGTTGCCCAGGGAAGTTGTGAATGCTCCATCCCTGGCGGTGTTCAAGGCCGGGCTGGACAGAGCCTTGGGTGACATGGTTTAGTGTGAGGTGTCCCTGCCCACGGCAACGGGGTTGGAACTAGATGATCTTAAGGTCCTTTCCAACCGTAACTATTCTATGATTCTATGAGTCTGCACTGGCTTTATCTCACACAGTGCGTATGAACAATAGGTACGTTCCTGTATACCTGATGGATTTGCTCAGACCCAACTCCAACCCATGGCAAGTATACCCTCACTGGGGTATTTCTGAAAAAACTTCAATGTGCCTTAGGACAGCTAAATCAAAGTAAACCAAGTCCTTCTGGTGAAGATGCCTCTCTCTCTCTCCTCCCAGCTGACCAAAGGGCAGCTGGTACTCTCCCAAAACTTTGCTTTTGCTGCTCTCAGCTCAAAACCAAGCCCAAATGTTAAACAAATCTACAAAGAAAATGTACATCATGGGACAAGCACAGCCAGGACATACTGAGCACCTCTGGGACCCAATGGGAAGCAGGAACCACCTGAGCTCAAAGGAGCAGGGCTAAAAGATCAACGCATGGGATTACACATGCTGCAACCTTACGTCATTTGATGAAGTTTTAAAATCCATGCTAACCATTTAACAGTCAGAAGGAAACACAGAGTCACCTAGCTGGCTGTTACAGGCATGTTCTTTTCTTTTAAAGCTCGGTCTTGCTTTAAGAGGTGGAAATCATTAATTTCTGATGGACTTAAACAGGGTCTTTGCAGCAATTTAACATTTCCTGCTAGCAGTTCCTTACACAACATTAAAATGCTCCTCAGAGCCTACTCCTCACAATCATATATAACTCATAAGGTGTTGAGAGGTTATTCTTTTCCCACCAGTGTATTTATAGCTTTCAAGAAAGCCCAGCTAATCCTTAATTTTACTGGGTCAACAGAAGTGCACAACATAGGGTTGCCTTTACTTGTAAAGGAGTAATGAGACAGATGTATCAATGCTGTAAATTTCAAAAAACGGCAGATTTACTCACTTCAACACCTAAATACCCATGTTTTCTTTAATTTCGTAATGGCTGACTGACAAAATACTATGTTGACTCCTCTCTCACTTGCTTCTCTTTGCAAAAGACCTCAGTCTCTCAAAAAGCCACAGGAGGCTTGGCAAACACCCTGCCGTGTCAGACAACTGGTGTAGTACATTCATTGGCTTTATTTCCTGAGGAACTGAGGCATTTTGGCTTTGTACATACCAGCAACCCTTACCAAAACAGCAACAGCAGGTGTACCAAGTTGAATCAGTATTTTACTACCTCTAAATCAGTGATTTTGCTACCTGTCATCTAACTCCTGGCTGTGCACACAAAACTGTTGAACTGTGTGTATAGTTAGTGTGGAGCAGATAGTTCCTTTTTTCCCCCTCTTTCTCCTGTTTAAATCAAGCTATAGGACAAACAACTCCAGGAGGGGCAGGGAGACAAACTGGTATGGAGAAAGAGCACTTGTGTCTACTACATGTAACTTGCCCCCTACTCTAGAAGTCCAGTCTGTATTAGACTGGATTTCCCTACTACAAACAGCACATTGCAGTAAGGACCACAGTTAAACTAATGTTTACATATAATGAGATGGATGCAACAACACGATCCCTGTCCCATCTCCACCCTGAGCATGTGAATTACCCTTCAAGGCTGACTACAGTAGAGTCTTGCCTAAGCACCTCTGCTGTAGTAGCTTAGTTTCAGCCACGGCTTTTGCAAGCCTAACAAACGGGAGTCAGTGCTAGATTGGGGAGGAGGTGGCAAGTCCTTGTGCTAACACAATTGCAAAAAACATATATAGGGACAGACAGCTACAAAGGAGACAGTTTTACCAGCCTTAGAGAAGTCTCCTTGGGCCATTTTCAAATTGAAATCATACTTGGATTTGACACCCTGAAGTGTTTAGAAATAAATGATTCACACATGCACCTCCACAGATTGCACACACTGACTGTGCAAATTAGTTGAAAGGGCTACAGAAATGGCATAGATTAGTACTTTGAAAAGGGTGGGAACACCTGCACTGCCCCAAAGCAACCATCAACACCTTCACCAAGAGTGAAGACGAAGATCTGCAGGCGGATTACTCCATCATGCCAAACTGGTATTTTCAAATTAGTAACAATTACTGAGGAAGTGTTGCTCATATTTGTGGTAACAGCAGGACAAGGGGAAAACATACAGATTAAAATATGGAAAGACAGCCAGAAAAAGTTTACCTTTGGAGAACACTTGAAATGCATGCCAGGTACTGGGAGTGTAGTCACATACATTGTAATACACCGATACAGGTATAGTGTGCCAACTATACAGAAAAATCTTCTGCTAATTATAGACCTAGAAGGGAAGAGGAAAAAAAAGAGAGGAAAAAATAAGGAGGTCACTGAATGCAAACAGAACATGCGAAGGTAAATAAACTACCAACTGTTCTCTTCTGGATGCTTTTAAAACTTGTGACAGTATCATCTTACACCTGAATACTGAAATACTTTATAAATATTCTCACACTTTAAAGGTGGGAAACACAAGAGCAACTCAACCAACATTACACACAAAGGTGATTGCAGCAAATGTTAAAGATCAGAATACAAAGGCCTGTGCAGATTTAGTGTTGAACACATTAAAAGGGATTCCATGCCCCACACCCCTTCATTAGCATTGAGCAGTCGCTAATTTCCGATTCAAGGCAGTGGATAAAGTTACAGTATTTTCATTATAAGATGAAAAGGAGTAAGTCTATTTCGGCTGACACACACATTTAGTGCTTACAAAGGGCTGCTTGAGAAGAAATAGCTTGTATGACCCAAACAACTGAGAACACATCTTTTCCTGAGCAGCATTAAAGAGGAAGCAATTCACATCAGCAACAAAACCTTCAAAATACAAATTCAGAACGGCTCTGGCTACAGGACAGGGTGTTTTCATGGGAAGCCAAGCACAGCAAGCAGCCACAGCTGCAGAGATTTATTCATTGAGGGCTGACAGCAAATTGCTGATGTAACAGAGATGGCAGATGCAATTTTGGGGTACCATGATGCAGTTCTGCAAACCAGCAAGAACACCTGGGGTAAAGAGCTGCAGATCAGACTTGGGAGTAATAGCCAGCCCCAAAACTGGCCTGTTGAGTTTCATTGCTACATACCAGCTAATAACCTCACAAGGAAAGAGCTACAGCAACTAAACACCTTTGGCACATCCGTGAGGGTGGAAACAACCTCTATCTGAGCTGGCTCAGAGTTCAGCAAAGAGGAATCACTACCAGCATTACAAAAATCAACAGCAAATCCAGCTACAGCAGGTTCATAACCTTAACCACATCAACCCTTTGCATCCGGCGAGTTACAGCCCCTGTTGGTTTCAGCTGATTTTAAATAATTGTAATTTACAATTATGATCATTTGGGAAATGCAAGGGTTATAACATAAGCTGCAAGTTCTGGCATTCATCTGTTGCTATTTTGAAGTATTCACTTTGAAATAAAAAAGTACGTCTATCAAGCTGAGCTCTTACAAAGCACAAAAATGGCCATCTTTTTTAACAGCTTTTGGCAGAGTTATTAAGCTGTAGTGCTCCACCTCAGACAATATGACTTTACAGTGCCAGATCAACAACAACTTGAGAGTCTTCATTTATCAGAAAAGCTTCAACTATGACAGGGCAAATGCATTTGCATGCCAGTACTTACTGCTATTGAAATACAGTATTTTGTATTTTTTTCCCCCTCCTGATGTAAATATGGACAAAACTGCAAGACAAAAGTTATACTTTATTAATTTAGCTCCATGGATGGAAATTTAAGAGTGGAAGGCACAATGCCATTGGGGCAGTAGTTTTCCTGTGTTTAGTATTTCTCTCTGAGAAGGGTGATCCAATAGAGATCTCACACTTGGGCCTGGCTTTAAAACCAGACATAAACTTTCTTCTCTTTAAAACCTGGTATGAAGGCAAATGGGGGCTAGGGATTAAGGACTGAGCAGCACTGTATGATGAGGCTGAAGAAACAGCAGTGGTTTATAAGCACTGAACTTTCTTTTTTTTTTAAATAAAATTCCCCATGACCCTACTTGGTGTAACTGGATTTAGCACATTTTAGCTTAGGAAAGTCTGAAAGTGCTCTGTACTAGAATATGTATTTTTTAAAAAGTAAAAAGCCTCATATTTTCCCTTCTCAAAAGGATTTGTGTGGGTGTGTGACTACAAGCCAGCTACAAAGTATAACTTCTAAGGTTATTATGGCCAAGACAATACGTATAACAACTCTCCAGACCTCACTAACATGGGTAGCCAGCACACTGCTTTTTCAATCCCATGAGCATGCAGACTGAATTAGATGTCAAATATGGCCAAACCCCAGCATTGTACTTGCTCCAAAACATCTGGGAATGCTTCCCAGAGAAGTTAACTCTCCCTTGGCAGCTTGCCTGAACTTCTCAAGGTCCCCATGGTATCTGTGGAAAAAAGCTTGAGCCCCCAGCAAAGATCTGTACAGCCACCCTTCTCCTGCTTTCTGGTGGGAAACCAGTGCAACGCCATGGGCAGTATTCTGTATGGAAACTCAAAGAAAACTGTCACTGATTTTCTTGCACTAAATGCAGTACCTTGCCCAAAAGCCAGCCAAAAACTCCAGTCTCTACCTGAAGGTAAAACGAATTTTCAGGCAAGAAAGCAGTAACAGGGGCCAAAGGGAAACCCTGCACTGTGGTTAGCTGGACAGACAATGCCTTCTTCTATTTTGGCCCAAACTTTGCAGTTCAACACAGAAGACACGTAGATCCATCCTATTTAACATCATCATGCAATCCCTGGTCTAAAGAAGACGACCTGAGTGATCAGTATTATGAATGACGACACATCTCTATTGTACGTCACTGCTTCAGAGAACAGCAGGCTTAGACTGGATGAAATCAGGTTACTGGGCAATAATGACTTTGGTAGGATAAGCAATAGGAATGTCACTGCTTGGCAAGGACAAGTGTTTCAAAAAGTTTGCCTCCTTCAGCCAAAGGCTCAACCCAGCCACTGGCTGCAATTCAGCTCATGGGTAACAATGCAGGCTCATTCACTGGTGACCCTGAGCTTGCACTTGGAGACATCCACAAACAGTACCTCTGTCATCTGAATAGGCAAGAAACCAGGTTCATCCTGCCCAGCAATCACCTGGCTTCACATCTTAAGATCTCAAATGTAGTGGGGCAATGATACCATCAGAGATCACAGAAGTGAGGAAGGTCTAGCTGACATAATTTCCTCTCTCTATTCTTGAGTTAAGTTTCAAAGGGAGATGATAACCCATGCCACAAAAGTAATTCCACTCTTCTTATAGCACTTAGTGGTTCACTATCCAAAGCCATGAGAATAAGGTCTTCCAGATAAATCCACCTCACTGGGCTCCTTTTTCCACCAGCACCTCTCCCATTCTTCCCTTTCTGCTGCTTACCAACAGATTGAGCCTCTCAGACTTCGATACCTCTGTTTGTTGACATAAAAGACAACCAAAGCATTACATGACCATTACACGCACCGACCAGCGCTGACCAGCTGACATCTTCCTCTAACACCAGAAAGAACCCTTCTAAAGCAAATAGAAAATGAACACATCAAGCCAAATGGTGACAGGGTGAGAGGGTACAAGGGGGAATCTTCACATCTATCAACAATACCAACATACTTTATCACCAGCCAACGTCTCAACGCTTTGAAATCTCCAAGGACTTAATGGATTCTGCTGCTCCTTAATCTAAAGACTGGTCAGTTCCATTATAGGGCATCTGATCCTTCATACTACCCTATTAACCTGCCACCCTGTTCTTGAGAGCAATCTCATGCTACCTCCTCTACATGCTTCCCTCATTTTTGGACATTTATACTCAGAGACCCAAGAAACTTAATGTTCTCCCACATTCACTATAGGCAGCTGAAGCAGCGGGGAAAGAAGCTGGAGTGCAGCTGCCAACACAAGAGTGGAGTGATACCGAAGCTTACAGCCATAAACAAAACAAGAGGCCAAGCTGGGGTAAATCCTTTCTCCTATACATACGTGCACATAAAAAAATAAAAATAAAAAGGGCAATTCCACAGTTTTTACAGCCCTAGAATAACAATAAATTACCCATTCTAGAAACACTCCTCTAAGGAATGCCATCTCAGTAGAAATGTGCAACAGTTTTAGAATTTCACCTGATAAAATTCATTAAGTAGTACAAAACAGCAGGAAAGATGAATAAAACATCATCTCAGTCTTGTGAATTACTTAAACATCTGTCACATTCCTATGGAAATGCACAGCTGTATTGCACTAGGGCATCCTGCCCCAGCTTAGCAATTCTCTTTTCAAGCTGCCTGTACCTTATGAATCAGGTGAACCACATGCTCACTTTTAAGTTTTAATGTTTTTCTCCACTATGAGAGTGAGTGATCCACTGGACTCTAGTTCTCTTTTCACAAAAAAGGGGTCATTAGAAAGTCCTGCAAACTGAAAGATCTTCTATTTCATACGGTGGGGCTAAATTACACTCCTTCCTCAGTTTCCTACACAGGAGTCACAAGAGTCAGTGCACAGGTAAAGAAGGAGGAGACCCCCTTTGGGCTGTGCAGCTGTGGGGACATGACTGTGCCTAGGTTTTGAAAGGAAAGGTGATATGCCACCTCATAGTACTTAATGCCATTTGACTCTGAACACTTTACTCACAGCCATGGCAGCACAAGAAACTTACGATAAGGCAGTCCAAGGTACAGATTTACAGCAGTATAAATACCCTGAATTAAGCATCTGCACACACTCTGTAGAGGGTAAGCAGCAGATTACTTCCACTGGCAGACAAATTCACCCTTGCAATTCTGACCAGCATGAGCAAGGAAACAGACAACCACCAAGACCATGAAAATTCAGTATATATCAATACTTTTGCATATTTTATGATTAGCTTGACATATTTTGTGTCTGACATTACCTGTCCCATCTAATGTCAAGCAAAAAACATACTTCAACACTTTTTCATGAAGCACTGTTTAGGTACATGAACTAAGCCACTGTCTGTTGGCTTTGTCCACCAGTATCGTAATCTTAGGGTAGGTTTTTACATCAGGCAAACTACAGAGACACTAACTGATCCCAAGTTGGTTTGCACTTCACAAAAGTGTGAGCTGTGCCTCTGCTGAACAGTCAAACTGAGGTAAGAATACCGTTACATCCAATTCATGGCTTTTCACACATGAAGAGGGTTCAAGTCAATTGTGCAGGCAAACAAGACCAGGGCTGTATCTTAGTTTCTTAGGTGACTGTTGAACTTCTCAATTTGGGAAAATAAAACCAGAAAGATCACAAGAAGCTTCATTTTATTTGGATGCAAACCAGTATTTGACCTCCCTAGCACTCAGTTTTCAAAAGGTTTTACTTACTTGTATTTTAAGAGCAGCCACTGAACAAACCACAGTCCTACAAGGATCATGCCATTGATTTCACAAATAGAAAAAGCCCATTGCACTCGATCAAAACGATCAAAAAATGCATCTGGTAGGGGAGGCTGCACCTCCTTGGGAGGCACTCGTTCATGAACGACTGAGATAGTCACTGTAGTAAAGATGAAACAAGAAAGTGCATAAATAAAAGCCAGGAAAGTCTTGCCCCATTCCATAGGATACTGTGAGCGCTCTGGCTCTGGCATGGGGATCTTTATCATCTCCTTCTTAAAACCATTTGGCATCCCGTTCAGCTTCATTTTACTGCTAAAGCCATTCTCGCGTGTGGTGTTGCTGACGTGGATGTGCCCGTTGATGTGCCCGTTTTTGTGAGCCTCCATGTGGTGAGCCATTTTTAAAGTTTCAATCATGTGCAAAAGCCGCTGTCCGCTGTCAGAAGACACCCGAGAGAGAGGCGTCTTCTTAAAATCTTCCTCCGTGAGGTTGATTAAATCCTGCCCAGTGAAGCTTTTCAATGGCTCACAATACTCCGGCACAGCATTTTCCGTTAGCCAATTCGTCACCTCCTCAGGTGACCACAACACCACTTCTTTCATCTCGCCAGGCAGCTGTGGCACAGTCTGACATCAATTTTAAATTGGGCAGCAGCCACTGCGTCTCCAGTGTGTTGGAAAGCTCCTCCTTGGCTTCATCTTGTCCTGTGAAGCAGTTTGGCAAGAGGCAAGTCCCTGTCTCTAACCATCTGATATGAGCATCCACGCACTGTGGCAAGCATAGGAAATGGTTCACTTCATATTCGTGTTGGCATTCTTCCTGGGGAGGAGAAAAACCCAAAACCAGTCATTAGGACAGCATTTAAAAATAGTTTGCAATTCATTTTTAAAGAAGAGATTGCTGCACAAGAATAGCTGGGCTCTAGCATGGAAAAGACTAACTGATCCGAGCTCTAGCGTTGTATGCACAGCACTGTCCTTTCTGAGCTCGCTACTGATTTTCTCAAGAGCCTTAACAGTTCTGTATTTTAAACACCACTTTGCAGCTGTGGGAAGGACTCCTCCTGCTCTATATTTGTTAAATTTTCTATTACCATGCAGCTCCGGTCCATAACCAGTACCCAAACTGTATTTAAGGATATACAGAGAAAATGTTTATTTAGTATTATTTACGTCAGAAACCTTTTCTCCCCCTTATAGACTATCTTAATGCAATGTGTTGCAGTTAGTTATTGAATAGGAAGCCTGATTATTGTTCTGCAAGGCAAAAATACCTAGTCTACCACAAAAAAATGCTTTTCTATAGGTCAACGACAACAGAAAGACGTAGGTAAGCAGGATTATATTCTCTGGGCCAAAGCACCAGCAGGAAAAATCAATGTCCAAACAGGTTAGCTTAAAAATGAACTGAAGCATTTAGGTTTGCAAGACTCCAGTGGATGTTTAGCAGCTCTTCAAGATAGATTTTACTGTTTCCATGGTATACTGCTACAATTCACATAAGTTTGTCATCAGCTAAAAACCAGTAGAAAAGTTAACGTGAAATTTTTTATTTTTGAAAAAAGGAACTATGTAATGAACTTAAATACCACACTAATTGCAAAAAGCTGTTCACTTCCAATACAAAAATTACCGGAAAACAGGTATTACTAGCTGGAAGCTCTTCCTGCATTTCTGAGACAGGAGCAGCATGAGATGGTGATCATGTGGCAGTGAATGCCACTAGCAAATTCCCAGGTTTGAGATGTTTATTAAATGAACAAAGAAAACACAGTTGTCCCCAGAACACAGAGAGGAAAACAGCAAGAACCCCTGTCTCCAGCCTGCAACCTGAGACCAAGCGTCTCCTTCAGGAAGCTGCAGTATCGTAAACACATAGTGACCTGAAGAAAATAATAGCATGGGAAAAAAACACTTCATATTTTCAAAAGTCGTATCATGCCTTCATCAGCTTAAAGAATATATTTAGCCTCTCACAAGCTACCACGTTTGTGTTTCATCACAGGGAGCAAAGTTACCACTAAGAAAAACCAAAATAATCTACACTACCGGCACGATTTAAGCAGATGTTGTATAAAACAGATACAGAGGTATGCTTCTATGTAAAATGTGACTGTGCTGCACATAAATATGTTCTTTGAGCTGTTACCTCTAAACTGAGCAAGAAACACGAGGTGCAGGTTTTAATCTGTTTCTCTGTGGAATGAACCAGGTCTGATGATTGAGAAAAGAAAAAGCTTTGGCAAAGGACTGTCAGCACTTTGCGTACACCACCTTTCCATTTGCTGGGCATGCCATGCATGCGTACACATTAAACCCATGTAGCAAACAGGGATGAAGATGAACATTCCCTCTTGTGAATATCCATGCTATTTCAGAACAGCAGAGGAGAGGATAGAGCTCTATTTTCTTTCTTGCTTTTTTTAAATGGGATTATATGTACTGAGGAAGGCTTTTAGCCAATGATTGCTTCATTATTCAAGTTGTGTTTAGCAAACTGATATTTAGTTACACAGCTCAGAACATGGCGGGTGGGGGGGGGGGGAGGAGGGAAAAGATGGATTGAATTATGCATGTTAACCCACATTAGAAACTCCTACCACACTTGACTGAAGGAGAGCAGCTCAGCTCTTCACCACGCTGGTCTCAGCTGTACTCACTGTAGCCACATTATCACAGGGCACCTGAAACCCAGAGTCTGGCATCAGCCATAGCACAAAGCTCAAGCATGAGCCCTGCATCCTTACGGCATGCCGGGGATACTCCATGCCAAGGAGAGTTGGTGTCACCAGCAGTTATGGGAAGATGTTTTGCCTCCAGCTCCCTGTTTAGCCCACCTGGGCATTAACGGTGATGTCAGCTTTGAGCTACCTCAGGCCTGTGGCTTGACTTGGTCACTGCAGACCAAGAAGGTGGAAACACCATCATCTCTGTGATGTCCGCAGTATTTCAGTCTCAAGTGGTGCACCAGTAATTCACAACTCAAAGATCTTCTATCTGTGTGAAGAAAACACAACACACCTTCACACTTGTCCTAGGGTAGACACTCAGGTTGCAATCCATGAGATGCTGCACCAAAAACTGTGTGGCATCAAATTCACAACTAATACTAATGGACCTCTACAGCCTTGCTGTTTCCCAGGGTAGCACCTTATAATCTTGATAAAGCCTAAGTTATTCTTTTAATCCTGTTACAACACCTGGGCTCTTTGTCTGCAGCAGGACTTAATTTCTTCATGCCATTTAACAGCTACATCAGCTGCCTCTCCAAGTTTTGCTTTACATATTCATCATGGATTTGGGGTTGCTGGAACACTCTGTATACCACAAGGTAGGGCAATATTAAACCTTTGCAATTTTAAATGCTGGAATGATTGAATCGCTGTCTCCCAAACCACTGAAAGGAGGAAAGCGGACCTTTAACTGTTATCCTCCTGACATACCAGCTTTTTTGATCTGACAACTCACCACAAGCCTCCTGTGTGCTTAAGGATTCAGGATCCCAAAGACATACTGCAAAGGAGCCTGTAGCCAAGCTTCAAACTACATCTCCATTGCCAAGGGAGGTTTAGATTGGATATTCAGAAAAAATTCTTCACCGAAAGGGTTGTCAAGCATTGGAACAGGCTTCCCAGGGAAGTGGTGGAGTCACCACCCCTGGAGGTATTTAGAAGACATGTAGATGTAGCACTTAGGACATGGTTTAGTGGTGGACTTGGCAATGCTGGGTTTATGGTTGGACTTTATGACCTTAAAGGTCTTTTCCAACCTAAAAATGATTCTACGATTACTTGCCATGCATATAACATGTCCTCTTGCTGTAGCTAAGCTAGTAAGTTTTAAGATGAGCTCTCTGTGGAGCCTAAATGAACAAGAATTGATTGCCAGCTGCAAACACTACTCCACTACTGGCACAAGAGTCATAATATGCTAGTGGAACCTCATGGTGCCTGGCCTTGGCGGCGTTACGAGAAACAGCAAATGTGTATGTCTTCTAGCAAGTGTGTGTGCAATCCCAGCCTACCACTATCATACCACCAGTGTGTAATTCACTATGGAGTACCTTTTGTAAAAGTACAGTAACTGATACTCACAGGAGGAAGACTTAGGGCAAAGATAATACTCTGCCAAAGATGCAGGCCATGGAGCTGAGAGTTAAACACACCTACCGTTCAGAACTCTATTTCACAACCTGTCTAATGGGAGAGGAATAGGCAAAAAAAGATGCTTTACTAACACTTTCCAGCTTGTCACATTAAAAATATCTTGTTTTCTATCATGCATTCATCAAAGCTTGATCAGGTGAGGCTGTCAGAAACTCATGGTTGTTTATAGGAGACTTAACAGACTCTGTTAAGGATACTCTGGTCCCCTTGCTTCCACAAAGGTCATCTTTTGTCCACAAAAGCTGAGGACAGGAGGCAAAGATGGGCATCAGCTGCTGCCAGGCCACATCCCACTGTCCCAGCAAGGGCACAGGGGTGGGCAGGGGAACGGATGCACACCCAAGCCTCCCCAGCTCTAATAGCGGTTGTCAGCCTGGATCAGGCAATTAAACCACTCTATCTACAGCTGATCTCCCCCATTAAGGAGCCTTTATCTGATACTGGTTAAAACACTAACAATGTGATTATCAGAATAATACAACTGCATTATGAAAACAATGCCATGTAGAACTGGTATCTCAAAATACCTACACACCACAAACCAAGCACAATGAAATAACTTCAGCAAGGGCTCTAGTCCCCACCTCCCCATGTTCCCATGACCTTGATTCCCCTGTTACCAACAAATATTAAAGTGCTAACTGAAAACTTCCAGATCCTTTTTCACTTTCCCAACAAGAAGTATTTCCCACCACCACCACTACAATCTGCCTGTATAAAGGTTGTTAAACAAGTATTTGAGAGTGCACTACACAACCCTGCATGTCAAGATCTGTTCTCTTTTGCATCGCTTTGTCAAAATGTCATTGTGCATAAAGACTAAACATGGGAGCAGTCATCTTTCTGATTAAAGGACAAGATAATCAGCAATAAAATCATCAGGTGACTAAACCTTCACACTTGATTTGATGACCAAGGTGCAGAAAACGTTACAGTTTTCTGTTTCTAGATCTGCTTGAGGGTAACTAAGCACTCATGCTGGACATCACTGTTTAAGATTTCGTTTCTCAAAGTCCATGGGCTCACCACTGAGCAAGTGATGGACATCCCCAGGCAGGCAGTGTGGGCTGTCTGGCATAGTTGCAGGGTCCACGCAGCAGTAACTTTCCTCCACAACACCAGCACTGGCTTACAGGTTAACAAGCTGTTCCCCATTACCTCTAAACATACAAGCAGAAAGCAGTACATCTTACAATTAACACTGATGAGATAAGCACACATCCACCTAAAACAGCAAAAAGAGACCCCCCAAACCAGTTTGTTCATTTCCAATTTCCTCCTAAAGCACCCTGAAACCCAAACAAAGACAACCTAAGTCTTCCCCAATCAAATTATGCCTTCCTCATGTTTGTACAGTGCTTTTCTTCTCTAAATGAGGACCTTTGCTGCCAAGGCAACAGTCACTATAGAAATAAGTTAAACAACCAGCCATTTCAGAAACTGCAACAAGTTCCTCACCAGCAGCCAAGGAGATTTTCAAATCCTTTCTGAGGCGGTGGGTGTGTTTCAGTTACAACACTGAGCATCCTTCCCAAACACCCCCAAAAATTTGAGATGACAAATGCATTAGTAAAAAACAGTGTTAAAATGAGCAAGGACCAGGGAAAACCACAGTTTGAAGCCATCATAGTGACATTTTCCTCCCCTTCGGAAAGCAAATGGTTAGATTCACACCAATTATGTGTGCACACATGTAAGTAAGGAAAAAAATCACCTGCTGTAAGGACTGAAATTTCAAAGCTTTAAAACCAACCCACAAGTGAATTCCCCAAGCCCCCGGTAAGCAGACGTTACACAGAGACCGAATACTCCGGATGAAAGCCGGAAGCTCTCATCCTGCATTTTTACAGCACAAAACAAATTGTAACAGCAGGGTCTGAGTCACTGCTAGAGTCACCTCCTCTACAGGCATTTTATCATAACTAACAATAATGCTCCGGCACCTCAATAACTGGACATCCTGTACTTGCAAGGAATCTCTGCACACCAATTTGCAAGGAAAAGGCAATGCCTGACACGAATTATGTGCTGGACCTTACTAACACTAACAAGCTCTCAAGCAATGTACCAAACTGCTTCACTCCAGGATAACTTTGCCTTGAAACCAGAAACAGCCCCTTGCAAAAGGCTGCACCACTAGCACACAAGAGATTGTTGCCATTTTATAACATTACAATAAAGCTGGGTTTGTGCTGCACATACAAAATATCTATAAGGATAAAATCAAGGTACAGATGAGCTCACAAGTTTCACAGAGCTCCAAGATAAGTTTCCAAGGTCAGTCCTTGATGGCAAACACTGTCCTGTGGATAGAAAGTCAGAGCAAGTAGAATTACTACTATGAAATGAGAGGATGGGATAAGCATGTGAAGCAACACCCACGTACTCAGAGTAGCTACTTACACAGCTTCAGAGAGAGAAAAAAGATTGCCTGCACACTGCACAAATCCCAGAGCGGCCTGTTTTTTCTAAATTACTCTATAGGAAGGGAAAAAAAAAAAACAACCCAACAAAAAACAGGCCTAAACCACTCCCCCCCCCCCCAAAAAATAATAAAAAAAAAAACAAACCAAAAAACCCAAAAGACAGTTCATGTGTCTCCTATCCTAGTTTAACAAGAAAATAAGAAATGGCAACCCACTCACAGGCAGAGATCTCTCAGTATGACAGCTCTGAACCCAAGCCCAGAGTTCAGTGGCAAAGATTTCAAAACGAAAGTACTTGCATCATATCTGAATAAACAAACAGCTCATCTTCAGATGGGAAACACCGCTAGTGAATATCTCTGCTACAAAAATTCAGCATCTATACTGCATGCATAGGTAACTGCACGCACACCTTCTGTGCTAGGTGATAAAGACACCTTTTCCCTCCAAACCTGATGAAGCCTCATCCCTTTGATTCTTTGTAGCCCTACATCTCTCTGCTCAACTTTCTTCCTCCCCTTTCTTCTTCCTTGCACTTTGAAGTAGTTATGGAAACCAGCAAACACTCACGAGAAGGCTTCACCCAACCAGCAATCTCATCACAGGAACACTTGCTAAGCAGAGCTTTTGTTTTGACACTATGGAAATCCTGCTTTGAGTGATCTGGGGGTGGAGAGGATGGGGTGTGAAGGGGAGGGCAGGTCCTGCCCTTAGACAAACAGCTATTTCAAACTGAAAAGTCTCCTGAAACACAGGAGGGAGAGCCAGGTGCCAGGACCCCAGCTGGAACATGTACGAGCTTTCCACCTAGGCCACGGATAACCCACCAAGTGCACATCTCATTTTGTAATGCACACCAAAATCCTAATGTCTAAATTCTAAAGTAACACCTGCAACAGAAGTGGAATGAATATTAGCCTGTTTCTGAATGGCTGCAATAGGAAACCCACCCCACTTGCTAACCCAAATGCTTTTAGTTCTGTGCAAGAAAGATGCAAATAACACCACAAAGTTAGTTTGCAGACGGGCAGGAATGAACCAGACAAAAAACAAACAAACAAAAACCCACAACAAAAGCAAACAAACAAACAAATAAAAAAAGCCCCAACAAAACCCACAACTATACTCAACTCCTAAGAATATTATCTTTGATAGAAAGTCGGTTTGTAGTATTGTAGCCCTTCACCCACAAAGCGGTGCGTGAAAATATTAACAGACCCTCACAAATCCTTACATGGAGGTAATTTCAACACCAGGATCATTAATTGGGCAGCAGACTTCTACAGCAGGACCCAACCCACCCACATCACTTTGCTACATACAAACAAAACCCTTTATGGACACCACAACACCCACTGTGCTCAAACCTTGCACATCTCTTTTCTGGAATGAAGCAAACTCAGGTGTTTTTGGGCTCTGGGCTCAGCTGGCAGCAAGCTGTGGCTGTCATCTTCAGCACAGCAAAACACACACGGGTGTCACACCTTGGGATCTGGGTCAGCCAAAGATAGGGCAGAGCTGGAAATAGATCCTTGTGTCCTCATGCAACCCCTGAGCTAACTGTTACTAAAGAGCACGAAATTACAAACAACAAAAGACCTCCAAAGAAAAAGAGATGAAACACTGAAAACAAGCCAAAAAGTGGTTCTTCCCCTACAAGGCACAGAAATGGGGAGAGGATGGGATAGGGCAGAAGGATAGAAACAAAAAAATAAGGAGAACAAAACATTTGTTACATGCTCTGTGTTGTAACTTATTTTAACCAAGTGCAGGTGTTTTGAGGTGTTTTGGGTTTGGGTGATTGTTTTAGTGGTGTTGGGGTTTTGGGTTTCTTCTTGTTTTGTTTGGGGTTTTTTTAATTACCCACATTAAATACCTAGAATTCATTTATTGTTAGAAACTCAAATTCGCGTTGAGCCTCTGGGAATCCAAGCAGAATGAAGAATTAAAAAAAAAAAAAAAAAAAGAAAAAGGAAAAAAAGGAAAACAGAATTAGGGAAGTTTTGCCTAAGGAAACTGAGGGCAATCTTGTGACTGATGGTAACGTTGATCTAAAATGCACACTACAGCATATTTTGCCAAATCAGCCATACACATTGGGTAAAAGAAAGCTGGCAGAAACTACAGTGAAAACAGAGCCTCACTGAAGGCTTAAACTGATCAATTGGTTTAGATTTTTTTAATATTTGGGTACGTTCCTGGACATGTATTAGCATCCAGAGCACAAAAGTTGCTTCCTCCAAACTGCCTTTCCCAGAGCTACAACTAACACAAAAGAAAACCAAGTTTACGCACCCAGAATCCTAGCCTAGAATGTTTCCGTATTTCATTTAAAATATGGATATTTCATTATTTATACCATACTTCTGAAGTCCAGCACATCAGATCCAGATCAAAAAGACTTCAAGCTGCAAGAGCTGAAATATAAATATCTGTATATATTCAGGCAAGATGCTGTCCTCTGTATTTCATCTGTTACTACTCATAAACCCACACAAAAGGCACACCCATCAACATTATTAAATTTCAATGCTATTACCCTTGTAAAACAAAACAGTTCCTGGGTTTGCCTTTATTAACTTAGTTTATATAACACATACCGATCCCTGGTCTGAAAGACATAACACCACAAGTATTCAAGATTATTTCTGGTGTAAATAGTCCTTATTCAGTTCTTGAACACATAATCCTCCTCTTTCCAGCAATACCTGTTCAGAGTTGTATCATAAATAAAATATTTATGTTTGGAAGATATGTATCTGTATGAAGGGAGGGAAAGACTCTTATTGCACATTCAGTCTAGAAACCAGAAAGCCAGGAAATGCTAGGGAGAAAAAGAAAACAACAATAAAAATAAACAGCCACATACACATTTCTTATTGCCAGTGAGTTACAGGTGTACAACCTCCGTGATGGGAACTTGCCATACCAGAGTCAGATCTACTGAAAATTCAGATGAACTGCTCTGGCATCATCCTTTTGTGATTAACTCTACAAGAAAGAAAAAACATCTCTGCTCGCTAAACTGCAGCCACCTTCTTTACTCTCTCCACTGCCAGTTGCATAGATGCCAAATCTCACCGTCTGCAGTGGAGATCTGCCACTGTTGGCATTAACACTTCATGGCAAAAACATGCTTATGTTCATTCAGCAAAATCTATTGTGGCTGAAAGGACAAATCCTCCCCACTGCCCACTCCATTCATTTAGCCTCTCCTCCTTTGAAAACCACAGTGCCAGAGAGGTACGGCAATTCAGTTCAGCTCTGTTCCCCTGTTCTAAGGGTCCCTATTTTTTTTGCCTTCTGTATGTAATTTCATGACTACTGCTTGGTGTTTCAGGACTGACGCTGCTGCTACCAAAGAGAGAGATAAGGAAAGATGTATCTTGCTATCTGACTGTTCTGGAAATTATTTCAACAACCAACTGAAAGCCTCACTACTAAGTTCCTCCTGCAGACATCCAACTACCCTACATTTTTTTCCTAGTGATACATTTGATGTATATCACATTTGCCTGCATCATGCTGTCCTAAGATCTTTATGGAAATGTCCATTAGCCACCCAGCAACTCTGGTTATGATCCCAGTGAGTATCTCAGGCAGGGTGTCTCTCAGCCATCCTTTCTTCTGCAGGTAGTGACTCCACTATCTGGCACACCAAACATGAAAGACTGGATGACTGCATAACAGATTCACATGCTGAACTGGTAGGTTTTGAACACATCAATTAAATCAGTTCAGAAAGTAACCTGTAATTCCAGCCAAACAAGAGAATCTCAGCTCCAGGTACTGGGTAAGTACAACTAGCATGTATTCATATCATGGAAATTAGGTTTGGAAATATGTTCTACCTCCTCTTCGGCCACAGAAGAGATGGAGGAATCAGACCCAGCCTGTTACCATCAGCATGACTGCCCAGCTTCTAGCACAAGTGTGCAGCCTCTAGCAAACTTTGCTTACTAGTCTAAGCATTTTCTTTTAACTAGAAGGCAGCAAACCGAGCTGTACATTACAAACTGTATGATGCACTTCCCAAAATCTGTTTCCTTTCATTAAATTGTACATTAGGCAGAAGGAGTTAAAGGTTTATAGCACAGTGCTAGACATAATACTACTTCCATGATCCACCCCAACATAAGTGTCCAAGGCCTACATCACAGTGCATACGCTTATTGAGCACATAACAACTGTAGCTCCCTGCGACGAACCATCCACACACTGTTCGTACAGCATCAAAGTGCTTAAGATAATTTCAGTTGGTTTAGAAAAGCTGTGTCCAACTTATAAAAAAAACAACCAACAACCCAGCATTCTGTACCAGAAAGTAGAATTAACCATTGAATCAATTAAGGGATGCCTGTTGCTCCAAAAGGATCACTGAGCTGCTCACCTGCAAAAAACAAGACTGGGCCTCGTAGCCCAGGACAAGCCCTGCTTGTTTACAGTGTTTGCAGCAGTGAGAAACTGCAGAAACCTGGTGCCATTATTCTTGTGTTCCAGCCACATAAAGAGGAATCAAAATAAACTGCAGGACAGGAAAAAAAGGAGAAGAAGAACGATTTAATTCTGTGATCACATGCACCCCAAAGCTTTCTGCAAGCAGATGGGTGAAGTCCGTATTAGTAAGGTATTAAGAAAAGCAAGGCAGTAATGCCAATGAGATGCAGCTTGAAAATAGTTGAACTCTGACCTGCCTCACTGAGTGGAACGCAGCTCTCCTCTCCCAGACGGATTGGTGTCAGCTATGAAGACATGGCTCTGCTGACTGATGAGAGCTCACAAGAGAAGTGGAGCATGTTGGAAAAAGCTGCTGAGGCTGAAGCTAAATGATGAATAGCAAAGTAGATAACGAAGCAGCAGCCACACAGGAGAGTGCAATACTCCTTTAAATCAACCTCCAGAAGCAACATGCAAAAGGCTTGCTGCAAATAAGCCCTTCCTGTAGGTAAACACTGAGAAGATGCACTCCCTAGAGATGTCTAGCAGGATGCAATTTCCCTGTTGCATACCTGGGCAAGCAAGCAAAACAAAGGAATAACAATTACACTGATATTTCTAGTGTACAGGGGCTTATCTGAGCAGAAGAGGGTTTCAGATGTTATGGTACTGCAGAAACTCATCTGATGAGGAGCCCTTCAGAGCAGGACGCTGGTAAAACTCCATCCAGCCACCTCATAGCAGGCTCCATGACTACGCAGCACTCCCCTCAGGGCCTGGGAAATGTATGAATGACTTCTGAACGCATTAGTAAAGAGAATATTTTAGGAGTACAAAACCAATAAGGGTCAACCTGACATAGCTGCTGCTTTACCTACCCATCCCATAGTCAGACTTGCTCTACAGGACTATCCTTGAGGGGCACTTTGACATGCATTTTTGGGGGTAAATCCCAAGAACACCTCCAGATTGATAAAACACGGCATTTTAATAAGAGGTCATTAAAAAAAAAAAAAGTAATAGTCTTCTATGTAGAAAGATCATGAAAATTCACCATCAGTCCTCCGGTAATGTCAGTGCTGTTTCTGCAAGCAGTACAGAGCTGCTGAAATGACTACTGACAGGAAAAAAGTACTATTTTTGGAAACGATAAAGTACTGTGAAGCGTTCATATCAAAAGATGTTAAACAGTCACAGTACTCTGCGTTTGGGGTTTGTTGGGTTTTTTGTTTGGAGTCTTTTTTGTTTGGGTGGTTTCTGTGTGGGTGAGGGTGGGGCTGCATTAAGAGGGACTGCACAGAGCACAAATACACATGAAATTTGCTTTTAAACATGTCATTTATCTGTCCTTAGGCATGCCAAAAACTTTTAATTGGGTCTGAAAACACCTACATTCACAAATATTTAATGTGGGCAAGGGGATGAAAGTACCATGGCAGAAATCCCAATGAAATACACAGCTCACCCTATGTAACACCACAATAGCACTGAAAAAGAGTGTATTATTATAGGTTTTATTTCACATCATTAGTGTAACAATGTAGGAACTCGATTTAATTTGATCCTGAGAAAAACATCTACTGCTTTGAACTGGTATTTGGCAGCCAAATTCCAAAAGCCTGACCTTACAGGAACAGCCGAGGAACTGCCATAAAGTACAGGCAAACAGCAAACACAACGGCTGGCACATGAACCAGTCCAGTCCAGTCAAGATGCAGCACACACATGCACATGGGTAATGTGTTCCCAGCTGAAATGCAAGACATGCCACTTGAGGCATCCGGTGAATTAAGATTTAAAGGGGAAAACACAAAAGCCAGTGGCTACAGCACAGCACAAGGATATCACGTCCCTACGTGTCACGGGGATTTCTCGCACTCCCCAGAAGGCACAACATGATCTGCAGGAGACAGGTTGTCAACAGCAAGGCTGAAAGCTCTCCTCACTTTCTGGAGGAGTAAGGAGGAAGGAACAATACTTAGAAAGACCCTGAGAAAATGTGGTACAGCCACAGGGGAGGGGAGCACCAAAGACAGCACCAGCCCAAAAATCAGGAAACATGCACTTCCTTAGTTTGCTAAAAGCCAGTTTTTGCCAAGTAACCAATTTCTGTACACTCTTCATTAAATAAAATATGAAGGGCAGGCAGAGACGTAAAATATAAATGCATTCACTTCCATAAGCAACAGGCCCTATTATTGTACATGCTGCATAAATCATTAAGGACAATGGGACTTATGTCCCCTAATGGAGGGCACAGAATTCAGGGTCAGTTAGCAGGCAAGGAACTTTCATATTAACAAGTGTTGCATTTATATTTGTGGCCCACACTGCCTAGAAATAGCAGAAACCGCTTTGGTTCATGTATTATTTAGTTAGGCCAAACAGGTAAAAGGCAGAATCAAACCTCAAGACAAACATCATGTGATTTTGGTGTGGATCTCCACCAAATATAACTTGCAATGGGATGGCAGGACACTCACCAGTTTGGTAATTAAGCCAGAATGGCTGAAGTGATCCTTCCAACAGACTTCTCTGCAAAGCTGCCTGAAGCAATGAGAGTAGTTATGAACTGCCCTATTGAAACTGGTTGCTGTATCTGTTTTCCTGCACTTTACCACGCGCGTGAGCGCAAACATGATGTCTTTACAATTTCAAGTGTTAGCAGGTGGAAGTACTGCTTTGGCAAATTTCCCTGGGTAAGAGTAATAGCTACCTATAGAAGACTTGCCTCTAATCACTGCCTTTTCTTAGTATTTTTTATTTCAGGCAACTGACTGACATACTGTTGCAATGCTCCTGTTTACAATGCACAACATCTTTCTCTTTTCATATTCGCAACATCTGATTCAAAAAGCACAGCAGCTTCCAAACAACTGGCGACTGGCACCTCGAAGTTCAACTGTGAAAACTGTATCCAGGTGAAAACCACCTTTCAGCTTGAAAATTAGATATGTCATCTAAAATATTTTCAAACTATCTTTTTACTGCTCTGTATGTACAAAGTGGACTTGAGGTGGCCTTCAACTTGCAGCCAGATGAATGAATTCAGGGTGAAGACCGTGCTTAGCTGTATAAGCAGCTTCTCTAAGGACAGGACATGCAACCTTTCACGCTACTCTTATCTAACATACAGGCCTATGAAGCTCAACGGGTCCCTGCTAAAGCTCCTAAAATAGCAGGTCTGTCCCAAGCATGGGGAAAACCCAAAGCTCACGGCTGCCTCCTCCCCTGATTATTCAGAGGTTCATAGAATCATAGCATAGTCAGGGTTGGAAAGGACCTTAAGATCATCTAGTTTCAGGCCCCCTGCCACAGGCAGGGACACCTGGCATTAAACCATGTCACTCAAGGCTCTGTCTAGCCCAGCCTTAACTGAGCAGAACTGAAAGTCATCTTCATACCCAAAGTGATTTCTGAGTATAAAACCCCTTTTGCTTATTTTGAAAGGTACTTACAGACAGAAGCTACTCCCTGTTTCAAAGCTCTGCTGGATTTATTGATGCAGACCCATGATTCATCACTACAGCAAGCTGCAGGAGATTAACTGTATTATGCTGGAACCTATTAAAATCAGGAAGGAAAAAAAAAAAAAAAAAAAGAGTATTCATCCCAAACTGACACCTAGGCCAAAAAAAAAAGTGTGAGTGTCCATGACCTCCAGCTTTTTTTCTTACTTTTCTTTTCATCAGCAGTAACATCTTTTCTCCCTCTGTTCCCCCATCCCCTGCAGCTTGTTTCAGCCCTTCATGTCAGACCCTCCCCAGCCAAGCTGCACACGCTCCAGATTAAAGGTCAACCAGGTTAGGAGAAAATGGAGATGCTGCTAAAAGCACGGCAGTGTGAAACCATCACCCGGAACAGAGGGCAGAGTATTTCAGATAACTTCGTGACAGACAGGCACAGTGAGCCCCAGCAGCCTCCTTGTCCTCCTCCCCTTCCAAGGGTTTTTATAAGAAGGAGAATCAGTCTGAAAGGACGACGAGAACTGTAAATAAATTATGGCCCTGTTCATCAATTAGATCAGCTGCACTGAAATGAAAGCCACAGCAGGCTCAGTAATCACTCAAAATAAACTCCTCTGACCGATCAGTCCTGTGCTGATGGCTCAATTACGCCCGGGAAGACCGTTACAGAACATTAAACATTAACAAAAGCCTGAGCCTGTATTACATCTCTCCCAGATAAATCTCAATCAGTAACTGAGTGCTTTTAGCTTAAGTAATCCTGAATTACTAGATCAATTCTTTTCCCACCTTTTCCTCACAAGCTGCAAAAGCCAGACCACCACATACAGGGAAAATATTTGCAAACAGCCCCTTTGCTAGACAGCTACATTTTTATTATACTGGAAGGATATTTTCACCTGGTTTGGGAGAGGGTTGTTTATGTAAATCTAGTAGCTCAAATCAAAACAGGGGCAAACTGTTCTGGCTTTACGAGGGTTTACTCTAACCTCCCTAGAAGTACTTCTTCATTTCTCTAACAATCCAGTCCTTAGCAAACAGTTGCACCACTTATTTCTTCTGCAAAAAGACCACGAAGACAAAAACACTCTTAACATAGCAGAGAGCTGCTTTCATTTCTCATTTTGCTTTTGCAATACATTGTTTGCTTTTCATAGCTTCAAGTTTAACAGGACTAGAGATACCCTTGCTACCTGAAGCATCTCTTCATTACCTCTGCAACAGTACTAAAACAAAAATAAAGTTTCTCAAGGCTTGCCCAGTTCAGATCCTTGCTGTTCTAACCAAGATACACAAACACGTCATAGAAGTCTGAACAATGCCAGGATTTCACTGCGGATTTAGGTAGGGTGTGACTAGTTTAGAACAGATAAACCAAGACCACAAAGAAAAGCACGTGGCTGAGATTAAAAGAGAAAATTTCAAAACACAAAAGGGATCAGAAATAATAAGGAAAAAACCCAAAGAGCTGGGAACAGTAGGAAACTAAAATTAAAGATGTACCAAAAATAACAAGCTGGTGGTCTTCCTACCAAGTCCTCCTCATCCTCAATGCTTAATACCAGTTGCAAAGCATCAGCTTCCCAGTATAAATAAACTGGATTTGACTGAGTTCAACTTTTCAGTTTTTAAAGATGAACACAGTATAACAGTGTCGGCATTCCTGCTTGACTACTTAAGTGATCTTTCGAAAATCTGCTTGACTACTGAAGTGATCTTTTAAATTTATACATATCACTGGGACCAACAAATTTTTACTCCAGGTAATATGAAAAGCAGCCCAGTAACAAGGGACAAAGCATGCTCAAACATTTTGAAACTTAGCTGAATAAAACAGGCTGCTTGTCTTCAGAATTTTAGTCCACAGGCTGAAAGAGTAACTTCAATTCTTAAATTCACTTCTAGAAGACAGTATAATTCCGGTTTCACAGACAGAGAGGTAAAGTTTGACTTTATACCGAATTCCACCAAGCTCTCAATATGCTTTTATCTACAGCCTCTTGAAAAGAATAAATGCTGTTTGTATTCAAGTTATTTGCTCAGGTAAAGTGTTACATTACAGGTCTTCTGAAGTAAGTATTATATAGCTAAATATTATTTAGCTGTGTTTAAGTAACTGCTATTTTCCCTCCACCATGTCCTGTGCAAGGAATTCCCTGTACACATCCTGTGGTACAGCGCACTTGCTGGTTTTTAGGGTCCATCTAGGACAGATATATGGGATATCTGAAATGCCCCTGGGTATTTCCTTCTTCTTCTGGCACTGGACTGGATTGTTCACTGGTTATCGATGTGTGGCTAAACCAAGAGGAGCTCACCTGAACCAAGGAGCAGCTTGAGAAATCACAATGCTCTCAAGACTGACAGAGTTAAAAAAAACAAAAGCAAACAAAAATAAACCCAAGCCCCCAAAACCAACGACAAAAAAATAGAATCAGGAAACAAACTTTTCAGCAAAGAAAATAATGGTTTCCTTAACTGGCTTTTGCCCTTATTTTAAAAAAGGCAACAGAAAACATATCCAGACAAGTTACAAGGACCAGTGATAACCACAAGGAATAGCAATAAACACTGAGTGAAGAGTTGCTGACAAAGCACTGTATAATGGCCACTTCCTAAAAGCAACTCTTAAAAATCCTGCTGCTTACAAAGCACACAATATATTTACCCTTGGCTTGTCCATTGATTACCTTTCTCCTGACACTTTACATGTTTACTGCAAAACAAAGTGTCTTGTAAGACTGCAATATTGACCAAGCAAGATATTTACATTTAGTAAGTGAAATTATAGCCCCCGTACTTTTTATGTGGGTTTTCTTTTTTTCCAGCTACTCAAACTCTCCCCATAAACTATCATAATACGAACAATTTAAACAGCAAAGTAAAACTCCTTTGCTCTTAACTTGGGTAGACTAACCTGAATTAGCTCAGCCCCAGCTAGAAGTGGCAGCATGCATGCTGTAGCTATGATTTTTAAAGCCAAGCTGAGCACACAGGAGAACTGAGATACAAAGTGTTAAGCTGCTTACCTGAATTCAGCTCCGACTCCTGCACACCTAAACTAGGGTTATTTGGGCCAGCAGAGTTCAACAAGCCTTTTCTTGGAGGTATCCCCTCCCTTTACCCTCCTCCCTTGTCCTTGGGTGACTGCATGGAAAATTTGCTTTTCCTGGTTTTCTTCTGGGCTGTGTGGACAAAGCAGCTGGCTGCACAGCCACAAGAACATAAGCAAGTCCTTTCCCTTTCGGCGGCAGCAGTGAGTTGTCAGAGCAGCTTGGCTGTATGTTGAAACCCTACCTCGTTCCCTAATCTGCCTTTCTATTATTAACCAGTCATTTCCCCCACCTTCTTTGCCATGCAGACAGCTGCAGAAAGCAGCTGGAGACAACCAAGTACTCCATCAGGCTAATTTTCCTGGCAAAAAAAAACCCAAACCCATCCACAGGCCAGCGGCAAGCGCACAAGGGGCAGCAGAGATAGTCTCAAATGCTATCCTGAACCCCTAGCACAAAGTACCTGAGAGGGAACAGAACTGTATTCCTTTTCCCTGTCCCTCATGGCCACAACAGCTCTTACTGAACACAGAGCTTGGTGACCTGGTTGTCCAAAGGACTGCTGCTGTCCTGGTTGTCCGAAAGGTTGTTGCTGTTCAGGCTGGCTCTCCCAGGAGAGAGATGCCTTCTGCAATCCAGCATTACCATGTGATACAGCATTTGAGAGCACTTGCTCCACTACGGAGACCTCCTCCAACAAACTCACATCTCTTTGGGAAACGTCTGGATTTGTATTCTCCTCCAGGTTTGGGTATCTCCTTCAGGTACTTGGTACTAGATGCAACACAGACATGCAGCAAACCCTGAATTCTCTCCTCACATGGTAGAACAGCTTTACAAAGCTCAGCAGCCACCCTGTAAAGTTAGCCAAGCAAAAAGGGCACTTTCCTGAGCAACAAGAGCAGTTTTGAGCTTTCACCAGCACATGGAAACCTGGGGCTGTGCAAAGCACTAAGCCATGTGGAATAGCACAAAGCAGGCTTTCGGCTTTAGGATGTGTTGTTTTATTTTTTGTTTGTGCTTCTTTTTTGTTGTTGTTGGTTTGTTGGGGGGAGGGCTGTGTTTGTTGTTGTTGCTGTTTTGGTTTTTTTAGAGTCGGGTCCAGGTTTCAAGACTGTGCTCTCAAAGGTCTTACAGGACCAGCTATGCTCAGGAAGAAAACCAAAAATCTCCTTGTAGGACCTTTGGCATTAGACAGCCAGGCTGAGAACTTGGCACCTAAAACAACACAGCTTAGGGAACGCAAAGCCTAACTCCAATGTCAATTCAGGGAGCTTAAGAATTTAGCTGGAAGTTTTGAGTCATGGTCTTGGATGTAGACAACAAGAACAGCTTAAACCCTTCTTGAGCTAAGTCCTTTCTCTTTTTTCAAGCAACAACTTTAAGCACTGCAAATGAGGCTACTTTTGCTGTTCTCCATATGATGTGTTTTCATATGCTACGTATTTTCTGTATTTTGAGTTACCTGCACATATTTTCTGTACTTCAACTTACTTGCACAAAATAGGCTTACTGCAAACGCAGACAGGCCTTTACAGATTATAAATATCAAATGCCTTGGAGAAATCCATTTCCTATTTGCCTACAGAAACAAATGTCAGGCAAAACAGAAGTCTGGTGTAGAATTAAGCACAGCTAGACCCACAGCAAATCTTCCAAGCTCAAACAGGTTTGAATCCCAGGGAACAAAGATGCTGAGCAAAACAGTCCATCAGCCCTAAACCCATTTAAAATTAAGTTTCATTAAATGAGTTGCAGCATTTACAAGTAGGCATGTGGCAGAAACTGATGTGATTCAGCAACTGCTATGCTGCTGCTGTGGCCAGGGGAGAGAAACCCCACCATAAACTCAACGGCCCATATCCACATTCAGCACAGGTAGCAGATAGGTATGAAAACCTGTTCCTCACTACACACACTAGCAACAGCCTAAGAAAGTACACTGCTCTTGTCAGTTTGTGGGTAACCACGCATCTTAGTCGCTGGTTTCTGCAAAAATCTTCCTGGCCTCAAGTTACTTTAATGAAGACCTGAATATTGATTCCCACCTCAAACTGCTTCACAGAACAAGCTTCTTGCTCACATGAAATAAAAGCATCATCTACGTACAGTTTCTCCAGCACAACAACAATGCATGAGCTAATCCCACCAAGCAGCCTGGCATGCTGTGTTTTTCCCCTCTGCCTTAGCTGTACCTGCTCTCTTAGGAAAATATTCTTTATGCATGGGGAGGTGGTCCTCTCCCATTCTTAATCCACTGACCTAAATTGCTTGATTAACCAGTACAAAAATCACAACAGCAGCAAATACCCACACATGAAACCAAGATCTGCAAGTAACTTCACTTCTCACCTCTGGAAAAAGGGAGTCTCAGAGGTCAAAAGCCTCTTTAGCGGCCTTTACAAGAACTGCGACCATGTGCTAATGATTTACCAGACAGTACTCTAAGCAGGTATTTCATAAGAGCATGTTTTGTTATGGTCTACTTTCCTGCCTTCATTTGCACAACCAAATCAACTTGCCTACTTCACAAAGGAAGTAGGCATGGTACTACTTAACAGGACAAGAAGAATTTAATGCTCCTCTAAGCTTGCTTACCCCATCCTGCTTTAGAAAACAACTTTATATATATATATATATATATATATAAACCCAACTTTATATATATATATATACACATACACAGACTAAAAAATAGTGCCTGAAGTAGCTCTTCTATATGTATGTATATCTGCATAAACACAAACACATATACATGCAAAAACACACAAAGAGATGAGCTACTACAGGCACAGGGGGTTTAATTTCTTCCCCAAAAGGTGAGTAAAAAAATTCAGATTAAAGCATTCAGTTCAGAAGAGATTCACAGTGAGGAGAAAAGGCATCTATACCAGAAACACACAGATAGGACCACGTACCATGGAAACACCCAGCTGTGTACCTAAGAGCTTAATGATAAAGTTGTATTACTCCATCTGAAGCTTTACAGCTCATCAAGAGGATTTCTGTTCCACATGACTCCTTACTGTGTTCCTCTACACACCCAGGGCCACCCTCCTTTAAAAGCAAAGTATTCACGTTTTGGGGCAGTGGGTGACACTGTGACACATGCGTATCAGCACAGTTGCTTTGTACAGCTGCTAAAAAACCTCAACAATTTTTTGCTCTTACTGTTTCTCTCTGTTGCACTCACTGCAATTGCCCTGGAGATACTGGCAGCAATTAAGGAGGGGCTGGGAGACATGCCCAAGATGGCAAAAGGGACAGCAGCTTGTCCCTGACTTTTTGTTTCTGCAAGCAAGCACCACTGCCATGCGGCATAACTCTGATTACCTCGTACCTGTATGTCGCAAACAAAATCTCCAAACCTAGAAACCATGGAGAGACTTTATGTCTCAATGTCCAGCCACAGTGAGATATGAACCTACTTCAGAGACATGCTGGACCCTGGACATAATTTGGGGAAACAAGACTGGGTTACTCACCAGCCATGTAACTGCCGCCCTGGTTGGCTGGCAGCATGGCTGGCTTTAAGGGGGAAGTGAGGGGAGGGAGGAGAACCAGAAGCTTGAGCGTCACCTTTAAAAATAAATAAATAAATAAATAAATAAAATGCCCAAAAGCCGTATTTTAGATCTTACTGTTGTGAGTCCTCCAGCTTGGCTTCCAAAACACAAGCCCTGGCGCTTCACGAGCAGTTAAACATGCCTCTTAACTAAAATGAGATCATCCAGAGGCAGAGAGATACTCACCTATGGAAATCAGGCAGCAGATAACAGCAGTCAACTTTTCCTCTTCCCAGCTACCAGCCAGACACGATGTTTATGGCAAGAGGAGAGGGAGACAGCAGCGAGGCCTCTGCAAGCTGAAGCGTTTTACGATCCCTCCCCGCTGCTCGAGCAGAGCGACTCCCGGACCTGAGGTTCCCGCTGGCGTCTCCTTCGTGAGTCGAACTTCCTTCAAATTAAAAGTTGCCTTTCAACTTTCCCGGCGCAGGCAGTGCCACACCAGCTCCGCAAGCACTCCTCTCCTCCTTGCTCCCCAGTCCCGCACAGGAAGCGCCTGGAAACGAGAAGCACAAGAGGTGAGCGGTCCAGCGGGGGCCACGAAGCAAGCACCCTCCTGCTGCCGCCGCTCCCTCCCCGGCCACAGTGTCTCACCCCGCCGAGTGCGTCAGCAGCGGGCGAGAGGAGGAGACAGAGGAGGAGGACGGCCGGGAGCACCAGCCCCGCTGGAGGGCTGCAGTTTCCTACAGCTGCCGGCGCAACGCCTCGCAGCAGCTCTGGGTTTTACCAGCAGTGTAACAGCTAAAACATGAGGAAATCAAATCATCACATAAATTCAGATCTAATGATTCTTAATGTGTGCAAGTGACCCAAAGCAAAGCCTTGCATTAGTATTACTTTTCAAAGCCTCAAGATGACATTGTGAATCTGTGTCAGTGCAAGGAGAAAGAACTCAGTTTTCCAATATATGTATAAACACGAGATGTTAAGTCCCACCCTATCCGTAAACAAATAAACTCCACAACAAAACACCACACTAAAACTAAGCAAAATAACAAATTCCCCAACCTGGCAATGAAGTTTTTGGCCACATCCCACTGCTGCCAGCAGCGGCAGAGTCCCTGATTGGGCAGCATCACTGGTCCCTGGGGGCATGCATTCAGCCTTTATCCCAAAGATGAACCAAGGACTAGAAACATATAGGACCAAGAAAGCTACCCCCTGGCAGAGATGAGCTGGAAAGGAAGATGTGAAGCATCCCCAGTGAGCATGAGAGGGAGTTCAGGATGTCTACTGGCTGCTCCCCTTGGGACAGCAGGGAGGTCCACATTGACTACAAAACCACAAAACAAAGCAGACTGAAGCCACATGTTGGAAAGACTGATGATCTGAGCAGCACTAGCAGAGTGTTTTCCAGCAGCTTACATGACGACAAGGACTCTATGCAGTCCACTGGCTGCTGCACGTGAAAGAGATACTGTCCAGAAGTGAACACAGAGGCATATAAAGCAGCCTGTTTACAATCCAGAGATGAAATAATGTGGAGGGGGTAGGAGGAAACAGACACCAGTATTAACACATAGCAGCACCTGAACATCCCTAGAGAGGCAACCTGTTGTCAATAACACTGACAAATCTGCAGGGCCACATGGAAGAAATATAAGGTGGAAAAATCTTTTCAGAAGCCACACAGAGAAATCCTGCCATACTAACCTTGTCATACAGAAAAGAAACAAAAAAAATGCTTTTAAGGAGTAGTTGGTTTGGGTTTGTGGTTTTGTTGTGGGAGTTTTTTAATAGATACATGCCCCCTGAGTATGGCCCACCAGTCCTTGTTCCTAAGACATGTAGACAGCTATGTATCAAAGGCAACAGCGTGTTCGTGAGCAGCTCCTCCGCAAAGCCGAGAAGCCAAAACAGCCCATGGGTTTGTCAGTAACCTTCAAATACTGGTGAAGACATGGGTGGGGAGAAGGTTTTGATTAAGGGCTCCGAACATCAAGTTGTATGTCTGCAAGCACCAATTCAAGGAAAACAGTCAGCCTCCTGTTAGTCAGAGTACCCACCCAATTCGATTGCCTTTAATTAATTCTTTAAGTCTTTTTTTTTTTTAAAGATCAACAAAAAAAGCAGTTTGTTTAAATGGTCCAACTTGGTCCTTTCTCAAATAGTTTCTTTCCTAATTTAAGAATTAAAAACCATAGACTCATTCTCCTTCTCCTGCAGATCATCATTAATATGGGAGCTGGCAGACTCCAGCTGAAGAGAACCAAATATTGGATTTCCTTTTTCATAGCTCTTTTAGGAAGGGTCTTAACTGTTAAACTGCCAGAAAGCCAGAGACAAGTCCAACTCAGCCCATTTTATTTAAAATCTGAGGAGGAAATGCTGATGAGCCACTAGTGAGCTCCCTATGCCTTTTCCCCCCAACAGTTTTAAAGTAATTGAGCTCTGTAATGCAAAACAGATGCATCTGCCCAACCTCATCCTACTTTCTAGGAGGGATTCTGGAGTTGAACTAGTAATTACTCAGTACCTAAAGATTTCTTACATGTAATTCAATTGGTATCAATTCTGTAAATTCCTTCCACTGAGCTTATATATGAGGAATTAAAGGTTTAATTAGGAGACACAGTACAGGCTATGGACTCATTATGTAGGTGACACTTATGCCTACTTTGGACCATTACAGACGTCATGGGACAGCAGAAGTCACCTGGTGAGGACAGAGGCCAACTTAACTACTTACTTCTGACAATAAATGCATTCATATTTTACAAAAATGCCCTTTTATTAATCCAGCAGATCTTATCTTGCATTCCCCCCCACCCCAACTCCCCATACAGTGATCCACAACTATATGCGTTAAATGACCTCAAGGCATGTAATGAAGCCAGCCCTGTTTTCCCACAAGTAAGGTGGGGCCAGAAGGGAGAAGAGATGACAGTTTGACAAGTATTACAGGTACTTAAAAGTGAGCTTTGGGAACACCTTTTCAACATGTTTAATCATTACGCATTTAAATATTGTATGTGTCCAGACAGATACAACTTAATACTCGATAAAGTCCTAAGCAAATAAAAAGAAATATACTTAAATTCTTCCAAAGTACATGCAAAGGATTTTTTTCTTCTACACAATTTGACCAGGACATATTTAGCCTAAGGGCTAAAATGGAGAACAGCCTGAACTGATTACATCATTTTCTTTCTATAGGTCTGAACATCTGGGAATGTGGTTCTCAGTTTCATGGCTGCTGCTCTGCTTCATCTCCATCTTCCCATATCATGCTTCAATGTGAGGATGACCATCACTATAAAAAAGAAGAGAGATGACCACCAAGTGTTGACCTTTTGCTTCATTACTGATCAGAACATGAGCTATGTGACATAACAGTAGATTTAAGATTGACTGCTGGCACCTAAGAGAAATAGCTTCTACCAAGCTTCAGTGCTAATGTTTCTTGGTAATTCAAGAGACACAGGCGCTGTCAAGAGAGCAGCCTTCCAGCACCTAGAGGTACAACTGATACACAGAGAGTGGCTTTACCTTCTCCTGTCACTGGAGCAAGAAACATCATAAACCAGTGACAACATCTAAAGCAATGCATTTCTTTCTCCTTAAATTAGTAAGCAGCTGTCCTTCCAGTGCAAGGCTTTAAGGAAGGAATACATGCCTGCCTTTTCAGGAAGCCTTTCTGCAGGACTCAGCAAGGAGGCATGTGGCTTGCTGGCTCCTGAGGACCACTACCAGCACAAAAGCGGGTACAAGTTCAAAGACCAATTACCAGTTTCTAGGATCAACACCTATCAGAGAAGACACATTCATATTGCTTCACATGAGCATTATAAATCCATACATCCACCACACATATCCCAAGAACCTTTTAAGCTTTGTTTGCTTGTTTGGGGGAGTTTGTTCATTTGTTTGGGGCTTTTTTGTGTTTTATTCCTTCAATTAACTTCATTCTGGTCACTGATACAATAGGGGGGAAAAAGTGCTACAGCAGCATTAAAAAGCTACTTTAATCTTCATTTGTTTCAAAACACTTTAAAACACCACATTCAACAACAACTCAAGGACACGTTTTAAAAAATTATTAAAAACAGATATCCAATTCCCTTCACAGTGAAGCTATTTGGTCTTAACTACAATGTGACTACCCGCTCATTTGAGAGGATACATTTGCTATTGCACTGTTTGCTATAAGCATCAAACCTTCTACTTAGCCTTTAGAATCACAATATGCTGAACAATCCATGCCATTCTAAAATTGCTCCTTATTACTCTTTCAGCGCTTTCACCCCACAAAACAAGTGACCTAGTTTATAGCAAACTCACTGGGCAATCTGTTACATAGATTTCACCAGAGATGCTGTGAATGCAACAAATGCTGTTGCTTATTATTTATATCAAGCTTCTTATTTCTTCCAGCTCCAAGCTGGCATTTTTTAACCACCTTTCTTAAGCCGAAATGTCTTCACAAACAAAATCTTCACACACAAAATTGAGGACATTGCTGTTTTGAACAGCTCTGGCAGAGACCTTCCAGCACATCTGCTTTTTGATCCAAAAATTAAGCCCTTTTTATTAAAGATGCAAAAATCAGTCATTGCTAAAAAAAAACCTGTTCTGGCCATCATGGCTCCACCATATCTTTCACAGGTTTTCAACCAGCAAATATATAATTTCCTGTTTGATATAACACATTAACTTGAATGCCAGAAGCTTAAAAAAAGTCACAGTGGACACTCCCCCAATCTATTACCTTTCCTACTGAGAAATGACCTGAAATTTTATTACATGTATAGTATAATAATAATTTATTATTACTACATCTGTATTACAGCGCTAACAGCCACTACAACTTCTTAAGTGCAAGTCTGTTAAGAACAAGCAGTTGCTTTTCAAACTGAAAAAAATGTCATTAAATTTCCTGTAATGGGGTTCTGATATATACTCGGAATATTAAAAGGTTGAGTTTAAAATCTATGAAGTATTAATAAAAAATTTTCCAGAAATGCCAGGTTAAGTGTTTAGGTGTATCAAGCACAAAGGGTGGTTCCAGGGTACAGATGCACTCATCAGCTCCAGCAATTAAGTTTCCAGAGAGAATGCTGTGTCATGTAACTTGTGACTCGTGGAGCAACGTCTGGAGGAAACCACACTTCTTTCTTTTCCTATAAAAAGTTCAACCTGCTTTTGATTTGAACCAAATTACCTGAACAAAAAATCTTTCCTCCAACAAAGGAGCTAATTTCAGCATCGCTTGTGTGAGCATGCGTACAAGGACAAAGGTGTGTTTTAAATCACTTGCAAAGAAGATGATCATGCAACTTGGTAGCAAACCACTGTCTTCTGGAAAGATCCCCTGCTCCTCCTTCGGAAGTAAATTAAGAAATATATCATGTTTTATTTGAACGCATGTTTGTACTTTGACCTCAAATCAGTTTTGCAACCTCCCAGTGCTTTGGCTGGCTAACCGGCTCCTAGGCAGCTCCCAGTTCACTCCCTTTCTGCATCTGACCCTGGTCACAGTCACGGGACTCTACCATGTTGCAACAGCTCTAATGGGTCACACATACCTATGCACCCCTGTGCACTCACTGTGACTGAAACCCATAAAAAGGATGGCAGAAATACCAGTGGGATCCCTGGAGGTCCACCAGGACATGAGACCTTTTGCTACTGATGAAGTGATTCTCCATGCCACTTGTGTTGTCCAAGCCATGGAAGCAACTTAAGTCTCTGGGATTGTTGTCTAATTGGCATCATCTTTCTAAATGGATAAAAATCAGTCATTTTGCTCATCACATGTGCTTCCCTGGGCTACAACATGTGTACACCCTTCTCCTGGTTAAACACCATTGGCTGCCCTTTAGATAGAGAAGAACTAAGATTTTCTCATTAGCAGCTTTGCCATTAGAAGCTAGGGCTGCTTTACAAAGTCAAGCTCCCAGCACATCTCCAGAAGCAAGAGTAGAGAAAAACAAGGTAGCACACTGTTACTGCAACTCACTTTCATACAGGAGATGTGCAATCAGATACCAAGTTGATTGGTACCACTGGGATCACATTTTAACCTAGAAGCGTGAAGCTTTCCATGAAAAATATAAATAATACACCCTTTTCAAACTCACCATCTCAACTGGAAGTGCATTTTGCACACAGCAGGGCATTATTCATACGTGACTATATGTCACATCCAGCTACAGCGCTCCCAGCTCATGAAGTGCCACTCCTATTCCCTGTTCCACTTACTTTTAAGTCTCATTATCCAGCTGTGTCAAAATGCTCTGGTTAAAGTCACTGCCTCAGAACACCAATTTGGTTGTATTTCTTCCAAGCCCCAAACCACAACCCAAAGGCCTCTGTTTATAGAAAGGCAACAAATACTGTAATGGGACACAGGTAGCACCATAGATTTTTCCAACAAAGAGTTAATTCCTTTGTTATTTGTCCCATATCTTGCTGCAACGTTGCTGGTTTTGTATACCAGTACTTGGGCACCTATCAGCTGCTCTGGCTTCTTTAAAGCTTTTGACAGATCCAGTTGGCCTTACCCAGAAACACGGCATGTAGTGATGGATGCCAGTTGCTGCTGTCATCCAAGAATCAATCAAGAACCTTTCAGGAAAATACCCTTGCTCATTTTAAGTATGGCTGGCTGGATATAGCAAGTCACTAATTTATTATGCATAAACGGAGCCAAAATATCCATACTTGGGTACTGCAGAGCACTGCAAGCAAAATACTTCTCCTTTCATTAAAAAAAAAAAAAAGAGGAAAAAAAAAAAGGTAGTTTATACTGAATTCACATTTCATGAACTCATGGTACCATCAGTTTGTAGGCCTGCCCAACAATCCCTGTATTAAAAGGTTTAATACTGTATACAAGGTTTAATACTGCACTAATGCTGATCTTTACGCCAAGGAGGAGCAGAGACAGAAGACTTGTGATTTTCTCCCCATCTCCTCTTATTTTGCTGCAGCGGCACTGTACCCTTCTTCAAATACCAACTTCATGCTCTGATGATGCTATCTCTTGCTCTTCAAAAAAAGACCTAAAAGAAGCCAACACCTTCCAGCACAATCAATAGCTTCTTAAAAACCCCAAAATGAGGAAAAAAACCAAAAACAAGGAAAAAAACCCAAAATGAGGAAAAAACTCAAAAATGAGGAAAAAAATCAAAAACCACCCCCCCTCCAAAAAATCTCCTGAAGAAACAAAACCAAAGGACACCTCCCCAAAACAAACAAAATCACACACACACAAAAAAAAACCAAAAAACAAAAAAACACACAAACAAAAATAAAACCCCAAACAAACAAAAAACCCAACCAAACAACAACAGCAAAACCATGAGTTAATAGGTGGCCATGTTTCATGCTAAAAATCAACAACGGGTCTCCTGGGTGTGGAGGGCTTTTTTTTCCTGTTAAACATAAACTAACCCAGTCTCCACATCCCGAGTATTTCTTTGCACACCATGAAGACTCGCACAAAATACAAACCAGGGAGAAATCCAACTCCTTAATTTGCAATATACTTTTCAGCACCTTAGTAGGACATTTCATTATCCCAAATACACAACCTGTATCTGCTGCTCATGCAATGACCATCTTCTACCTAGTACCCAGGTAGCAGATCCAGAACAACATATATGCTACTCAAAGACTCTGAAGATAAAACACAAGCCAGTTATCAAAGAATCACTGCTTCTGTCTCCCTTTCCCTCCCCCCCTAAATAACTGAGAGTATTCACAGGTTAAACAGCACTGATTCAGACATATTCACCTATCCAATACCTTATTAATAAGCATGATGTGGATTAATACTGCAAATTAGGGCTTCAAATATCTACTTTCTCCATCCCATGGGCAAAAAGAACAACATTAAAGAGACAATAAGGAGCTATTTGTGAGGACCACAGGGTGTTTTATTCCCAACATCCTGTGTCAGTGCAATGGGTGTTATCACAACTTTACATATGGGTGAGTCAAGTGATCCCTTCATTGCAACACACATCCTCCTCTTGTTACACAGTGAGTGCTAGAGTTTACCTGGGTTCAAAGGACGACCAGATGAATTCAGAGCAGTAAAGGAGAAATGACGCTCAGGAAGCCTGAGCCATTCATCACTAGAGGCTCTGAGAGCTTAGTGGGGAAGTGTGTTTATATATACCTCCTTAGGCCCCACCCAACAAGAAAGGGGAACATACAGCAGTGCCAACACAGGCACAAGCTGGTTTTGGAATTAACTCAAAATCTAACTGTACTTATATGATCCAACTGTGATAAAAATGTTCCCAAACCCTATTTTCAGGCACTGGCCCTTTACACCTTGTTTTTATAACCTTAACCTCTTTGATGTATATGAGAAACAAGAAAGGATAAAGACCAAAGTGCTCCCTCCTTAGCACAGGTTTTGTGCTCCAGGCCCACGAGGCTTGGCTGTCCCATAGGACAAGCATGTAACGCTTCTGGTGGGAAGCATTGCTTGGAGAAGCAAAGGGACAGAACACAAAATATGGCAAGGTAAAAAAAATGAAAATATTAGAGATTGTTACAGAACACCAGCACTATCTTCTACTTCCATCTGCTTGTTTCAAGATTGGACCTTTGATTCATTTATGGGTTTTCCCTCTGGTGAACACACAGACTGGGAAGTCATTTCCTCTAGTCCAATTTATTCCTAAAGGAAGTACAAGCATCAGCTCTCTGTAAGCATTAAAAATGACAACCTGGTCTTTCCACCAGGACCATTAAAGCTCTGCTTCCTTGCATGCATATGCCCCCAAAAGATCAGCATTTACTGAAATCCCAATTCATGGCACTTTTTACACGTAAGCTTTCCTACAAGCACCTTCATTTGTGTCTGACTACAATGCTGAGCACCAACTTGAACATGGACTTGAAAGAACTTCATCCTGCTCCCACCAAAGCCGTCTCAGCAGCCTTGACCATAAAAGGCACTGTGCACCCAAGGCAGAAGCTTAAACCCATCTTCTGGCACATCTTGAGTTCTGCTTAGGTGCAGCACACATCTACATAGGATTAGGCTCGATGCACATCAATTTCTCAGTCTCTTCGGGAGTTACGTACTTTAGAAGAATAAACACACAGAGATTTGATTTGCAAGTAAGTAGCAGATTTCATGTCAACTCACTTTCTACTGATATGGTTAGTTTAAATGACCAAGGATATGTCCACAGCCTATACATATATATATAGCCTTACTAGAGAAACCACTAGCAGTTCTCTCAATACTAAAAATCCCTAGCAGTATATTTACGTTGTAAATATACTATGCTGCAGCATACACAGAGCAGCAACTGCTGAATCAATCCATGGCCAAATACCTTCTCCCTGGCATTCATGAAATATATTTTGGCTGGCATTTACTGTGTTTACACTTGCACTTCTTTTCTTTAGACCAGTCACAACAGAAAGGCTACATACATCTTTTCAAAACCTACCCAGGAGACCAACACAGCACTGAACCTAATTAGTACTGATCCTGCAAATCCCTGTATGATCACAGCATAAGCGACACCCTGCTGCCTCTTGTTTATTCCCAAAGGATTATGCAAACTCAGAAACAACTGGAGCTGACTCTGTGCAAGCTGGGTGGAGTAGATATGTATCTAATTGTAGACACCACCATCCTTCCTGTGCTCTCAGAATCCTGTGTCAAAGAAACTCCTCGTTTCTTTTTAAAGACCTTTCTTAACTACTCCCAAAGGATGACGCTACTTGGATATTATTGTGCTGCACGCTATGATTTCCTAGAGTAAGGAGTTAGCTTCTTCCCAATCCACACAAAAGAGAACTAATCCAGAACAGCATTTCCACAGACCTTCCGCTGACTGTTTAATGCTGTGTTTCATAAAAATCCGTCAGAGGTTTTACCCCTGCAGTTACAGTTCACAAAAACGCAATTCTGTAATGAGTTTAAAATATCTAACAGGGACTACAAAAGGGTAAAGGTAAATACTCGAGCTTTCTAGAGAGGTGGACTTGCTTTCTTTCCTGTTTATCTATGCAGTAACTGTTAGATTTGCTTGGTGATTGAGGTATCTGCAAAAACACAGTGCTCACACATGCTCAGCTTCACACTGTGCTCTCAAAAAACCTCAAGCCTTGAAGTAGTGTTACTTTCTGTGTCTTCTACAGCTCACAAGTAGCAATAAGTAGTAGCAAAGGAAGCTTCAGACCTCAGAAAACTTGTACTTAAACCAAACGGGCCTTATTTTGCAAACCATCTTACAAGCAGAATATAGATTATTTAATCTACATCTTTACAAAATTATCATCCAAATTTGTTATTTTAGATTTAAACTGAGCACACGTTGTGGTTTAAGCCCAGCTGGCAACCCAGAAACACGCAGCTGCTTGCTCACTCCCCCCCTTCCCTCCCCCCACTCCCGGAGGGATGTCCTGCTGAACCCAGGATAGTACAATAAAAATGGAAAGTCTTGGTAAGGTTTTGAGAAGCCAGAGCTCCGAATTGCTTAGAAAGCACGAGATGAGCTGAAATTCAATTTTACTATAATGAATGTAGTGCAGTAACAATATTTGGAGGATGAGAAGAAGAAGCCTGTCTGCATCACCTATGTAAATCGCTGTAATTGGAACTTTGTAGCAGTACCTTTCAAATGTGTGTGAGGGGGGACAAGCAGTCCCTGAGCACTGATGCTGTGCGTGCAAGCACTGATGAGATCCACTCTTGCTGGAGTATCGAAGAACCACTGTCTTCAAACCTAAAAGTGTTCATCAACTTGTTTCACAGGTCTTACCTAAAATACTAACCCAGTGTTTAACCCCTCTGCCCTCAACACAACACTGTAATTGAAACTCACAGTTTTGTGTGGCTGTTTGTCCCTGGGTTAAACAGAAAAAGGTCTCTTTCCTTCACAGGCTTCCTGTCCTTCCCAGGTGATAATTTGCTATCACACTTTACAACCCCTCCCCCCTTCTCACTAAAAGGAGAAGAAAGGAACACTACCTTGTGTGTTTGGTTTTGGTTTGGCTAAGAGATTGCTTCCAAAGTGAACACTCCTGCGAGTTCAAAGGGTATATATATAGACACAGGGCAGGAGGAGGAGGAAAAAAAAATACAGCCCTTCTGTAGATACTCAGTTACATTATGCAAAATGTAAGTAGGGGAAAGTCTCAAAGAAGTCTTGATTTTTCTAAAGCCACGTGCACGGTGTTGACTCAGACACTAAAGCCAGGTTGAGCGACCCAACAAAAATATTGCATCCATCCAATAATAGGAAGTTTCTCACATATTCCTGGCTTTTGCCAGAAGACATGCTATTTCTGCTTGGCAAAGACTGCCATCCTGGCAGCTCGTACACATTTTTGCATGTTCAGCCAAACTTCAGGAAAGCCACTTTTGATATCTGCTGAAGGAACAACACAGCACGGCAGAAGTTGGTTGATATTCAAGGGTCACCTACTACAAGCTCAGGAGTGTTGCATCTCAACTAGAAGTAAGTGCAACAGGAGGGCCAGGAGACCTCCTTGGATGGATAAGAAGCTGCTGAGGAAATTTTGAAGGAAAAAAAGAGGTTTACAAAAGGTGGAAGCAAGGACAGGCAGCCTGGGAAGAACACAGGGATGTTGTCCAGGAAGCTAGGGACCAGGTTAGGAAAGCTAAGGCCCAGTTAGAATTAAACCTAGCCAGGGATGTTAAGGATAACAGGAAGGTACGTAGCAAATAAAACACAGGATAGGGACAACATAGGCCCCCTCCAGAAGCTATCGGGAGAACTGGCTACCCTGGATTTGGAGAAGGCTGAGGTTCTGAATGACTTCTTTACCTCAGCCTTCACTGGCAAATGCTCTGACCACACCACCCAAGTCTTGGAAGGCAGAAGCAGGGACTGCGAGAATGAAGACCTTGGGCCCACTGTAGGAGAGGATCTGGTTCGAGACCATCTTAAGAACCTGAACATGCACAAGTCCATGGAACCTGATGAAATCCATCCGCGGGTCCTGAAGGAGCTGGCAAATGAAGTTGCTAAGCCACTGTCCGTCATATTTGAAAAATCATTGCAGTCAGGTGAAGTTCACGATGACTGGAAAAAGGGAAATAAAACCCCCATTTTCAAGAAGTGGAAAATAGATGACCTGGGGAGTTACAGACCAGTCAGTATCACCTCTGTGCCTGGTAAAATCTTGGAGCAGATTCTCCTGGAAGGCATGCTAAGGCATACGAAAAACAAGAAAGTGCCTGGTGACAGCCAGCATGGCTTCACTGAGGAGAAATCCTGCCTGACCAATCTGGTGGCCTTCTATGATGGGGCTACAGAACTGATGAACAAGGGTAGAGCAGTTTATGTTATCTACGTGGACTTGTGCAAAGCGTTCGACACTGTCTCACACAACACCCTTGTCTCTAAATTGGAGAGATACCAATTTGATAGATGGACCACTCCGTGGATAAAGAAGTGGCTGGATGGCAGCACGCAGGGAGTTGTGGTCAATGGCTCGATGTCCAGCTGGAGACCAGTAACGAGTGGTGTCCCTCAGGGATCGGTGTTGGGACTGATCTTGTTCAACATCTTTGTCGGTGACATGGACAGTGGGATTGAGCGAGCCCTCAGCAAGTTTGCCGATGACACCAAGCTGTGTGGCTCAGTTGATACGCTGGAGAGAAGGAATGCCATCCAGAGGCACCTTGACACGCTTGTGAGGTGGGCTGATGCCAACCATATGAAGTTCAACCATGACAAGTGCAAGGTCCTACACCTGGGTCGGAGCAATCCCAGGCACAGCTACAGGTTGGGCAGAGAAGAGATTCAGAGCAGCCCTGCGGAGAAGGACTTGGGGGTGCTGGTCAATGAGAAAATGAACATGAGCTGGCTTCAGTGTGTGCTCACAGCCCAGAAAGCCAACCGTATCCTGGGCTGCATCAAAAGGAGCGTGACCAGCAGGTTGAAGGAGGTGATCCTGCCCCTTTACTCTGCTCTCATGAGACCTCACTTGGAATAATGTGTGCAGTTCTGGTGTCCTCAACCTAAAAAGGACATGGAACTGCTGGAACAAGTCCAGAGGAGGGCCACAAGGATGATCAGGGGACTGGAGCACCTCCTGTATGAAGACAGGCTGAGAAAGTCAGGGCTGTTCAGCCTGGAGAAGAGAAGGCTGCGTGGGGACCTAATAGCAGCCTTCCAGTATCTGAAGGGGGCCTATAGGGATGCTGGGGATAGACTATTCATCAGGGACTGTAGTGACAGGACAAGGGGTAATGGGTTCAAATGTAAACAGGCAAAGTTTAGACTGGATATAAGGAAGAAGTTCTTTACTGTAAGGGTGGTGAGGCACTGGAATGAGTTGCCCAAGGAAGCTGTGAATGCTCCATCCCTGGCGGTGTCCAAGGCCAGGCTGGACAGAGCCTTGGGTGACATGGTTTAGTGGTAGGTGTCCCTGCCCATGGCAGGAGGTTGGAACTAGACGGTCTGAAGGTCCTTTCCAACCCTAACTATTCTATGATTCTATTCTAAGTAATCAGAGAGGTTTCTGGAGTGCACTGGTGACATTTTCCTAACAAATGGTTCAGGGAGCCAACCAGGAGAGGTGCTCTGCTGGACCTCATACTTACAAACAAACAAGAACTGGTCAAAGATGTGAAGGTCATGGCATTGACCATGAGATGGTGGAGTTCAGGACCCAGAGAGGAAGGAGCTGGGGAAAATAACTCCATCACAGCCCTGGACTTCAGGAGAGCATACTTCGGCATCTTCATGGATGTGCTTGAAGAATCCCATGGGATACAGCCTTGCAGAGGAGTCCAGAAGAGCTGGTTGATATTCATGGATCATCTCCTCCAAACTGAAGGAGAGTCCATCCCAACAAGCAGGTAATCAATCTGAGGAAGCCTACACGGAGGAGCTAAGAGCTCCTGATCAAACCCAAGTGCAAACAAAATGCAGCAGCAGGGACAGGTGACCCAGGAGGAATCTGGGAACACTGGTCATGCAAGGATGGGGTTAAGAGAGCCAAAGCCCATCTGGAGTTGAATCTGGATGCAAAGGGTGACTGTAAGACTGACCTTCAGGAATTGCAGGCCCCTGAGACCACAGGGGAAACCCAGAGCAAGGAACCCTTACTTACCCTTCTACTTACCTTTAGTAGAAGAGGAACAAGTTAGGGAACAGTAGACGGGACATACATCCAACGGGATGGACCCATGAGTGCTAAGGGAGCTGGCTGATACCAGTGAGAGGACACACTTGATTATCTTTGAATAGTCAATGGCAGCTGGGAGATGTTCCACATGATTGGAGGAAAGCAAATGTCACTCCTGTCTTCAAGAAGGGCAAGGAAATGGATCTGAGGAACTACAGGTCAGTAAGCCTCACTTCATCCCTGGGAAAGAGCAGCTAATGCTAGGAAACAGTTGAAGGCACTTGAAGGACAAGAGGATGATCAGAAATAGTCAGCATGGATTTATAAAGAGGAAGGAGCAGAGAAATCATGCTTGACCAGCCTGACCTCCTCTTAAAACAAAAGAACTGGCTTGGTGGATGAGGGGAATGCAGGTGATGCTGCCTGTCTTGACTTCAGCAAGACTTGCAACACCAGCTCTTGTAATTCTGACAAGCTGGACAAGTATAGACTAGGCAACTAGGCACTGAGGTGGACTGAAAACTGGCTGAATGGCCAGGCTCAGGGGGTTGTGATCAGTGGCACAAAGTCCAGGTGAAGGCAAGACACTAGTGGCATAGCAAGGGCTGGTAGGAAAGCCAATACTGTTTAACCACTTCATTAATGACCTGGATGACTTGCAGAGTGTACTCTCAGTGAGTTTGCTGATGACAAAACTGGGAGGAGCAGCCAGTACACCAGACGGTCGCACTGCCACTTGGATGAACTTTGACAGGCTGGAGTAAAGGGCAGACAGGAACCTCGTGGTGTTCAAATAAAAGAAAGGCAAAGTCCTTCACCTTTGGAAGAATGACCCCAAGCACCAGTACAGGTTAGAGGTTGACAGACTGTAAAGCAGCTTTGCAAAGAAAGACCTGTGGCTCTGGATGACAAGATACCATGAGCTAGCAATGCACCCTCACAGCAAAGAAGACCACCACCATCCTGGGTTGCATTAAGAGGAGTGTTGCCAGCAGGTCAAGTGAGGCGATCCTTTCCCTCTGCTCAGCACTGGTGAGACACACTTGAAGTTCTGAGCCCAGCTCTGCACTCCTCAGTGCAAAACAGCCATGGACATACTGGAGAGAGTTTGGCAAAGGGCCACTAAAATGACTAAGGGACTATGAGGAAAGGCTGAGATTGCTGAGACTATTCAACTGGGAAAAGAGAAGGCTCAGGAGGGATTTTAATCAATGTATACAAATGCCTGAAGGGAGGGCGCAAGGAGGAAAGAGCCAGGCTCTTCCCAGTGGTGCTCAGTGGCAGGACAAGATGTCAAAAACTGAAACACACTGGACCATAAGAAAAAAAAAAAAAAGAAACTGTTTTACTGTGAGAGTGGTTGAACACTGCACCGGGTTGCCCAGAGAGGTTTTGGAGCCTCCATCCTTGGAGATATTCAAAAACTGACTGGGCATGGTCCTGAGCAGTCAGCTCAAGGTAACTCTGCTTGATGACAGCAAGTTGCACAAGATGACCTCCAGAGGTCCCTGCCAGCCTGAACCAGCCTGGGATTCTGTGATCATTTTGCCTGTCCATTTGCACACACATCACTTATGATAAACACAAGTATTTAGAAGCAGCATCTCAGTCCTAAGGTACCACCAATGGCAGAAACCCACGATATCACAGTGTTGACTTGACAGATCTCACACCAGCTCAGCAGAAAACAACTAAAATGTGCTCTCTATCTCCCTTCCTCTTGAGGCTGAGGTTCAGTTTCCCATAGCTGCTAGCTCACTTTAGCTATGGTTTGGCTCAAATTCTACTTTCTCAGTGCAACAGAGGGGTCAGAGACTGGAAACATTAACAGGCCATCAGGTGTTTGAGACTGCCTGGTATTATCAGATTCCCTAAAGCTCTCTTACAGTCTTCACCTCCTTCAAGTTTTGCTTTAAAACAGCCCCTCAGCTCTACAAATGCTCTGTATCACCTCTAAAAAACAGAGGATGACTCTCCTCTTTTGTAACAAAGCAAGAAGTCAGACACTCTAGGTTTACTAGCTAAAATCTTCATCAACTTGGCAGATACCTACTTATTGCTGGTGTAAGAGAACAGAAGTCCTGAAGATTTTGATTTTAAGGCCAAGAGGTAAATTAAAGTTTTAATTTCTTTAAGTCTCCAACATACCCTGTTCCCACAGCTGGAGGTGGTGTAGCAAAAAGAGGCCACTGGAAGTTACCAGTGATGGAGTGCAAAACTAATCCTATTTACTAAGATTTTACCCTAAAAAGAAATTCAAGAACAGTAACTCTCTATGTGGCATTTAGGTTTTTGTCAAAAAGCTCAAGATAAAACATGTTTCTGTCCAACCACTGTCCAACATTCATCTTGACTGGTTCCCAGTTTAGCACACTTCCTCCTCTTTAACCTCTCTTTGCTGAGGTGAGCATGCTGGAGGGCTGAGCAGGCTGAGAATGAGAGCACAGCTGAGATCTACCATGACAACTGTCACATTTGTGGCCAGAGCACTTGTGGTCACTTCACCCAGCAAAAAACAGCACTACAATTTTAAACTGACCTAGTGCATGCATGTGTTTCACAGGGATTTAAAGGGCATCCACAATCCTGGCTTCTTGCCATGGGTATTTTTCAACTTTCACCTTGTGTCATCAAGTCTAGTGCTGAGATCCACAGAACACACCAGGTCACAAGGGACTTCTGGAGGTCAGCTAGACCAGCCCCTGCTCCAAGCTGGGCTAGCTCTGCAGCTAGGTCAAACGTACATTATCTGGTAGGGTCAATGGTTTTGCGTTTCACACTGGAGCTAGGGAAGGTTTTTACGGACTATCCAATCTGTAGCTGCCAAGCCAGATTTTAGTGTGGCACAAGATATGGACAAAGAGACAGCTCTGAAACAACATAAATTTGCTGCACTGATCTCCTGGTCCTAACAGGGGCTTAGATTCCCACCTCACTTACAGTTTTGTCTTTAAAAATCCCACAGCTGTGAAAATGGAAATTAGACCAGCATCTAAAAACACAAAAGCAACTATTCCTAATGAGGCTAAAGAGTTAGTTTCTTTACACTTGCAGCACTCCTAGCACACAGGAAATCCCATTTAGATGGTACTTTTCTCTTGGGTGGTATAAGCTACTCTTTCTTACTGAATTAAAGCCAGTAACACAGAACCAACTAAACACAGAAATAACTACAGAATCCTCCCTGGATTTGCAAGGAAAAGAGACGATGCTAATTACAGCCTAAATCATCTCCTCACTGCTATAAAAGCATTAGCAACTCTGTCTTTATAATACACATTGGCGCTGGGGTTTTATTAAATTGGAGATTTTGATTCTCGTGGAAGGAGCTGGAGTGGTAGCAACCCCAAACTCTATCTTCCCTGAGAAAGAGTGAAGACAGGTTGTTCTCCATAACCAAACCATTCTTGGTTACTCCAAGTCAATTAATCTGCCACTTTATCTCACCACTAGCAGCCACCAACACTAGGAAGCCATCCAACTTAGGCTGTACACAATGGTGACAAGTCTCAGAGGAACCGCTACTTATATCTAATATTGCCATAAGCTACTTTAATGAACAGTATATTTTCTTGCCTGAAGGCTAGTAACACTGAGCATCTACATTTGTTTCATCTTTTCTATACTCCTGGCATTCTATTTAGGTAACAAGGAGCTCAGAGTATTTCCAGGGAATACCATGCAGCAGGTGTCAGGGCTATTTACTGATTAAAGGACACACCTGGGTCCAGACACATTAACCTGCATGCAAAGCCAGCTGCCTTCCATAGTAATACAGGGGCTCCTCTATAAGAGTCACATTCAAGTTGTGAGACACCAGCAGACTGCATCTGGCATTCCAGCACAGTGGCTGCTGCAAAACAAAGTGGGATACCAGAATGTCCAGGACATTACTGGTTTGTTAAGTCCACCCATCAAAGCAGGCTGTGCTGCTGTTGCTAGTAGATAATAATGTTTTGCTGAAGTTTCAGGGGTATCTGAGAAAAAAAAATAGAAAAATAAAAAAAAAATGAAAAAAGAAACCAATACAACCACAAAAACAAAGCATGCGGGGTAAGGGAGCCAGGACTCCATCCTGCACAAAGCAGCAGGCGTGTACCTCACAACAGCTACAACCTGCCCCCAACATGTATCTTCTGAGTGGTCCTGAATCAGAAAAGCATAAACTCATGGCCAAGGAACATCTGTATTACCAACACAGAGTCCATGAATGGTGAACAATGTAAACCCAACATAGCACAGATAGCCTTCTCATTATAGGCTCACCCAACAGGAACCCCACTATAGTTCTGGATCATGCACCTAGTGACAAAAGTAAATTAGTTACTTCCTTAAATACACTGTGAAACAGGACAGCATGACTAAGACGGACACAGTAGCTTTTCTTCCTGGTAAGAAAGACTTTCTATGATCAATGATGTTATAAACTCATGATGATTTTGGCAGAAAAGACCTATATTATTTATTAATTTCTTGCAATATCAAGGTGTTCACCTCTGACTCACTGCACTGCTTCATTGCTCTTCCTGTTAAGAGTAAAGGAAAATTCTTCCTGAGTAAAGGAAAATTCAAGTTTCAGAGCCATTATGCATCTCTAAAACAAAATGGTAAAAAGAGAACAAAAAACTAAGAAGTTCTGCTGGACTCCCCAGTGCCACACTGAAGAGCTGTGCTTACTTGGTTTGTCTCCAGCACTCAAAGACGGACCACAGCCTTCCAGGGATTACAGCGCTAAATGAAAGCTGGCTGCAGAAAATTCATTGTTAAATGCTTATTAGCGGTTTCCATTCTAATTTTAAGCCAACAAAAAAATGACCAAAACCCAGGAGACCATAAAATCCATGCAGGGATTCTCTCCTACCTATGCTACTTCAAAAATCATTTTGAGATTCAGGAATACTTTTTATTTTTCCTTTTTTTTTTTTTTTTAATCACTGTTTAATTTCGTGTTAATGCTTGGAAGCATTAAATTACACCATAGCCTCAGACCAGACTGTGCAAGAAAGCAAAGCTCTTAGAAAGGAAGGAGACATAGAATCCTATAGGAAATAACAGTTTCCAACACAAATATTTCACCAATAATATAATCCATACTGCAGAGCAGAAATCCCTGTTTCTTTGTGTTTCTGTGTTGAAAGGGATTCTAGGAATACAGAGGAGTACCCCACACCACTGTATGCTGTATAAGCCTTTCCTCAGGCTCATACGGGCCCCATCAGTCCCTGCAATGCTGTTTCACTCATCCGGCCTCTCCAGAAGGGTTCAAAAAAAACCAAAAAAAACAACAAACCCCAAACTTCCCCTCAAGCCTTCACTGCATCTTCACGCACCAAAACCAGACACACTACCATGGTTCAACAATAATTTTCCTGTCCAGGCCCACTCCTTCCACTTCTACCAGCAGAACAGACCATAAGAACCTTAACAGAGGCAACTGCTCAAGCCTACCTTGTGCAGGCCAGACTGCCCAATATTCGTATCAGAAGCTTCAGGACAGACTTTTGCAGCTGATATTACACACAGATGCTCATCACAGTGGTACATGAGGTCATACCATAGACTAGAACTATTCCAAGATCTCCAGGTAGAAGCACAGATGCAGATCTTCTGGACAACAGATGTGTTCTTCCTTATTTTTTTTTCCATAAAGGTAATTTCTTAGGTGCAACCCAGACACCCAGTGGTGTGTTCTGGATAGTTAGGAGGTCAACAAGAAAGAGAAGAGAACAAAAAAAATCCAGTCTCTGGGGCAAGCACCTGCCTGCAAGGATAAACTTCACTTGTGGAGAGTCCCCTGCTGTTGCCAGGAAAGGCTTTTCCCAATAATTCTGACCATGTCCAAAAAAAGCAGCGAGAGCAGTATTTCTGGGTCTCCTAGTTCTGGCACTCTTGGCTGTACTATAGCCTACAGTCTTCTCTGCTTCCAAACTATTATTAGTACAAGTAACATGTCCTTAATTTAACTTCCCTCTTGACCCTACAAGCTCACCACAGACTGATGGGAGTCCCATAATCTGAATGATGTGTCTTTCTTTACTTTCTGAAGTCAGACTCTTCAATTTAAGCCAGATAGGCTGCCTGTTACACTAGCTGCTATTTGTTTTGTTCTATCTGCTATGTGAACAAGCATTTCTTTGTAAAATAAAAGGTAAAATCCCCCACTGCAAGTCTGCAGGGTGTGCATGAAGGCAAAGCAATCACACATGATGCCTTTCCCCTTGACCTGCTCAGAAGAGGGGAGCAGAGTTTCTTGAGTTTCTGAGTTTCTTGAGCTCAGAAAAGGGACTATTCTTTGTGGAAATCATCCTTGCCTGTATGAGCCCAAATAAGTCCTCTCCTCATCTCGCTACTCCAAAAGGTGACAGGTAGCCCTCTGCCTTTCTAACCCAGGTGCCCTGCACCATCTCTTCTCTGGATGTCCTCAAGGCCTTGAATAAGGCACAGGGACAGTATAAGAAGTATGGGAACCTACAGATCCTTATGGGATCTCTACACAGCCATTTCACAGCTAGACTCAATTACAGCAACAACGCAGACGTACTCAGGGGCAGATCTACTGTACTCAAGGGAAGGATACAGTGGTACCTGTGACTTGGACATCTCTAAATCCAAAAGCACTGCACACTATTCCCAATTTCACAGCTGCTCCCAGCACCCACAGTGGCACTACCATAGGAAACCATCCAACAAGATGATAATGCTGGGACTGACAGAACTGACCACTCCACTCCAGGATTTCCCTCTGACACAGTATTTCTTAAAAAAGGGAAGAGACCATCCTTTCCCCCACAGAATGTTAGCACAGGATGAGCTGCTGAGGACATACTTTGGTTGGGTTTGAGGTCTCTTCCCCCCCTTGTTTTTATTTTTAACCATAAACCTACGTACCCAGTCTCCAAAAATAAAAAGCTATGTCAGACAAAGACCTTCACAACACAGCAAAAACTTAAGTACATCATCAATACGAAAGTACTTTCTCACCCAATAATTCAAAACCTCAACAGTACCAATGAAGTGAATTAATAAAATCTTTAAATGAGCCTAGGTCATTAGATGCAATACCAGTTCAAAGTTACCTACATGACAAGTTACAGCTACTTGTTGGGGAAAAAAAAAAAAAGAGTGCCTGTTGCTCTCAACTTTTTCAGATCCAGGTAATACAGGGATCTTAAATTTAATATGACACATGTCACAGTCCTCCTCTCCCCAACTCCAACTTTTCTAACTATCACTGTCATCTTCGGTTTCCTCAGGTTAGCACCTTGTTTCTGTACAACAGGTCTAAGACTTCTTAGCAGTGGCGTAACAGTATTTTGCATAAGATTATATAGAGGAAATAGTTTATTGTTAACCATTTCAAGACTGACTCAGAGTCAGCAGTTTAGAATGTAAAAGGAATCACAGGCAGCTTATGAAACAGCTGGTAAGTGTGAGCAGCGGGAAATACTGGAGGTAAAAGGCACAGAGGAGTCAGGCTTTTGCTGGGAAAAAGAAGCAGCTTGACTTGCAAGGTGGCTGATAGGTTTTAACCTTATCTAGATGAAGGTATAATCCAATCATCTTATTTACGTATTAAATACTCCCCACTTAAAATTATTAACATGGCAAACATCTGGTTACAGGGCAGCAGTCCTCTGACATCTAACCTATGTCCACACAAATATTCCCATATTCAAAGGACACTAAACCACCTGCCTCTGATTTTCTGTCCTGGAAGGCAAGCTTGCTATTATTTGCTTTAATGATCTTTAGCTGTGGACTTTAAACTCTTCATCTTTCTTCTGACACTTGTTTTTGTTTCCAACACAGTCACCAGCTGCATACACTTAATATTTGCACTACAGCAGCTTGCCGCATCATACTTGTATTATGTTGATTTCTTTATCAGGATTCCTTCTGTCCTACTGCTGCAAAAGCCTGGGCCTGTTTGGGAAGGGCTTCTGAACTCTGCTTCCAACCAGCATTTTCAAGGTCCAAACAAGAGAACAAAAAACAAACCAAAAAGCATTAGATTATTTTTTGGTACTGACCAGGCTAAAAAGCTACCACCAGCAGGTTCTATTGAATGAATCCTTAATTCTACCTTTTTTATTAGAAGTCTTTCATAAATGTAGGTGTTTGCTTAGGAGACACCCTCACAGACATGCACAAATGTACTCTCAAACAGTTCTCGCATACACAGTCATCCTCAAAGGCACAGCATTTCTTCATAACACTAAGTCAAAGCTACTGTAATCAGTAACTAAAAGGCAGGCCAAGTGCTTTTTCCGCCTAAGCAATTTATGCTTAAATCATCATAATCTATGCAGAAAATGCAGGGGGAAAAAAGTAAAAGTATGACTTAATAAACATTTGCTGATTCCTGCTGCAAACAGGCTTGCTTTTTCCTGCAGTTACAGAAGAGGGATTTCCACCACCACCACCACCACTTTCAGTTGCCACAAGCAGCCTATTGTTTGGATTTAACCATGCAGCACTCTGATGCAAACCCACAGCTCATGCTAGCACCACGGACTGCACATAACTGAAAATTAAACAGAAGGCAATTCAGTCCCATTACAATAAGAACAGTGCTTTGTACTAAATACTTGTTCAGAGCAGAGATACATACCCTACTTGGGCACAGTTAGAGAAGACTGAGCCCATGCATACCAGAGAAGCCTTTCAATACTTCCAAATATCCAGGTGCCTTTAGATATGTTGTATATCAACAGACAGTTTAGTAGTCTCTCAAGAGCAAACATCAAGCTGATCAATTGCCCCAAATCCAGGAAGCCAAAAATTGGTCAAGATAACATCTCTATGCCTGCCCCCCACACAAACACCACAGTCACATCTTCTTTCATCCAAAAACCAATTCCAATCCGTTGGACACACCAAAATTAGTCATCCCTGTGCACTGGCACCGTAACTCTGAAAACTCCTGCTTTGTCCCTCCACTGCGGGAACTGAAATGCCATAAGCTCACTCGTAGCTGCAGCAACAGCAAATGGAAATCCTGCCACATTGCAGAACTTCACCACAGTCTCCTCTCCAGCACATGTGAACTACATGCGAGCAAAACTACCTTTTTTTTTTTTTTCTCCCCAAGAATAAATTTGGTTTCTGAAAGCTGTTGCCTACTCTAAAGCAAAAACAAAACCAGCAGGGCAAAGTTTAGCCAGACTTACATTGCTTTAGCAGGATTTGCACCAGCTGTGCTTTAAGGCACTTAGGAAATGTACTCAAAAGAGTTTGGAAACAGAGTGCAAGAAATTCAAAGTGTCTCATGTACAACTGCAAAGACTATACCCACTGTTCAAATTCAGTGAGGAGCTACTGTATTTGCAGCCTCGAGTTCCAGGGTAACGAGATCATGCCACTACTCTTTTAATATAATAAAGTCAGCAGTGCATATTTAGGCATAGAAAATGGGTTTAGGTGACACTTTTGTGGTTTTTTGATAATCAGAAATCTAAAGAATATCAGCATATCTGAATGCACAACCAAGAGCTTTTCTTGGGAGGTATGTCAGATATTTCTAATTAGGATGCATCTAGTAACTGCATATAACAATCACAGGTTTAAAAAACAGCTGATGGAAGGGAGGGAAGAGGAGAGAAAGAAGTAAGTTTCATCACCTAACAAGTTTCTAGCAGCAAAGGCTGTGTGAGCTGTAAGACCTGAAAGGCAAATTTAGCTGTGGTGAGAATTTTACCTCTAACACTTGCTTGCAGGATATCTACATGTAGTCTGCAAAAACTTCGCAGATGAGCTTCAATATTCTGAATGGCAAACAAAGAGTAAAAGCCCCGACCAATGCTCCCTGCATGTTAAGAAGTTAGGGAAGGGAGTTTCAAGTTTTCTGGGTGTGGTGGGGGTGTCAGTTTTGTATCAGAGTGGGGGCTGTTTGCTTGTGGTTTATTTTTGGGGTTATTTTAAAGGGTAGTTTATACTACCATGTGTAAATAACTTAGAGACTGAAAACACTGCAATCTAACCTTCACCTACATATGAGCAAAGCAAATCTAATCCCACTGTCAGGTTATTCTATCTGGTAGCAAAGCAAATGAGTTAAAAAACTAAGGAAAGGGAGAGTTACCATGGGATACCAAGATGCGTCACTTCTCTTGGCTCCTTTTGCGCCACGTGACATCTCAGCCATGAGTGAAAAACTCAGCAGATGGGATAGAAAAAAAATAAATCTAAAAAGGTCTCTAGATTATAGCAAAGTTCAGGCTTTTAAATCCAATTTGCAAACTGCTTATGACTACAGAAATACAGGCAAACAATATTTATCTATAAACCAAACCATCTGTAAATCTTTTGCCGCTCGTGCAGTAAATACATGCTTTCCCTTCCAACAGTTATCATCTACACTTTTCAGTTCCTTACAGTAAAATTTAGTCCAAGCACGTTCAGAAATACTGCCCTTGCCATCTTCAGTAAGAACTATCACTGCCTTCCTGAGAAAGCAAAGCAGGTCCATAGTTTCAACCTTGCTCATAAATGCAGAAGCAGCCACCTCACAGCAATAGACACAAGCAGTCAGAGTTCAAGAGAGATCAGAAGAGCAATAAATCACTATGAATTTACTCTCAGCGTTATCACACAGGTCGTTAAATCCACACCTTTGGATGGAGCCCACTGAATAAAGACTCTTAATTTTCAAGATACCACTGTTTGGCAACACTCCACTGCAAAGGTGCCATGTGCGTGTGCAGCATGTGCGCTGACCCCGCCACATCCTTACCTATACTTTGATTCATTCACCCCACTCAACTCAGTATAAATTTTTAAACATCTCCCGTACAAGTCTTGCTTCTCTACTCAAAATCACAGAGTAGTTCAATGTTTGGTATTTTTTTTCCTCCCCTTTTACTTTTAGCTGACAATTTCTTTCCAGAACATCAAAACAGCTCTGATTCAAAGGACGTGATTCCACCTCCACCCTCCTACACCTCCTAAAGCCTCTTAATACCCACATGCTGCTGAGCACCAGATTCTCTTCGGAAATGTGGTCCTTTCATACAGCAGCCAAGCAAACCCTCTCTGTAGTAAAAGCAACATACAGTGTAAGAAATCTTCACTCCCGAAGCCACCCCAGTGACTTCAATGGTGTAATCCCAGAGTTTCAGCTCCACCCAAATACTACGTCATGCTGAAAATAGAGCTTCCAGGGAAATACTGAAGCCTGTCTGCCTTCAGTGCATCACAATAACCCGATCAATACTCCAGGCACCAGCCGGCAAGCTGCCACTCCAACTTACCCAGCTATTAGCTCTCTCCTATTAGCTCCAGACTGCAAAACTTTGGTGAAGTAACACAGCACGTTACCCAAGACAACTGCTGCTACAATCTGCTCTTAAACATCAACTTTTTATCACCCAAATGACTTGCTAATATGTGCCTGCTTCCCACTAGCTACCAAAACCAAGCAAGAAATCCCACATTAATTTGCTACTCCAACCTGTAGCCCCCTGCAGCAGCATGCATCTATACGACGTGGCATTTGAAATCAGCTGAGCATTATTTATTGCCTACTTACAACATGAAGTTTCATATTTCTGCAGCAAGTTTAACACAGATGGTGTTCCCTTCTTCAAATCACTGCTTTAATAACTGTTCCCTGATGCAGGAGATACTGTCTTTAATAAGCCATGGCTAGGTTTTATCGAGGCTCCCTTGAGCCTCGTAACCTTTCAGTAACATCCTCCAGCAGGGATACCACAGCATAACTGTGCACCACCTAAAGAAAAGCATTATCTAAAGAAAAACTTTCCCTTGTTATAAGCTTGTTGCTTCCTTCTTTTATTTGACACTATTTTTTTGAATGAGGAAGACCTGGGTACAGTCATCCTCTTCTCACTTCCTCCACTCACAATCATTCCTCCTCTATGCTGTAGAGTCAAAGCTTATTTACCTCCTTTTATACAACAGCTGCTGCATGCCTTTGATTACCTTCATCATCCTTTCCTGAACCTTTATCCAGAAAGGAGATGCAGGACCAGCTGGCATTCAAGACACAGTGAATCATGGAGAAGAGAGGGTGGGGGGTTGTTTGATAGATTGGTTTTTTATGGTAGCTTGCTATTCTGTTCTCTATCCCTTCACAAATAACATTAATTCATTTACTACTTTGAATTTAAAGTTATTTTCAGTGTTTAGATCTCCAATTTCAGAAGAAAAAAAAAAAATCCTCCCAAGTGCAGAACAAAACCCAAAACTAATTTTGCATCCTGCCAGTGTTGCATAAACAAGCATTACATTTCAGAGACAGGGAAGGGCCTGGAAAATGCTGTAATCTCTTAATCTCTCACAGTGGCTGTTTCCAAAACTTCGTTTCAACCAGAGCAGCACAGCAACACATTAATCACATCCCTGTCTGTGCATGAAGAAGCCTCTCTCCATCTTCTGGTTTCCCTCTAGTAAGGTACTCACCGTCTGCTGGCTCAGGCACAGTGTGGAAACCACCCATTTCTTTTACATGTCTCAACCCAGTGTTCTCCCCATCTTTGCAAAGCACCCCAGCCCAATGGGCACTCAACTCCTCTTCCATGCCCAGAGAACCAGATAAACATTCTCCCCTCATCACATGTACTGCTGACCCCTACTCTGCACCACTACGCTCAGACTTACAGACATGCAATGGGTCTGCTGACAGCTCAAACAAGCTATAGAGGACAAGCAGCAAAAGCATCAGTGGTTCACAGGTGCCAAACCCGAAAGAACAGGGAAGATGGCAGCAGTGGGAAGGTAGAAGCATGGATTTTGGGTTCAGAGCAGACAAGCCTGAATTCAGTGCCCATGGGCTCCATATAAAACAACAGAATGCACATCTTGAGCTGCTTGTGCTTTGTATTTATTATTTCCCGATTCAGTACCAGCAAAACGACCCCTACTGAGGCCCACGGTGGGGAACAAGCACCTGCTTTTCTATTAGTAACCAATTGCTGCTTTACAGTTTCAATGACCGTGCATCACATACCAGATTCCTTTCCTCACCTATGCTGGACACATGCTTGTTTTCTTCTTTCATGTGGAAACAGAGTATCCCATATTTTTTGGGTCATTAACAATCACAGTACACCAAGGGGCAGAGCTGTATCCTGAAACTCCTGCCCGCTACATAGATTTTTTTTTTCCCCAGTTTTCAGCACCTCAAACTCCTCCCAACAAAGGATGACAATGCATATTTGCTTTAAAGTGACCATTTTCACTCCACCCAAAATTACCACAGAGAAGCAGATAATGGCTGAATAAAAGAAATTTCCAGCTAAAACTAAAGAATCAGTGTACAAACATTAAAAAAAAAAAACCAAATCCAAACAAACAAACAAACCCTTAGGCAGGCAGTTTACTGACAAAAAATGGGATTATGAATGCACAGATAACAAATTTCAGATTTAGCATGCCCTTTTGCAGAGACAATGCATCTTGCACCTACAAGAAGCAGCAGGATGCAACCGAAAATTTGGTGTTCATGTAAGTTCACTTATAGAAACAACTTTCTAAGTCTTCAGATCTTGCCCTTGCAAGGGTGTGGGGTAAAAATGAAGCTCTACCTTGGAATAGCCTGCCAGGTACTCCTACTACACAGTTCTGGATGCTGGTTGCAATAGATAGGAAGGATGAGTTGATTTTGCTTGTGATGATAACTAGGCTTTCATTCAATTAAGCATCTAGCACCCCACCTTGAGAAAAAAAAGAATCAACAGGTCCAGAACAGACTTTCTTGGGTACACCATCTGGAATTGCAGGTTTCAAAGAGTTCTCACTTATAGAATTCAAACTATATTATATGGTCTCTGAAACAGCACTCCTTTGATGGAGGCTACTCCTCAGGCACTCAGGCTGTTGGATACTCTGTTCCCTTCTTTTTTCAGTGAGCCACTCCTCTCTAGGCCACTAATCCATCCAATCTTCACACTGCACAGTGACACCCTCCTGCTCATCCAGAATACATTCCTGAACAGAGACACATGCCCATTGGCATGAGATTTTGACAAACAGTTCTCCTTACAATAAGGTATCAAATCTTTCCATACCTGAATAACCTTGTCCCACTGTTCACCAAGTGGATCGTCATCCTGAAAGGTCTCGGCTGTTTCACTGATACCTAACATATATCTTTCAGTGTGTTTGTGCTGCCTCTTTCTGAACAGGAAGATTTCAGCTGTCAGAAGCATCTTTTTCCAACACCCACTTCTCATCCAGGTCAAATCAAGCAAAATGAGGGTGAGGGACATGAAAAGAGTATTAGGGCGGTTTGGCAAGATGGGTATTAAATGACATGCAATGGCTCTCCAAAGCTATAGACAGGAAAGCCATGAATGGCCAGGTGTTATTGCACTGTCACTCACCCTCCACTCCCCCTTGAAACTCCCTTATCCTGAACTCTTCATGTGCATTCTTTCTGTGCCAAGCTCAGCTTAACTCATATTTTCATCTGAGCCTTTGGGCCTCCCTGATGCCATTGCAAAGACTCAAGATGACTACTGAAAATCCAATAAAACCATACTGTGTTCAGTTTTCCCCTCCAGAGGGGGCGAAGTTGCAAAAACCTGAGCACTGTGCTATAAACAGCAGAGAGGAGCTCCCTTTCCTTACCTTAACCCTGATACACACAGTGCATGATATTAGAGGAGCAAAAGGCTGATGACTCCAACCTCAGGCCAGTCAGAAGTACATCCCTCACACCATGCTCAGAGGGATGTACTTCCCATGAAACACCATTTTTAGGATGAGCATACACCATGCCAAACTACACAGCACCCAAACGACACCAATTTAAAACTGCTGAATTCACAGTGCTGCAGGTATCACAACATCGGACAATTAAAATCAGAGCTCTTGAATTAACAAGTTGCAACAGCAACCCAAACAATCTGCATTTGGTTTCTGTGGAATTTTAAGATGACAACCCCAGAAATCATTAATTTAAGTGCTAACATTTTGATTTGTGTCTGGACTAGTAGTTAGTAATGCTTATTGCATAAGGCAAAGAGGCTCAGAATAAAACTTTTCCTAATTTAAGGCACTGCTTTACAGCAAAGAAATACAAACAACGACTATCTGCTGTTGCCCCTTGCCTTTTGGCTAGACAATTCTGTGTGCAAACAGTGATGCATTTCAGTTGTGAAGCTGAGTATGCAACATATTTCCCCCTACACACAGAAATGAGCTCACTTTCATACTGGCTGCTTCAGCTGTGTAAATAAAAGCTAAAATACTGCCTTACACATACATTCTGTAAACTAAATCCTACAGAAAGTAGCCAAGTAAGAGTCACAGAATTTTTAAGCTCTTTATCCTTGTGGCACCCTCCTTTATTTCATAATTTTTATATAGCATTCACTGAAGATAACTTCTAAAATTCAACAACGGAGCAGGCTGTTCATTGTAAAACTTTTCTTCACAGAATGCTTCAGGAAAACCTTGAAGAGGATGGGCATGAAGTCAGTGTATTTTCATGCACCACTTCCAATTTTGTGACTAAGTATCTTAGGACGCGGCATGTGATTTACTTGTGCAACTATTGCTCTAAAGCAAGTCAATGCAATTAAAGAATCCAGCCTCAGCTCCATGATGTTACCACATTGCTAACAAACCTGAAATCCAGCTGGATGGTGATGCTTCAGAGCTAGCAGTGACTTAAGGACAGAGCTCTCCTTCTGCTTTGACAGACCTGCCCATAGCATTAGTCCTTAGGGATTATGAGCAGAGAGCTCACGCGTTGGCTTTGAGGAAACAGACATCCTCACAAAGCACAAAGACAACCTCATGCTGAATATTACTAGAGTATGAGAAAAATCACGTAGAGAAACAGCAGCTACAACATAGCCATTTGTCTTCTCTCTTTTGTAAACAGGTTTGAAACTGCCTAGTACAGCTATGATCAAGGAGCAGCTGGAGACAAGAAGAGACATCCTCATAACTGCTGACAGGTAAGCTTATTTGAGCTTCAGCACAAGTATTTAAAGATGAAAGAGCACAATGAGGATATTGAAAGATAACTGACAGCTTGAGGAATACACAGCAGTTTCCAAATAATTTCTGTGATGTAGGGTAATGTTCATGATCACAGCATTCACTGGGAATTACATCATCCATTGAACAGCAGGTTTGCTAGATCAACTGTCTGGGGACTTTGAACAGGATCAGCAAAATCTGTAGAGCATTGCAAAACTGGAGTCAGTGCCTTTGCATTCATGGTATTCAGCTGCCTTCCCGGAGGAACTTCACAAAAGACTAAAACACTGGGGAGAGGAAAGTAGGGGAAGGGAAAACATCACAAGGAAGAGCAAACTGGGAAGTTGTGAATGCTCCATCCCTGGAGATGTTCAAGGCCAGGTTGGACAGAGCCTTGGGTGACATGGTTTTATGTGAGGTGTCCCTGCCCATGGCAGGGGGGTTGGAACTGGATGAGCTTGAGGTCCTTTCCAACCCTAACTACTCTATGATTCTATGACACAATTTCAGGATTCAGGAAAGTTGCATGCTGTCCATGTTGACTGCTATGCCCAGACCTGTTTAGTCTATCTCTGCCTTACCTACAGTGCTCCATTTTGCATCTGCTGCTGGCTTCATTTAAATGCTTCTTCTGCAGGATTATTATTTTTGGAGCACGCAGTTTGACAAACCAGCACTATGGCAGGGCAGTTATGCTGTCAGATGTACACCATTTAAATCTTTGGCAGCGGCAGACACAGCATTGGGCTGAGGACAGCACCAGTTATTTTGCATCAGTGACAGTATTTATGAAGCATCTGAAGCAACCGTGAAAGCACAGTTAAAATATCCTAATAATAAAACCAGCATTTGTGCAAAGTGCGTTCCTTACCTTTTCTGCCTCTCGCCTTTCACAGATACAGCATACAGTTCAGGGAGCTCCCAAGGCTGTGTTTACACCAGCTTTCCAAGAAACTATTAGTAAATCTTGAGGAATTTAGTGATGCGTCAGTGCCTAGAGATGGCTGCAGGGAAGCTCCACAATGCACAAAAGTGCAAAGAGGAACATAAAAGTAGGAGCCTGCTCTAGACAAGATGATATTTAAGTCTGCTAGATGTAGCTTGGATGGGCACATGATGTGAACAGCTGGGAGAGTCACAGAGTACTTCAGTGACAGAGCAGACATCCTCCATTAGAACTACAAAATCTCTCAGAATTTTAATATCAAATAATCTATCCAACATTTGCTATGTATTTACCACCATGGAGCAAAATATATTAGATATAACATTTTGTCTTCCTAGTTAGTACACAGAAACCTGTCAAAACAGTAGCTGACAGCATTTCAACTCTTCATTGGAAATGGGGACAGCAGAGGGAGGGGGAGCACAGGCGGGGGGTGGGAGTTAAAAAAAAATTAAAAACCCCACCAAATCAACAACTTCTTGTTTTAACGCATCTTGAAAACATCTATGAGAACAAAGAAAAACATTTAACGAATTAACTGAAACAAAGCCTATTGTGCAAGAATCCCAGTAACTGTATCATCTGTGGAATAATAAAACTAAAGAACTATGGAGTAATTTAAAACAACTATGTCTGTCATTCAAATAATGAACGAACTAGTGAATACTTTTCCAATAAAGAGAAAGCTATTTAATAGGGTCTAACACAGGAACAGAGCCTGTTGGATCCATGTCATAATGCTAGGGGAAAAACAGCCCATTAATAATGCAGCTTCCCAAAAGCCACACAAAACAGAAGTATGGCAATCAGAGTCTACATCTCCTGGGTCTAAGCGGATGCCCAGATTCATGAAATCCTTCAGCACAGTGAATACAGGTTTGCTGAATGCAAAGAAACCAAACATAAACTAGAAAGCAAAACAAGATTAGAGATCAGCAAGATGGCATTCCCCTTGTGAATCCAAATAAGCAAGACATTTTCAACTACTTTCAGCATGACTTCAGCATGAAGTAACATTTGCGCTTCAGCATAATAGCTGATCTTTCAACTGCATGCTAAGAGCTACAGGAACAGTCACACACAGTAGCCCCAGAGTTTTAGATCAGCTACTCAGCCTTCAAAGGAGGTGAAAAGAGTTGCATAAGAGCTGTGCTGTATTTCAAAGCAGAAACTGCCTTTCAGAGAAACACTAGATGTTCCTACATGCAATTTTCAAGCACTCGAACCCTAAGTAGATTACACAGGCTGTTTCAGTATTTGCTCGGTGCCTTGTCCATCCCCAGACCTCTCAGGTAGATGTGACACTCCAAAGGAGTTGGGATGGCACTAGCCCCCAAAGGCCAATGAAATCTCATGTACACGAGTAGTAAGAATTACACCAAAACAAAAACAAGCACAAGCAAACAAGATGCAAAGGAAGACAGAAAACCCCTTTTCTGCTTGAACACATGTGAGAATTGGTGAGCACACCCTTAGAGGAAATCCTGTTACTTGGGTCTGCAAATTACGAATGAATCTCTAAGTCCTAAGAGCCTCAGGAAAAAGGAAAGGTCATTTTCTGATTCAGTTAACAAATCTGGATGTGCTCGGTCTGGCTGGGGTAGAGTTAATTTTCTTCACAGTAGCTGGTATAGGGCTATGGTTTGGATTCATAACACAGGGATGTTTTCCTTTTTGCTGAGCAGTGCTTATACAGAGTTAAGGCCTCTTCTGCCTCTCACCCCACCAGCAAGTAGGCTGGGGGTGCATAAGAAGCTGGGAGGAGAGACAGCTAGGACAGCTGATTCCAATTGACAAAAAGGATATTCCATGCATTATGGAGTCATGGTCAGTATATAAAGCTGGGGGAAGAAAGAGGAGGGGAAGTTTGTAGTGATGGCATTTGTCTTCCCAAGTAACAGTTACACACAATGGAGCCCTGCTGTCCTGGACATGGCTGAACACCTGCCTGCCCATGGGAAGTGGTGAAGGAATTCCTTGGTTTGCTTTTCTTGTGTGGACAGCTTTTGCTTTCCCCATAAACTGTCTCAGCCCAAGAGTTCTCTCACTTTTACCTGTCTGGTCCTCTCCCCCATCCCAAGTAGGGAGAGTGAGCAAGCAGCTGTGTGGGGCTTTTGCTGCTGGCTGGGGTTAAACCATGATACTGGAAAAGGAAGATTCTCTCCTTAGATTAAGGATTAATCAGCAGCATGTATGGCCTATTTTCATTAACTGTGTTGTTTCTGCTAGCACATCCTTTGCCTTTTCCAAGAAACAGGGGAGCAGCTAGTGTCTAACGGGAAATGAATTAAGAGACAAGAGTGAAACTATCAGCAGCTACCTGCTTTATGTTACTTGCTTACAAAGAATCAGCCAAGCTATTTAATAAGCAGTAATGGCTAGGGAATCTACCAAAGTTGAATTTGATCGATCCAAACAAACTGAGCACAGGGAACATACAATATTTGCTCCAAAACTCAGTGTGGGGTAAGCACCCAAGATGTTACACCATTGCTTCTCTACTTGGACTACTCACTCCTCTCTTGGTATAGCACTGACATGGGAGGAGGCAGCAGCAGCACATCAGACCACAGCCCGGATTCAGGCACTCCCAGGGGATTGCACATGTTCACTCTTCATCCTTCTCACTTTTAAAACATGACCTGCAGACTGTGTTTTTACCAAAACCACCCATGCAGATCCTGCAACATCCCCTTGCCATTCCCACTTCTATGGGATAGTTCTGATGTATGCAGCTCAGGTGCATCTGGAAAAAGTTGGGGGTGGAGGGTGTTAGTAACGGAGTCAAACAGGAACTGAGAAGGATTGCCCATTTTTTCAGAGAGCAAGGATAAAACCATCAGCAGGCTGGACGGATGGTGCTGTAAAAGGTGTTGCCTGCTGCTTACAGAAGGTGAATAAAAGAAGTGCTGACACAGCAGATTTCAGACTTTAGCCTGCCATGTCACCTCTTCTGTCATCAGTAACTTCAAGCACAAGCAGTCCTAGCAGCAAAGGTATTACTTAAAAAGTCAACGTCTCAAGGAACTCATGTCCTACAGAGGATACAGTAAAAGTCTAAATCCACATTCAGTTACATACGTGATTAATAAATTTCCCCAAAGGTGCTTGTACAAGACAACATCCAGAAACTAGTCACTGCATTTAATGGACATTATCTCCTATGCATTTGACATTTCACAGGGTGGTGGGGTATTTTTGTCAGGGGTTGTTCGTGGGGTTTTGGAGGGGTGGGCAGGTTGCTTTGTTTAAAACAAACACAATCGCATCTGCCCTAGCCAACTGTTGCCCATTTAACTGGAAAATCTGATGGCTGAAAATCTCCGTGCCTGTTAAACTAACAAGTAGTCTGCCAGTCTGCACTGGAATTTTAACATAACCATTCCAAGTTTCGCTGTTTTAATACATATTTTTATTTCTCAAAACGCAACTTAAGTAAAAATATTTTCAAAATACACAAAACACGCGGAGGCTCTGTTCCCATGGAGTTAAATTTTGTGGATAAAAGCATATCTGACAGTAACAAGCTTACACAAGAATCATTAAGAGATGCAGACACTGAGTTCCAGCCATAAACCACTGCCTTACACTGCACTGTCTGATTTAACTAATCACTGTTACATTGTCATTACACAGCAATCAGTGTGTTTGCTTTGCTTTCTGAGTCCAGAGAGCTGCCATGGTCAGAACCATTAAGTGCTATAAAAAAGTAACACCCAGTTTCTCCTTTAAAGCCACTGAAGTTTAAATTTAAAGAGAATTCAGCAAGCAGCTATATAAAAGCACACAGAGTGCCAAGCCGGAGGATGAGTGTATTTATATAACAAAAGGCTTCCTGGATTATTTTAAGGCTCTAGCTCTGTAAAGCTAACACTTGATGAAAGGGAACTTTTCCCTTTGTTTAAAAAATAGCACTCAAACTAAAAAGAAAAAAAAAAGGGGGGGGAGGGAAGCCACTGAAAAGACAACAGTATCTTGATAGTGTACTCAGATCCCTAGATCTCCGGAACAAGACATCCATGTGCTTTGTGACCCCATTAGTTTGGACGTATGTTGCCATATACTGAGACAAGTACACAAAAAAATAGAGGTGAGAAGTACCAAAGCACCTGCAAGTAGTATATTTACATAAATTACAAAGTATGCCACACACCCAAGGGTATTCGGTTTGAATCTTGTTCCATGGAGCAAACCACCCTTGTACCTCTTGCACTGTACCTGTTTATGTTCAACCCCTATTAAACCTGCATTAAACTTTAAGTAATAGATTACTACATTATTCATCATGTTTGTGTACTGGATCCGGGGAAAACAAAAGTTGAATCAATACAGTGACATGAGCTTGTGGTGTCTGGTAAAAGTGTCTTCCACTCTTAATATTTATATAGTTGAAGGAGAATACAGAAAGTAGAATTTTTTCATGACTGATTGTGCAGGGTTTGGCTGGAGTAGTTAATATTATTCGTAGTAGCTGTTATGGGGCTATGGTTTGGATTTGTGCTGCAAACAGTGTTCATAACAGAGGGATATCTTCCTTTTCGCTGAGCAGTGCTTACAGAGAATAAAAACGACATCTGCCTCTCACCCCACCTCAAGTAGGCTGAGGGTGCACAAGGAGTTGGGAGGGACACAGCTAGGACAGTGACTTCAACTGACCAAAGTGATATTCCATGCATTATGGAGTCATGCTCAGTTTATAAAGCTGGGGAAAGTCTATAGTGACGGCATTTGTCTTCCCAAGTAACAGTCCTGCTGTCCTGGGCATGGCTGAACACCTCCCTGCCCACGGGAAGTGCTGAAGGAATTCCTTGGTTTGCTTTTCTTACATATATGGGGTTTGCTTCCCCTATTTAACTGTCTTTATCTCAACCCGCGAGTTCTCTCACTTTTACCCTTATGATTCTCTTCCCCATCCCAAAATGGAGAGAGTGAGTGAGCAGCTGCACAGGGCTTAGCTAGCAGCTGGGGTTAAACTGTGACACAAGCTAAATACTACAGTTTGTCTAGAACAACTATCACATAGATGCCAGCTTTCAGAAAGCAGCAACCGCAGAAAGCCAATCATAACAATTCACCTTACAAGGGACACAAAAATAAATAAATCAGTTCCCTAATTTTCAGCAGCAATGATGCTTAGTCATGACTTTTTTCCTCATTTTTAATTACTGATGGTATTTCTTAAAAGTATCTGCAGAAGCACTACTAAACATCTTAACTGTGCAACACTTGAGATTTGGAGGCATGAAGTACTGTGACATCTATAGGAGAGGGGCTAAAACCAACTTTCCAAAACCAAATTTGCCTGGGGCACCTGCAAGAAGAACTGGAACTGCATTAGAAGAATGACAACTGAAAGCTGCTTTTCTGGTCTGTCCCTTTCCCCAGCCTCTCAGAACAGCCAGTTCAGTCTCACTAATATTCAAGAATACTTTGAGAAAAAGGTAGCAGCTTCCCCAGCTGGGACAGGAAGGCCTTGGTTTGTTCAGTGTGCTGGTCAAGCAGGTTACAAACAAATAAGTAACAGTTTTAAACACACCCTCTTTCCCAGAATCTCTGTGTCCAACTGTTCCATTTTTATTCTCTGATTCTTATGACACCCCTCTAGCTCCTACATCACTCATGAAGCTTTCAAAGCATAGATCAAACCCAACAAGACCAGGAAAATCTCCCACAATGTCTTTCAGTAAATCCTTGCAGTTTCAAATGATTATTGAAAGACAAAAGCATAACTACAAGCAGCAAGAAAGAGCATATGCCCCCTTTATTTTCTTTTTGCAGGTCATTCTCTACATCTAATGCAGAACTGGGAACAGAAACCAGGTATTCCAGCTGCCAGACTGGTTGTCTGTCCAACTATCACTCTACATTCTACAGCCAGAATGTCAAAGATTTCCTAAGAAGTAAGGAATTGGGAGCATCTACACACAAACTATATCTTCTTTGCCCTTAACTGTCCTTACCTGGAAGTAGGACTCAATTTGGTCCAGGGTACCACAGACCAGAAGTCATCTATTCACAACATCATGGGAATCTCAGCATTTCACTCTTGAAAGCCATACCCAGTTCCAGTGATATGCAGAGCACCTTTTCTTTAACAAAAAAAGGATCAGGCAGAACAGTTCTTGAGACACACATGGCCACTGGAAGCATAAACTAAAGAAGTAAATCTCAAAGTTTTCTTTGAAGTTATCTGATAAAGTCACCCAGGCTCTGAACCAAGCATCACACAAGACAATACGTTTTACTGACAAAAAAGCTGCAGGGGGAGCAGAGGAAGAAGGGTGAAAGCCTTTTCTGCTATTCTTCAAGATAATCAACATCATTTACAAGAGAGAGGAAGCGCCTGCACCGAAGCAAAAACAAAGTGTAAAAAAATCAAAATGCATTTGACCAAGATCCCCAAGCGTCAGCACCCAGGTAACAGGCTTCTCTTTATCCCTGTTACTCAGCTTTTGCACAGCCAAACATTAGAGCTGGCAGCAGTAGACAAACCACAGAGCCCTGTGGCTAGGAAGCAAATACACTCTTCACCCAACCCTCCAGCTTTCAAGGGAGACAAAACCAGGGGGGAAATTTGAAAGAGAACCAGCCACCTTTTGCAAGGCTGTTTAAATTAACTTTTGGGCAAGAGAAAACCAGATGGTCTCCCTACTCCATTCACATTAGTTAGAAAACTGTGATTCATACACTTGCATTCAAATACTAGTTGGGGGTTGGGGTAGGAAATCAAATTCTGCTTGCTGAAGCAAAACCAAATCCAAATAACTGACTGCCGGGAAGCAAGCAGCCTTCATCATTGCAATTCTGCTTTCATGGACTCCTTTTTAGCTATGTTTAGGATTATTTGGAAATTCTTGCCTCATCCTCAAGGTTAATCCATCAGAGTGCTTCACGGAGGGTGCCATGAGGCACCCCCTGCGCCAAACACCCCTCTGAGCACCCACCAGCCCAGACTCCAGTCGCCAGAAGATTCTTCTCTGTTTTTGTTGATCCAGATGAAGCCATGGCACACTGCCAGCAACAAAGCTGATCAGTAAAACCCTGCTATCCTGCCCTGTTTGCTGTAGGATTGCACTAATAAGAGCTAATGTCTACAAAACATAAAACAAGTTATCCAACCCATGAACATCTACCAGCACGTCCTCAGTAAGGAGGAAGGCCCTGGTTCCACGAGTAACTATGCTGTTATCTCCTAACAACAGCCACCCTCCCAAACACATACTTCCTCTGCTCACAAGCACTCACTCATCTTGCAAAGTTTTATGAAGTACAAGAAGCCGCCCATCTGCTGAGAGCAGCACCGGCATGAACAGCAAGAAAGCCAGCCTGGTGTCTCTCTCCCTGCATCCAGAGGGAAAGCTTCAAATTCTGCATACCCATTCTTCTAGGAAAAATGGTGTCCCCTGTCATTCCCCCCCACCCCACCCTGATCCAAGAGACGGTAAAGCATGAACTGGCACTCAAACACAAACAGACATTTCAGTGTGAGGTGTCCCTGCCCATGGCAGGGGAGCTGGAACTGGATGACCTTAAGGTCCTTTCCAACCCTAACTATTCTATGATTTTTGATGAGCAAGTCATGAATCAGCATGGGCTGCCGAACACTACAAGCACTCCAAAGATGTTTGACACTAGCTGTATACTCTTACTCTCCTGTATAAAGCCATACAGACCCTTTAAGGACACCCCTTCTGCCACATACAGAGTTATTACTGAGCCAGTAAGAAAAAGTTACACTGACAGCAGAACTGTATGGCAAGGTTTGATAAGAGCTCCATCCTATCTTTCCTGTGGCACACATGGCACTTCATTATTTTTTAAAACCACTAACATTTTTAATATACTTCTCAGAAAATAAAAGATCCATCTTACCTAAATCAATTAGCCTGTGCACCAAACTGCTCCATCCTCTGCTCCTTCCCCCAGAGTAAGGCCCTTCTGCTCACACAGCAGTGGCTTCTGCCCTGCTGGGATATAGACTGCCAAGTTCAGAGCCTAGTTTCCTTAAACTGCATGTTAGTATCCTTATGGAAGTAGTTCAGTTTCTGGTGTTGCTAAGCGATACCAAGCCATAACAGCATGAGGGAAGCTCACTTCTATTTTAGCATATAACATGACAACACTCAGCTCTGTCACGTTTAAGATCCTGAATGTACAAAAGTCCACGAGACTTGATTAAATCCATCCATGGGTCCTGAAGGAGCTGGTGAATGAAGTTGCTAAGCCACTGGCCACCATACTTGAAAGATCATAGCAGTCAGGTGAAGTTCACGATGACTGGAAAAAAGGAAATATAACCCCCATTTTCAAGAAGGGGAAAATGGAAGACCCGGGGTATTACAGACCAGTCAGTCCCACCTCTGTGCCTGGCAAAATCTTGGAGCACATTCTCCTGGAAGGCATGCTAAGGCACATGAAGAACAACAAGGTGCTTGGTGACAGCCAGCACGGCTTCACTAAGGGGAAATCCTGCCTGACCAATTTGGTGGCCTTCTATGATGGGGCTACAGAATTGATGGATAAGGGTAGAGCAGGTGATGTCATCTACCTGGATGTGTGCAAAGCGTTTGACACTGTCCCACACGACATCCTTCTCTCTAAATTGGAGAGACATCAATTTGATGGGTGGACCACTCGGTGGATAAAGAACTGGCTGGATGGCCGCACACAAAGAGTTGCGGTCAATGGCTCGATGTCCGACTGGAGACCGGTAACAAGTGGTGTCCCTCAGGGATCGGTGTTGGGACCGGTCTTGTTTAACATCTTCGTCGCTGACATGAACAGTGGGATTGAGTGCGCCCTCAGCAAGTTTGCCAATGACACCAAGCTGTGTGGTCCGGTTGATACGCTGGAGGGAAGGGATGCCATCCAGAGGGACCGTGACACGCTTGTGAGGTGGGCTGATGCCATCCTTATGAAGTTCAACCATGCCAAGTGCAAGGTCCTACACCTGGGTCGGAGCAATCCCAGGCACAGCTACAGGTTGGGCAGAGAAGAGATTCAGAGCGGTCCTGCAGAGAAGGACTTGGGGGTGCTGGTCAATGAGAAAATGAACATGAGCCGGGTTCAGTGTGCGCTCGCAGCCCAGAAAACCAACCGTATCCTGGGCTGCATCAAAAGGAGCATGACCAGCAGGTCGAAGGAGGTGATCCTGCCCCTCTGCTCTTGTGAGACCTCACCTGGAGTATTGTGTGCAGTTCTGGTGTCCTCAACCTAAAAAGGACATGGAACTGCTGGAACAAGTCCAGAGGAGGGCCACGAGGATGATCAGGGGACTGGAGCACCTCCCATATGAAGACAGGCTGAGAAAGTTGGGGCTGCTCAGCCTGGAGAAGAGAAGGCTGCATGGAGACCCCATAGCAGCCTTCCAGTATCTGAAGGGGGCCTATAGGGATGCTGGAGAGAGACTCTTTGCTAGGGACTGTAGTGATAGGCCAAGGGGGTAACGGTTAGAACTTTAACAGGGGAAGTGTCGACTGGATATAAGGAAGAAGTTCTTTACTGTAAAGGTGGTGAGGCACTGGAATGGGTTGCCTGGGGATGTTGTGAATGCTCCATTTGTAGCAGTGTTAAAGGTCAAGTTGGACAGAGCCTTCGGTGGCGCGGTTTAGTGTGAGGTGTCCCTGTCCCTGGCAGGGGGGTTGGAACTAGATGATTTTAAGGTCCTTTCCAGCCCTAACTATTCTATGATTCTATGACTGTGATACCACTTGCTTTAACATCTGCAGTGTTTCTTTAATGCAGAAGCACCAGCTGAGAAGCAATTCTGACGGTTTTGATGCCATTAAAATTAACGTCTGCCAGTCTTGTTCTCCCTATCACAAGATGGCTAAGAACTACCAGTCATAGGCAATAGCACCCAAACACCCTCTACTGCATTGCTAGCTAACTCAGAATATATGCACCATTTTATAACACGTCATCTAATAAACCATAACCAGCAAAGCCTCAAGCTTATGGCAGGCTTAGAGTAGAAGCTGCATCTCTGGTGAATGCATTTAAATAAATTACAGCTTGCAGAAACCTGCAGGATTTCCAGAAAGAGCACATTCCTTTTATTAATATTTAAATGTTTTTCAGGTGAATGCTAACATCCTTGTCATCCCTGCAGAATTATAAGCTAACCAACAGCCTGCACGATTTAGGAGCATATATATCCACATCTAAGGGCAACTTTTCAAGACTTTACAGAAGTAAAAATGTCTTGTCTGTCCATCAGCCTTGCCTGTAAAGCACAGACATGAAGCTGTTGAGGATTCTCCTCTACCTCTTTTCCTTTCCACTTAACACATATATATAAGTGGCACTGTTACAAAACAAGCAAGTGTAGGCTGCTGTCTTACTTTCTTATCCAACATAAGCAGCAAGGATCAGGAATGTCTGCAAAGCCTGGGTTAACCAGCTACCAAACGTGGCACCTCAATGACTACAGCAGCATTTTCATTTTACACCCTAGCACAGGCAGGCAGGCACATTTCACTGGCATGTTTGCTTCTCATTTGCCAGACACACCAAAGTACTTTTTAAAATACACTGGAGAAATTCAGCTTAAATAGATCACTTGCATGAGCTGGCCAACCCAGTACACTTGTGGATTAAAGAAGCCAAATTAATTGATTAGAAGACAACATAAGGGATTTTGAGAGAATGTTTAGCCAATGTCTAAAATGTCATTTTAATCCTCCTCACAGTTAATTCTTCGAACTTAGGAAGCCAGTAAAACTTGTGATGCAGTTCTCACACAGAAAACCTCTCCAAAGGCATGCTAATCATGAACTATTTTGCAAATTGCTCCTAATCTACAGTTGTTTGCCTGTGCACACTTCCTGCAAACACAATAAAATCATGCAGCAATAAGGTAGAGCTCACTCCCAGTGAAAGGGTATTTCAGAAAAGAACGACCCTAATTTGTTTTAGGTAGAACTGCAGTAGGGAACCATTACCCAAATACTTCCCTCTCCCACCCCAGCTTTTGATGTTGTATTTTAGAGTAACTTCCATTTTACATTTTTTGTCTTTAAATGTAAAATAGCATAATATTTATAGATTCCATTTCTATTTGAGGAAGATTTAGAGATAATTCCCCCCTGCCAGACACACTGCACTGTTAATCAGTGCTTGGTGAAGCACTAAAGGAGACAGCCCATTTCTTGTATAGAAAGATGGTAGCCAAAATGCTGCAAACTCATTCCTAGTGTCTCAAAGACCTGAGAAAACTGTTATCACCACTGACAGCAACATAATTATGTTAATTAGCAAGATTTATTCATGGGATTACCTTTGTGAGTTCTTCCAACATGTCATTGACTGAACAAGGCTCTGTGAACAAAACAGAGGGGAGGAAGCTCAGACTTCAGTGACACACAAACGAAACTGTTTGCTGCAAGCACGCCTTCTTCACTATTAAAATTTGCACTTTTAGCATGGAAGTACATAACTGTGCCCAGTCTCACATTTAAGACACCTGTGTACTTTCTGCACTAGACTGTACAACACCAGCTTTGACTTTCATTT